>NC_135634.1:5096000-5733000 GCF_053574225.1 Canis aureus
AACACAATTAACAATAAAAATCTCAGGAGGGTTTTTAGAAATAGAAATTGACATACTTTCTAAAATTCATGTGGAAATGCAAATGACCGAGAATAATCAATAATGTTGAAGAGCAAAGTTGGAGAGCTAACAGCACAAGATTTCAAGAATATTATAAAGCTACAGTTATCGGAACAGCATGGTTTTGGCACAGGCAAATCAATGAAACAGAATAGAATCCAGAAATAAATCCATACACATATATAAAACTGATTTTTTTTTTACGAAGTTTCAAAACCAATGCAGTAGAGAATGAATAGTCTTTCAACAAATGGTGCTGGGAAAATTGGATATCCAAATTAAAAAAAAAACAACAACTTGGATCTGTATTTTGCACCATATACAAAAATTAATATAAAATGTGTCATAGGTTTAAATGTAAAATCTAAAACCTAAAAATTTCTAGAAAATGCATTAAGAGAAAATATTTTCAAGTTTAAGTTAGCAATGATTTCTTAGAACAATAAAAACATAATCTATTAAAAATCTTCTTTAATTGGGCTTTTTGCAAATTAAAAACTTCTGTTCTTTAAAAGGTGCATTAAGAAATGAAAAGACATTTAATTAGCTAAGATAAGTTTTTGAAGACCATATTGGATAAAGTACTTATATCAGAGTAAAGAACTCTCAAAACTTAACAATAAGAAAATAACCCAGAAAGTAATGGGGAAAAGATCCAAATAGACACTTCATCAAAGATATACAAATGGTAGGTAAATACATGAAAAGGTGCTCAGCACCATCATTCATTAGGTTAAATGCAAATTAAAGCCACAATGAGATACCATTGCATATCTATTAGAATGACCAAAGTTAAAAAGATTGGAAACACCAAGTAAAGTGAGAATGTGAAAAAAAAATAAAAATAAAAATAAAAAAAATAAATAAAGTGAGAATGTGAAGAGATTGGAAGTCTCATAAACAGCAAGTAAAAAACAGATTGCCAATTTCTTTGAAATTTAAGTATATATCTATTACATGGTGTTGCCATTCCAGTCCTAGACTTTTACTCAAGAGAAAACATCTGTCCATTCAATAACTTGTGCATGAACATGAATGTTCATGGCTTTATATGTAATAGACACTGGAAAAAGTCCAGGTGTCCATCAATAGGTGAAGAGATGAACTGTGGTAAATCCATACAATGGAATACTACTCTGCCATAAAATAAATTAACCCTTGACATATATTACAACATGGATGAATCTAAAAATAGAACCCAGATCCCCCCCTAAAAAGTATATCCATTATTATTCCATTTACATAAAATTCTAAAAGACATAAACTAACCTTTAACTTATTAAGCAGATTAGTGGTGGCCTGAAGATAGGGGAAGAGGATGGAAGGATTTAAAAAGATTACAAAGGGGCCTTCAGCCCAAGGTGTGATCCTGGAAAAGGATCAAGCCCCACATCAGACTCCCTACATGGAGCCTGCTTCTCCCTCTGCCTGAGTCTCTGCCTCTCTGTGTCTCTCATGAACAAATAAATAAAATATTAAAACAAAACAAAAAGATTACAAGGGAACTTTTAGAGGTGATGCATATATTCATTATCTTAATTAGGTCATATTTTCATGTGTGTATTCATACGTCAAAACTTACCAAATTATATATATGTTTAAGTATGTGTCATTTATTGTGTGCCTATTATACTTCAATAAAATTGTTTTGCAAAAGTTAGTTCCTCAGTTACACAACCCATATTGCAAGCTCTCAGTAGTTACATGTAGCTAGTAGTTTCCATATTAGTGCTGATGTAGAATGTTTTCAGTGCGGCAGAAGGTTCGGTTGGATCGTGCTCCCCTAGGATCTTGGAAGAGTATAGCAGGTAAAGAAGGGAACCTGAGAAGAGGGAAATCCATATCTGCAAACAGAGGTTGTACAGCTTGGCAACCTTATGTAACTCAGCTGAGTAACATGAGTTATGGTAAGTCAGCTTCAGGACTTCTGGTTTCTTCTATAATTTCTTAGAACCCACAAATCAACATTCATAACAAATACTCTTGGTCTCTCAGTAGCTAAAAGTACAGCTATCACAACCACTGCAGAACTAACTAGGCAAGATTTATTTAAGTAAAACTCCATTACTTCAAAGGTTATAAGATGGGTACAGGAAGAATGTAGGATCCTGAGATCTAAGGAGAGAATTAAACTCCACGAATTGACAGTCTTAGAAGATACAGCTTAAGAAACTGTTGCCATTAGCACTGTAATTGTATACTGGCAGGAAAACACTCACACACTACCTAAACAAAATTCCCAAGTTTCAAAGACTTCCTGCCACGTAGCACTTAGCAACAAACTGACATGCTGAAAGACCAGGAATAGCCCAGTCTTTCGATGTATAAGTGATAAATCTGGATTTCTGGATTTATCATTTTGACATATAGTTTCCTTCCTTTCTTCAGTCTCTTGTACAGATATGCTTTTTTGCTTGTCAGCATTTTTTCCTGTTACACCCAACCATGGAAAGTTTCACTGAAACATTGCTACTTAAGGTCTCTTGTTATCACTTAAGGTCTGAGAGGTGTAGAATTATGTAAACATTTATTTATTCCCTGTCAGAGTGCAACCTTCTCCCTGAACACTAGTGCCTTTAGATCCCCCAAATCACTGCTGTTTGTATACCTTACCATGGCTTCTGCTCTCAACCTGATCAACCCAAGAGCTAAATCACCACCAATCCTTTGAGAAAGAAGGAAGGATAAATGATACCTCTAGCTCTAATATGTCCTTCTCAGAAAAAATGCTCACTCTCATTAATCAGCAGTAAACATATTTGGTGTGAGAAGTGATGTGGTATATAAGGGACAAGGTGAAAGAAGGCAGACAAGAACAAGATAATTGCAATTTCTGTCCTAATTAACAGAGATAATAAACTTCAAAATTAAAGTTCTCAGGTTGACTTAAAGCTCTGAGTCATTAGATAAGAATTCAATTAAAGATGAGTTCTGTTCCTAAATTTAATGAGGAGATGCCAGTGGTGCTAGATTTTGCTACATTTCATTTCTTGGGAATGTGGATGTGAGAGAACATGAATGTATTTCTTGTCTCTTCAGATTGGATTAAAATGCTGCAAACTTGCCTGTATGTTAATGGAAGGGAGAATGTTCTTTGACCCTGTCAACTGAGGTGAAAGTTTTCTCCCTCTCAGAGAGACATAGAAAACGTTAATATATTTTTAACAAATTATTTAAAATTTAATACTCAGAGTATTTCTGAATCTTATTACACTGAAAAGTAGATTCAAATTTTTACTCTGAAACTTAACTACTTTCAGCAATAGTGTAATACACATTTTTACTCTGAAACTTAATTACTTTCAGCAATAGTGTAATACACATAATAGTTCCTGAGATGTCTGAGGTAAAACTTTTTAAAATACATGTAACTAACCTTGATATTTACTATGTGATAGGCATTGTTCCAAACACTATTAATTTACTAAATTCTTATATTATTATTATGATGATGATTATTATATTTTCATTTTAATAATGAGAGAACTGAGGCACAACAGGTTAAATGATTTGTCCAAAATCACGCAGATAATGGGTGGTACAGCCAGGATAAATTAAATTCTAGTGCCAGCTAATCTCTTTTAAAAATCTAAAATTGACAAAAATTGATATTAAGCTTCAGGTATATTTTATTCTGAACCACTTGGAACATTACACCATTTCCCATGACTTTTCCAGAAGTCCAACTTTAAAAATCCAAGCATTTTTTGTTCAAATACTTGAGAAAAAAAATGTACAATGGAGCCAAAGTTTTTTTTTTCTCAGATGTTTACATTACTGTCAATTAAAAATTTAAGAATATAAGTGATAAAAATATCACATATAGAAAATGATTTCATTTTAGTTCAGAAAAAAAATCACTGAGCATGCAAAAAAGACTGGAAATACTCTACAACCTTAAGTAGTATATTAAGATGGTGGGACTATTATTGGTAATTTCCCATGTTCTGAAATTAATGTATAGATTTAAAATAAGTTTAAAATATTTAAACCCTTAAAGGACCCTCTAAACTTTTTGGAAACTTTTTTTATTCTACCTAAAATGTTTTTTAAAATCAGATATTTGCTGGAAAGAAGAAATCTTTGACCAATAGATTCAGAAAACAGTGGAAAGAATCATAAAAAGTCTTGGGTGGGGGAGGACTACATAGTTGGTTAAATGACTAACTCTTGATTTCAGCTCAGGTCATGATCTCAGACTGTGAGATCGAGCCCTGAGTGGGGCTCTATGCTGAGTGTGGAACCTGCTTGCTTAAGATTCTCTCTCTCCTTCTCCCTCTGTCTCTCTCTCGCTCTCCCCCTCTCCCACCCCCCAAAATTTTTGAGGAGACCTGCTCTTCAGGAAATACTCTTGAAGAGGATTCAAGACTCTTTCATGTGGTCCTATCAGAACTGAGACATTCTTTTCTACTATTACAGTTATCTTCCAATGGGTCTGGACATCAACCAGGGAGAGTCATTTACATGTGAAACAATTAATAGAAGAGAAATCGCCCCACTGCAGACTAAACCTGGACTTCACCTTTTACTCACCATTTGCTCCACTGACATAAGCTTCTCACAGTTCCCCAAATAAACTATGCCTTATACACATACTTTTTTTCTTTCTTTAAAGTACCTTGTGTCCTCTCTCATCTCTACCTTGAATTGTTCTCATCTTCAGAGCCCCCATCGCATGTCACCTCAACCTACGTGAAGTCTTTTCTGATTGCTCAAGACAAAGTTACTCATATCCACATTTTGGAACTGTCTGGGTCCAAGACCCAGCAAGATCCCAGGAGACAATATACTAGAGGGAAACAGAATACATACAAGATAGTGGGAATCCATGGGCCCAAATCTAGCTAGAACAGAGAAATCAAGAGAAAATATGTCTGGAAACCAAATAGCAGTAATGCCAAAGTCTCTATTAGACAGTCCTAAGAGAAGTGTAGAGGTTGTAGGAACGGGGGTCAAAATGGGAGCAGGAATAGGTGAAAAGGGAAGGTCAGTTCATTTCACACACACACACACACACACACACACACACACACTATATCATGAATATTAATTACTTAGACTCTTCAACAGATTCTGATGTGTCACTGACCTTAAAGCCAAGGCCTTGGATTGTTGTTACCTGAACCCCTGATACTGTGCCTGACATCTGAGTCTCTGGATCTGACTTTGCTTCCCTAAGTCAGAAAAGCTGCCTCCACCTCCTTTAGCAAGTCTCCCTGGACTGGACCTGGGCCTAGACCAGCTTACTGTTTGAAGGATGCTTAGCCAGTCCCCCTCTGGACCACCTGTGACTGATTTTGTCCAGGATCCTGGTTTATTCCTTGAGAAAAAAATAATACATAATGTCTGAACGATTTCTATAAACAGTGTGAAATAAATACATAAAAGAAATAAATCCAGAAGATTCCAAAAATATTTTTGAAGAAGTAAAAATATGTAATCCTCCAGTGACCAAGTTCTGTCACCATGACCAAAATATCTTGCCACTATTCTTGACTCTCCATCTGCTTTGCTATCATCTTTTCTTCAAGGCAGTGTTGCAATAACTTACCAACTAGTCGTCCCACCTCCAGTTTGACCTTCTGATCCAAGGGTCTGATAATTCAGATGTTTATGGAGAAGAAAGAAGAGGCACAAATGAGTGACCAGGGCTGAGTATAATTACATATGCAAACACAGTACAAGTGGTGGGTTGGGGCCAGGGAGAAAGCACTTGTGCCATATATAAGGGGACCCACTCCTCAGCTATAACTTATAGTTTTCTTCCAGAAATGCAAGCCAGTCTTTCTAGAATACCCTATTAAAAAAAAAAAAAGACAAAAATTCTGACTTTTATGTTAAAATAAAAAATCTGAATGTTGGTTGCCCCTCTTTCTTTTCTTGATGTAATAAATTCCTCCGTATGCCTGAGCTGTTTGAAGTTGAGTTTCTGTCATAAGCAAACCAAGAATCCTGACTAATATAGTTCTTTAATGAGTTGTTTACATGACTTCTTCCCAAACTCAACAGTGATTTCTCAGAGTCAGGGTCTGTGGCAGAGTCACTTTTATACCCATGATGCTGCCCAGGGGCTGGCACCAAACTGGAACTAATTATTTACAAATGAATGGATAGATGAATAAATACATATTCTTTAAAGAGCTAAAAGCAGGGAATACCAATTCCAAAATAATAGGCAGGAAGAGATTAATTCCTGAAATTGTAGAAAAGGCTTACAAACAGGATTTGTGTTCCTTACTCAGGCTTCAAGTTCTTTCAAGGAAGGAGGGCCTTGCACTTGATTCCTTAAAGACTGCATACACCTTGACCCCTCATGAGAATGAGCAGTCAGCAAACACAAAATGTCAATGTGTTTAAGCAGAATGAACACAAACTCACATTTCCTTAGGGTACAAAGTAAACAGGCAGATACTGGCTGAGTCTTTTTAGATACAAGGACAAATCAAAGAAGCTTTAAGAAAGAAAACAAGACAAAAAAAGCTTTCAGGTTACTATTTTGAATAATGCCTTGGATAATAAGATGCTATTATCCACCTGCACATTGTCAGAGGCCACTTCTATGACCAGAATTATTCTTCCATTTTGTTAACATTCATTTATTCATTGCTCACAAGGAAGTGCCTGCTGTATCAGAGGACTCTGTACAGTTTGACTTTGGACAGTTACCACCAGACATGCATAAATCCTTCCTCTGTGTGTGTGAGACATAAATATCTTCTCCATTTCCTTCCCTGAGCCCCAGTTTCTTGCACCTGACACACTAGACAAGTTGACAGCACCTCTGGAAAGGTGCTGGCACACAGCTTCTTACGGTGGGAGGGCAGTCATCAATTATCTGGTTGAAACTTCTGTCTTGAAAAGGATGAAACCGAGGCCCAGAAAAGATAGACAGCATCCACCTAAGCCTCGCAGCTAGTTAGTGGCTGTGCCTGACCCAGCCTGGCGGTTCTTGGTGTAGTCACAAACCTGAAACTCTAATTACACAGTTTAGCTGACCTTGAGGAATAAAAATGCCACTCCTCTAAAGGGCATTCAGATACATTAGCCAAATTGGAGCAGTTAATTTTCAAGTGAGCAGCTTGGGTTTTTGGGTCTTGTTATTGGGGAGTCGGGGTGGGAGAAACATCTGAACCTTAAAATGAACTGGCCTTACAACAGTCAAGTCACGGTTTCTGTTTTTCCATATTCAGTCCACACATTGCAGTGGGAGGTCGGAAGTCCCCCTGCTCTGTCTGGAGCTCAGAAGCACTCGTGACACGTGATTCCTGCCTCAGCAAAAGATTGCTTTCCGAGCTGAGATTATTGTTCAGCACACAGAGTAATAAGGATGGCTCCAGGGAGGTTTGGGAGAACTTTATGAAAGCTTTTGTTTGCATGAAACCCAGAATGGTAAGGCCCTGGAAAAGACAGGGCTTCAAAGGCACTGATGGCATCACTTTCAGGAAGGGCCAGCTCTTCTGCAGACTTGGGGCATTTCATCTTCAAAGGTGTTATGAACACTTGTGATGTAAAATGGAAGCCAGGGAAATGCTTTTGTTTGCTAAATCTTTAAGCTATTATTGCAGAAAAACAGGATTCCTACCTGCCGGCCCTGCTTGTCATTTAATTCTCATCTGTCAGTCTTTGGGGATGCCATCATGTCTTTGGGGATGCCTGGGCAGCATTTGCAATAGTAGGTACCCAAATCAATCCTCTAATGAGCGTCTGTCTTAGCTGCAGAGACATCTACAAAGATCTGTCCCTTCCTCGTGCAAGCTCGCTGTCCACCGCCGAGAAGAAAGCTGACCACTATCTCCCCAAAGCCAGGCCAGGCCTGCACAGCTCCAAGAAGAAAGAAAGTTCTTTTCTTCCATATCCCATGTTGTGGCCCTCCTCATCTTCTATCCCCCACTTACTAACATGTTGTATCAGATTTCAGGGACCTAGAGACTCAATGGCACCCCCCCAACCCCAAGTCTTCCCAACTCTCCTCCCACTACCGTGCTAATATGTCTTTCCTACATACTTTCTCTTTCAAATAACTAGTTAATCTGATTAATAAAATTGGCATCCCCCAAGCTTTTGTCATTTGTCAGCCACCCTCACGATTGTTTCGTTGTCTGTGAACCACCTGTCCTATTATTTATCTAATATTTTTATTTTTTAAAGATTTATGTATTTATTTATTTATTTATTTATTTATTTATTTATTTATTTATGAGCAACACAGAGAGAGACACAGGCAGAGAGAGAAGCAGGCCCCCAAGGGGAGCCCGGTGTTGGACTTGATCCCAGGACCTTGGGATCATGCTCTGAGCCAAAGGCAGACAATCAACCACTGAGCCACCCAGGCATCCCCCTAATATTTTTATTTAAATGGACTCACTCTTAAATGTAAATAATTTCTTCAACCAGTTTTATCTGTGAAATTGCAGGTTTGATGTGCTATCTATTTCAATATATATTAGGAAGACTATGTATGTAGAACTATTTTTTAATATATAGAACTATTAAAATAAAAAATATTGAATAAAAATATCCTGGCAGCCTGGGTGGCTCAGTGGTTTAGCACTGCCTTCAGCCCAGGGCCTAATTCTGTAGACCTGTGATCACGTCCCACGTCGGGGTCCCTGCATGGAGCCTGCTTCTGCCTTGGCCTGTGTCTCTGCCTCTCTCTCTCTCTGTGTCTCACATGAATAAATAAATAAAATCTTAAAAAAAAATTATATATATATATATATATATATATAATCTCCCTTAGAATATTTTTCTTTATGTAGGTATCAGCTTAAAAACAAGAATAAGTAAATAAAGCTAGAAGTTTGTTTGTTTTTAATGAAAAGCTATTCCCTATCCAGTGTTAAGTAGGGCTTCTCAAATTGCAGTAAGCATCGGTGACCTGGAGAGCTTGGTGAAACACAGACCCCAATCAGTCCCCAAAGAATCTCAGCCAGCAGGAATGGACTGGGGCCCTTGGATTTGCATTTCTCATAGGTTCCCTAGTGATGGCCTTGCTTCTGGTCTGCAGATCTCATTTAGTGGTGTTGAGGGAAAATAAACTGAGAAAACACCATCCACTTTTAGACTGCCTTGTGTAAAATATATGAGGCCTAAAAAACAAAACAAAACAAAACAAAACAAAACACACACACACACACACAAAAATCCAGAAAACTAGAAATAATTTTAAAAAAATGACTTTCCCACTCATTATCTACCACACACATACCTATCAAAACATAACTTTTTTTAACTTTTAATACTGAAATAATTTCAAACTTAAAGAATAGAATAGTTGAAGAGTGTAAAGAACTGAATACCCTTCACCAAAAATCCCATTCAGATTTCTCCAACTATCCCAGTGATGTTGATAGCATCTGATAGCAGAAGGACCCAGTTGGGATCACATGTTGAATTCTGTTGCCGCATACATTTCTGTATTCTCCTCAGTGATTCTGACCTTCCTCCCTTTATGACCTGTAAGGTTACAGGTAGGTCATTTTGTAGAATGAGTTTGCATATGAGTCTGTCTGACATTTCCTCATATTTTAACTTTGATTTATTGATGAAGAAGGTTCTATTAGGTTTCCCCACTGTGAAATTATACTTCCCTCTTAGTAATTATGTATCACAAAGAGATATTTTAAGACTATGATAAAATCCCCTTCCCCATCCCACTTTTGCCCACTAGCTTTAGCATCATCCATGTTTTTTTTTTCCTGAATCAATTATTATGATGATGGTTAACAAATGGTGTTTCTTTAATTTTGTTATTATTTTTACATTTATTACTTGGCATTCCCCTGTGAAGAGGCTTTTTCCTTTTTTGGCCATTTACTTATATCAGTGTGAATTCATGTATTCCTCTATTATTTAATGAATTATAATCCACTGTTGTCCTTACTTATTTTGATGTTCAAGTTGACTCAGACTTGACCACAGGAAGCCTCTTCAGGAAGGTCTTTGTGTCTCTTTGACATAGCCCCATTATTCTATGAGCACTTCCTTACTTTCTGATACAAAAGGGTGTTCTAAGTTCGTCTTACTCTTTTCCCTGTCCAGCCCTAGAGAGAGTCAGTTCTTTAAGGAATGTTTTAGTGTTTTAGTGAAGAGTGATATTTAGAAACAAAGATATGTCCATTGCTACTGGGGCATCATTGCTAACTAGGTTCTTTCTTTGTATATTGTTGTAGTGTTTAAACCTAGCCGCTGCTCTGAACAGTATTCCAGTTACTACACAATATAGCTGTATGTGGGGAAAATGTGTGGCTTTTATTTGTATTTTTTTAGTGCGGGCATTGGGCAGATCTAGGAAATATATGTACATATACACACACATATGTAAATACATACACATATATACATTTGGGTGTATACATATGATGTGTGTAGATATGTGTGTGTGTACAGGCACAGAAGCCATGAGCTCACACAGGCACCTCTGATTGCATTCCCAACACCACAGGGTCCACTTAGCTCTCCTCTTTTCCATATTTGTAAATTCTCCAACAGTAAGAAACCTGGCTCCTCGTGTCACCAGTATATTTACTCATGGGCTCAATCCTGCTCATGTAGCCAAACTCTTGATCCCACCAGGCTGCCTCTGCACAACCTCCTAAGGTAAACCTCAGCCCAGTAAGGCCTCTTACCCCCTAAGATACTCAGCCATGAAGGCTCCTGACTGCCCAATTGCCTTCCCTTGCTGCTTGGAAGGAAAAAAGGAAGGAAGGAAGGCTAAGAACGAAGTAGGGAGGGAGAACAAGAGAAAGGCAGGGATGGCAGGGCAGAATTCAAGTGTTCTCTCCTCCAGCCTTTATCCCATCCACAAATATTCCCCATCTCTCTCTCTCTCTCAAGTCTTATTTTGGAGACAGAGAGGGTGAGAGAAGAGAAAGGACACACACATGCCTTTGAGCAGGGGAGGGAGCAGAGGGAGAGGGAGAGAGTGTCAAGCAGACTCCCCACTGAGTGCGGAGCCTGACCCGGGCTTGATCGCACAGATCCTGAGATCACAACCTGAGCCGAAATCGAAATCAAGAGTCAGACCCTTCACCAACTGAGCCACCAGGTGCCCCTCCCCAACTCTTTAATTAGCACCACTACTATCCAACTGCTTAAGAAATGCTGGAATCATCCTTGAGTCCTCTCTTTTTCTTGCACCATGACTTTCTTAGTGTATCTGGAATCAACCTACTTCTCACCATCTCCTATTCTCCCACCACCATCTCTCACCTGTATTGCTGCAAAATTCTCAAAAGTGATTTATCCACTTCAATTCCTCTTCCCCTGAAAGTATTCCATTTTTGGTCTAGCTTCCAAACATGGATTAAATGTGCCAAAAATAAGGAAGTTTAGTATCCTTGCCATGCTAGAAATAAATTGCTTTTCATGGGATATACCCTCCAATAAACAGCTTTTTCTTGTGTCTAAATAGCAGATATAAACTTTTACTATCTTCTCTTTTCAAGATGATGTTTCTTTCTGTTTAGATAGTTCCATGTAGTTAGGATAAGAACCTCAAAGTAATGGATCAAAACAATAATACAGCTCCCAAAATGCACTGAAAATAATCTGTTCATAGAGTAAAATTAAGTGTGTATGTCTGTTTTAAGAAATACATATTAAATATTGCAGGATGTAACCTTTGTTTCATAGGCCCTCTTATTAATGTTTAATCCACTAACTTCTTGTTTATTCAATTTAAGTAGTGCAATTATATGAAAGGAAAGGAGAAAGGATCATTTATCCAAATAACAGAAGATCTATCAATTTCTTATTCTTACTCAATTGCAGCTCCTTTTATCTCAGAGAGTGGTTTGGAAATGAGTGCTCCTCTTTGGAATGGAATGGATGGCCAACTTAGGTGGGTAGAATATGCATTTATAATTTCCTTTCTTGGTGCAAGCATCTTATTTTTAGTAAAACTCCAGAATGGGTTCCTTCCTCCTCTGAATGATGTTGCAACATTTGCACTATTAGACTTGTCATCTTATAAAACAACCCTTCCCAGATAGTATTTATATCTGGCAGCATGATGATTGGGATCAGCTCTTAATTAATTATGCATATTAAGTAGCTGCAATCACACATAGATTCTATTAACCTGGAAGGCTGCTGGGATGCTTACTATTTCAGAAACCTAGAATAAAAATAATGTGCAGATGTCCCATTTTATTATCTCATTTTCAAAGATAACGTTTTAAGTACTTTTAAAATTTGCTAGAAGCACAATTTGTGAAGTTAGATCAATTTTGTTCTTACACTGACTGAAATGAAAAAAGAAAAGAAAAAAGAAATTTGGAATACAAGCTAAGAGCTGTGTATAATATGAACATAATCTCTCACCACACATATCCTTTGCCTTTACCTCAAGACCTAAAAAGTTATTCAGGGGAAGAATAGAGCCTTTCCTGAGAGGGCATTTTAATTTTGTCAAAATACCAAGTGTTCTTCAGTGGTTATGGCAATGGCAATCTTACTACATGTGATTTCTCTGAACAGCCACATAAACCTTTATCAAAGCTTTCAGCAGATATTAAATTGAATCACTTTAATTCCCTAATGTTTTGCCCTCCACAACATAATTGTGCTGAATTATATGACTGCTATATGTGTTAGCAAGTAGCCTCCTTTTGGATCAGGCTAGTACTTGAGCAGACAGAAATTTGAGCAGTCACCTATCAATTGCTGGGTGGAACCAGATAGAATCAGAAAAACCTTTTTGTAGATATTGAGGATCAGAATCTCATGCCTCTAAGGATAAAGTTTGCAATCTTGAGTCAAGAGGCAGACAATAGGCAGGGACAGAGGAGACTGGACAACACATGTTTTTCCTTTTCTCATTTTTGGTGGTTATGAAAATGCTATGATAACATCAGCTTTGACCCTGGAGCATCCAATCCATTCTCCACACTGCAGCCTGGATGATGTTTCAAAACAGATGCAATCATGTCCATCCCCAGTTTATTCATGGACTCTCCACTGTCCTCAGGACAAAGTTTAAATTCCTTATCATTGCTTAAAAGTATTTTACCATTTGGGATTGGCCTATATCACTGGTCTCATTGATTTCATTCCAGCCAAAAAGAACAACTTTGGATTCTGAAACCTAGCCAAGTAGGCTTTTTACCCAAATTATTCATGCCCATGCTTCCTACAATCCCATGTCCCTTGTCCCAGATAAACACTGTTTATCTTCCACAACCCAACTTTTCCTGACTTCCCAAGTCTGAGTTTGGGGTTTCTTCTCTATGTTCCTCTAACATTCTATATTTGCCCTTGTGAGAACATGGATCACATTGTATGTAATTAAACCTATTAACTTTTCCATATCCTTGATATGTATTTTGTCTTGCCTATGTAGCCTAGCATAATATTAGCATATACCAGGTATTTAGTCAGTGTTTACTGAACGAACAAAAGGATAACTGCCAAACCCAAGAGTGTGCCCATCAGTAGAACCTGAAGTTATAGACATAATGACCTGTTCATTTCCCATTCAAAATAGTCCAATTCCTCCATCAGAATGCTGGTGTTGATTAAGTGATTTGCTGACCAACTCTCCAAAGTTTACCAGAACTGAAGAGATTTTTACCTGAAAACTTGAACTCTCCCTATCCTTTTCACTTATTCAAATGGTCTCTGACTTTAAAGGATTCATAAAGCATCCTCTCTTCTCCATGGAACCATCCCTGACCATTGACATCATGTTGCCTGCTCTCTTTCTTTCCAGTCTTCACAGGTCTTCATTCCACATCTGTAACTAGGCTCTTTATAGTTTCCTATTGTCCTCTTATTATTTTATGTTTAGTTCATCCCCCAAGTAAATTGTGATTCCCTAAGCACAGAGATCAGTTCTTATACTCTCATTAAATGTATCATGACTCTAGAGTAATACCCACTAACGTGGCTATCCCTTTACCTCTTACTGTATAGTACTTTCTGTTGAAATGCATGTGTTACTATCTTTGTATCATATTTAGTTTCCCTTATTACAATCTAGAGTTTTGCTCTTCTGTGGCCTAATCCTGGTAATATATGTGTTACACACATTTTTAAAATAAGTATTTGTAGTTGATGATGATGGTGGTGGTTTGTCTCCAATAAATATTTTTTTATTACTTGGTTGATTTTCTGCAAATACGTTTTCAGTCTGAGAAGAGAAGACCCATCTTTGTGCCCAATCATCTGATTAGTGGAGCCCCAGGGGCAGGAAAATTTCATGTCCCATTTATCTTTCGCATTTGAGCTTGAGCATCTCTATTTGGATATCCAGAGACCCCAGGGATGGTATCTTCCCTGGTAAGTTGCTCCTTTTGGCAGAAGGAGCAACATCTCTCATTGCTACTATAGAACATTTACCTGTAAAGAATTCTTTTGTAATGAAGAGCACACATTTTGCTTAATGTAAGTCTCAGCATAGCAGAGGCAAATAGTATTTAATTACCCCAGCTGCTGATGTTTCTTTGTAATTACTGTATTTATTTGAGATTTATAGCTGTAACTAAGACATTAGGAAATGAAATCCTGGAACTCTGCTGCAGTCCCAAGATATTCAGGATTAGGTTTATGATTAAAAATATTCATGCACCAACAGCCTAAGACGATAAACACCATCATCTCTCTATTGTTAGATTATCTTGGGATCTAAAATTACCTGTCCTACATTGATAATGAAGACTTACAATCTTCCTATTCCCATAGTGAAGACCTCACCTTTTCTAGATATATGAGCCATTTGTGGAGGAGACAAGCAGATGCAGGACGTGCTTACCCCGTAGAAAATGACAGCAATGACAACTCTATCCTTTATTGATGAAGGAGAATTTGCCCAGAAATCTTTGGTTAGTATTAAAATCAGTATATTGCAATGGTAATATCTGTTCTGAAAATAACATTGACATTTATATATAGCATTGATAATTCTTTTACTTTTTTGATAATAACCCTGTAATCTTTAAGGACCTCAGAAACTCGGTTCATGGTCTTGCCTAAAATGGAGAATGAATTGTACATGATTCCTCCCTACCTCGCCCACCCTATCAATCATATTATACCAATGAGAACAGCAGCATGGTATTCAATATTCCAGTGTTGCACGGGTCCAGAAAGGATCATTACATGGTACTGTTGGTGTACAACATAGTATACTGTATAACATAAATTGACCCCCTCAAATTGAACAATGTGGCAGATGGGAACATATCTTTCCTCCAGGGAGGTAAGCCTCAAGCTGCTTATGTTGTAATTTGGAACCAGACTCTGAAAATGTAAGCAGGAGAAGAACTACAAACTCTCCATGTTTTCAAGGTAATAATTGCACTTCCCATGTATTCTTGCTAGGTTTATGAGACTTAAAGCAGCAGTAAGAGATAATAGAAAGATATATGGAGCTGACCTAAAACAATGATCAGTGCTGGTCAGTGCAATGATGTTAATATACTGATAATGACAGGTAGGAATGATGTATGCAGTATGTTTGTTCTGGTTCAGAAAGTCAAAGAAACTAGTACTTACCAAATACATACAAAGTGTCAGGCAACTTAATGTGTACTACCTTATTAAACACTCAAAACCACTGTGTAAGGAAAACACAAGCTACCCCCATTTTAAAATCAAGGAAACAGACTCCAAAAATTTAAGGAACTGAGACAAGCTCTCAGAATACTTTCCTTGACAACACACTGTCAGTCTAGAAAACAGACATTTCAAAGGTATCATGAGCACACACTGTAACAGAGCTTCCAATAGAAATATAATGCAAGCCACATACATAATTTTAAACTTTCCAGTAGTCACATTTTAAAAAGGAAAAATAAACGGGTGATAATTTTTATATTTTATTTAACTCAGTATATCACAGTCATAATTTCAACATGTAAAACAAGGACTGAGATTTGTTTTCATCCTAAGATTTCAGAGTATATTTTACATGTAGAGCATATTTCAATTTGGACCAGTGACACATTTCAAGTGCTCAACAGACACATGTGGTTAGTGGTTGTCACGTTGGACAATGCAGCTCTACGATGTGCATGGTATATTGCACAAAAGGAATGTTAAACAACAACAATAGAAGGTTGTAAGAGGTTGCCTTTGCCATATTTTACTCATTCACCCATCTGATATTGGCTAAACACCTAGTGCATAAGCAACTATAGGGGATAGATGGAAAACTAATCATACTCTCAGGGAATTTCGAGTCAAGCAGGAGAAATAAGAGAACAAATAGAATAATTAGGGAGTGCCTGGGTGGCTCAGATGGTTAATCATTGCACTTGATTTCAGCTCAGGTCATGATCTCGGGGTCATGAGATTGAGCCCTGCATCAGGCTTCATGCTCAGTGCAGAGTTTGCTTGTCCCTCTCTCTATCCCCTCCCCTAAAATAAATAAATAAATAAATAAATAAATAAATAAACAAACAAATAAATAAAATCTTAAAAACAAAAAGAATATTAGGATGAGAAAAGCTAAAAGTGCCATAGAAAAACACTTTTGATAGATTAAATGCTATGGAGTTTCAGCAGAGGGAGAAGCTTTTTCTGGCTGGGAGACCAAAGAAATTTTGGGTCATTTAAATTGAAAAAAAAAAAGAATAGAGAGCAGACATACAAAGTTATGGAGAAGGGCACTCCAGGCAGAGGCAACAGCTTGAGCAAAGGCGTGGAGGTGGGTCAAGCATTGAGTGTCTGTGAAAAATTGTGAAAAGTTCTGTAAGCTTGCAGCTTAAAATGAGTGAAGAGGAGGAGGAAGGGGAAAGCTTTGAGGAGTAGGCAGTGGGCAATCATTACAGCTTGTGAGCAAGAGACAGATATCATATTCAGAAGTTTCATCTAGCAACACAGTATGTAACTTGGAACTGGGTGATGGTGAGGGGACTTCTGTAATCATATGAATGAGAGGTACTGGAGTCATGAACTAGAAGGAGAATGAAAATAAAAAGGAGAAGGCGGCACAGGAAGTACTATTAGAGGTTTCCTGACAGGATTGGCAGCTGTGTAGCATGAGGAGGAAAGAGTCCAAGATGCCAGTGCGCCATGTTGGTACCAGGAACAACAGCAAACACACAGAAAAGAGAATAGTGGACACAGATTTGGGGAGGTCCCAGTTTGGGACCTACTGAATTTTACTGATAATTTTTTTGGATTGATTGATAAATTTTATAAATAAATAAATAAATACATACAGATACTTGATATTCCCAAATGCAACTTAGTGAGAAAATGAGCTAGTGTTTAGGGAAGTTGGAACTTTTTATTTTCTGCATCTGTAACCTTGGCAAGCAGCCTCACATCTCTGGGTCTCAATATCCTCAAATGTAAAATGATAATGATGGAAACTCCCTCTTGGGGTTGAGTGGCAATCCAATGAATTGGTACAGATAAAAGTTGAGAACAGTGCCTGGTCCAGAGTAAATACTCAAGAAATGCCAGCTATTATGACTATTATAACAATTTTCCCATTTGGGAGATAAGTCAAGACCTATGTCAAAACCTAAGTCACCTATGGCAGTGAACGTTTCCATCATTTCATTTATGGAATTTATTTATTTATTTATTTATTTATTTATTTATTTATTTATTTATTTATTCATTCATTCATTCATTCATGAGAGAGAGAGGCAGAGGGAGATGCAGGCTCCCCGTGGGGAGCCCAATGCAGAACTAGATCCCAGGATCCCAGGATCATGACCTAAACTGAAGGCAGATACTCAACCACTGAGCCACCTAGGTGCCCCCATCATTTCATTTCTATGTGGGAGGCAGAATCAGCCAAAGCTTCTTAGATGGACTCAGGGTCTAGGATTCCTGACAGTCTCTCTACTTTGTTGTCAGTTCTGAAAGATAAATCTGTCTCTATGGTAGAAGAATCAGTGTTGGTGGGGGAATCTCAGAGTCAAGAGTTGCAGTGTACCCTAGAATAAATGCTTAATGTAGTGGTTTGGTGAGGCCAGCTTGGTACCAACTTGCAAAAGCCAATTGTTAAGTTTTTAAGAATTTTGCAAGTTGGTGTTGCCATTATTAAAAATGAAATTATATAGGGATGCCTGGGTGGCTCAGGGGTTGAGCGTCTGCCTTTGGCCCAGGGCGTGATCCAGGAGTCCCGGGATCTAGTCCCACATCGGGCTCCCTGCAGGGAGCCTGCTTCTCCCTCTGCCTATGTCTCTGCCTCTGTGTGCCTGTCATGAATGAATAAAATAAAATCTTTTAAAAAATGAAATTATATAATCTTACAAATAAGTAAATAATACAAAAGATAATAAATACCGAAACTCAGAATTTCTAATTATCTTACTATTAACTATGCACTCGAGCTTATTCTTACCTGTTGTATCTATCGGGTGGAAATACTATCTAATGTTGTCCTACTCTTCATCTTTTCCCAACATTCAATGGTGTCACACTGGTAGCTTAAAATCAGCGACAGTGGTAATCTTTAAATCATGGGATTGCCAAATGCTACAAATTTAGGCTCGATTTACTGCTTTGTTGACGAACAAGATAAGGGAATGACAAACTACAGCTCATAAACCAAATCTAGCCCACTGCTTGTTTTTGTATGGCTTATGAACTAAAAATGTTTTTTATATCTTTAATTGTTGAAAAAAATCAAAAGAAAAAGAATATTTCCTGATATATAAAAATTACATTAAATTCAAAGTTTAGTGTCCACAAATAAAGTTTGAGTTGAATATAGCCATGCTTATCTGTTTACATGCAGCTTATGGCTGCTTTCATACTGATGGCAGCATGGTACAGAGAGAGAAAGTTAAGATAGACACCTTATGGCCTATAAACCTAAAAAGTTATTATCTGGCCCTTAGCAGAAAACACTGCCTAATCCCTGGTTTAGGTTTAAGAAAGTGGTAGAGAAAAATGAAATAATGCAGATTAAACTTTTTAAATTCATCACATGTTTATTACATTGTGAATAAAAAAATGAGGAAATATTCTTCCAGTATTTTTCCAGTAGTCAAAGTCATCAACAAACAAATAAGTGAGTTCCAACATCATCTTTCTTGTTTTATTTAGTCTTGCTGACTTAAATGAAAGCATCCACTAACATTCATGTAAGAACTATATCTGGTTCTCAATGGCAACCATAGAGAACAACAGTTTGGCAAAAATCAACAATATTCTGTAAGAATCAATTAGCTGTATGGGATTTATAACAAAGAGTATTATGTATTTTATTATTGTTAATAAATTGTGTGCTATATATCCTTTATTTATACTAGTATAATTTATAATAAACTTATGTATGTAAACATAGGTATATTCCCCACTCCTCAACCCCATCTCACAGACCTAGTTGTTAAATACTAAGTAGCACATCCTTTTCGCACCTCCTCACATTCTTACCTCTCCTAGGAAATGGTGGGAAAATCCCAGTTGATTTAGTGAGCTGTAGCAGTGATCAGTCTGGTATTCTACAGTGACAAGTCAGGAGTGCAGGGACAGGATTAGGCTAAAATGAAGATTGGATCAGGGCTCCTCTGAGACCAAGCGTAACAATAACCTATAGGGGCACCTGGGTGGTTCAGTTAAGCGTCTGCCTTTGTCTCAGGTTGTGATCTCAGGGCGTGGGATCAAGTCCCATGTCAGGCTCTCTGCTCAGTGGGGACTCTGTTTCTCCCTCTCACTTTCCCTCTGTGCACGTGTGCTCTCTCTCTCTCTCTCAAATAAATACATCTTTTTTAAAAAACAACAATCTATTACTCATACTTCAAACAGATTTCCTGAACTGTACCCTTGACTTCCCATCAAGAATTTTGGCTTTAATTAGAAATGACAAATACCCACCATTTGCTTTGACGTAATGGAACTGGAGGGTATTATGCTGAGTGAAATAAGTCAATCGGAGAAGGACAAACATTATATGGTCTCATTCATTTGGGGAATATAAATAATAGTGAAAGGGAATAGAGGGGAAGGGAGAAGAAATGGGTAGGAAATTTCAGGAAGGGAGACAGAACGTGAAGACTCCTAACTCTGGGAAACGAACTAGGGGTGGTGGAAGGGGAGGAGGGAGGGGGGTGGGGGTGACTGGGTGGCGGGCACTGAGGAGGGCACTTGACGGGATGAGCAGTGGGTGTTATTCTGTATGTTGGCAAATTGAACACCAATAAAAAATAAATTTATTTTAAAAAAAGAGTTTTGGCTTTATTTTCATTTGGAATTCTTTTTTTTTTTTTTTTTTTTTCATTCTTTGTTCTCCTTTCTCCAAATTGGCCTGGAATCCTGCCTTCCAGGACCCCTGAAACATAGAACTCTTTTGGTAGTCGCCCAGGTGACTTAAAAGCTTGGACATCTCTTAAACCTGCCTGATGGGGTGCTTCCTCCATCCTTCCCTTACCTCAATCAAAGTTATATAAACTGAGACCCCAGGAGCTATCAGTCAAACTAAATCTGGCTCTGGGCAAACATTAAGTAAAAGACAACCAGAAGGGTATCAAACAAGCAATAGTTCTTGCTCTCATCGCAAAATTCTCTAATCACACAGTGAAAGAAGAGCATGTTCAAGGCCTGATGGCAGAACTCAGGGGGTGTTAATGCTTTCAGCATTTCTTCTGAGATGGAGGGTTGTTAGAGTCGCTCACAGAAAATAAACTCTTTTTTCTTGTAGTGTAGCTAATCCAGTATCAGAAATTAGATGATGATTATTGATGTAGAGACAAATGCATTTAAAGCTTTGGGTTGGGATCCCTGGGTGGCGCAGCAGTTTAGCGCCTGCCTTTGGCCCAGGGCGTGATCCTGGAGTCCCGAGATCAAGTCCCACTTCGGGCTCCCTGCATGGAGCCTGCTTCTCCCTCTGCCATGTCTCTGCCTCTCTCTCTCTATGTCTACCATGAATAAATAAATAAAATCTTAAAATAAAGCTTTGGGTTGCTAGAATCCATAAGAAAAGAATATGTATCTAGTTATTTTCTAAAGTGAAGACAGGGATCCCTGGGTGGCACAGCGGTTTAGCGCCTGTCTTTGGCCCAGGGCATGATCCTGGAGTCCCGAGATCAAGTCCCACTTCGGGCTCCCTGCATGGAGCCTGCTTCTCCCTCTGCCGTGTCTCTGCCTCTCTCTCTCTATGTCTACCATGAATAAATAAATAAAATCTTAAAATAAAGCTTTGGGTTGCTAGAATCCATAAGAAAAGAATATGTATCTAGTTATTTTCTAAAGTGAAGACAGGGATCCCTGGGTGGCACAGCGGTTTAGCGCCTGTCTTTGGCCCAGGGCGTGATCCTGGAGGCCCAGGATCGAGTCCCACGTCGGGCTCCCTGCATGGAGCCTGCTTCTCCCTCTGCCTGTGTCTCTGCCTCTCTCTCTGTGACTATCATAAATAAGTAAAAATTTAAAAAAATAAAAATAAAGTGAAAACAACATACACTACACTTTTAAAAACTGCTCATTTCACCTGAATGTGCTTTCTGAGCAAATGTGTCTCAGGCACCAAATCAATGCTTTTATGTAATCATTTTTAAATTGGAGAGCCAGTTTAAATTAGAACCATAATCAAAATTAAGAGCGTAACATTTTTTGAAACATTAGGTGTCTGAGAAAATTATCCCTTGACTTTCCATGGGACTGTGTTACCAATTGATTTTAAAACTACTCAGATGATCTCATGGTTATCTTGGGCTGTCATTGACTAACATGTCACATCCCACCTTTCATCAGCTAACCATGCTCTTGCCAAATAATGTGAAGTCAAATCTGCTTATATTTTCTCAAACTAAGGAATTTCAGGGGGTGTGATGTTTTAAATTAAGCAAGATTGTTATTCCCATAAGGATAGAACTTAAAAATAGTTGTACCAATCCAGAAAGCCTTTATTTGTATTTCATATATTAAAGTAGCTCTAAATATTATATTCCATCCTTTTGGAAGTTTCAAATTGAGCAATCACTGTTGTTTTTTTTTTTTCCTTTCTCATGGATGACTTGCAAAAATAGTAGAACTATTTTTTTAATATGTTGTCCAAAGCAACAAGATTTCTAGTATGGAAGAAAAAGATTGCTGATATTTGGTTAATGAATTGTTGCCCTGGAATACTCCCCTAAGCTGATGAAATCCCTCCTTAAAACTATTTAAACAATGGGGATCCATTGTTTAAATCCATTTATAAATGGCTTAATGGTCACATCTTTCAATGTGTTGTATATAATAGCAATATCTAATGCTTGACAATGGGTTATGATTATGATCTTTGCTATATCACAATAAGAGTTTTGACTAATTTATTTATATATAGCCAATATGGGCTTATATATCAGGCTTTGCTACATAGGATGAACATTTCTAATTCCAGAAAACAAAGGCATATGTACATCTATGTCCATATATATGTAGGTATCTCTGTGCATTCATATATGTATAATCTGCAGTTAATTTGATTTGCTGAAATATAATTCACTTTCCCAAAATCAGACAGACAAAGCAAAAATAAACAAAAGGCTGTTGTGGTATCATCTAGTTGTTTAAAGTCTGACTTTCGTACTTCCTTTTAAGCACCTGACATTTTCATCTTGTTCTGGCAGCCCCATTTTTAGTTCCTCCCACCTGTTTGGCCAGAAATGAAACCTTAACAATGTGCCACATTCCCCTGAAATCTGATTATAAATTGCATCTGTGTGTTTTCTCAGTAGCAGGCAAGAGATTCATGTTGGGTTGTAGAAATCTACACAGCTGGAGCTAAACTGTGATTTTATTCAAACTCTGCGTGAGAATTGGAGAATTATAGACATAGATAATAAATAGGCCTCTAGGAGAAGAGATAAAAGACTAAAGGGCAAAGAAACAATGAAAGGAGGATACAGCGTGGTCTCGGCTGCAAAGGTTGAAAGCAAGACTTCTTCCTATCAAAATTTGGATCGGTACACCATACTGGAGTTCAGGTTAACAAACACTCATTGTGCTTACTATGTGCTGGCAATGATCCAACTCTGGTGATACCAAGATCAATAAGGAGGCATAATCCCAGCTCTGAGGGAGCTTAGAATCAGTGGATTCATACACAGTGTGGAGAATGCAATTATACATATACAGAATGCAATTAAGAAGAGAGTTGGGGCACAGAGTCAGGAATGGGATGGGATCAGAAAATGCTTCCTGAAGGAGATGATGCTGGAAATGTATCTAAAATCACTCACACTGATGCATAATGAAAAGACCATTGGACTTAGAACCTGAAGATGGTTTGAGTCCTAGGTCTAATGTGATGACATATTAGCTATGTGATCTGTCAGTAAGCATAGTTAGCTAATAAGTGTTACCTCTTATTGTGTGCAGGCAGCCACTGTGCTATAGTCTTCACATGTACCATCTAGCTTGTGGGCAAGACCCAATTATTTTCCTTCCCATTTGCAGATGAAGAAACTGCATCCCAGAGACACTAAATTACTTGCTCATCGTCAAGGAATGAGTGAAATAAGTGAATCTGAGCCAATGTTGTTAACTACCACTGGAAATCCTAAACTTGCCAAGATTTAGATTAGTTTTCTATAAAATGGGGCTAATAGTGCCTGTCCTATTTGATGTTGCAAAGCCTTGTTGAGGATCAAATGAGATAACGTAATTGAAAGTGCTTTGATAAGTGTATGTCCAATAAACGTACGAGATACTAATTCTTTCTCCAACCACAGTAGCACTGAATTACCAGGTACTGTTGCCCCATCAGCACATGCAATGACTATTTTTCCCAGCCCGAGCTACAGAAGCTCTGTGTGATAGTGTAGCATGTTTAACACACTGAGGCTATACTAACTGTTGACTTCTTCAACCATGGAACACATATCCATGGATACAGACCATTCTTGCCTAGATCCTCCAATATCAATATTGTGAGAAAAGTTCTTAGAACTTTCTCATCTTGCAGAACTGAAACTATATCCATTAAACAATGACTTCCTGCTTTCCCTTCGCCTGGCCCCTAGCAATCATCATTCTACTTTGTGTCTGATTTTGACTACTTTAGATACCTCATAAAAGTGGAATCATGCAGTATTTGTCTTCTTGTGACTAGTTTATTTCACTTACAAAATGTTCTCAAAGTTAATCCATGTTGTAGCCTAAGTTAGAATTCCCTCCCTTTTTAAGGCTAAATAATAAAGCATTGTATGTAGAGGCCACAATTTGTTTATCCAGTTATCCACTGATTGATGCTTGGATTGCTTCCACCTCTTTTTACTATGAATAATGCTACTATCAATATGCATGTATAAATAATTCTTTGGGATGCTGCTTTTTAGATAAGTATAAGAATCTTTGAATAATTTTCAAACATAACGCTGGAAGGATTCTCCTAGATGCAATATTAATATGTGCTGTGGGGGCTCAGTTCTTTTCAAAAAGCCAATGCCATGGAGTTATAAATTTTTAGCATTCCATACTGTCAGATGTTAGAAGCCAAAACTTTATTTCTCCTGAATGTGACATTATATTAAAATCTCCAAGTGCCTAATAACATATTAGACAGTCTTAGGGATTCCAGAAATCCCTCTTGCATCGATACTTAATATATAGTCACTAACTTGGTGATTTGCATTACCAGCATTCAACAGAATACCCCCAAGGGACAGAAGGTACAAGGTTGCTGCATTGGTCCTGCCCTGGGCACCAGGACAATAACTATAATGGTGGTTGGGTTCCTAATAACATCTGAAGGACTGTTTTAATCCAGAAAACTGAAATTAGATGACTATGAAAGAATTACACAAATTCACAGATAATTTAAATATATGTGTACAAATCAAATTATAAATAACATACAAATTAAAGTGTAGATTGGCTTAATTATTAATTAATCCCTTTTCTCTGGGGCAGCATTTCCAATCCATGTTCCTTGAAATATTAGTGTCTTTTTTTTACATGGCAGGTGTGTGTAAAGAACGTTTTCTCTAGCCAAGTACATTTGGGAAACACTGTCTATACCCCCTTCTCAGGTTTACAAGACTCCTGTGCTAGTTTGGGGCCTCCCAAAAGCAGACACCAAGACAGTAGATGTGCAAGAGATTTACTGGGGTAATTGCCTGTGAGACAAAAAAGAGGATGGAGCTGGAGGGAAGCAGGGTAAGCCTTCAGACCACAGTGCAGGCCCCATGAAGGAGAAGGAAGAACAGAGGGTTGGAAATGACAAGACTCACTGTGGTACAGTGCTAAGAAAGTATTCAGGAGACTGTCATGAGTCCTGGAGCCAGAGTCACCAGTCAGAATCCCGTATCTCTTTGGAAATGATCTTCCATTAGTACCCCTGCTGTCCCCAGTCATCAGGAGCAGCTATAGGGAAGTAGGCCTCCTCCATGCAAACATAGCAAGGGCCTACAGAGCACAATAGCTGGATCCTTGGTCAGTTATGTTCCTCACAAAAGGAAATGGTGTGGGGTGCATTATCATGGCCACCACAGCTCATTAGCCAGTTAAAGGCTGTGTGAGAATTCCAATAATAGAGAAATCATTTAAACTGTTTAACCATCAGGCTTATCTGGCTACAAAATGCCTCACTGCTACTCACGTGCACCTGCCTTCCCTGTCAGCCTCCACGAAAGAGCACTCATCAGCATCTCAAGGAGCACTAGGGTCCCCCAGAATACAGCCTGGGAAACACTACACCCGGGTAACGATTCCATTCTTGTTTTGATTCTTTTGTTGTTCTTGCCTACCATCCTTGACTGTAATTGTTCAATGGTTGAAGAACCTTTTTACTTTCATTGCAGTTCAGAATCCAGTTTTACTGCCCAGGCTATTTCTGTTCCTAATTCCTAAGTCTCAAATTCAACAGAGAATCTACAGAGATATTTAACTGTTGCAGCCCTTGGTATGTATTCCTCTAACCATTTCCATTCCTCGGGGCAAAAAGTCAAACTACTTTTTTCAGCCCTTGTGGAGGCAGAAATATGTGCAGTTCCAGCCTGAGGGTAGTTAAGTTCCTGTGTGTTTTCTCCATCTTCTCTTATCCACAGATGCATCTGAAAACAAAGATCTCCAGGTGGCAGAGCTGAAAGATGGAAGCTACTTGGGGCTTGGGTCACTGTGTAAAGCAAGTACACAGGCAGACTGGCCAGCTTGTTTCAAGCCAATGAAATCTGGGCCTTCTTTGCTTTTTCAGCACAGTTTAGCCTAAGCTGACTAGTATCACAATCCATACAATACAGGATTCATAGGAAGACATGAATTCTGCAAAGCTTCTTTCAAAAAGCTAAAAGCTTAGCTCCAGGCTGTTATGACAAGAAGGTCCTTGTCCATCTACCAGAATTTAAGGAAGAAGTATCTTTCATGATAAATGAGCCCTAGAAGAGTCTTCCTTACAACTTAAAAGCCCCTTTCTCTGCACCTATTTCCTGCCCACCCACTATCCACTACCCACCAAATCACTGTCCTCAGCACCCTTGCTCCCCAGGCTGAGCTCATACTGGTTGCTGTGGCCTTTGCTACTTAACTGCTTGCTCCATAAGCAGTTCTACCCTTCTGCCACAAAGCCCTACCCTTCTGCCACAAAGCCAAAGCTTTTCTTTTCTTTTTTTTTTTAAGGCATCAAAGAATAAATCATTCCTTTAAAAGGGCTTTTCTGTATGCATTTCAAAAGCAAGTATGATTTAAGATAGATCAGAGCACATGCAAAATAAAGCTGTTGCTTCTCATTAAGTGGCAGCTCAGGAAGACCTCTTTCGAAGGCAAAAATCTTCCCTTTAAGGCAAATGAAGAAATATGTAAAGGCCAAAAAGACACCAAAACCCTAGATCTCTCAAAAAGCCACTGTATTCCCACTTCTCATCTAAGAAATGCCTTTTGTTTCAAGACCCTAATGAAAGTTTTCCTTTTGTTTTTTAGTTTCTTATGCTATAGTAAATTTAAGAACTATGAAAAGAATGAATGTTGTACAAGAGTACATTGATACCATCTACTTTTGCCTTCAATCATGACTTCTTTTTTTTTCTTTTAGAGTGAAAGAGAGAGTGTGTGTACATGTGCATTTGGCAGGGGCTGGGGAGGGCAGGGCAGTGCAAAGGGAGAGGGAGAGAGAGAATCTTAACCAGGCTCCACGTCCTGCATGAAGCCTGACAAGGGGCTAGGTCTCACAACCTTAAGATCATGACCCAAGCTGAAATCAAGAGTCAAGACACTTAACTGACTGAGCCACCCAAGCACCTCTCAACTTCTCTTTTTAACTTCATTTTATCTGAATGTACTTTGAAAAGCTTTATACTTTTCAGTAATATCACTTTATAATTGATTGAGGGTTAGCAATTGTCTATAAAAAGTATAATGCATTCATTCAATAAAATATAACAGAATCTCTAGCATAAAGCCCAATGCTAGAGGTACAGGGATTAAATACGTACTCTAGGGGGGAGACAGACAAGGGCAACCAGACAAGTAACAGCCAGTTGTAGTAAGAGACACTTACCCTGAGGCTAATGGGGAGGTGAAGCCAAAGACTGGTTCTGAAGAATCACTTCAGAAGTAGCCAAAAGGTATTGGAAAGTGTGAAATATTTTTCAGAGAGAGTAGTCTGTGGGAGAGAATAAGGGAAGGGAGAACATGGCCTATTCAGGGAACCACAAGTAACTTTTGGTGGGGTTAACTAAAGCAGAAGCTGTTTGTTGAGGGTGGGCAGGGTCTGGCTAATGAAGGGCCTCTGTATGCCCCCTATTTTTATCCCCCTGGTGATGAAACATTGAAGAATTAGATGCAATAAAGAGATATCAGTTTTACTTCAGAAAACTCTGGAAATGGAAAAGGAAACTGAAAAGCAATGAGGAAGTCACTGTAGTGATTGATGCAGATGAGAAATGATGGGGTCTCAGCTGAGGCAGTGACAGCAGGAGGAGGACAGAGATGGATGCTGGCATCAGGAAAATAACCCCTATTATGTTTTATTTCTGGGAGAAACTCAAGTGTGATGTATGATCTCAAATTTAGGCACCTTTCCCAGCCCTTTTCTTCCCCTAAATGTCAGAACTGCTACATCAAAGTGTCCATTCTCAACAGATATGTCAATCTTCCATCTTCCTTGGCTTTTGCTTTTAGTGCTTGAGGAAGAGGGAAAGGACAAAGAAGTAAGGCTGAAATGAGATGCTGTCCCATTATTTTGAAGGCGTGAATCCCCATCACCCCTCTCTGTGGCCCTTAATCATCTAAGATAGTGCCATACTCAATGTAGTTCATGACCAACCTTCAAATTTCCTATCCAAGTTACCCTCAAGTTTAAGACACATTTAAAAAGTAAATTCTTGTTGGCATTTACTTTTTTGAAGCATTACAAATTTTCAACAGAACTGGACAGAATCTCAGATAATTGAATCTGGTATTTCCCAAGGGGTGACATACCACACAGAATTTTAAGTGACTTACGTTCAGTAATCATATATTGGAATATGTATTAGAAAATATGTAACAAGCATATCACATCCATTATTTAAGGAACGTTACTGTTCGGAAAAGGTTGGTTTAAAAGGTCAGTCATTTTAAAGGAGATACTTAGATGTAAGAGAAATCATAAAAATGGATAAGTAGCTCAAAATCAACAAAGATTGATCTAATCAAACTCAAAATTCATGATGGGATTAATATCAGGGCACTAAGTGAGATGCCCACTGTCAAGGACTGATTGTTTATCCATACTGAATGCCCCTCTGCTCCCAGAGCTCACAGCCCAACTACATTTCCCAGGCCCTTGCAGTAATAATGGGGATGTCTTCTCCCTGTTTATTCTCTTCCCTCACCTGCTGCAAACAAGAATTCAGCGGGGGATGCCTAGGGAAGGATGGTCATATGAAAACAACAGCTCCCTTTTCCTAATACATGCTGGAGAGTGACACAAGAGATAAACCTTTAATGTGACATGCCACACAGATTTGGGAGTGGCTAAAGCAATCGACTTACCCAGTACCACCAGCATGACTCATTTAATAGCCAAGTTGGAATTAGGACTCTGATCTCTTAAGGGTCTTTGTTAAGGATAAATTCCTGGATGAGAAAAGAAGGCCTGTACTGGCCTTCCACCGCATGCATCTGCCTCTAAGTTTCAATCTCATAAAACAGTGAGCTGCCAATAGTCACCAGAATAGTAGAAAGCACATTTTAGGTGACACAACTTTGAAATGAGTTCTCTGAAGACTGACACACTCAACTCCACAAACTGATATTTGGATGTAGTTTTTTCTCATTGTTGATTAAACTAAGGAGAGAAAACCCTTCCCAATAGGTTGAGCTTAATCAGATGAGCCCAAACCGGCCCCATTCCCTCCCTCCAGCACCCGATCCAGACATTTTCCTGACAGCTTATCTCTAGTTCAGTGTGAGACCCGGGCAGCAGAGCATGCATCCTGATAGCACCTTCCTTTTATTCTTGAGTCTGTAACCACAGCATCAGCAGCCTAGAGAAACAGGTGGGCCAGAAGATAGTACAGCTCCTGCAGCTGGTAGTTCTAGAGTCCAGGCTACCACTGTGGGATTTGAATGTGATGACAGACCTGGCTGACTGCCTCCATGAGCTGAGTCTGGGCTTGGTAAAGAGTAAGCTCAGCTGTCTTCTCAGTTTTATGTACTAGATGAATTGTCCATGTAATGAAAAGGAATTCCATCCGGCACAGGGGGATGGGCATATGCATTAACAACTGCAGCCCAACAGTAGATTCCCTGCTGGGATTGTGACTTTGGTATCCTCTTTCTCCCTTTGCCTACCAACCAGGGGGGGAAAGGGTTGGTTTTGTCGTTGAATGTGATAGCCTGTGCACTGGGCATAAAAATGGGAGTTACATGGAGGATGCTTCTGCAAGTAACTCTTGATGATGCGAACAACCAATGTGAAGACCAACCATGGAGGATGTGGAAAGACATTTATGAGAGTATTTATGTATTTGTAGTGTGTGGCTGAAACTACATAGTGACCAGCCAACATTCCACTATGTTCACTATAGTGGGTCAACAGCCACACCAGTTACCTAGTTAATCAAGTTTAAAGGTAGCAAATAATATCTTGACTGATATAATTGGAAAATCTAGACAGAGTGAAGGAGAGGAGACAACTAAAGAGAAGCTAACATGTGTAGCCTGGGTAAACACCTACCCTAGAAGGTAAATGGGACCATATATGCTCAGTCAGTTGACTACGTGCCCTGGTAAGCTTCCTCTCATGACAGACCCTCTATCCACAGGTCCTGGTTTGACTGGTTTTAACTTATGTCACCTACAATCTCCCTCCCATAGCCCCTTTACCTCATGCTTTTCCACTTGTGCCTCTTTCATTGTTATGCTCGTTAATTAAGCATTGGCCATCAAGTCCAACAATCACTAATAAAAGTTATTATTTCTGAGGGAAAGTCCTCCCTGAAGTAATAACTATAACTGGGGTCTTAGGGTTTTCCATGCTAGGCCTTGCCCAGCAGGCAGGAGGCTAAATGGGGGCATAGCCGTGAGTCCTGAGGAGTAAATCCCATCCCTCCAATCTGGACACAGGAAACAGAAAGCCTAACAGTAGCTGGGGCAAGAGCACTCTCAGCCCAAGTGTGGGCTTCAGTTTCAAGGTTTTAGTGGTAAATCAGGTCTAAATGTTTTACTTCTTTGGTGCTGAAAGCTTACTAGGATGACAGAAACAACAGCTTGGGTATATTCAGCTTCTTTCTCGGGCTCCTGATGATGGGTGGGAAAATGCTGTTCCCATAGTCCTTTCTCATGGCCCACTTCATCAAGGGCCTGAATCTGCCTGAAGCCACTGGCCAAAGAGACTAGAGACAGCTAGGTGTGGTACTCCCACATCCATAGCCCTGTCCCAACCAGTCTCCACACTGGCTGGCAAGTAGCAGGTGGGGTGGGGCAGGGAGAAAGAGGTGAAAAAATCAAGAGAACAGATAAATCATAGTACATTCATTTAACATTCCACAATACTATAAATACCAAGGACTCTACTTATTCAACACAGATCATCTCAAAATTCAGTGCTGCCTAAAACACATATCACTGAAGGATATGCAAGATAGTCAACAACCATTAAATTTTAGAAGTAAGCATTAATGTTTATAGACAGGTGCTTATGAAGTTTAAAAACCATGTGATCAACACCAGATTCCGGGAAGAAAAAGAACAGGATGAAAGGAGGGACACACTGAACGAAGGCTGCTATTCTGTCTCAAGCTGACTGAGAGGTCCAGAGGTGACAGTTATATTCTAGTTCTAAATAAAGTATTTCAAGAACACAAAATAAGACAAGCAAGTCTAAGCTGAAGACCAGTTCTTTGCAACTGGTAGGTATGTGTGTTGGGTGTTGGGAAGTGTGTGCAAATTGCTGATAGCAAAGAACATAAGAATTATGAGTTTAGACCTCTATGTCCTATAGTGTGGTTTTGTGACCTAAAGTCAAGGTTAAATTTTGGATTCAGGTTAGCAACAAAATCCTCCTTTGCAAAATAATTCATAATGAAGGACTATCTCTCAGGTCCTTTCTAGATGAAGCAAAACATTCTAAAATAAAAATATTGCTAGTGACAGAAAATGTTATTTTGTCAGAATCCAAACTGCAGTTTGAGATAGGCAAATTTCACAAGGCGGTGGTTAGCCCATGGAAACTGGCAGAGATCGAGAGGAAGCTTCCCTGGCCTGGTCCCTCAAATCTTTAAGGCCCAAAATGGATAAACAGCACTTCTACCATCAAAGTCTTAGCCAGAATCGCCCTCTCCCACTGTCTTCTCAGGAGGGGGTCATTTTATGGCAAACATACAGCATGCATGTCTGTTATGCTGTCAAGAGCAAAAGAATACTTGGAAAGGTAAGCCTATGTATGCAGTGAACAGAAATACAACCAGTCCTAAGTTAGAATGTGATTACAAATTGCCGATTATATAACATAAAAACAGAGAATTCAGTAGTGATATAGGTCCTATATCCCCTTTGTGAAACTTATGCAAAATAAATCACAGAATACTTAAGGAAATGTTGATTTCTTCAGTGGAACCAGAAATGAAGACACCTTGAGAATGTTTATCTGCAGAGGGAAAAAGAAGGCATTGCTAAACCTTTTAAGAGTTTATGGGTACTTAAAGAAAAAGTTTTCACAAAATATGTAAAATACAGCTATATTTCCATATTAATAATTTCATTAAAGCTTGAAACAAACATAAAATTTGGAGTTAATTTCATCTACTATCATTTTACCAAAACCTATCTGGGTCTAATTTTTTCTATGTAAAGGAATCTAGAAAACACGGTTCCTGTTGTTCTTACCTCCATGGAGCCATCTGGGCTGAGCCCCAGGGCAGGCCTGGAGGCAGGACAAACAGCACAGGAAGCTTATGTGCCTCCAGGGACTACTGGTTTGAGATTTACACAATTTATATTCAATCCCCAATAAGCACCACTTTGCATCAGGCCAAGTGTACTCTGGAATTTCCTTCCAAGCTTTAAAAAAAAGTTAAAACAAGTGTTTGGTTGGTTGATTGGTTATTCAGTTCTCTTCACCTTGCAAACTCTGTAACTGCTGTTGCAAAGGGTCCTGTATGGACGTATAGTGATCTGTAGGATCATGAATAATTTGAGCTAGAGGAGAGCTTAGTTTGGATATCTTACAGAGGACAAATAGGAGGGGTTAGCTTCATTAAAATCTGAAGTCCCATCCTGTGGTGAAATTTGCTTTTTCTACCGCTCTGAGCATCTTCTAAGGCTGAAATATATGCTTGATGGGTGACTAAGTGAAAACTGAACATTGACATCATGGTATCTACAAAATGAGCATCACATCCCTGGATTAAAATTACATGTCGGTCACTGCTCAGGGGTACCTGATCACATCTAGTCCTCAACTCACTTCCTTTATTCCCTAGGGTCCTGAAGGGAAACTAGAAGAGATTGTACTTGTTTATATCCCTTCACTAATGAGTCTAAGCTTGGAGTTCCCTCCTTCGCCAATTTATGGAGAGCTGTGTAAAAAGTAAACCAATGGGAAGAAAAAAGTCTCAGGGGAGCCACTGACACCAAACATGAAAATCTCTGAATTCCTCAAAACACTTAATCCCAATGGCATACCAGATTTATGAAACCAGTTTAGGAGAATTCTTGAAACAGAGACGACATTTATAATGCTCCCCACTACAATTCCAGGCAAGCATATGGGCCATCCTAATTAGTAAACAAGTCTAACATGTGGTCACAAGGCAAGTTGTTTATTCTTTAAAAAATGTTAGATGATATTACAAACTACTAAAATCTAAGGGAACTTGACTACATTTACATTTTAAAAAATATGTCATCTATATTGTAGCAACACTAGTTGACCCAACCTGCAGAAACCTATAAAAGTTAAGATGAATTCTGTTGATATGGAGGTTAAGTTCTGGAACTACTTCAGCAAGAGACTTATTGTAGAGGGAGAACTGCAGGTGGTTCCATGAGAGACACGTGCATGTACCTGCAATGAGACCCAAACAAAGGACTTCGGTTTTATAAAATCTCAGGCCACAGAGAACTTTCCAGTAGTTTAAACAGAAAGGAAGAACGCTTTCTGACTCTATGTATTCCAAGCTGACATATTATAAATCTAGGCCTCTCTAAACCGATTTTCCTGATTTAACATGCGAGCCTAGCACTGAGATTTCCAATTTGTTCTATTTTTAATGCTGACATTACTATAACCTATTAAAGCCTTAAATTAGTAAGCTCAGAGAAGAAAATTTCAGAAACTTACTTTGAAGCCTTATACTTCTCCCTAATTGCTTGCTGAGGTCGATGGGGTATATCAAGGCATGCTTTATGTAACTCACTCAGGCAAGGCACAATTTCATTTAATGAATAGCCTGTAAATGCAGCAAGAGTTTCTGGCTAATCAAGACAAAAAGAAAAAAACTGCATCATATAACTTTATATCAGAAAGCTGAAGACAAATCTGAAATCAAGGAAGTTAATTACTTAGGAAGTATCCACATTCATTTCAAGAGAAACTGTAATCCTCCTTCAGTGACTTTAGAAATGAAATATTAGGAAGAACAGCCAGAGTTCTCAATTTGTTCATACTGTGTATTTATAATGCTCAATTTGGGGGCAGGTTACTTTTATGTATTCTGTCATGAGCAGGATTTTTACTGGTCCCTAAAGAGCCTCTTCTTATCTAAACACCCTATTTACATCTTACATATGAAAGATTCTTAGTGGATGCAGAATATATAATAATAAATAAGAATTCTAGAATATAAAAGTAGATACTCTACTTCTTTTAGCATAAAAGTGAGCCTTCAGAACCCAATCGAAGGGTCCGTTTCTAAACTCGCCTCTTTTTGGACCAAGAGGCAGCACTAATTGCTCCCTTTCCTCGAAAACTTGATGCAAATTTCCGACCATCCTAAACGGATCCAGATTGTTTTACACACATAGAACAAAAGTCAACAAATTTTGCCTGAAGTGCTCAATGCTTGCACCACAAGGACATTCCTGGCATAAGGTGGGCATTGAGGTTTCCAGGCCTGCTTCTTTTGAATAAGCATGCAAACACCATCTCCTTGCCTTCCTGCAATCTCTACCCCAAGGCCACTGAGTCAAAGCCATAAAAGCTGACCTGCAACACTCAGTGACATGTTGTCATCTGCTGGCAAGACAACCAGTTCCTTATTAAACTAACTTTCCCTCATGAGAGGCCAGTCCATACTAAGCCTTGAGAGTTACTGGACAGATTCTTAGATAGGCTTTGCATTTCGTGTAGAGAACTCATTGGAATCTTACCCAGAAGTGCCTGTTCACAGTATAGTTCGCCAGGCAATAAGCTGCTGCAGCTCTCAGTGAAGGGAGATATTTCAAGAATGGGTCAGCTTCCAACAGACTCAGTTCTGCTACATACTAAGCACAAGAGAGAAAATCCCAGTGGAATTAGAATCTGACTAAGGTTACAAGTAAACCTAGAAATGTGAAGGGAAAAAATTGTCTTATCTTTGTCCATCCTGTATCTAGTGATGTGTGGACAGAAACGGATGTTCAAAATATTCACTGGGTTAATAATTGCTATGCCTATCCATAACCAGAATAGCACTGGTGTTGTAGTACGGGCCAATATACAAGGATTTGGCCCACCTACACAGTATATATGATAGGTTACTTTTCTTGTCTTCTACTAGTGGGTACAGGTGTATACCAGTCACATAAAGTAGCAAAATACGACCGTAAGAAGCTACGGATTTGTCAGGCAAATGCATGTAGTTCAGAGGCTAGAACAGTCCCTGCGAGATTAGAAGAAACATACTGGGAAATTTATACATAGATCCTCATTACTCTTTGCATAGCATATACATTCCAGATATGCTAGGATCACAGTGACGGAAACCAAGTCTTCCAAACTAATACTTCAGTGCCTTCAACTAAAGTACACTAACCCCAGATGACCAAATAATGCTTTATTACTTCATAGTTAGGGTAAGATGAGAGCCAAATCAAACTGCATTTACTTTATTTCCATTCTGTTAACTAAGAAGAGGTATTTGCCTACATGTAGTCTGTATTTGACAAGGGAACGGTTTCCAAACTTAAACTTCTTTTAAGAGCTGGGTGATCAGATAACCCATGCCTACCAAATGTGATGGACAGTGATGTCTCATAACCAGAAATCATGATCCTAAAATTAGCTCTCTTCCATTGCTAAAAAAGTTTTTCTGGACCCAGGACAAAGAACTGATAAGGAAGAAAGAACTGAAGGATGATGGGGAAAGGCTAATTTTATTCTCCTTGGTTCCCAAGTTCCTGGAAGTCAGGTAGCATACCTTGGCCAGATTCTCAGTTCTGATGCACACTCCTTGTCTCCTTAAGTACTGAAGGAGAAACTGGTTGGTGGTTGGCACTGTCAGATCAAAAGCTAGGACTTTCAGGAGCAGGTGTTCCATTCTTAACAGTTGTCGTTTCGTGTAAGTGTCATCAGTTATATAGACAAACTCATCTACTTCAGGTGGATATATTTCTTCATATTTCCTATGAAAGGTAAAGAGTTTTTCGGAAGTAAATCTTGGAAGCTGTGGAGCTCCTTCCTCTGCTATCACAACCATGCCTTTTGCATGGCCCTTGAAGACTTCTTTCCTCTGCATCCACATATCCACTTAAATATTACTAAATGGTACCGACCTTGAAAATATTCAGATCTTGATGCCAGAACAAGAGCATGAGTATTGCAAGGATATGTTGTACTTACTGCTAGGAGTAGTAACAGAGACAATTTCCAACTGAGAATTTTAGGTTGTGGCCTCTGATATGCTGAAAGATTCTGAATGACAGACATACAGATAAATTGCTCTTAATTCTATATACCTCACTCATCTTGTGGAAAAGAATGTTTTTTTTTTTTTTTTTTTTTGGAAAAGAATGTTATATTGAACACAAGGGTAGAATAAAAGCTCCTTAGATCGTAGATCTTTAAAAAGATCATGTTCAAAATAAATAAATAATAAAAATAAAAAGATCATGTTCAGAATTTTTCTCAATTGGATTAGCAAATGATGCTATGTATCCAAGAGTAAGATAATGATATAATTTCATTATTATCAACTCTTTTGCTTTAGTTTCTGCTTTCTATGGGGGAATTTTGGCAAGTTTCTGGGCATTAATAAGTAGAATGTCCAAGACCAGAAGAATTGAAGACACTGCCATCTACCAACAGGTCACTGAATTTAAGACAGTTCAGGCAGAAGCCAGCTCTTTTTGTACACAGGGATAGTTTATTCACTGGAACCAAATAAACTGTGTTACTACAGGTCATTTGCTAGATCATGACGATGGCTTTTGTATAATCAAAATATTTTCTATAACCACAATCTTTTTGTATTAGAATGCAGTCAAAAGACCACACTGCAAAATAGTTAAACTGGATCTTGAATTTGAGCTGATGGTTATCTGTTCATGATATTGAACTTGTTGCTATAAATCTTAAACATCGGAATTGAAGAGTGAACACGTGTTAAGATTGCATGTTAAGATTCAGTTTCTCAGTAAATACTGCAAAAATGATACTTTATCAAGGGAGGCATGAGTAAGCCTTAATTATTGAGCATTTCTTCAACAAATGGGAAAGAAAATCAAGTGTTTTGACAGGCTGCAGTTTTACATTATTTAAGCTGAAAGAATACTTACGAAGCCAGAAGAATAGCTGCTGTTCCTACAAGCTGCAATTTCCCTCTTAGAACAGACATGCAAGAAAGAAACCTATCCAGGAAGTTGACAGCCAGGTACAGAGTCTCTGCTCGAAGCTTATACTCTTCGCCGACCTCAACCAGCCAGTCCACCAGAATTGTTCGCATGCTTTCTGTGATGTCTGGTTGCTTTCTCATGTAGTGTGCTTTGGGCCTGTGTCTTATCTGTTTGGGAAAAGAGTTCTAATACTTAAATAGTTGTATATCAGAAAGATCGCTCCATGGTACAGTGGCTATTTAACAAATAATCTCTGATCAAAGGTTAGGAAGAAACTGATCAAGAGCCAAACACATCTTTACTATGTGGAAGAACGTATGAAATTCTGGTTCTGTAAGGCAATTAGGTAACAACAAATAACTTAAAGGAGGAGGGGCAGGGAATAGCAATATGGGTTATTCCTAAGAGTGAAATACTGAATACATAAACCCTTTGAGTTGTGGAGAAATAGTCCAAGTAATTGCTACTTGCCTCACAACTATTATTATTTTTTAAGATTTATTTACTTGGGGGGCAGGGAGGGAGAAAGAGAGAATCTCCACCAGACTCCCCACTGACTGAGGAGCCCAACACAGGGCTCCATCCCAAGGCCCTGAGATCATGACCTGAGCCGAAATCAAGATTTGGATGCTCAACTGACTGAGCCACCCAGGCACCCCACACCTATTCTTTTTCATAGATATTCCTACATTTGGATGCCATAAAAATGCTATTCACTAGTGGATTTGGCCAGAAGTTTATAGCTATCTTGTTATTAAGTGTTTTGAGTGCTAGAAATTGAAATAGAATTTGGGAAAACTCACTTCAGCTTCTCTAAGGTACTGATGAATTTCTTCAGCATATTCAGTCACATTTATCACATCTGTACCAAAATCTGATGCATCTTCAGACTGGGAATGGAGAGATGAATCTACCAGCATAGGGGAAACTGCAGGGGTTCAACATTATCAGGTAAGACATTCAGTTTAAAAATTCATTGCATTCACTAACCCTCCACAGGCAGTTGTGAAAATAAGGCATTACTTCATGGTTTTCTCCTGCTAGTTACATGCTATTGAATGCTGCAGGCGATTATGAGTACAGAGTACCACCAGCCATAGGTGAGTCAGATTACCTGTGTTGAAATCCAGCAGGAAGTGAAGGTCTGACTTGAGTGTGCTGGTGTCTACCCCACACACATCCTCAAATGCCATCCCCTCTCTCCCAGTGCAGCTGTCTCTGTCTCCTTGCTCAGCCTCATCCATGTAGATATGAAATCCTTGTTTGGCTGGCACCTGGACCCTGCAGTCAGAGAACACTTTCTTTCCAGCTGGAGGGACGACATTTTCTGATCCAGAGAAGCACCGGATTGTTGTGATCCCCTGGAAGAGGATTAAGTTTTTTGTGAGAGGCCACCCTGAAGACAGTATAGGTGATATGAGCTTGTGTGACCCAAGCCAGCAAGCCAGAAAGATGCGAACAGGCTTAAATTGAAATATCTAGGTCTGCAATTTAATTTCAGAAAATGAAGCTTCTGAAATATGACTTCTCCCTTATCTTTGTCTACATCTGACATTTGGGAAAAGACCTACCTATAATTTGTCATCTTCCTCATATATCTATCAAAGGAAACTCAAGATTATAGAAAAAAAAAGAAACCATAGCTATCCTCCAAAATGAGGATAGGTATTGCATGGGTGAGTGGGTAGAGGGAGATTGTTAATTGGCTTTCATACTTCTAGCCTATAGGATTTTATAAGTACCTCTTGATATATAGTCACTGAGTTCCTACAGTCTTCCTCCTTAAACAGCTTTCAGTAAGTAAGTGCCTATAAAGTTTCCATTTTATACTCAGATATTTAGAAACATGATTGTTTTAGAAACTCCTACCATTAACTTCTCTTACAAAGCCACAGAATCTCTTGTATGACATAATGTCCCTTGAGGAAATCTATCAGAGATAAAAGTATGAGCACAGGTAGATGGTATTTAATGCTAAGAGGCTTGAAAGTTTGAAAGGGAGTGAGTGCATATTCAGATCAAATACCAAGTCCTGGAGCACTCTTTTAGATATTGAGGAAGAGTGGCCAATGAGCAAGGTGGAAAACCAAGAGAGTATGGTTCTCCAGGCCGAGCGAGAAGAAAGGATTTCAAGGAATAAAGAATAATCAAATGTGTCAAAGGCTGCTGGATTAGTCAAGTAAGGAATGGACAAAAAAAGGAGTCAAAAGAGAATAAGAGAAGAATTAAAGACAAGAGAGTATTCGCTCAACAAATCTTCACAAGCTACCCTGGCCAAACACTGTTCGAAGCACTGAGAATACAGCAGTGAGCCTCAAATCCCAATCCTCATCCTGATGGGAGTTTATGATCTAGCAGGATAAACTCTCGAATTATTGGCTGTAAAATGAACAGTCACTGCTTTGTAGTTTAAAGGTTTTAAAGATGGAAAAAAAAGAATACAATATATTTATATGCTTATGAGTTTGACCAGTAGACAAGGCTGAGAAAGGAGAGTTCTCAGCATCCCTGAAGAAGCAAGAGGACATGAGGTATACTACATGTGTGAGAGTCACCCTGCCTGAGAGCAGGAAGTGTAAGTCATGTAGCAGGGTGGGGATGGTAGGGTATATGGCACGTGGGAACGTGCAGAAATTCCCTTTTGGTTCCTTTTATATTTTTAAGATAACAGGATCACAAGGCCATCAACTGAGAGTAAGGAAGGAAGGTAGAGGTTTGGGAGGATTAAAAAGAAATCTATAAAACAGATTTCTGAGAAGTTGGTAAAGGAATAGAGCAGGGGAATGGAGAAGTAGTGCTAGGCAACATAAAAGGTTAACTAATAGTTCTGAATTTAAGTTAAGCCCGGGCTCACTGGGCAGAACTGATGATTCGTAAGAACCAGGTTTCAGATTTTCCGTTTTAAAAAAGTAAGTATTGCTAAGCAAATTAAGTTTGTTAAAACCACTTTCACTTAATTTCACCCCCCTCCTCCGAAAGCTTTGAAGAGATCACTTTGGGTATTTTTCTCCCACTGATCAGATGCCACCAAAAGGCAGATACCTTGAGTGGTCAGTGGATGAAGGGCTCCAATCTGGCCTCTACCCTTTTTTTTTCTTTCTTTCTTTCTGACCTTTCTTAAATCTTTGAAATTTTCTTACCTATTAAATGGGAAGAATTCTTGACCTACCTACTTCACTAGACTATTGCCAGCATGATTCCATTACAGGTGTAAAATATAAGCTTAAGGCATCATTCTGAGGGGCCTAATAACAGACTAAGGGAAGCTTTTTTCTACCCCAAAATTCAGTCTTAAGGATCCAAACCCCTTGTTTTGCATTTTAGGTGTCTGATTTTGTTTCTAATCTATTCAGGGAGTCTATTCACCTACCTATGATGAGTCCAGCAAAAGCAACTAATATCTATTATCCATTTGCCCACCTGCCTTTTTTCACGGACTGGGGAGATGTCTACTTTCAAAACACACTTTCAGAAGTAATTTCATCTAGCCTTACCCAATCTGTAGTCTAACACCACTTGCAACGAACATAGTAAAGCATAGCAAATTCAGGTTTGCTTCAGGCAGTCTAGATCAGTCTGAACGCCACTCTGCTCTGGAGGAACCCCCAGTTCCATAGTTTATTTTGGTGTGTTAACACTTGCTCTTGGCCCAGCACTTACATGGCTTTACATATACTTAATTCAAATAGTTCCTAGACCTGTTTCCTTGATATCATTGGAAAAATAATAAATTATTCACTCTTTCTAGCTGAAAAAGGGGACCAAAGTCAGTGTCCCTACAGTCCAGATTCCAGGGCTGCAATACTCCAGGGTATTCTAGGTCCGACTCCAAGAGAAACCCACCTCCTACCATGACGTGATGGCCCTTGTCACTCATTACCTGGCCACAGGTCCTCCCGTACTGCCCATTCTCAGTTAGCACCCCTAGCACTGTTCTTTGCGGGGGATCCTGGCCGAGTTGGGCTCTGGTTATCATCTGACAGGCATCGGGACCTCGAGACACCGGAGCTAGGGCTACTCCACTCTTGGAGCTGCTGCGATGCATACCCTCCGTCGCCACAGAATGCAACTATTAGGTAAGGAAAAAGAGACAACCCAATGGTTAGTCCACGCTCTTCCATCATGGGCTCCAAGCATGCAATGAATGTCTAGGAGGGAGAACACTAAAGCGTATCATCTTCTCTGCAATTGTTACTGCTGAAAGGAAGGGCAAGAGCCACGCTGCAAGGGATCCAAGCGCCTTTGAACCCAAACAGCGATTTGAATCTCTCAAGGCTTTCTTCTAAGACCTGACTGAGGCTGGAGGGAGAGATTAATCTTGACAACCTCCAAGCAAGGATACGGAGTCCGGCGTTCACTGGGGAGCCTACAGCTACAAGCCCGAGCCTTCGCCCACCGCGGCGGTGCTTCTCTCATCCTTTCTACCCGCCCCCCCCCCCCCTTGCAAACAAAAGACCCGGTGTATACATCACTGCGGGAAGGTACGTCCCCTTCCCAAATGACAAGCAGGGTCCTCCTCCGCGGCCCTCCTTCCACCAGACACAAGGCCCCAAACCCCGACTGGAACTACCGCGGGCCTCGCTCCCCTCCGCTGGGCGTCTTTACAGAGTCTCCGACAATTAGCAAGTGCACACGAGGGCCGGGGCTGCGGGGCCGCCGGAGGGGGCGGGGACGCGGCGCCGACACGTGCCAGCGGGGGCGCCGGGCTCCCAGCGGCGGTGGCCGCGGCGCTCAGCTAATCACCTCCCCCGCGTCTGTTGAACCCGCCAATCGGCGGCGCGGCCAGGCCTCGCGGGGCCGCTTCCATGCCAACCGCAGCGGGCGGGCGCGCCCCGGGGCCGCCTCGCCATGACGACCCCCTCACCCGACGCGCTGCGGGCCGCGGCGCCGCGCCCCCGGGGGCTCAGGGCCGGGCGGGGCCAACGGGCGGCGGCCCCGGCTCCCCCTGCGCGGGGCGGAGCGGGGCGGGGCGGGGCGGGGCGGGGCGGGGCGGCCCGGGCGTGCCGGGGCAGGGGGGCGCCGTCGGCACACGCGCGCCCCTGGAGGCCGCCGCCGGGCGGGGAGGGAGGCGGCCGCCCCGCGACGGCCCGGGCTCTGGAAGGGGCTCCCCCGGGCCGGTTCCCCCAACAGCCCTAACGTCTCCCCGGCCCCGGCGCCGGCCCCCGCCCCCCGCCCCCCGCCCCCCGGCCCGCTCCTGAGAACCTTGGCTCGGGAGGGCGACGCGGGGCCCTCGGGGCTGCGCAGGCCGCGCTCGCTCCCGGCCGCGGCTCACACCTGCGCCCCCAGGGCGGCCGAGCAGCCGCGCCGCGGCCCCCGCCCCGAGCCCGCGCCTCCCGGTCGGCGGCGGCGCCTCGGCCCCGCCCATCCTGGGCCCTCGTGCGCCCGAGGCCGCCCCTGGCCGGCGCGATGCAGTGCGTGGGAGGCCGCCCCCGCCGAGGCGTGAAGCGGGCGGGGGCAGCGAGGTGGGCCCGGAAGGGGAAGGAACGCGGGCGGCAGCGCCGGGCCGGGCCGGGCCGTCGAGGGGGCGGCGGCGGCCGTGGGGGCCTGGCGGCGGCCCCGGGTGCGCAGACGGCGCAGGGCCTCGTGGTCAAATAATCGTCGTTACGGTTTCATGAACGTGTGTGTACACACACAATATATTGCGTGCGCGCTCTGCGTTTTGTTTTCTGAGTCTTCTTAAAACACGCATTCCTAAATTTCTAAAGCAGACCCCCAAAGGCCGTTTAAATGTCCACTCTAAGGAATGGTTAGTTACCGCCTTCTTCCTGATTCCGAATGGAAATGATTGTCAGTCTTACCCCCCCCCCCCCAAAATCTTAAGTGTTCATTAGTGAGCTTGGGATGCCGTTATTTCGTGGGAAAATGGAAGTATTCTACAGAAAGTGCGATGAAAGCGTCTGATCAGTTAGCTGTCAAGGAAGTTGGGAAGCATCTTAGAAATCAGTGCCAAGTGCTGGAGGAGCACAGAAATTGATCTTGCTTAGGATGAAACTAACTTTTATCACGTTTATCACGTCTTGACCTCAGTGGGGAGCAGCAGTCCTCCTGCACCCCGGAATTCCTGTGCCTTTGAAATTGAAGGCAACACAGGGTCCCCGGTAACATCCTGATTTTGGCAACAGAGGAGTCAGGTGCAGGCAGCGACCAAAAGCTCTGCTTCGCAGGGTGCCTCTGCCTAATGGAAGAAAAGCAGCTTTCTGCACTCGCCTGGCAGGGGTTTTGGAAGTCTTCCAAGAGCCCTCCCCACCTGGCGACACTGTTGTGGCTTCTGAGGACGATGAAGGCCTCAAGTGGTGAGCTCCATCAGGGAGGGAGCAAGTCTGGCCTAGAGCCTTGGTGGCCTTGGCAGGTTCAAGAATTCTCTGCATTCATGTGACCCAACATTCCACTACGTCCTTTTTGATCTGGCTTCCTCAACAAAAAAATGATGGGAAACCCCACTCTGCCTTTCTTCCGAAACAAAGGAGCTAGTGCAATGTTTGTTACTGCACCTGTGGTTTTGGTTCTCTTCTCTGTGCTTGAAGCTTGAGCAGGGAAGGGGAAAGGGTAGCCCTGGGTTCCTGCAGAGGCAGCAGAGGCAGCCGGCTGAAGTTCAGTGTTCCGACCTTAACCTAGTCAGGACGAGAAGACCAGGCTACTAAGGTGTATAGTCTCACTCAGCTGTCTTGAGTCTGAAAACTACCTTTAAAAAAGAAAATAACTTTTTTTTTTTTTGAAAATAACTTTTTTAACAAGATGAGATCCTACCATCATTTCATAGTTCTTTTCCCTTAATACATATGAAATATTATCACTACATCTTACTATCCTCTCCTTCCACTTTGTTAAACTTGGCAAAGGAAAGTGATAATGGCTTATTTTACTGTGCTATCTTAGAAGTATTAAATCATTGCAGTCCTCCGGTCAGATCTTAAATTGGAGAGTAATTCAGATGAACTGATATTTATATATATGTTTATGTGTATGCATATAAATCCAAATATTTGTATAACATGCAATATTATGGCTTTCTTAAGTATTTGAACAAGTAATGATGTATGTCATAAAAAACAAACAACTGATAAATAGGTGCACAATTTTCATTAAACATTTAAACGAGAAACAGCCTTATCATTTAGAAAAATAGCAGAGAGGATAGAACAGACTTTCTCATAGACTGTGCACTTTTAGTGAGCTGCACAGGTTTAATTTAGCTGTTACAGCAAAATCAGGATTAGAACTCAAAGGTCAATTTTAAATCTCTGCATGTTAAGGTATTGAGAAGTGAACCATACATTTAATTATAAATCTTTAATGTCTAAAATATTTGGGGAAAGTTACCGATATAACACTTTCTTAGCTTAAAAACAATGGGTCGGCACTTCTGCCTGATATTCCGTACTCAGCTAGCTTTGACACTGGGATTAATTTCCGTAATGAGGATGACAGCTGAATTCTTTACTAGGAATTTTGAAAACCCAAGGGTCCTGTTAAAATCACTTCCTCTCCCCTCTAAATTACAATTCAAAGACAATCTTTTCTGTTTGCCAGTAATTACCTGGCATTTCAGAAGCTGTTATTACTTCTATTACATTTGCTCATGGTAGCTAGTAATTAACCTCCTGTTCAAACATTTCAGTTTTCATTAATTTGTATGAAATCAAGTTGATTTTCAGCATAAGGCTGAAAAAAAGAGATGAAAAAGTAGAAGAGCACCCTTTTTTTCCCCAGGACTGAGGTCTGTTTAGGGACGTATTTTGCCTGTTTGTGGGCATACCACTGCCATTCTATAGATTTAATATCAGAAAATAGCTACATAGTAAGGTGAGGGACAGATGTTGGGGCCGGTGGGCAATTTGTGACATTTTAGCCCATAGTTCCAGGGAAGATGACCAAAGGATCAAGGAAGTCCAATTTGAGAAGCAACCCCAAATATATAACCTTAGGAAGCCTATAGCCTCAGATGGTACGAAGTGGATCCCTTCATACGCAAGAATAACCAAAGTCTACTATTCATTCACTCATTTACAAATATTTTTTGAGTATCCATTTTGTACTAGGGAGTAGCTTGGGTATAGAACAGCAATTAAAAAGGATTCCTGCCCTCAAGGAGCTTTTTATTCCAGGCAATGAGATGGTGAACAGATAGTTATGGTGCAGCATAATTAGTGTTTATTTCACCATGGGGGACATAGATGTATAAACAGGGAGCAGTTGGAGCTTAGAGAAAAGGAATAATGCATTCTGTGGAGATTTGGAAGCAGTATCTAGAACTGACAATAAAGATGATTAGAGTAAAAAAAAAAATTGGCAGGGCAGATGGCATAGTCTACATATATCCTAGAAAGGGGGAGCCCAAAGAACAAGAATTTTCAGCTGTGTTTATCCAGTACCTTCCAAGAGAGAGCAATAAACTGTGATGTCCAAAAATATCCCTCAAGTATGTCTCTCCTGGCTCTGGGACAGACTCCACAGCAACTATCTCATGAAGTCAACCTCCCCAGGAACTTGGGTAAAAGGGAGAAGGTTCTGGTGATTCTAGTCACCAAGACACAGTCCTTAATAATGTGCACAATTAAAATCAGATACCTGTGAGTGCAGAGGTGGGTTCTCAGACAGTATCCTCTCCAAGACTCTGCATCAAGAGAGAAAATAAGTTTCAGGGGGATGATAGAGCCATTGTAGTTTAAATCATTAGTTGCCAGATCTTTAGTGAAAATCTGTTAGAAGAAGTCAAGAACCTGGATTTTGCACAGTCTTTCATAGGTCTAAAATTCATTTGGTAACTCATGTTAATATGAGGTCATTGCATACTTAAAGTTAGCTGTCATTTACTGGTTATGTCCTTTGATTAACAGCCCTATTTATACCAGTTTTTCTGTGAAAATCAATTAATTATTGTACCATCAGTTCTGTGACACAGTGGATTACACAAAATAGGTTTCCTGTGTTTCATGTCTATCTCTGTCTCAGTCTCTAATTTGAAAATGTTATAAAATTTCCTTGTCAGCTGCCTGTGTCTTTTATTTTTCAGATAAATACTGTATCTGAGGACAGGCTCATGCCCTGTTAACTCCATCAGCCATTTAGTAATATTGTCTGCTTGTTAATATTTTTGTTAATTAAATCCTACTGCCACTAAATCACAGAATATTTATAAAACTTGTTTTGTATCGACTCAGTCCTTTTATTGTTCATCTATAATAGTATCAATGGTCACAGGAAATGACATTAGTTCCTACTGTAAACTTTGTTAGAAAAACAAGGTTTTCCATGCTAGAGACAAAAAAACAAACAAAAAATGCAAACCTTATTGCCGAACTATTAAAACATTTTGATTACTATAAGAACTATCTAGCCTTAAGAATTTATATAGTCCTCACTTGTGAAAATTCTATCTGGGTAGAAGAAATCTCAAATGCATAAAACTTTTCCTATAGCAACAATGAGTCATCAAGTTGTCTGCATGTATATGTGTTCTTTTTTAGGCATTTGATATATTTTCTGACTCAATGAGGCAGCTTGGTGGTTTGTTCATATTTACCAAAATTGTTTATTATCATTAATGAACCATTTATCTAGTCAGCAGGCAGTCAAAACCACTGTATCCATCTGAAGTGCATTGTGTTCTGTATATGAAGAGCACAACACATTTTAGTTGTGAGAGACATAGGGGTTACACAAATGAGTAAGAAACAGTCTTACTTAAATTAAGTTCAGGCTTATAGAAGAAGAAATACACACAAATGATTTGCCACAAGATAGAGTAAGGCTATTGTCTAAGAAGTCCAAAGGAAGTTCTGGCTAAAATCCAGGTACATTTTCAGTTAATTAAGGTTTCTTAAAGATGGCCTTTTGTGTTTAGTCTTGAAATTTGAATATGGTTTTGGATAGGCCTCGTTTGGGGAGTCTATTTCAATAAGAGGGAGAATTCTGTGTAAGTAACAACAGGAAGACATTGCAAAATATAATCTGGGGAATGCTGATGGTTCTGTCAACTGAGGTTATACTATACGGTATAGTTTGATGATAGTGGACAGTTCAGAACATTGAGATAGGGCAGCCCGGGTGGCTCAGTGGTTTAGTGCCACCTTCGGCCCAGGGCCTGACCCTGGAGACCTGGGATCAAGTCCCACGTCGGGCTCCCCGCATGGAGCCTGCTTCTTCCTCTGCCCGTGTCTCTGCCTCTCTCTCTCTCTCTCTCATGAATAAATAAATAAAATCTTTAAAAAAATAAAAAGAACATTGAGATAACATCTTGTAGAGTCCTGAATTCCAGAGTAAGGAGTTTGCTGTGGAACATTTGAACAGAGAAATGATGGTGTTAGAACTATATTTATAGGAAAACAATCTGAGACCAATGAATAGCTCAATATTTTAGCTAGGAGATGCTTTGGAAAACAATTGCTAGAGGAAATGAGGACCTGAGTCAGGACCATGATGTGGGAACATAAAAGAAAAAAGACTCAAGAAAGCCATAATGACCATGGAGTTTACATGACTTAGCAACTGATTGTATGTTGGGTTTGAAGAAGATGCGGGCAAATAATTTTACACTTTCTAGGTCAGGTTGATGGAGAAATAGCAGGGTGGACAGAATAAGATACAATGCCAGATTAACTGGATTCAGAGAAAAAAGGATGTGAAGAATGAGTTTAATTTTGGACATCATAATGAAAGGAGTCTTTTCTAATAACTGTCCAGAACCACTACTGTTTCCCTCTACCTCCAACCCTGTGTATGTATGAGTTATGATGGTGTTGAATATTGTAGTTGTTTTCAAGGGTTGATGATGGGATTGGAGGTAGAGGTAGATAGTAACACAGTTTTCAATCGTTGATCTAGTATTCCCAGCAAAAAGTAATTATTAGTATTTAGATACTTATTCCAGGAAAAACCAGGAAGAATAAAAGATCAAAAGCTTCCTATCTCCTGTTTCAGGATCCCACTATTCTATTCAAGAGGTCCTCTTCCAGGACCATAAGCTCCTTGAATTCAGGGACTGAATCTTCTTTGTAAGATCATTTCCTGCACAGTGCCCAGAACACAGCAAGCACTTAGTAAATGTTTGTTGATTGAATAACTGAGTCATAAGATTTACTTTACACTTGTTGCATCAATGAGCCAATAGTGACCCCTGTATATTGGCCCTATGTTGTCTATAGCAGGCCAGGACCATTCCCTCAAAAGTCTATTAGCACCAAACTCGAATTCTGGCACATGCAATTATTTTAAATGTTTTTTAAATATTTGGAGCCTGTCTGCTTTACATATCCCATTAAACTGCACCCAACATCTGTTAGCCTTAGATAAACAAGCCCTGGGATTATTAAAGCCCCCAAGTCACTGCTGCCATTCCAGCGGTCTGACTGAGAGACTCCCCCTTTATGCTGCAGAGTGATATCACCTAGGCAAGTAACCTCCCATCTCTGATTCCTCTCTCCCACCAGAGTTCCCTTGCTTTCTTCTACTCTTGGGTGGTGGCCCCACGCCACTGTCTCTGGAAGGTTTCATAGTTGGAGAAACCTTTCCCATCCACTCCTCTACCCCCCATTCCCCATGCAAACCTTTCAAAACACACCCAAATGAAGCTTATTGTGTGCTACTGCCACCTTGTGGTCATATCTTTTCCCCTGATGGACTCCCAAGTCCCTGAACCCACCATACTGTAGGTGTACAAGGAGGGAAACATTAATTTCTTTAAACTGCTTTCTCAAGACTGTATGGGATCTTTTTTTCTCCCTTTTAGTAAGTTCAGACTTGGGCACTTACTGAAAAAAATTCTTAGACCTGGCAAGCAAGATGAATCCTTGGAAGTCATTTCATTAATCCTTGCCCTATATAGGTAAGGACACTTGGGTTCAGACTTCTCTTTCAAAATTCAACTCCTGAAAGTGAAGTTACAGAAATTAACAACCATGAATCCTAAATCCAGGGCTTATACCAAGGAAGTGATCATAAATAGCTTCAAAAATGGCAATAATCTGAATAAGTATTATGTATATAGCCATGTAAAATAATGCAGATTTTTTAAAAAAGATTTATTTATTTATTCATGATAGACATAGAGAGAGGCAGAGACACAGGCAGAGGGAGAAGCAGGCTCCACGCCGGGAGCCGGACACGGGACTCGATCCCAGGTGTCCAGGATCGTGCCCTGGGCCAAAGGCAGGTGCCAAACCACTGAGCCACCCAGGGATCCCCAATGCAGATTTTTAAAATAGCATACAGAAATGTTCATAATATATTTTATGACATAAGGTAAAAACTAGTAAGTTTAGCATGTTGCATTTTTGTTTGAAATTTTTATGTGCTTAGAAAAAGCACCAAGGGGGCGCCTGGGTGGCTCAGTTGGTTAAGCATCTGCCTTTGGCTCAGGTCATGATCTAGGGTTCTGGGATTGAGCCCTGCGTCTGGATCCCTGCATCTGGCTCCCTGTTTCTCCTTCTCTGTCTGCCCCTTCCCCTGTTTGGCTTGCTCTCTCTAATAAATAAATTAAAATCTTTTTTAAAAAGCACCAATAACACATACCAAATATTAAGTAGTTATCTGTGTATCATAGGATTATAGTGTAATTCATTTGGTTTCTCTATATTTCTGTTTCCTGTCATAAACAATACTAATCGCTCAATAAGAAAAAAAGACATTATTAAAGAGGTAAATTATCATGGCAAATTACAGGATTAGACCAACAGTACTGTCCAATAAAACTCTACAGTGATGGAAATGTTTTCTATCTGCACTGTCCAGTATGATGAGTGGTCAGATGTAGCTATTGAGCATTTGATTTGTCAGTGAGACTGAAGAACTGAATTTTTAATTTAATTTACATAGACACATGCAGTTACCATATTGGCCAAGGCAGTATAAAATATTTGGTGGTTGGGAGCAGTCACAGTGCATTAAATAGACTCATTCTACAGTATTTGCAAATATGAATGGTTTTCTTGACTAGCTTAAGTTGTATTTCTTCTATAGGTTATTCTTGTATTTCACATACCTTGGGATAAAGTGCACCAACAAATAATGAGATAAGACCACGTAATCATTATTGAGAAACATTGAGTTCATGCAGTTTATAAAGAAGACCCATTTATAAATGAACAAGGAGAGTTTATCCAGAAATTACATGTTCCTTGTTAAAAACGACATGCTTATCCTTCTTCCGAGTCAGGCAATTGTTCGGAGATAGAACTGGAACAACTGAAAGATCAGTTCAGATCCTGTTAATCTGGTGAACTAATCAAACTTTCTTTAATTTTATAGATATAACTATTTACTTAGGTTTGCTGAATGCTGGTGTAACAGTTCGTGTAACTTAAAGCTTAAGCTTCATTTTTGTACTCAAGTTCAATACTCTCTTTCCCTAATTTAAGAATTCATACTCTCAATTCATACTCTCCTTCCCTACTTTAAGAATTCACTTTTGTGACTAATACCAGTGTTTGTGAAGTCTTAATCTCTTCACCAACACCTTATCAGCACCCAAGATCTGTCCTTATTTGGGATCTATTGTTTTGTTTCTTGCTTCCTAACTGAGGAGACATTTTATCTATAGGAACAGAACACACTTCTGTTTTCCAGAAAATAAGTAGTTAATTTATGCAGCAGCCTCATGCTCACAATTCTACTTCTTGATATTGCTGGAAACAAATAATTTTTATCATGGGTTCCCTTGATTGTGGGGTTGATTTTTTATAAATTCCATAGTGGTTCCCCTCATGTTCATGTACTTGATAAAGCATTTAAATCACTATACTGATTAAAAATTCTAGAGATGTGCTGGGAATACATTTGGAACGTTATTAAGATGTGTTTTTTGGCTACAAATTTTCTTGGAGAAATCTTTTTAATTACAATGAACATAGAAGATATACAGCTATAATTATGAGTTTCTTTGGATTTCAAATCCAAGATAATTCATTTAGAACAAATTACAAATTTTTACTGAAGATGGCAGAAACAGTTGCTAAAAAAGAAGAGAAATGGAAAGTTTGTAATTTAGGGTGGAGGGAAGGAAAGGCAGCTAGTAAGATAGAGAGATCAGTCTACCAGCATGTTGCTGTGCCAATTCTTTGGGAAAATAATCAAAAACTTATTTACCCAGTAAATGAAAACAAGTTCAAATAAACAGTGGTGAAGTTATATGTACTTTATAAATGAGATTTGGCAATAAGAGAATATTCTGAGCAATATCTGGGGTGATGAAAATAACAGATACTTTGTTTCTGTTTGCTTGCTTTGAAACCACAGTCAACATTTTATCCCACTAGAATTGAACCATTTTTAAGTTGTCTTTGTTTTGTAAAAAGTTAGCTTTTGATCCTCTTACTAAAGGAATATGGGGGGGGGGGTCCAATTTTTTGTTGGTAAATCAAGAGGAATAGCCAATATGGAAACTTCTTTTCTGTTGATTTCAAGCAAAGACCAAAGCAATATTGAGGGAGAAACACTCGACAAGAATTGAATCCCAGAGGGAGAAATAAAGGAGAGAAGCTTCTGAATCCGGGAGGAATAGGCAAGCCATGTTCCCCACATACATTGCTCTGCCTTAACTGCCAGTGTTGACAAACTTTAATCTGTTGAGGATTAACCATCCATCTGTCAGTTCAACAGTAGCAGTGCTTTTTATGCAATGAGTAAAATGGAAATTCTAACACATAGAAATGAATTAATAATCTGTAGCAATGTATACAAGAGTGTTTCAGGGTAGAATGGATTTAAACATAGTGTTTAAAATTTTATTTAAGTCATTAATCAGAAAGACTTAATCATTTTTTCTATAAACTATATTTCACCTTAATTTTCTACTTTGAAACTGCACTTTTGGGCAGTTACATAGATGCAAAATTTTTTTTTTTTTTTGATGCAAAATTGAACACCAGTTTGTTTCTGACCATTATGTTCCTTTGGGGGGAAAAATGTATATTGCATGTTATCTGGGAAATTTTGTAATTTAAGAATTGAAATCTATTATATTCTATATGTGTATTAAATAGGAACTATTTTGCTGTTATTAAATACTGTTTTTCAGAACTAAAATAAGCATAAGCCTCCCCAAATTTTGATTTCCATGATGCTTCTAAAATACCCTCAAATCTAGCTTCTACTACTATCTTTGATGTGTTTAGTTTATATGTAGACCTTTTAAAAAGTTTGGATGAGGGATCCGTGGGTGGCGCAGTGGGTTTGGTGCCTGCCTTTGGCCCAGGGCGCGATCCTGGAGACCCGGGATCGAGTCCCACGTCGGGATCCCGGTACATGGAGCCTGCTTCTTCCTCTGCCTGTGTCTCTGCCTCTCTTTCTCTCTCTCTGTGTGACTATCATAAAATAAATAAATAAAATAAAATAAAATAAAAAAGTTTGGATGAGAGGTGCCTGGGTGGCTCAGTTTGTTATCTCAGGGTCCTGGGGTTGGTCCCCAGGTGGAGCCCTGGTTGGGCTCCACGCTCAGAGCCCAGTCGGCTTGAGATTCTCTCTCTTCCTCTCCTGGTCTCTCTGGCCAGAATTAGCTGTGGATATTAAAGACATGATAGAGCACCCAAGGCCAGTGTTCTAACCGGAATTTCATTTTATTTACGTTTTATTTAAGATTTTATTTATTTGAGAGAGAGCACAAGTGGGGTTAGGGGGAGGAGAAGGACAGAGGGAGAAGCAGACTCCAATGAGCAAGGAGCCCGATGTGAGTCTCTGTCCCAGGACCGAGATCATGACCTGAGCTGAAGGCAGATGCTTAATGGGCTGGCCACCCTTAATGGGCAAGAGCGCCTGTGGTTGCACCTAGGCGCTCTTGCAACCACAATTCTAGTGCAACCATGTCCTCTATGAGAACAGGACTCTAGGGTTGTTGGTTCTTCACTTTTTGGGCTCCTTGCCTCCGGTTGTCCTTCCTCCTCCAGCAGCTTCAGGCTGTAGCTCTCTGCTGCCCCCTGCTGATCTCCCTGTAGTGCTTAGAATGTTTTTGGTAAAATTTAGAACACTTTTGCAACCTCACAAAATATGTATTTTTTTTTAACTTTAAGTTTATGAGGATGTTATTTCTGAAACCAGATCCTGTTTTCTTCATCAGTCTCAAATTGTGCATTTTTTTCTTTTATTTATTCGACATTATTGAGCTGCTGTGTTGTGCCAGAAGCTGTTACTGGGACAAGGATAGCATAGTAAGACAGAATAGGCAAAGTTCTTGCTGTCGAGGCCTTTACTTTTCATTCCGGAAAACAAAAACAGATAACTATATAATGAGAACAATAAGTGCTAGGAAGAAAATCTAAAACAGGGTGAGAGATGAAAAAGAGGAGAATCCACCTTTTATAGGGTGGCCTGGAAAGACTTCTGATGAGGTGACATTATCAGCAGAGATCTGAATAAAGAACAAACCCTTGGCTATCTAGAAACAGCTCTAGGCAGAGGAACCTGCAAGTATAGAGACCCTGAGAGGGAACCTGCTGGGCACCTGCGTTAGTTTGCTAGGGCTGGGGGGCTGAAACAACAAAAATTCATTTTCTCCTAGTCCCGGAAGTCTGAGACCAAGGTGCAGGCAGGTTTGGTGTCTCCTGAGAGATGTCCATGTTCTCCCTGTATCCTCACATAGCCTTTTTGGCATGCATGCACTCCTGTAGTTTCTCCTTCTTTTTATAGGGCTAACCGGTTGAATTAAGGCTTCATCTTTATAATGACATTGAACCAAAATTACCTTTTCAAAGTCCTTCTCTCCGAATATAGTCACATGCTGGGTTAGCGCTTCAACATACGAATTTTAGGGGGACACAACTCAGTTCATACAGAGCGTTTGAGAAACAATGATGCCAGAAAAAAAAATATGTATCAGCATTGCCATCCAAAAAAAGGACATTTGATTTATTACAGCTCATGTTCATGTGTTTATTTAGGAATTTTTGATTAAGCATTTGCTCTGTGTGAGATACTACGTTTAGGACTGGGAGATACAGTCTTGGTCTTAAACACGAAGAAATTGCTGGGGAGTGGGAGATGTGGTGCCAACACACTGAGTACTGTAAGACATCAGGTAAGTGTGACTCACAAGAAGAAGAGATTGGGTCAGTTTTTAATTTGATATCCTTAACCTTGCCTTTGTTTTGTTTTCTTTCTTACACTGCTCTTTTTCATGGAATTATTGTTTAGTTATACTCATTGCAGAATAAGAACAGTTTTACTTGTCCTGATCAGAAACACTTTTCAGAAGAAAGACATTTTATTTTTATCCCTAGCGCCTTTTTTAAAAAAGATTTTATTTATTTATTTATTTATTTATTTATTTATTTATTTATTTGAGAGAGAGAGAGAGAGAGAGAGCCAGAGAGCCCGATACAGGACTCCTGGAATCATGACCTGATCCGAAGGCAGATGCCTAACCAATTGAGCCACCCAGGTACCCCTCCCTAGAGAGCCTTTAGAAGAAATTTTGTTGCCTTGATACTTATTTTATCAGCATCATTTTCTTTGGAGCAAGATGTGTACTATTTCATAACCCATTTTGGTTATCCACGGTGGTAGAACAAGCCACACCAGAACCTAGTGACTTAAAACAACAAGATTTATTTTGCTCTCAAATCTACAACTTGGGCAGGGCTGTACTTGGTGTTGGCTGGAACAGCTCAAAAGCTGGACTCATCTGATGGTTCCTTCACTCACATACCTGGCAGGTAATGCTAGCTGTTGTTTGGGACCTTAGCTGAGCTGTTGGCCAAAAGAGCATACGTGCAAGGCCTCTTCGCATGGGTTGAGCTTCTTCACAACGTGGTGACTGGTTCAAAGAGAGGTTAGAGATAGAGACAGAAACCAGGCAAAGACTATGTCACCTTTCTAGTTAGCCTCAGAAGCCCCACAGTGTCACTTTCATAACATTTTATGTATGAAAAGTGAGTCACTTAGGTTGGTCCATATTCAGAAGGAGGGGAATTAGATTCTATCTTTGGGAAAAGTGTCAGAGAATGTATGACTGTGTTTTAAAACTACCACCCCATGTACATGTTAAACAGCAGAGACAATTTCTGGGACTTTGATGACTGAAAAGTCCTCCCCCAAGGTGTGATAAGGAGTATCAAAGTCAAAACTAGCACAGAAGATGAATAAATACTATCTGAGTTAGAATATAAGGCAAGTTTTTTGTGAAGCATGTTTTGTTTGTTTTGTGTTTTTGCAAAATTAGTCCTCAAAGAAAAGGGAGTTACTGAATATTCAAAGTCCTTTTAAAAACTCTCATATGATGGGGTGGTATTCTTTCAATTACTCTAGTTAAATTACAGAAAGCTATTTATAAAGACGCGTTAACCTGGAAAGGTCTGAAGCGATGTTGTATTGGGAGTTTTCTAAGGTCTTCTAATGGAACCAGGAAATGGAGACAAAGGCTTTTAGTACAGACCTAGTCATTATTGCAGTCAGGACCTTCTGATTTTAAGTGTTGGCATGTGGATGTAAAGAGATGACCAAGATCACGTTTTTTAAAAGCAACTTAATAAGTTGTTTATCTTGTGGAAATAACAAACATGATAATGAAAAACAACCTTCTTACTACTTAAAAATTGGCTGTTTTGCCGAGGATAAAATTCCCAACTATAGCATCAGATGCCAATTCAGTTTTTATCTCCACTTAAAGATTGTTTTATTTCAATGGACCTACAGCTGGGAAACTGTTAGGTGGCTTAGAAAGTGATTCTTCTGAAGGTGACGACTCGTGTCAAAATGCAAGTAAAGAATTTGAGCAAAATTGTTTCTGAAATGAGAATATTTCTCTTTTTTTATGCTTTTATTTATTTACTGATGAGAGACACACAGAGGCAGAGACACAGGCAGAGGGAGAAGCAGGCTCCCTGTGGGGAGCCTGATGTGGGACTCGATTCCAGGACCCTGGGATCACACTCTGAGCTGAAGGCAGACGCTCAACCACTGAGCGACCCAGGTGCCCCAATGAGAATATTTCTAAAGGGACATATTTTATAAGATTATTTTAGATATGATTATGTAACCAAATTCATTATTACATAGTTCAAGTAAACATTGACTATCTTAATTAACTTCCATTATGCTTATATATTCATGTTAACCAAAAAGCTTCTCTGTACCTTTTCATTATGAAGACAGAGGATCAGCTCACATTTACGGTGGTTTCTTTTTAATCAACATATAGATTTTTAAATATTAACACTCATTAATTTATTATTTTCAAATCCATAAATAAACACATAGTCTGTGTTTTTGCTAAATGGATTTTTTATTATTTTTTTAAAGATTTATTTATTTATTTATTCATGATAGACAGAGAGAGAGAGAGGCAGAGACACAGGCAGAGGGAGAAGCAGACTCCATGCAGGAAGCCCCACGTGGGACTTGATCCCGGGACCCCAGGACCGAGCCCCAGGCCAAAGGCAGGCGCCAAACCGCTGAGCCACCCAGGGATCCCCAGCTAAATGGATTTAACTTCACTTTGATATTATGTGAGCACTAATACATATTTTTATGGAGTAAAGTCATTATCAATATGATTAATCTTTGAACATAAGCAATCCAATACAGTACCGTATATATAAAGGCCCATTCAACACAGAGTTCCCTGAAGTAATTCAGGTCTAATCGATGGGCAGCTCCGGTGGCCCAGCGGTTTAGCGCCGCCTTCAGCCCAGGGTGTGATCCCGGAGACCTGGATCCAGTCCCATGTCTGGCTCCCTGCATGGAGCCTGCTTCTCCCTCTGCCTGTGTCTCTGCCTCTCTCTTTCTCTCTGTGTCTGTTATGAATGAATAAATAAAATCTTTAAAAAATAATAATAATAATAAAAGAAGGTCTAATTGAGATTGTCCCAGTGAGCAGCACAAAAAAGTGATAGGACCTTTGGCAGAGAAGGCTCTCTTCTCAGTCTCTGAGGGGATGAGAGCCTGACAGTAGATGTGCTAGGCCATGTTCAGAGCTGGAAAGGCCTGGATCCAGCACATACTTTCATCTGTTGGAAGAGATCTAGGGCTCACGCATCTATGCAAAGTCAGGTAACACCATAAGCTCCTCTGTGTAGACTGACGTTTTCTTACACTGAATTAAATAGGGTTATTATACATTGTATGCATTTTAATAATGTATATTATTCTGTATCTATTATAATGGCGTTAAGGAGAAATATTAATTTTTTCTTTTCCATCATAATCTTAGACTTTTTTTTTTAAGTACACCTTTTGGCTTATAGGTAGTAGTTATATCTCATGTTTCATTTGTCCAGTACTTGGATTCTTGAGATGTCAGGCCAACATGGGATACTTGGATTCTTGAGATGTCAGGCCAACATGGGGTTGTTCTCCACCATGCCCAGAATGTTAGGAAGAGCAGGAGCTCAACAGCCTCTGTAGAGTGATAAAGGCAGTTACTTGTTTCTAAAGAGTTTATTTATTCATTTAGAGAGAGATAGAGAGTGGGGGAATGGCAGAGGGAACCGGAGAGAAAGAATCTCAAGCCGACTCAACACTGAGTGTGGAACTCAGGGCAAGGCTCAATCTCATGACCCTGAGACTGTGCTCTGAGCCAAAATCAAGAGTCAGACACTTAACCAACTGAACCAGCTAGGTGTCCCAAATCAGTTACTTACTTCTAAGAACAGAAAGATGTGTGTATTCTCTTGTGGTTAAATAGGACTATTGACTCACTAATTGGTTTTCACTTAGAAATTACATACAACAATTTACTTTTCAAAATAGGTAGACATCATTGTTTCTCTTTTAGATGAAGAATTAAATTAAGATTGAATACCTTTTCTGAATGAGGGTGATTTTAAAATCAGGTCAAATTAAGATCCCTTCAAAATGGGGAGGTGTTGGTCAAAGGGTACAAAGTTTCAGTTATACAAGATGAGTAAGTCCTAGACATCTACTATGCACCATAGTTTCTATAGCTAACAATACTGTTTTGTATTCTTAAACATCTGTATTCTTAAACTTTTGGAAGTGATACATATGTTTTGGCATTGATTGTGGTGATGGTTTCACTATTGTATACTTATTCCCAAATTAATTAAGCTGACTACATCAAATATGTAAAGTTTTTTGTATGTCAATTTATACTTAAATAAACTGGTGGGGTTTTTTGTTTTTTGGGGTTTTTTTGGTCTTTTTCCTGTGATAGAAGGGATGTGAATTAGTATGACATGACAGTTGATTTGAGTAATTAAATAGTATATCAGGATTAATTAGATTTGAAGCTTTGTCTTCCCAACTAATCTGAGTCAGTTTTCTTATGATACTCTGCTGGTACAGTTTGTTGAAATAAGTCACTCGCTACAACTCTTGGTCTCACTGATAGATTCAGTGCTGACAGTACTAATTTAATTGTTATTATTCGACCACTGTGTAAGGATTACATGACCTTTATGAATATTATATATTTATCTTTCAAGCTCTAGGTGACTGAATCTTTACCTTATGGGAATATGTACTCTTCAACATCTTCAAAATCTTTATCTTCAAAATCTTGAAAAGGTGATTAAGGTTTAATAAAGCTGCCAAGTCAATGAGATTGATCTCTTTAGAGATAATTTCCCTTGTGAGATTGTAGAAATGATATAAAATTCATTTTCCAACATTTGTCTGCAAAGCTTTTCAGATTTACTTACACTAAGGATTTACCATAGAAGCTCTAAGAAAAATATTTCAGAGTTTTGGAGGCTTCAGAGATTTTTTAAAAATTTGTTTGCTAAGACAAAAGCATTCTAGAAAAGGTGCCAAGTTACAAACAGCAGTATGTTATCTAAATTGCTTTAGAAGGAAAATTAAAAGAGCATGTGGAATTACTTGATGCTATTTCTCTTAAGTGGTTTTCTTGAAATTCCAAAGCCATACAATGAACAAAAAGGTCAGTGGATGAAATGCTTGTATTTAGGACAAACCACTGCTCAGAAATGAAGCTGACAGTATCTTTCAAACTTTTATTTTTAACAATGATATGATGAATGTACTTATTTTTGTTTTTGTGGGGTTTTTTTGAAAGATTTTATTTATTTATTTGACAGCACAAGTGGGGGATGGAGGCAGAAGGAGAAGCAGACTCCCCACTGAGCAGGGAACCTGACACAGGGTTCAATCCCAGGACCCTGGGATCATGACCTGAGCCAAAGGCAGACACTTAACCGCCTGAGCCATCCAGGCACCATGAATGTGCTTATTTTTGAATTTAACAAAGCACCACACTTACCTACTAAGAATCAAGAATAAGGTAGTCTGCTTTCTAGCGGTAGAGCAGACAGGTGTTTTGTTGTTGTTTTTTTTTTAATCCTCCTGCAACAGAGCACCAGATGCCAGATATATTTCACAAAAAATGTGTAGCTGAGATCATACAAAAGCAAGAGAATGCCTAGGGATCTTACATGAAGAAAAGACTAATATCTGAGTAATAACCTGGTGATGAGGTTTCAGCTGACCTCAAGGTATCAGAACAGCGGCAAACTAGAGCCTTGTCTCTTCTTCCTCCCTCTTCTTCCTCCCCCACCCCCTTCTTTCTCCATTTTCCTCCTCCACCTCTTCCTTCTTCCATAGAGTCAGTTTATTAATAAGTACCCTGAAAATCTACATATGTTGCAACTTTCACATTTACAGAGAGGGAGCCTTTTACCATGATGTGCTAGGATTCCCAACTCCTTGGTGGGTTCTACAAATACTGAAATAGAGAAGCTGCCTCAAGGGAGCCTCACTTCCTTTTGTCCCAATATGCATGAGTTAGTGGTTCCCCAAAGTAAATCTATTTTTTTAATAGCAAATTTATTTTTTATTGGTGTTCAATTTGCCAACATACAGAATAACACCCACTGCTCATCCCGTCAAGTGCCCCACTCAGTGCCTGCCACCCAGTCACCCCCACCCCCCGCCCTCCTCCCCTTCCACCACTCCTAGTTCGTTTCCCAGAGTTAGGAGTCTTCATGTTCTGTCTCCTTTTCTGATATTTCCTACCCATTTCTTCTCCCTTCCCCTCTATTCCCTTTCACTATTATTTATATTCCCCAAATGAATGAGATCACATAATGTTTGTCCTTCTCCGATTGACTTATTTCACTCAGTATAATACCCTCCAGTCCCATCCACGTCAAAGCAAATGGTGGGTATTTGTCGTTTCTAATGGCTGAGTAATATTCCATTGTATACATAAACCACATCTTCTTTATCCATTCATCTTTCGATGGACACCAAGGCTCCTTCCACAGACCCCAAAGTAAATCTAAACTAGATATCCTTAGGAGATTCTTTTGGTTAATCTCCAGCTGCTCTCTATCCTGGAAAACAAGGAACTCCTGCAGAGATCCATAATCTTTACCAAAATCTTTACGTGAAAAGTGGCTGGCTTATTCCCATTTAATCGCAATCTGGAAAAAAAAGTTTTAGCATCTAAGAAGTGGCATACCAGGGCCACCTGAGTGGCTCAGTCACTTAAGCGTCTACCTTCATTTCAGGTCATGATCTCAGGGTCCCCCATCAGACTCCCTGCCCACCAAGGTGTCTGCTTCTCCTTCTCCTTCTGCTGCTCACCTTCCTTATGCACTTATGTGCACATGCTCTCTCTCAAATAAATAACATCTTTAAAAAAATAAAAAAATAAAAAGTGGCATATTCTGGTAAAGAGTATCTATTATCTATTAAGAGAATTTGTATGAAACATGACAGATTAGATATTATGTGGATTTTATATCAAATTACCTTTCAGGGACAGTCAGCTCCTTTTAAGTGGATTCTTTTTCAAAGAAGATGTGTTGACATCACATAATTTAAACTACAGTTTTTCTGTGAACTGCTCTCAGTGTACACCCATCCACTCATGTGTCAGAGCCACATGACCCTTTTACTTGGATTTATGGTTCAAATTACACTACCAACAGCATCCAGGAAACACTAAGCTTTTGAAGGGGTATCAGGTTGGTAGTGAATGAGAGCACCTGGCAGAATCAAATACCAGTCCTCTGTGGAAAAGGAGGCCCTCAGCTCAGAACTCAGGACACCCCATATCAGCCAAACACAGCTCCCACTATGAAATGACGAAACACATGAGCAAATAAACCACCATGGGCCAAAGTCATCAGAAACTAAAATGGCTGAATAAGACATGAAAGAATGTCAAATACTGAAATTATCACACGGATAATATGAAATAAATATTTACAGAGGCCAGCTGTCAGTTTCATTGTAGTTCTTTTATTTTTTTTTAAGATTTTATTTATTTATTCATGAGAGACACACAGAGAGAGAGAGGCAGAGACACAGACAGAGGGAGAAGCAGGCTCCCTATGGGGAGCCTGATGCAGGACTCGATCCCAGGACCCTGGGATCACGACCTGAGCTGAAGGCAGACACTCCACCACTGAGCCACCCAAGTGCCCCATTTTACTTCCTTTAAAGGAATCAAAAATATGAGTAAAGAATAATAGTATTGTAAATGACTAGGAAGTTTTTTGGGGAAAAAAACAAATATAACTTCTAAACAGCAAAAATTTATTGATGGATACAACCTAAGTGTCCATCAATGGATGAAGTCAGAAAAAAGACAAATATTCATACAATATTCATACTAATGTGTGATCTCATTTGTATGTAGAATTGAAAACCAACCAACCAACCCTTAACTTTGTATGTAGAATCGAAAACCAACCAACCAACCCTTAACTCCTAGATACAGAGAACAGATTGGTGGTTGCCGGAGCCTAGGGTGGGAGGGGGGGTTGGTGGGCAAAATGGGTGAGGAGGGGTTAAAATGCACAAACTTCCAGTTATAAAATAAATTCTGGGATGTATATATAGCATAGTGACTATAGTTAATAATACTGTATTGTATAGTTGGAAGCTGCCAATCTAAAAAATCTTAAAAGTTCTCATCACAAGAAAATATTATTATTCATTCTGTAGGTGGATTAGACAACTGAATAGTCACGGCTGAAGAGAGATTTACTGAAGTCAAAGATAAAACTGAAGAAATTACACATACCACAAAGAAACAGAAAATGTAAAAGAAATAAGAGTCATAGAGAGTAGAATATGAAAATCTAATGTAACTTGGAGTTCCTGACAGAAAAAATAGAAGAGGACAGAGACAATACTCCAAAATAAAAGAAGTCACTGAATTGTTCACCTTAAAATGGTTGATTTTGTTATATGGATCTTACCTCAATGTTATTTTGATATGCATTTCATAACATATGTATTTCTTATTTTTACATAAGGAACTTAACATATATGATATATATTTACATGTATATATATAAATTTCCAGGATTGATTAAAGGCAGGCATCCATCAATGGAAATCAGAAAAATTTCCACAAGATGTTGAGTGATAATAACACCAAGGTAGAATAATTTACCTAGCTAAACTTTGAGTCAAGAATATGAGCAAAAGAAAAATATTTTCTGGGCTTAGGACCTGAATAGACATTTTTCCAAAGAATACATACAGATAGCCAACAGATATATTAAAAGATTTCAACATCCCTAATCATCAGGGAAATGCAAATCAAAACCACAGTGAAAGAAATATTACCTTACACCTGTTAGGATGGTTAAAATAAAAAAAGAGAAGAAATAACAAGTGTTGGCGAGGCTGTGGAGAAAAAGGAACCCTTATGCACTGTTGGTGGGAATGTAAGTTGGTGCAGCCACTGTGGAAAATAGTATGGAGGTTCCTCAAAGAATTAAAAATAGAAATATCATATGATATAATTCCACTAGTGGGTATTTACCCAAAGAAAACAAAAACACTAATTTGAAAAGATATGTGCACCACTATGATTATTGCAGCATTATTTACAATAGCCGAGATATGGAAGCAATTTAAGTGTCCATCAATAGACCATAAAGATGTGATGTATATATGGGCAGTACAATATTCCACAGTCATAGATAGGGGATGAGATCATGCCATTTGAGGCAACATGGGTGGAACTACAAGGTATAATGTTAAGTGAAATAAGTCCTATAGAGAGAGACAAATACCATTATTTTGTTCATATGTGGAATATAAACAAACAAAAAGTAGAAGCAGACATATAAATGCGGAGAACTAATGGTTGCCAGGAGGAGAAGGATGGGAAGTTGGAAAAAGTAGGTGGAGAGAGTGGGGACAGAGAGATACAGGCTTCCAGTTATGGAATGAGTAAGTCATGGGAACAAAAGGAACAACATAAATAGTCAGGGACATTGTAGTAGTGATGTCTGGGGGCCAATAGTAGCCACACTTGTGGGGAACATAGCATAACATGAGCTTGTCGAATCACTGTGCTGTATCCCTGAAACTAATGTAGTGTTGTGTGTCAACTATACTAAATTTCTTACAAATAATAAAGAAAAGAGAATGTACATTTTTTAAAAAAGACATTTTCTTAAGGATATAATTCAGAAAGAAGTAAAGTTCTAGAAGGCAGAACTGAGATAAAAGAAATTTGCAAATGTGGATAAATATACACAATTATGACATCATAATTTGGGAGATAAAATATGGTAGGATCATCAGAGCATTTAAACTGCTTCAGAAATTTTTCCTCCATCATATTCCTTTCTTTAGCCATGGGAATTCTCCAGTATCTGAGCCATCTTTGGCTTCATCTTTCAAATATTTTAACATGTAGCCTCCCTCTTTCTCCTTTTTTCTCCTCTCTCCTTTCAGTGCTGTAGACTGACAATTTATAGATTCAGGACTCTTATTCATGTTTTCAACAAATATTCATTGAATGCTTGCTATAAGCCAGAGCTGTTTCAGGCAGTGAAGATACAAAACATCTTGCTGTCTAGACACACGTATGAATAAGTATATGGAAGACAGCACCAGAGATGCTCTGATGGAAATAATCAGATCAAGGAAAGGAATGACTGATTCTGAAACTTGAGGAGACTGAAAAAACTTCATAGAAAGAGTATTTCCGGGATGCCTGAGTGGCTCAGTAGTTGAACATCTGCCTTCAGCTCAGGTCATGATCCCAGGGTCCTAGGATGGAGCCTGCTTCTCTCTCGGCCTAGGTCTCTGCCTCCTCTGTGTCTCTCATGAATAAACAAATAAAATCTTTAAAAAAAGAAAAAGTATTTCCAAGCCAGCAGGGAAAATCAAGGACATGTTTGGTAGAAGTATGCATGTGTGTGAAGGGAGGATTGATGTGAATCATATGACATGTTGGTCAAATAAGTTTCACATGGCCTTAGCATGAAAAAGGAAGAGTTGAGTCCATAGCAAAAGATAAGACTGGGGAGAAAGGCAGGTTTCAGCCCATGAAGCCCTTGTCTACCACCCTAAGAAGTTTAGGCCTTCCTGCATGGACAGCAGGAAATCATTGAAGGGCTTTTTAAGCTGAGAAGTTATATAGTTAGTGCCTTTAAGATCTATCATGAGCCATTGGTGTGGAAGGTAGACCATAAGATTTCCTTTTTTTTCTTCTTTTTTTTTTTTTTTTTAAGACAGGATTTCCATTTGAATACTAAGATATATAGCCAATCTGTAGAGCAATGCAAGAAAATATCTGAAAATTTAAGGGTAAGTTCAGAAAATATGACCACCTAACACAAAAACCAGAGAATTAATGAAGTGCTGATCATGTTAACCAACCTCAAAATAATCTAATCATAAATATGCATCAGCCAGATACGCTTGGTAGAGGTCTAACATAAAGCTCTCAAGGAGACTAGACAGGCCCTCAACTACCTGAGATATTAGCAGACTACTGAGGAGGGTCCAGCATGTCCAGAGTTGCAAAGAGCATTCATCATCGGTCAGTAACTCACCCCCTTCATTTCATCTCTGTGCTTAGCCTTTGCTTCACTCTTCAGAGCATATACCAGGACGGAGTGCTCTGAGCAAACGGCAGGTACCAAATTATTCTGCCAGCTATTATTCCCAGTATAAATAACATTTTTCAAGTTTATTAGTCTCTTTTTTGGTTTGAATGAATCAACCCCCCAGAATTTAATCAATTTCAAACAAACCAGTAATATTTATTTTTCTGAGCCTAACAAAACTGAGAACTCTGAATTTACCCAAGATAATCCTCACCTGCCAGAAAGTTTCTCCTTGGCAATATCTCTATTGTGATAATAGATATGATTATCTAAATGTCCTAAAAAATACCCATCCTCCTCTTAGCTCCTCCACCCTATATCCAGCTATGCGGCATGAAGTTGTAAATCTCTGAATTTTGTTCCTGGAGTACATTCCTCAAGTTTTGATTCGTTGAACAGCTAGTTGCCTTTTACTCCATGAACCAATGGTAACATTTTATAACTCACTGAGAGAATTTTACAGATACATATTTTGGATTTATGGGTTTTGGATCTGAAGGCTTTAAAATAAATAGAACCAGCTTCATCCCGATAACTTCTGTTCATTGGCAATGGTCTGGAATTCTGTACATTAGCATTCCACAGATTTTAATAAAATGTTTATGAAGCAGTTTTAAAATTTCCATGGATTTGTACTTTCAAAAATATCAATGCTGTTTTTTTAAAGATTTTATTTATTTATTTGAGAGAGAGGGAGAGTGCAAGTGGGGGGAAGGACAGAGGGAAAGAATCTCAACCTGAGAGTGGAGCCCCCACACTGGCAGGGCTCCATCCCAGAAACCCAAGATCATGACTGGAACTGAAATCAAGAGTCAGTCCCTCAACCAACTAAGCCACCCAGGCACCCCTAATGCTTACTTTTAAATATCCTTAGGTTTATCATAACAAAAAAACAGATTTTAAAAATAATTGGAGCCATTTCATTTTTTCGTTTATTCACGAGAGACACAGAGAGAGAGAGAGGGAGAAGGAGGGGTAGAGACACAGGCAGAAGGCAGGCCCCATGCAAAGAGCCCGACATGGGACTCGATCCCAAGACTCTAGGCAGGCACCAAATCGCTGAGCCACCCAGAGATCCCCAATTGGAAGCATTTCAAACACCATCAATCAACCTCCCAAAAAGAAGTTGTAACCTTTGTGTATAATTACATTTTTGTTACTAAATTTATGTTTCTTCTTAGTTACATTATAAAATATATATGGTACTAATTAATAATCAGCTTCAGACTGTCCTAAATCTTGTCACTTTTTAAAGTTGTTAATGAGCATGATATTCTGTAAAAACCAATGCTTAAATAATTATTGTACTGGTAAGTCATCCTGAAATAATCACTAACTTGCTATGTCTTCTTTTTTTCTTATTTCACAGCTATAGTATTAATTAGCAAATACCAGCTGTGTCATTTTTTTTTAATTTTTATTTATTTATGATAGTCCCACAGAGAGAGAGAGAGAGAGAGAGAGGCAGAGACATAGGCAGAGGGAGAAGCAGGCTCCATGCACTGGGAGCCTGACGTGGGATTCGATCCCGGGTCTCCAGGATCGCGCCCTGGGCCAAAGGCAGGCGCCAAACCGCTGCGCCACCCAGGGATCCCCCAGCTGTGTCATTGATCGGAACTTCAACTGTCCTCTAATTCTTTCTCCAATCCACATACCATTCTCAACACTCACTGCCTTACCACCATGTCCCTTTGTTCCATTCTGTTACATCCATCCTCACATTTCCAAACTGGATCAACTACTGCTGATTTTAGAACTGGCGGCATATTGTGATGGTAAGAATAAAAATTTGCTCTGGGATATCTGAACTTGTGGGTTAGGTAGAAGCCAAAGGATATTTTTCCTCCCCAACCACATTTTATAATCCCGGTATAATTTCTCACTCATCCAACATACCTTGACTCGCCCATGGGACAGGGCTTGATCAAAAAGAACCAGATGATAGTATAATGGTGTGCAGTTCCATTCAGCTGCAGGTGTTTATTGAGCCCTACCCTCTGTACAGCTTGTCCCAGCATTATGGGCAATGAGATGCTGGGTTCTTTTTTTAAGATCAAACATAAGAGTCACCGCCTCCCCTGGCCCAACTCAACCCATTTTTTTTTTTTTTTGGTTAAAACCAATAAGAGTTTTAGGAGAGTCTCCAGCTGGGAAGGAATTGCTGTGCAAGTAACACCTGCCTTTGCAACAACATGAATGAATCTGGAGGACATTATGCTAAGTGAAATTAGCCAAAGACAAATGCTATATGATTTCACTTAACCATGGAATCTTAAAAAAAAATAAAAGGTTGAACTCATAGAACAGTGGAAGAGTAGGAGATGCTGGTGAAAGGTACGGTCATTCAGTTAGAAGATGAATAAGGTCTGGGGATTTAATGTACAGCATGGTGATTAGTTAATAATACTGTATTGTGTACTTGAACTTTGCTAAGAGAGTAGACCTTAAACATTATCACAGAAAAAAGTAGCTTTATATAGATTGATAGATATGTTAACCTAATTGTAGTAATCATTTCACAAAGTATATGTATGTCATATACATTATATTGTACACTACACATATGTACAATTTGTCAATTATGCCTAAATAAAGCTGAAAAAAATCAGTGATGCAGACTCTTTTGGTTGGGGTGAGATTTTCGTAGATCCACAGAGTTAGAGATGGCATAAATATTAACATGGGTATCATCCTCCTAGAGTTTACAAAATATGGTTTTTTTCCCTCCATTTGAGAGGTTTGCAGAAGTTAATGACTCTGGTTGCTCAGTTGATAGGCTGAATAATGGTGCCCTAAAAATAACCACATCCTAGTCCCTGGCACCTGTGAATATTATCTTACATGGTAAAAGGGACTTTATAGATGTGTTTAAGGTAAAGATCTTGAGATGGAGAGATGATCCTGGATTATCTGGTTGGGAATCACCAGGGTCCTTATAAGAGAGAGCAGTAGAAAATTCCATGAGGGAAGGAAAAGATTGGAGTGTGGGGAAGAAATGGTTATGAGCCAAGGAATGTAGGAGCTTCTAGAACCTGGAAGAGGCAAGGAACGGAGACCCTGGAGGGTCCAGAAGGGCACCTTCACTGTAGCTCTGTAAGGCTCATTTTGGGCTTTTAAGCTCCAGAACTGTGAGAGAATAAATGTGTGTTTTAAAACACTAAATTTGTGGGAGTGTGTCCTAGTAGCAACAAGATTACTAGTGAAACCAAGAAATGCTTGTGTTTCCAGTGCCAGGGGATGCTTGTTAACCAACTTATAGTGCTGGTGATGTTCATGTCTTGCTGAAACTTTTCAAAATCCCACATCACCAGGTAGGTGTTCTATAAAGTCCAACTCTTTTCCAAAGAGGAAGCAAGAAGCCTTTGTAAATTTTATGGTTTAGAAATTTTCTTCCCAAATTATAGCTGTGAAGGAAATTTCTACTTTTTTCAGTTGTCCACATAAGCAATCTCTTGGGGCTTGTACAAGTTTTTAATTACTCCTTGAGTAATTAGCATTCTTCCATTAAGGATGACTAGAATTTCATAAAAACTATCTTTTTTGTAAAAAGTTCTCAAATGGGATGGATTCAATAGATCTTAAAATTGTCCTGCTACTCTAAAATCTTCTTTCCAACAGGGATTGTCTGTTTTACAGTTTCAATGAAAGGTTAAACACCAAATTATAGTCCATATCATAGTTTCTAACTAATGGTCCCATTTTTGCCTTCAATAAATCCTAATGTGATAATAATAGATTTGCCTTTTGCCAAAAATCCCTTCAGCCATTTTGCAATTTATATGGCAGAGACTAAAAGAAAATTGAATTTACTTTTAGCAAGAAAGATTGTAAAGCTAATTTCTCTAATGCTCTATGATTCACATCAGCCAAACTTAAAAGATTATACATATTCAAATTTCAGAATTCTAGTGATGACTTAGGTTTCCTGAAAGAGTTTCAGAAAGAGAAAAAAAGAACACTTTATCCTATTTCAGGGCAGACAAGTGGTATTACAGTTCAAAGGTGATTTTTTTTTTTACAAGACTTCATCCATGGGCATTATTTTGGATAAAGGTAGGAATTTGTGTCAGGAGCCAGAGAAATCATGTAAGAAAGAGAAATAGGACTGAGAATGTTTGGGCTGAGAATAGGACAGTTCCCAGTGTGTCTGGCCTAACTGTGAGCCAGAACGTTGGCTTTTAGAGGTGGCTGGGACCAAGAATATTTCAAATGTAAACTCCAAGAATAGAAAGTAAAGAAAGAGAACCTCAGACTCACCCTCTTGTGTTTACCACCAGAATCAGGTCCTAGAGTGCTTGACGCACAGCAGACACTCAATAGTGTTTGTGGAATCCATGCATGAGTGCCTGAATGAATAAATATAAAATCAGTTGCGTCCCTGAATATTTTTATAGTAGCTAATGACAAGTCTAAATGGCACCAAGCTTATTTACACCTACTGGAATCACCATCACTCTCAACAAATATTTGTGATGGCAGGGTGTATAATATATCTTATCAAGTCAAGCATACTTTCATTATCAGAATATTTTCCTCTGAAAGCAATACCTTCTCCAACTGAGCATATAACAGTTTATTGTTCTTAAGTAATGAAGAATCCTATTATGGTTTGATATATTTCATAACAACTAGTTGTTTTTGAAGCTGCATTGCAGACTCAGTGGTCTAAGGGAAGAGAGAGCAGGACACTTGGATCTAGCAGTTTTTACCCCTGAAATAGAGACATGTCACCAGGATGAGGATGTAGTCATCTCCAACCAATATATGCCATGTAATGTTCTTCATCATAAGTGAACTGAGGTGTTTTTTTGTTTTTGTTTTTGTTTTAAAGATTATTTATTCATGAGAGAGAGAGAGAGAGAGGCAGAGACACAGGCAGAGGGAGAAGCAGGCTCCATGCAGGGAGCCTGAAGTGGGACTCGATTCCGGGTCTCCAGGTTCAGGCCCTGGGCTGAAGGTGGTGCTAAACCGCTGAGCCCCCAGGCTGCCTTGAACTGAGGTTTTTGATTAGCATTTGATACAGATGAATATGGTAAATACATCACTTCCTCCTAAATCATAAGTATCAATTTTTTCACAAAAGTCTGAATCTATTGAAAAGAAGAGAATGCTATTTCAAGCAGTGCCACCAGCCTAATTTCACAGATGTAACACATGTGTACTGGGATTTGGGGACAGTAATAAGGCAGAGGAAGTGTGTGGCACATGCATCTGTTCTGTCATCCCTCAAACAAACGGAGCAGCAAAGTTGAGCCCCTACAGGAAAGAATCTAAGCCAAAGGGAGACAGTAAAGCAAGATATACAATCTCCCAGTCACAGCTGGAGGGACAGTCCTTGCATGAACGGAGGGTGAAAATCTCAGGCAAGGTAATATTTCAGGTTGCCGGGTGAAGCCAGATGAAAAAGAAGGGAGCCTGACTGGTCAGGTGCTTCTGGCATAAGCATGGGTAGGGTGCCTATGTGGAGTTTAAGAACGAGGCAAGGAAATTGGTTAGGAACAAATATCAGGACAGGCATTTTAGGTTTGGAAGTGGCAAGCTGATCTATAGGAAGACATAGTCAAAGTTGATCTTAGTAGCATTAAGAATATTCACAGTCATTTGACACCAAAAGCAAAGGCAACCAAAACAAAAACAAGTGGGTCTACGTCAAACTAAAAAGCACTAAAAGCACAGCGAAGGAAACCATCAACAAAATGAAAAAGCAGCCTATCTAATGGGAGAAAATATCTTTAAATCATATATCTGATGAAGGGTTAATATCCAAAATATATAAAGAACTCATACAACTCAAATAAAAAAAAAATCAGGGATGCATCTGTCTTCGGCTCAGGGCATGATCCAGGTCTGGGGATGGAGTCCTGCATCAGGACTCCCTGCTAGGAGCCTGCTTCTCCCTCTGCCTACATCTCTGCCTCTCCCTCTCTCTGTGTCTCTCATGAATAAATAAATAATAAAAAAAGAAAAATAATAAAATCTGATTAAAATCGGCAGAAAATGTGAGTAGAAATTTTTGCAAAAAAGACATACAAATGGACAACGGGCATGTGAAAAGGTGTTCAACATCACTAGTCATCAGGAAAATGCTAATCAAAACAGCAATTAAAGAGGACCTCACACCTATTAAGATAGCTATAACCAAAAAGAAGAAATAAGTGTGTTGGTGAGGATGTAGAGAGAAGGGAATGTTGTGCACTGTTGCTGGGAATATAAATTGGTTTAGCACTACAGAAAGCAGTATGAAAGTGCCAAAAAAAATTACAAATGGAAATATCATGTGATCCAGCAATTCCACTTCTCAGTATCTGTCTGAAGAAAACAAAAACATTAATTCAAAAAGATATATGCACCCCTATGTTTACTGCAGGATTTTTCACAATAGTCAAGATATGGAAGCAGCCTAAGTGTCTATGGATGGATGAATCACACACCATCAACCATCAACCACAAGCCCTTGCCCAGACACATAGAATGCCTTACCTTGTGGGACCTTAGAGTCAGAAACAAAGTCTAACATTTGGAGCAGAGTGAGGCCTCTTATGATGAACTATAAAAGAAAAAAACTGAATTTAAAGTAAACCTGTCAGGGCACCTGGGTGGCTCAGTGTTAAGCATCTCCCTTCAGCTCAGGAGATGATCCTGGGGTCCTGCTCAAGGGGATCTCAAGGGGAGCCTGCTTCTCTCCCTCTGCCTATGTCTCCATCTCTCATGAATGGATAGATACAATCAAAAAAAAAAAAAAAAGTAAACCTGCCAAAGAGAATGGTAGAGTTGTTAAATAATCCTCAACTTTCAAGCCAGTTGTCTAACATGCACCTCTAGAATAAAGAGGTACTTCTTTAGAGAGAATGCATGAATTGACCTGCGAACACAACAGGCTATTTTATATACAGTGGTAAGTCTCCTTTTCAACATCTGCTGTTTCATGAAAGTGATAAACACCGGAATGATTATTTAAAAGAAAAAGAAAAAAAAGATCTTCCTCTGAGGATACAGCCCCTTAGGAAGGCAGTCTTTCCACCAGCAGAATGGTGATTTTGAGCTGCAGGGAGAACCTAGCTTTAAATGTATCTTCCTTGCTGCTTCACAGCACCTCAAATTCCCATCAGCTTGGGGGCTCTACTTCCCTTAGGAGCAAGGCTTCAAGGTTTGACATAAGTCTCTCCAAGTTACACTTCTATATACGAGCTCTTTTATCCTTGGATGACTAGCAGAGTGTTCTAGTGGAGCAGGAAAAGGGACGATAGGAATGCTCAGTGCGGGTATCAGAGAACAGTCCTGATTGTAGCCGGAGCAGGAAAGTCAAATTGCTAACTGACCACTTTGTTTGGAGCAACCAGTGCCAGTCTTCTGTTCAAACAAGCCCACAGTGCCCCCTGCAGGGAGGAGAGCAGAGGTTTGGCTGGTTTTGTTTTTGGTTATTTCACCGTTAAGTTCTTTGTGGGTAGCTATGAAGATGAAAAATATGAAATGTCTCAATCTATCAGTTTAATGGGAGTTTAGCTCTTAAAGTTTGTGGGCAACAGAATCAGTACACCCAGGAATGACAACCTTCCCTTCAAAAGACAAACAGAAGTCTTTTAAAGTTTAATCTTGGAGAAACATATGACCCCTTTCCCTTCACTTTAATAGACATATCTCGCCATCTTTATGACTTTTATGATTTTTAATCCTGTGTATGCTTAGTTTTAAATTATTGTAATTATATGTATACGAAACTTAATTTTTATCAATCTACTTTATAATGCTTCAATGGCCACATGAGTCTATTAAGTTGCTGGATAATAATTTACTTAATCATATTCATAGTTTTGTACCTTGACCCTTTGGCCAGTGTGTAATCTAAATGATGCGTACAAATGACTTTTTTCCCTTGAATTACTTCTTTAGGATAACAGGCATAGTGACAGATGTGGCAGATGTGTAGACTCTAGAGGAAGAAAGATTTTAATTTGGAGCCAGACTTTTTCACTTTTAGGCAGCGTGCCTGTGGGAATATTAATAATCCTCTCTGAATCTCAGATGTGTCTCCTTTATAATGGGGCTGGTAAGACTTCAATGACAAAACACAAATACTACATCTACTATGTGGTGGCAGTGTGATAATAGCATAATGAAAGGCCGCTACTGTGTTGCAACAAAAGTTGTTAACTTTAAAAATGATTAATTAAGTAGGATACCTTTCCTGATCCTCCACTTCCAAAACCCTGTCCAGTAACACAGTAAACACAGTGCCTATCCAGCTATCCCCATTTCTTTTTCTCTTAAAGAGGGTGCTGGAATAGAAGTCAAGGTATCTAGCACAGTTAAGAACAGGAAAGAAGAGGAAGAGTTCAGTGTAAGAAGAAACATTGATTTGGGAGAGACCCTGGAGCATACAGAGAACTCGGAGAGTGGAGGAAGGGACATTTAAAAGGTGTTGGCCTACATTATGAATCATATCCCTCTAATGCTCTTCAGTGAGTCACAATAAAGAAAGTAAACACTTTGTAAAACTCGTGGCTGCTGAATTCTGCCACTGGAATGTGACTTTGCGAATAAGCAATGTGGATCCCTAGATGAATAAGAATTGAGCCATTGTCACCATCTTTATTATTATTATCACATATTTATTCATAGACTTGAGATTGAGGGGTGAAATCATTTTCATGACTAATAGCATTTCTCTATTTAGAAAGAATATTCTGGTTTATACCGATCTGACTCCCTTTAGAAAGGGAGTACCCTGGTCGTCTGATGCACCAGGGGCTCCAGCTTGTTGAGGTACACCAGTCATCAAGTATCCTCTCCCCAGAAACCTGAGTATGTCTGGGCTTGCTGGTGATGGGACTCACTTAATCTTTGGGGGAAAGGGATGCTTCTGTAGTATGCTGATGTTTTCATGAGAAGCAAAGGCAAGGCAAGGACTTGACAGCTGTTCTCTCCCCAAGCCACTTTCTCTGGCCCCTCTGGCAGGTATATCATCGTGTAGAGGGGCCATCGTTAATGTTTATTGTCTCAGCAGCTCCACAGTAAGTGTATACAACTACATCACAAATCACAAAATGTCTAATCTAGATTTACCACACTGATGAAAACAGCAGTTTCAGCCTTGAAGGGATCCAGTTCTTAAAGGCACCTCGAGGACTTCAGTTTTCAGGGTTCAAACAAGAGGTCTGTTATCTTCTTGACCTGAATCCCTAGTGAAAAGCTAAAGATGAACAATATCTGTATTAGCTCAAAGTTACAATTAAATGGAAAGCAAAATTTAGAACAATAGCAAAACCATGGATGTAGACCAGTTCACAAGAGTTATAAAACATTAGCAGCTCTGTAAATAAATAATGCTCCTGGCCAGAGTAAATAATTAGGAAGTATCTATCTTTGCATTATAAATAGCAGTAGAAATGAGAACATTCACTTATAAAAGGAATGTACTCCAGTACCTCAGTCTAATTAAAGACTAAAAAAATATAAGACATCTAGAAAAAAGAAATGTTTAGGTCACCACCAATCTATACTGATAAAAATCTTGGAGTAAGACTAAGACTATACCTGCTGCCCATAGTAATAATTTGCAACACTGGGATCCCTGGGTGGCGCAGCGGTTTGGCGCCTGCCTTTGGCCCAGGGCACCATCTTGGAGACCCGGGATCGAATCCCACGTCAGGCTCCCGGTGCATGGAGCCTGCTTCTCCCTCTGCCTGTGTCTCTGCCTCTCTCTCTCTCTCTCTGTGACTATCATAAAGAAATAAAAATTAAAAAAAAATAATAATAATTTGCAACACTACCACTAGAATTGAGGCAATGTGCTGATAAGTTTTGTGTGACATTGGAATCCCTTTAGTAAAATATGATAGATGTTCCTGGAAATGTGAAATGTCAAAGATGTCCTTGAGTGAGGAGCTTTCAAAAAAAGAAATTATTTGATATATTTAAGCCATTTTAAAGGGAAGCTTGAAGTTCTATTGAATAGATTAAATTTAGTAGAAAGTTCTAATTCAGAAGCATCAGATGAAAAGGAGTTTGGAATTCTTGAGATGGGGGGCAATGGCTAGGATAGTGAAGCCTGAAGCATGGTAACTCTGTCACCCTTACACACACACACACATGCATACACAAGCATACACACACAGACCACATAATAAAAACATATATATCAATTTAAAAATATGTCATAATAGCCAACAATGGAAAAAAAGAGATGCCTTAGTACCTGGGAGGGCCATTGGATGGGCAGAATTTGGAAAGGCTGGGATGAGTGGCTGGCTTCAGCAAGCTTGTCTGCAAGTGAAGCTTGGATCTTTTTAGTACAGGGGTGAGATTAGCAACCCCCCCCCCCGCCCCTCCATGCAATCACCACCAGCAGCAACCCTCTGCTTCTTCTGCTCCTACCAGCCTCCAGATTCACTCCTCTTCCTGCCAAATGCCAAGACTCTCTTTATGAGCAGGAAGGGAAGGGGGAAGGAGGGGCAGGTAATGGGAACTGACCTTGCTTTATCATCTTGAAAGAGGGCCACTAATGGGGCAACTGGCTGGCTCAGCTAGTAAGGCATGTGACTCTTAATCTCAGGATTGTGAGTTTCAGCCCCATGTTGAGGGTACATTTACTTTAAAAAAGAAGGAGGGCTGCTAAATAAGCCTCTAGAATTGTTTTGTTTTGTTTAAATGCTGGCACTCTAACAGGATATCAGGCATGACTCCTCATACTGGCACATAAAAAGAGAATAGGGTACATAACTACACCTCTAGCATAATGTATCAGCCTTTTAAGAAATTAAGTCATATAAATACCTCAAGAAATTGTTTTTTATTTTATTTTTTTTAAGAAAATTTTTGTGGTTTTATTATATCATGAGCCATTGAAACATCAGAACAAATCAATATCTGGGCGGTGAGGCAGCTGCTTTCTCCTTTACTTCTTTGGATTACTAGAGCAACTTGTCAGTAGATTAAAAAAAAAAAAAAAAAAGACAACCTTTTGCATTACTTAAGTCTTTCCAAGGCATGCGCTGGTACCACACAAACTTCTCCTGTCAGATGCAACTATTCTAGCATCCAAACATCGTGCACAATACCTCGGTAGTAGCAGCGCACTGCGCCCGCTCCCACCGCGGCCCTGCTCATTTGTGTATGATATTTGGAGCATCTGGAGGAGTGTGAATAGTTATCAGGAAGAGGAAGGAGGAGGAAACAGCATGAGTGCCTGGCTGGGAAGAGGTCAGCCGAAGTTGTGCAGGGCAAGCCTGAACATGTCATTGGTGCAAACCCAAGCATCACTGATGTTCTTTAGTAGGAACATCTGGTGGAACCCCATGATGGGGTCTTCATCAGCCTTGAGGGGCCCACTACCATGCTGATGATGCAGCTATCTGGCGTGGGCTGATGGTCCTGTGCCGTGATGCTGTGCTGGATTTTCTGGAACGGAAGGCTAGACAACTTCTGCACAATGGCAGCTTTTCCCTGGAACTGCTGTCCTTCCCACGTAAGGCATGATGCATCAATATAAATTGCGCCTAGTTGGGTTCTGTCGTTATCAAATAACTGGTAGTATTGCTGAATGAAGCTGGACGCAATCTGCTCCCAAATTGGCTTGTCTCCCTTTCTGGAGCGTCACCCGGCCTTGTTGAGACCCGAGGGGCTGGCACGATGGCGGCAGCGGCGGCGGCGGCCGCAACCCAGCACTGTTTTTTATTTCATACAAACACCCCTTCTTCTTCTTTATGGCTATACCATAGACTTCCAGAGTAATTTATTCTCTAGACCCCTCTTAGTGTATAGGGACCTGAGAACACATTGATTATAAAGAAACATTAATTGAAACGCATTTCCTGTGATCAGGAGTATTTCTCTGTTACTAAAGACTATCTACTCAAATCCCACAAAATGAAAATTTTAAACAGAATCCTTCTTTTCACCGTCTTAGGCTTAGATCCTGCTTAAGGCAAAGACAAACACTTGGTACAACAGACACTGCGCCTCTATGCACGTTAGCTAAACACGCTGCAAACATTCTGCTTCACCACCCTGACCTGACTGGCCTCTCCATTTCTTTTGTGTTCTGGGAGCACAGAACTTTTGGCAGACTTTTGGATCACAGTGGCCCAGGTATTAGAAAGGGATACCCACTAATGATAGTTCTTAATCTGCAAAAAAGAAAACAAAACAAAAGAAAAACATCATGCTGAGTATTAAAATGCAAGTTTCACAGTGGCTTGAAATCCTGTCAAGGAAATAGTCAAGGGAGCAGAGAAATTGGTGGGTGATTGGGATAGGTGGGAAATGCTTTGACACGAAGAAAAACACCATTATCATCAGGACTTGCTGACATTTGACAAACACTGGGATTGGGGGGGCGGGGTGGAGAGAAACTCTTGTCTGAGGCACGTCCTGACTTGAAGGGATCTGAAGAGAACAGATGCTGGAGATAGGTCTCCATGGGAATTCTGCTAAAAAGCACTGGTTTTCAAAATGTGGTCCTGGACCAGCAGCATCAATATCATTTAGAACTTTTTAAAAACATTAACTCTTGGGCTTTGCCTTTACCTACCAAATTAGCTAGGTGATTCTAATGTAACTACTGAGTTACATTTCATCTGGGCTTTCATTTTCATGCTGCATCCCAGGCTATGTGCGTGTGTCCACATTTAAAATTTTGGATTAGAATAGAAACCTTTACATTTTTGCTTGTTTTAAGCCAGGGTGTTAGTGGAGGAATAACAAACACACAGCGCACTCACTGAGTTATAAGAAGTCATCTAAAATGATAGAAAAAGGCTGATAGGGAAACAGGCAAATATCTTTTATATATATATAAATATATATACACATAAAAGTATCTTATATTTTATATTTATTATATATAATATATATTAATATATATTTTATATATTTTTATATTGTATATATATATATATTCTTTTCCTTGACAGTCAAGTGTGGGTCGCTTGAAATTCTCTTGATTTAAAAATCATATTTGTTTTCATTTGGAAGGAACCTTAGGAACATCTGTTACCACCTTCTTGTTTTACAGATGAGGAAGCTGATGGGGTAAGTATATATTGACATGCCCAGGTTACTCAGAAATTCACCATCCTGGTTCTAAGGTAGAGGGATTATAGGTAAAAGTTTAAGTTCAGTAGATAGTCCTGATTTGGAGGGAAAATAAAATGTTGACCCACATTTTATAAAATTAAATGGGTCATTTAACTGTCTTCCACATCTCCTGGCTGCTGTCAGAGGCTAGTGGCTAAGTCTCAGATCATGAGAGGAACACATGCTCTTTCTCAAGAGGCCAAGGCTTAGCAGAGCAGACCAGGGCCCCAGCTGCAAGGCTGCCTTTGTCAAGGGAATGAAAGAGTCTTTCACTCCCTGCTTCTTCCTGCCCCCATGCCCAGCATAGCACCAGCAGCAGCCACACCTTCCTTCTGGGAATGCATTCTTCAATTCTGGAAGGAAATCATAAGTGACTTGCCTAGGAAGGATTGCTCGTGAGTAGGTAAAGGAATAAACTTTACTGTGATTATGGATCACTATTATTTTACTTATGCACAGTATCCTACCTTTCAGAAGGCACTTAAAGGAGCACTTTGTATTTTAAGGTCTGTCCCATCCTCTCCCTGGCCTCAACATCCTCAGAAGGCAGAGGGATGGAGAGTCAAACCTGGGTCCGTGTCTCAATGCTTCCTGAAGTGCTGGGCTCCGTGGATATTTGGTGAATTACTGAGTGAATGTGCGAGAGGGATGAGGGAAACAGGTAATGGAAATCAGAGGGAAATTTTCCTGTTTGCCAGATGAGAGTTGAATACTTTGATTTTTCCTTTACATTTAGGAGTAATGAGAGTTAAGACACAAAGTCATGTTCGAGTCACCCTGAAGTCAAGCATGGCAACCCAGATCCTTATATATTTCCTGGTCTGGGCAAAGATTATTTTCGAAGAGGATAATGCCTGGGTTGGGAAACATTCCAAATCAGAGTCCAGGCAGCCTTCATAACTGGGATAAGTTATGGTTCCAAATGAAAATGAAAACCCAAATTAAAAACAACAACAAAAAGCAGTGGTGAAATCACACCAAGATTTGGAGACAAAATGTTATATGTCATATAACTAAGGTGTCTGCTAATACTATGACACCAATTATCTTGAAGAGTATAAAACTATGTCTCTCCTTTGCAATACTAATAATTCTATATTTTTCCTACTGTAGCTTCTGCAATGGCTTTTAAGTGACTAAGTGAGTTAATATGGTTTATTCGTTCTGTCTGGGCCTCTTGCTATATAAAATCTTAATAAACAGTGATGTGGACAAGATGTCAACACTTGGGAGAAAAAGATATGGAACAATGACCTTGGAAGCAAATCAATAGCTGATTTAATTTAAAGAAACATGGAAGTATGTGAAGGAAAAAAACCCCTGCAATTTGTTTTTTAATACATTATTTTTATGCTCAAGAAACTTATGGTTTGATACATTAGGCTTTTAAATTTTCACTTTAGTAAAAATTGATTGGAAAATATAAAACAAACATCTAAATATGCAGATAGCTTGACTTCTCTAAATACTGCATTTGACACATAATGAACTGATTAAGTTGACAAGATGTTTTAGATTCTGACACTTAAGCTTGCAACTCTAGCAGGAAAGACATAAAATGACTTATTAGAAATAACTTCCTATTGTCAAATTTTTTAAAGTAAGGAGGAATAAAAATATCTTGGCTGCAAATTTGGAAATTTGGGGAAGTAATAGTCCATTTCAATGATTGATAAGCATGCTCTAAATGCTGAAATTCTATTTTATTTTTGATGGCCCTTCTTCCTCAAAAATTTTCCAGATTGGTTTTTGTTTATTTGGAAGCTCATGTAAGCCCAGTGAGGGGAGAGGACATGCCCGTTTATTCCTGTATCTCAGCAGCTAAGGAAGACCTGACTCATGTGGGTAAAATGGAAAGGAGATAGGAAGCAACAAAAGAAACAGTATTTTTTGTTGACATGTTTAAAATACCTTAAACTGATAATTTCTTTGAAAGAAAAATAATGAGCTTTAGTATTTTGTTCCCATGATCATTTTAGCTTATGAATAGTAATATATATGTATTGAATCCTTTTCTTGTTGATAATATTTAGACTTCAGCCATGTTCCAGCAAGAATAGGGAATACACAAAGAAATTATGGACTGTAAATTTGTCGAGGCAAATGATTATTCATATTTATTCAGAGACTGTATTATGTTTTTAAAGCTTAATAAAAGTAATTTTAATATGTATCTATTGTTATGTTTGAACCAAAAATTCTTTAGGTTAAGGACTATATAATCACACTGGCGAGTGAGAAGATGTAACCAGGGAAGCTTGCTTCTCCTTTGCCTGTTTAACTAACAAGGCTGAGAAAATACTGACTTCTACCTCCCCGTTTGTTCTCAGATCCCCTGCTCTAAGAGGAGCTCCAATTACACTATTTTAAAATTGCAAAAAAAGTACGTGTAGGCTTTTAGCCTTTTATAACTAATATATTTTCAGAACTCAGCTGTGCTCAAAATTTCAGCTGGAAACTGAGTTGAGCATCATAAATAGGTACTCAGATATTTGTTTCTTTAAAATTGCTGAACCAGAATTCCTATCCAGGCAGGAAGATGGAATAGAGAGAGAAATGTAAGATTATCTTCAAAATAATGAGGAAGTACAGAAATTTAGAGAAAGGTGCCCAAGGCAAGGATGGTTATGGTGGTACTGGTGGTGCTGATGGTGGTGATAGTAGTGTGATAATCTTAGTGGAGAGAGAGGACAAGTTTCCACGGCAATTGCGGCATTTGGAATAGATCTAGAAAGCAAAGAATACAGAAAGCATAGTTTGTTCTCGAACAGCTGAAAGTGTAGTGTGGCTAGAGCACAGGAGGTGTAAAGAGAGGGAGGAAGAAGAAATGAAGTTGAGATGGGAAATCCGACCTGATTTTTATGGAGACTCTTAGACCATTTTTTAAAGATTTTACATTTGTTCTCCAGGCAGTATAGAATGATTCAAGGAATTTAAACAGGAGAATGAAGTGAACAGATTTTATTTTAGAAAACTGTGGTCACAGATGGAGTAAAGATTGAGTTAGAGAGATCAGAAAGAGAAACCTATGACAGAAATTAGGTAAGGGATGACAGTAGTTTGAACTAGAGTGGCAATAGTGGGATGTTTAAAGCATTTTGAAGGTGAAATTCATAGGATTTGGCTCTTGGTTCTGTGTAAAAAAGGAAAAGGAAATCAGAGGATGAGACTTTATCCCCAATATATTGGGCACCCTAAAATGAGGTGATGTAACTTTAGTCCACTCATTCATTCTACAAATACTTGTTGACCACCTATTCTTGCAGGCATTGTACTAGATTGTGGTGCTACAGAGATAAAAATATGTGGTTGTTATTCTAACGATACCAACAGTATATGAAATTAAATCATTCCAAATTACATCATTACAAAGTCAAAGGACTAAGGATAAAGTTGAAATAATAGTCTAACATACATAACCAATATCTTTAGCAGAAGCTTAATAGAGAAGGATACATATCCTTTGGCAGTTCTTAATAGAAGAAACACATAAAGAGATGCTTGGCCTTCCCAGTTACCAAAGAGATACATTAAACTAACAACAACAAAATATTTGGGGCAAGAGTCTGGTAGATTGATAAAAATGAAACAAAAACAAAAACTGACACCTGGCTGGCTCAGTGGTTGAGCATCTGCCTTCGGCTCATGGCATGATCTCAGTCTGGAATCAGGCTCCCTGCGAGGAGCCTGCTTCTCCCTCTGCCTATGTCTCTGCTTCTCTCTCTGTGTCTCTCGTGAATAAATAAAATCTTAAAAGAAAACATAGTAACATCTCCCAATTTTATAGACTAAAACACACACACACACACACACACACACACACACACTCTCTCTCTCTCTGACATGCAGGAAATATGGGAAGTGTATATACTAAATTGTTAATAGTGGTTCTTCCCAGATAATGGGTTTATAGACCTGGTGATTTTCATTTAATGTTCCTGCTTTTTTGTATTGTATATATATATTTTTCATTTTTAACTATGTATTACTCTTATAAGCTAAAAGTGACTAATAATGCTATTTCTAATTTGGAAAAAAATAATAAAGAGCATTGAGGGTAGAGGGAAGGGGAAGAGAGCAATCCTGGCAGTGGGAAAGGCATATGGAAAGGAGCTGAAGTGTGGAGTATTGGAGAGCCATTGGCACTTCAGCATCCCACAGCATCAAGTGCCAGAGACAGCCCAGAAGTCATGCAAAAGAGTCTCTTATCCTAAAAGTAATAAAAAACTAAGTACAGATTCTGAACAGGAGAGACATGGTCTATGCACAGATGCTTTTGGGGTCAGAATGGAGAATGGACAAAGGAGAATTGTTTAGTGGCAGGAAGATCACATAGGAGCCCACCAGGTGATGGGCCTTCCCATGCAGGAAGACCCTGGTCAAGTTAAGTATGCAAACTTTCTGTGCCTCAATTGTCTTATCATAAAACAGAAGTAAGAATAGCCCCTGCCTTGGGAGCGGTTGTGTCATGAAACGAATAAAGGTCAATTTTCAGGACCCATCACTTGTGGCATTCCAAGTATTTATTTTTGTAAGTACTAATTTGGTATTTGTAATTTTCTTTTTTAAATTTTAGTTTCTTGTGAAAAAAAATAACTCAATATGAGCTCTATCCTCTTATAAAATTTAAGTGTACAATACAGTGTTAACTATGGCACCATGTTGCATAGATCTCTAGAATTTATTCATCTTGTGTAGCTGAAACTTCATACACATTGATTAGCAACTCCCCCCAGTAACCACCGTGCTAGTCTCTGATTCTATGAGTTTAACAATTTCAAATATCTTATGTAAATAGAATCATGCAATTTGTCCTTTTGTGACTGGCTTTGTTCACTTAGCACAACATCTTTCTTCAGGGTTCATCCACAGTATAGCGTACTGCAAGATTTCCTGATATTTGTATTTTTCTGTTCTTTTTCTTTAAAAGGGATCCTAAAACTGTACAAGTTTTAGTCTTCAGGGAACTTGGAGCCATTTCTGATAAAGCTTAGGGTTGCTCTCAGGATAAAGTGAGCTAATTTACATTGAATGTGTGGCACATGGTAGCTGCTAAATGAGTATCAGTTGTGTTTATTATGTGAAGGTGAGATCTGGCTGATGAATACATCTAGGATGATCCCTGGGCACTCTGGCCTGGGTTACAGGATGCAATATCCCCATACACAGAAAAGTTTAAAAATGAAGGGATACTGGTTCAGTTTTGAATAGTTGAAGTGTGAAGTGCAGATAAAATATCCAGTGGGTGTCCAGAAATAGGTCATGGAAGGGTTAGGAATAGAGCCCAAGAGAGAGGTGAGGGTGATCAATTTGGGAATTATGCAAATACAAAAGGTGGCTAACGTCATGATCATGGATGAGAAGGTTCATGGACAGTGTGAAGAATGAGAACTGAGTAGGGCTGGACAGAATCCTGGGGATACTGGCCTTTCACAATCAGATTGTGGTGGTGGGTACATGAATCTGTATAATTTCATGGTCCTGTATGCTCCCCTCCCCCAAAAAAAAGAATGCATGTAAAAACTGGCAAAAATCCAAATAAGTCTTGCTGTCCAGTTTACTGTGTCTGTGTAGATTTCCTGTTTTTAATAATATATGATGGTTTTGTAAGATGTTATTTTGGGGGAAGCTGGCTGAAAAGTACATGAGACCACTATTTTTGCATCTTCTTCTGAGTCTTTGGTTTCAAAATAAAATGTTAAAAATAAAATCAAGGCTGCAGCATTTAGATTGGGCTGACCCAAAGCAGCCAAATAATTTAGAGTAAGATATTGTGCACTGATAATTATTTTTATGGCTCTCTTAAGCAGTGATCTAATTTCAGGCTAATTTTAAAAGAATGCAACCAACTGCACAAGCTAAAACTACTGTGACATTCCTGCTAAAATCTGTCTCCAATCAATAAAACCGCTAAATCTTTATAGAAGAAAAAATCAGGCAAAGGCAGAGAAGATTAGACAGGAAAATTCTGAGAAGGGGATGAACCCACAGGAAGCAGCTCAGCCCTTCTCTGCAGCACTGGGGATCGAAGAGAGGAAGAAATGCCTATTCAACCCAACACCTGATTTATTCCCAAGACACTGGGAGAACAAATTGTTTCATTCACATACTTCCACTGAAAAAATTAATAAGGGAAAAAATAAGATCAGTTAGATTGTTTTTTGGTTGTTGCTTTCAGGAAAAATAAAATCATTAATAATCTTCAGACTTATCCCATTCTCACAGATTCTGGAGAATATAAGGACTGTTAGAAGTGATTTGGTTCCATGCTGCTCAATATTTGGTCTGGGGACCAGCAACATTGGCATCCTGTGGGGGCTTGCCAGAAATATAGCATTCCAGGCTCCACCTCAAACCTACTGAAGAGAAATCTGTTTTTCAAAGTATTCAGAGGATGTGTATGCACATCGAAGGATGCAAAATCCTGTTCTTGACAATCCTGTGTTTCCACCATGTTCATTATCACCAACAGAAAATTAGTATCAAAAAGATCCATAGAGTAGGATACTAATTTTTAAGTTCTCTGTGAACAAAATCTCATAAAAAAAAAATCTTCCTATTCCATGTTATGGTCTGTTTTCTTCTGCTGGGTTTGGGTTAGCAGCTAAGAGGCAGCAGGCTGTGGGGTCTTCTTGGGCACCAAGCAACCGTTATGGTGAGTGAGCTTGGTAGAGGGAAGGGCCCACACTCACTGCCCCTTCAGCTTCCACCTGGCCAAAGCTCTGAGCTTTCTCTTTTCCATAGTGTGAAGGCTGCCTGAGAGGAGCTGGAGTTCAGGAAAAGCCAGGGGAGAGAGGAAGTAGGGATTTTGCGTCCTGAGGTATGACCCCATCTGACAGCCATGCTTCCTTCGGAGTGTAATATTGGAATGCATGTTTTGTTTAATGACTGTCACTACTGGACAGGTTGTTTAATAGAGATGTAGTTAATACATTACATGAGTGATGACTCATGAGATCTGGATTTAGCCTGGCCCCTCCAGGAAGGTCACCTCACTTCTTTTTCTGTAATACATGGATAATATTTGCCCATGTTCAGTGCGAGGGCTGGAGTGATAATAAATGCCTGCCTAGAATGAAAGGTCATAGGGATTGCACAACATAGTATCTGCATAATTATGCTGACAACTCGTAAAGCATCCACAAGCATAAAATGTTTATCATTGATATTCACGATGACAAGAGTTGATCTTAAAACCAAAGAGCAAAAATATCAATTGTAAATATTTCTGTTGTAACTAGTAGAGCTTGATTATAAGAATATTGTAATATAATAGGAAACATAAGTAGTGGCAATAAATAGTAAGGTTTAGTGAGTTTTCAGTTTTGGTTTTCCATTCAAATAAAAAGAAGACTTTTAAAGAATGAAGGGATTTTAAAAATAACTATGATAGTTAATGTTCCTTAAGATTTATGAACTATGCTCTTTATGATCTATTAGGTGGAACCATGTGAAAATGCTTTTATCAACATTTTAATATGGTTCTAAATAATATTTGCCCTATGGTGAATTTGAAAAATGGATGGGAAATTTGCTTTGGTGGTGGTTTTGTTTGAAAACTTCATGGATTCTATGACTCAGAACTTTTGTTGTTGGGATCCCTGGGTGGCACAGCGGTTTAGCGCCTGCCTTTGGCCCAGGGCGCGATCCTGGAGACCCGGGATCGAATCCCACGTTGGGCTCCCGGTGCATGGAGCCTGCTTCTCCCTCTGCCGATGTCTCTGCCCCTCTCTCTCTCTCTCTCTCTCTTTCTCTCTCACTGTGTGCCTATCATAAATTAAAAAATTTAAAAAAAAGAACTTTTGTTGTTGTTGTTGTTAGAGAGTTCAGAAATACCACTCTTAAAAAGACAAATTCTTTTGACCAAATGAGGTTCTGTTTAAAGCATTTTGTTCCCCAAAATTTCAGGGAATACAAATGGCATGAGTTATTCAGAAGATTGAAATAGAAACATATATACTTTGATTTGCTTCCAGTTGAAACCAATTACATTATATCAACGGTGAAATCGATATGACAACATTACTAGGTTAATGTGCAGTATCATTAAACTGAATTTTAGCTCTATGATAGTATGTCTGTGTGTAACGGTAAGTATTGGAGAAAGACAGGAACTCCCGTGACATTTCTGGGCAGAGTAATCTAACTATTACAGATTGTCAAGTTATAACTAAACTTTCTAAAGCTTCCCTGGCATTTCTAAAGGTTCTTTGTCCATGGAGATATTAAAGGACTAATGGGAATAGGAAAGTGTCACTTTGGGTTGAAAGTAGTGATTACTCTAACACACCAATGTAAATATTGATGTGAACATTCAGAACTTAAGGGTAGGGGGAAGGTGTGGGAGCTAAAAAAAATTCTTACCACCATATGCAATAAACTTTTATTTGACAAATTGATTCACTTGCCTCTAAGGCACAACATGCTTCTTCAGAGATTTTCACAGATCTGTAAAACAGAGAGGGCAATACCCTTAGGGCATTTCTGAGAGCGAAATGAGGTAATATGGACACAAAATAATTCTCGGTACCTGGGAGATACCAAACAATTATTAGTTCTCTTTCTCTCCCCCTTTCTCGTTGGTACAATCATCTATTGTAGAGGATTTACTCCCATCTCAGTAAATAGCATGTCCAGTTGCTTAACCGCAAATCTGAAAGACCCCCTAACACCTTCCTCTCCCTTCATGTCTCTTCTCCCTCCCCAAGTTCAGGGAATCTATTAGGGTAACTCTAAGACTAATTATTCTGGGCTGTAGATTCAGTTTTACATGTTATTTTAATGGAAATGGAGGAATTTTCTCCAAAGATAAAAAAGTTAAGTATCAGTGGAAGTATATATGTATATATTATTTTAAAATTGCCCAAGTGATTGCGGAGTAAAATAGCTACCATTTATTCAGCATCTGCTGTGTTCAAAGTGTATTTTTAAAATTTAACAGCCTCTTAAATAGTACTTACAATGTGCCAGGCACATCTGATTTAATGGAATAATTTTTATCCTAAGCATTTTTCACATACTAACTCATGAAATAGTTATTATTACGGTGGCACAGATGAATAAAGTAAATTTGCCCAAGATTACAGAGGCAATCAATGACAGATTGAGAATTTGAACTCAGGCAGCTGGTTTTAAGGTCTGTGCTCTTGACCACACCAACTGGTTGCCTCTTATGAGGTACAGAACTCTGCATTATCTTATTTAATCCTTAGCATAGTCTTATGAAGTAGCTGTTGTTACCCCAGTTACCAAAGGTGAGAACTGAAGCGCTGAGGGGAAATTGCCCAAATTTATTAGGCAGTAGGTAAGACTGCTAGGATTCAAACATGAGTTCATTCGATAGTCCATGATTCTAGTGTATATTTTTAGAGCTAAAAAAAAGAAACCAGCAAATTTGTAGTCATGGCAAAATTTTCTCTGTCCCAGGATGTTTCAGATTCTTCCAAAGTATGTTATCTTTGGGAACTGGATAACCAACTATAAGATACTGTGTTACAGTAGAAAGGTTTTAAAGTCTAAAACTCCAGGGTTTTTTTTTTTAAGATTTATTTATTTATTCATGATAGACACACAGAGAGAGAGAGAGAGGGAGGCAGAGACACAGGAGAAGGGAGAAGCAGGCTCCACGCCGGGAGCCCGATGCAGGACTCGATTCCGGGACTCCAGGACCGCACCCTGGGTCAAAGGCAGGCGCCAAACTGCTGAGCCACCCAGGGATCCCCAACTCCAGGGTTTTTTAAAAAAGATTTTATTTATTTGACTGAGAGAGAGAGAGAGAGAGAGAGAGCACAAGCAGGAGCAGCAGGCAGAGGGAGAGGGAGAAGCAGACTCTCTGCTAAGCAAGGAGCCCAATGCGGGTTTTAATCCCAGAACCTGAGCCGGGGATCATGACCTGAGCCGAAGGTAGATGCTTAGCCAACTGAGCCATCCAGGTGCCCCCACAAAAAACTCCAGTTTAAATTATAGTTCTACCACTTACCGATTGTGAGAATTTGATCATGTTACTTAGTGTTAACAAACTTTATTCTGTATGGTTTGGGAGAGGGGGGAATTCAAAGATAATATATGAAAACTACTCATCCTGAACATACAGTAATAGTTCTTCAACAAACCATCAATTTTGACAAAATAGCAATTCCGAAAACAATCTTTGTGAATCTTGGCTTTGTTATGTATTAGCTGTGTTGTTTGGAATATATTAAACTTCCTGAGCTTTCATTTTTTGATCTAATGATAGCCTCCTTATTGCTTTATTGGGGAGGGAAATAAAATAAAGGAGTTAAAATGACCACCCAGAGACCTTCCATATAGTTGAGCTTTAAAAAACTGACACTACTATGGCCCCAAATTTGACTTTTCAGAAAATTTAATGAAAATTGTTTTCATCTGAAAGTGTTAAGTTCCAAAGTCCTGACTTAATATATTCTGATGGAGTAATTTATAGACTCTGAGAGTAGGCTTAATACATATGTAGTTTCTGTGGGCTGTTTAAAACTGGGTATCATTAGCATTTTAATTTCTATCACTTCAGTAGTGCATAGGAAGCACCCCCACTGTTACAAGCAAGGCTTGCGACTAAATACAGTTCAGTGATGTTTAGTTATGCTGTGATCTGACACCATAGGGACTTGTCTATATGTAAATTAAAGATTTTTTTTTTTTGGATGATAGAGCTGGCTCTTTTAAAAAGAAACAGGTATTTTCAAGTTCCACCTCTGTCCTGAATGTGATTTTTTAATAGCCAACAACTGTTTTATTGGTAATAACAATAGCAATTGTTCCAAAAAGACTGAGCCTGTAGAAAAAACATAGGTAAATTCAATTTATTTTATTTCTCATCTTCACATGGCACCAAGTCTTTGCAGCTATATTAGGTTGATGAATGCTTTTTAAAGTTTGTGTTGCTTTAGGAAAAGAGATTTTATTTTTAAAGAAACAATTTCAGGGGATCCCTGGGTGGCTCAGGGGTTTAGCACCTGCTCTTTGAATCAGGGCATGATCCTGGAGTCCCAGGATCAAGTCCCACATTGGGCTCCCTGCATGGAGCCTGCTTCTTCCTCTGCCTGTGTCTTTACCTGTGTGTGTGTGTGTGTGTGTGTGTGTGTGATGAATAAATAAAATCTTTAAAAACAAAAACAATTTCTTTTTTTTTTTTTTTTATGATAGTCATACAGAGAGAGAGAGAGAGGGGCAGAGACATAGGCAGAGGGAGAAGCAGGCTCCATGCACCGGGACCCTGACGTGGGATTCGATCCCGGGTCTCCAGGATCGCGCCCTGGGCCAAAGGCAGGCGCCAAACCGCTGCGCCACCCAGGGATCCCAAAAAACAAAAACAATTTCAATTAGAAATCCAAACTGGCGAAAAGAAGAACAAGAACAAGAAGACAACGACGACTAAGAAACATAAACTGTTCAGGAAATAATATGAGTGAATGATGAAGAAGGAATTTCTGGAGAGAATCGCTTGAAAATTTTAACTATAAGAATGTAACCCTTGGTGTATTTTTATAAAGTCTCACAAAATTAGCAGGCTTTTGTTTTTCTTTCTTTTTTTATTTCATGAACAGGATCTTTGCGTATGAACTCTCTATGAACTGATGCATTCAAATTTGTGTTTTGTTGAGTATTGTGTTCCTAGTTATCTGCTATAACATCAGTTTATTTGGGCAGTCAGGCTGGGATGGGGCCAGCTCCAAGAACTGAGAGTGCTGAAGATGGAATTTCTAGACCTAGATCTTTCCATTGAAATTGCCTGAATATTGCCAGAAAAGTGTTAGCTGTTTTGCAGAGGGAATTCTTCTAAGATAATCAGGATATCCAATAATGAATTCTGGTGTTCAGTGGATTTTACCAGCAATTCATCACACATTTTTCTTCTTAGCTTCCTAATAAGTGACATACTCAAGAGGGGAAGGGGCTAGTATCACAGCCAACCAGCACTAAAGATACCTTCTAGTTTTTATTCTTATAATAATTGCTAATTATGTAGAACTTGAAAAACCTTTATAAGTATACATGGAATACTTAAATATAACCACCATTTTAATAATGTTGAAGATAACTGCTTTGGTGTCTTATCAAGGGATTCTTTTACATTCTATTTACAGATTTCTTCTATAAAAAGACAAGCAGTGTTTAAACAGAAGTTCAAACTTCAGGCATATTCTTGATGGTCTCTGACTGAAGGGCATTGACATTTTCTTTGAGCTCCATCTCTACCTCTCGTAGAAAATCTTTGAGATGTCCAGAAACTCCCACAGGGTTTATAGTCTTAAGGACACCTCTGGGTCTGGGCCTTTACTTTCCCTAATTCAGTGAACTGAATTCTCCCAGCATCATTCACATATTTGTCTTGTTCTGGACCATGTAAACAAGATGGGTATTGAGGCTCTTTTGAAATTTGTCACCAAAACAAAACACAAAGAATTTTTTGAAAACTACACTGAAGGATTCTGGAAATGTAGGCTTCATCATAATGGCAAAAACAACCTCAAATTCAAAATAAGGCAATTTTTTTTCCTTCTGAGTCCTCTGTCAATCTGCCATGTTGCTTTTCCTCTCTTTCAGTTTTCCCTGCTCCTCATTCTCCACTCCACCTGCTGCCAGTCTGCTTATTTCTAATGTAACAGTATTACGAAATGCTATAAGTATTCTTTGATTTATTTTCTTTTATTTGCCTGTTCTTGGGGACCTCACCCTGACTCTAAGTGGCTTACCAAGATTTTCTGAAAGCAATGCAGTTGCTATAAGAATAATTTTGGTGTTTAGTTTTAAACTCTATCCCCCCACTTTGTTATGCATATTAAGTGTATAGAAAATGAGGTACTTTACTGAACCAGCCATTAGCTTCTTTGTAACGTAATATTAAAAATATCAATTTAGCTAGAACAAAGCCAAATCAGGCTAGTAAGAAATATTAAAGGAATTATTTTCCATACTTTAATAGGTTGGATTTTTTAAGGGTAAGTATATTTGCTAAGGAACAGACTCAATATTTCATATGGAAATATAAACTTACAAAGCCTACTTAAGTATCTCCAACTCTATGAATAAGAAATTACTTTTATCCATTTGTACTCAGTTTTTCAAATGCTGCATTTGGCCAGTATCCACTATTTGTTCTAAAGGGGAAAATTATACTGTACTAAAAACATCACAATTATTAACCTTTGGTCAAATTCACACTTTCCATATGCAAAAACTTTAAGGAAGGAATGTGTAATGACATACATTGAAGACCTAGCCTCACGCAGAACTTTTAGATTATAATTATCACATTAGCTTTCAACATAATAATGTACTTAGCAGGAGTTTTATTTTACACCAAGTCATTCTATTGAATTTAATATGAGCTGGGATCAATTAGGTAATATCACCAGTGACAACCTAGATCAGTTCATTTTGTTTATGTGGCCAGAGTTTCTCAGCCTTTACATTTATAAATATTAAAATTAGAATAGAATTGAAACTGAATTATGTCCCATTTTGGAAATTATCATCCAGAAGTATATGAATTAATTGAAAAAAGTCCCTGTCATCTCTTCAAGATATATCTCCAATAAATATATATTCTTTGTTCAATAAATTTTTATTCAAACTTAAAATACTTATAAATACAGATAATTATAATAATCTCTTTGCCCAGGAGGTATTTTTCAAACTGCTTTAAATATAATATACCATAAAGTTCACTCATTTTAGATGTACATTAGTTGAATTTTATTATATTTATAGAATTGTATCATCATAATCTCATTTTAGAACATTTCTATCACCCTAAACAAAAACCCCATGCCTATTTACAGTCAATTCTAATTAACAATCCCAGCCCTAGGCAACTACTACTCTACTTTCTGAATATTTGCCATTAAAAAAATGAAAAAAATAGAATCATACAATATATGTTCATGTTTGGCATCTTTTACTGAAGTTCCTCTACATTGCAATATTTTGGGGGTTGAATAATATCCCCTATATAGATTTACTATATTTTCAAAAATCCATTCATCTGTTGATTGATATACATTTGGGTTATTTTTGCTTTTTGGTGATTTTAAATAACATTTCTATGAACATTTCTGTCAAGTATACCTGTACAGTTTGTATATGTGTACAAGTATTTGTATTATTATTTGTATTATATGTATTATAGGTGTTCCATTTCCAGAATAAGGCAGGATTCAGCACCAATTCTATTACAATTTTAGCATTTACAGATGAGAAAGCTGAGAAACTCTATCTCCCTAAGTGAAATAAAGAGAAGTGGAAGGAATTTTATAATGTCAGTTGATTTTTTTGAACCAAGAGAAATGAAAACATGTACATAATTTCACCTCTGATGGGAATTGCAGGTCATATAATAAGTCTACATATAACTTTTTAAGAAATAGTCAAGTTGATTACCAAAATATGCCTGCATCATTTTACATCGGTGCCAGTAATACATGAGGGTTTGAATTTCTCTACATCCTTGTCAACAATTGTTAATATCTATCTTTTTCATTTCAGACTTTCCAGTGGGTAAATTAATGACATATTGTGTTTTTTTCCTTCCATTTTTCTAAAGACTAATTACATTGAACATATTTTCATATGCTTTGTGGTCACTGGTATACCTTTGGAGAAATGTCTATATTCAAATCCTTTGCCCATCTTTAAATTGTATTACATATCTTATTAAATTATAATAGTTCTTTATATATCCTAAATACAAGTCAGATATAATAATTTGCAAATGATTTCTCATAGTGGGTTGTATTTTCAATTTCTTGACGGTATCTTTTAAGAACAAAGGTTTTAATTGTGATAAAGTATAATTTACTAATTTTTATTTTATTGCTTATATTTTGGGGATTTTAACTAAGAATTCATTGCTTCACCCAACTTTATGAAGATTTACGCATGTTTTATTCTAAGGTTTTTAGAGTTTTAGTTCTTATAGTTAAATTTTTTATCAATTTTCTGTTAACCTTTTAGTATGGTGTGAGGTATAAGTCCAAATTCATCTTTTTAAATGAATATCCAATTGTTTCATTTGTTGAAAAGAAGATTTCTTTCCCATTGAATTTTCTTGGCACTTTTGTTGATAATCAGCTAACTGTAAATAGGCTTATTTATAGGCTCTTAATTTTATTCCATTGTTCAATTCTACCCTACATATGTCTGTCATCATCCCAGTATCAAACTGAATTGATTACTGAAGCTCTGTAGTAAATTTTGATATCAGGAAGTGTGAAGGAGAGCTAAGATGATGGCATAAGGGGAGGACCCTAGGCTTGTCTTGTCCCTCAAACACAGCTAGATAACTATCAAATTATTCTCACTACCCAAGAAATTGACCTGAGGACTGACAGACAAACTGCACAACTAGAGGGAGAGAAGAGGCCACATCAGGAAGGTAGGAATTATGGAGCTGGGATTTGGGGGAGAAATAGATCATTTGGTGCTGCAGAGGCAAGGAAGCCCAGATTGTGGAAACAGGCAAGAGAGAATGGAGCACACAGGGATATGCATAAGGGGAACACTTCCCCAAAGTTGTTGGCTGGGTAAACAAGAAGGGCTGATTTTCATGATTTTTTGCAACCAGAGGGGCTCAAAGACTGGAGCTTTAGAGGTCCATGGGCTTGGCTGGGATAGAGCCTTGAAGGTACTGCCCTACTCCAGGAGAGAAGGCATGCAAGCAATCGGGGCAGATGGCACAATCTGAGAATCACCAAAGGTGCAGGGAGAGACTGTTCATTCTTCTTAGAATGCATCTTGAGAGGTGACATTTGCAGGGTTGCCTCTCAGATGACAAAAGATCCAACAGAGCACCATTTCCCTCCCCCGCCCCTCAGTATAGGCACTGAGGGTGGCTAACCCAGACACTGGAGCTTTAGCTTCCTTTGCTCCAAATTCCACAGCCCTGTGCTCTAGCATAACTGCCCTTTCTCAGTCAAACCTGCATCAGTTCCAGCACAGCGAGACCTTCCCCTGGAAGACCAGCACAGGTCTCCACCACACAAAGTCCCTAAAGTTTTCAGTTTTAAAAACCAGCAGATTTGGCTGGGATAAAGCCCAAAGTGCAATGCACTGCTCCAGGCAGGCAAGGAACCTGGAGACAGCATGAAAACAGTGATCTGAAAAATGCCTGGGATGCATTAGGGGAAATTATTTGTTCTTCTGGGAGTGCCTCCCTAGGATCAGCAAGCACTGAGTCCCTTCTCCAGGGAGAAAGGAGCTGGCTGATGCCATTTCCCTTCCCCACCCTTCAGCATAAACCAACTTTACTAAATATCATAGTGCCAACCCTGGCTACCTGACCTGCTTACATCAAGTCCCACCTCCATGCACTCTCCTGGTACTGTTTTTCTCAGGCAAGTGTGCCTAAGGACCAGCACAGCAGGCCCCTTCCCAAGAAGACCAGCAAAACTCCTGCATACACCATGTATACTGACCACAGAGTTCTGCAAGGCTTCAGTTCTAGTAGAAGTAGCAAGCATCAGGTCTCATTTAACAAGCAGACCAGTGCACACCTAGTTAAAACTCGCCACTCTGGCCAAGGCCCAAACACTGTCCACTGCAGGCAAGGAGAACCTCTGCAGATGACTGACCTGAGGGAAAGAGCAGCTAAAACACAGCAGCAGAGCACACACAGCACATACCAGAAACACTCCCTGAAGCATCAGGCCCTGGACACTATATGACCTCTTCTTTGTAAAACCATTATTCTCAGGAATAGGAAATATAACAGGCTTTTCTAATGTACAGAAGAAGACAGAGACCTAAAAAAATGCCCAAACAGAGGAATTCATACTAAAAGAAAAAGAAAAAGTCACAGCCAGAGATCTAATTGAAACACACATAAGTCATATGGCTTGATGGAGAATTTAAAAAGACAATCATAAGGATATTCACTGGGCTTGAGAAAAGCTAGAAAGACCCTTACCACAGAGATAAAAAGAGCTAAAAAAAAATAAAAATAAAAACTTTCAATGATTTAACTAAAATTTAATTAATTTTATTAATTAAAATTTAATTTTAATGATTAATTTTTAAATTTTAATCAGTTAAAAATGCTATAACTGAGATTTTGAAACCAACTGGTTATAATGACCTCAAGGATGGAAGAAGCAGAGGAACAAATAAATGATACAGAAGATAGAATTATTGAAAATAATGAAGCTGAACAAAAGAGAAAGAAAAATTGTGGATCACAAGACCAGATTTAGGGAACTCAGTGGACTATATTAAATGTAGTAACATTTATATCATAGGAGTTGCAGAAGAATAAGAGAGACAAAGGGGACTGAGGGTTTATTCGAGGGGTTTATTTGAGCAGATTTGGCTCTTCTGGGAGCCAACAACAATTGATAGGTATCAACAATTACCTATCTAATCTGGGGAAGGAAACAGACATCCAAATCCACAAGGCACAGAGAACTCCCATCAAAATCAATAAAAGCAGGCCAACATTAAGACATATTGTAGTTAAATTTGCAAAATATAGTGATAAAGATAAAAATCCTAAAGGCAGCAAGACAAAAGAAGTTCCTAATTTGCAAGGGGAGACCCATAATCTAGCAGCAGATCTCTCCACAGAAATCTGGCAAGCCAGAAGAAAGTGGCATGACATATTCAACATGCTGAATGGAAAAAAATCTGCATCCAAGAATATTCTTTTCAGCAAGACTATCATTCAGAACAGAAGAAGAGGTAAAGAGTTTATCAGACAAACAGAAACTAAAGGAGTCTGTGACCACTAAACCAGCTCTGTAAAAAAATATTAAAAGGGATGCTTTGAGTGGGAAGGAAAGGCTAAAAGTAACAAAGACTAGAAAGGAACAGAGAAAATCTCTAGAATGACAAAACAAGTAATAAAATGGCACTAAATATATATCTATCAACAATTACTCTAAATGTAAATGGACTAAATACTATAATCTAATGGATTAAAAAACAAGACTAATCTATAGTGTCAGAATGGATTAAAAAACAAGACTAATCTATAGTCTGCCTACAAGACTCATTTTAGACCTAAAGACATGTGCAGATTGAAAGTGAGGGGATGAAGAAACATTTATCATACAAATGGACATCAAAAGAAAACCAGGGTAGTAATACTTATAACAGACAAACTAGATTTTAATCCAAAGACTGTAACTAGAGATGAAGAAAGGCACTATATCATACTAAGGGGACTATCCAACAAGAAGATCTAAGAATTGTAAATATTTATGCCACCTACTTGGGAGCACCCAAATATATGAAATGATTAATAACAAACATAAAGGAATTCATTGATAATAATACAATAATAGTAGAGGACTTTAACACCCCACTTACAGCAATGGATAGATAATCTAAGCAGAAAATCAACAAGGAAATAATGGCTTTGAATGACACACTGGATCAGATGTATTTAACACATATATTCAGAACATTCCATCCTAAAGCAGCAGAAGACACATTCTTTTCAAGTGTACATGGGACATTCTCCAGAATGGATCTCATACAAGGTCACAAATCAGTGCTCAATAAGTACAAAAAGACTTGAAATCACACCATGCATAATTTCTGACCACACTGCTATGAAACTTGAAGTCAACCACAAGAAAAAATTTAGAAAGATTACAAATACATGGAGGTTAAACAACATGCTACTAAAGAATGAATGGGTCAACCAGGAAACAAAAGAAGAAAAATTTAAAAATACATGGAAACAACCGAAAATGAACATCCAATGGTCCAAAACATGTGGGATGCAGTAAAAGCAGTCATAAGAGGGAAGTATATTGCAATGTAGGCCTACCTCAAGAAGCAAGAAAAATCTCAAATAACCTGACACCTAAAGGAGCTAAAGAACAACAATCAAAGCCTAAAGCCAGCAGAAGAAGGGAAACAGTAAAGATTAGAGCAGAAAAATGATATAGAAATTAAAAAAAAAACCCAGAGCAAATCAATGAAACCAGGAATTGATAACCTCTGCCAGACGTATCAAAAAGAAAAGAGAAAGGACCCAAATAAATAAAATCACAAGTGAGAGGGGAGAAATAACAACACAAAAGTACAAAGAGAATGTTACAAAACATTATCTGCCAACAAATCAGACAATCTGGAAGAAACGGATAAATTCCTAGAAATTTATAAACTACCAAAACTGAGACAAGAAGAAATAGAAAACTTGAATAGATCAATAGCCAGCAAAGAAATTGAATCAGTAATGAAGAGTCTCCCAACAAATAAAAAGCCAGCCTGATAGCTTCACAGGGAAATTCTACCAGACATTTAGAGAAAAGTTTATACCTATTCTTCTCAAATTGTTCCAAAAAAGAGAAATGGAAGGAAAACTTCCAAACTTGTTCTGTGAAGTCAGAATTACCCTGATTCCAAAACCAGATAAAGACTCCACTAAAAAAAAAAAAAAAAAAAAAAAAAAAAAAAAAAAAAAAAGGAAATACAGGGCAATATCCCTGATGAATATAGAGTGCAAAAATTCTCAACAAAATACTACCAAATCAAATACAACAGTACATTAAAAGAATCATTCACCAAGATCAAATGGGATTTATTCCTGGGCTGCAAGGGTGGTTCAATATTCACAAATAAATCAGTGTGATACACCACATTAATAAAAGAATGGATAAGAGCCATATGATCCTCTCAATAGATGCAAAAAAAGCATTTGACAGGTACAACATCCATTTACCATAAAACTTTCAACAAAATTTAGAAGGAACATGCCAAACATCATAAAGGCCATATATGAAAAACCCACAGGTAATATTATCTTCAGTGGGGAAACTGAGACCTTTTCCTCTACAGTCAGGAACAAGGTAGCAATAGCCTCTCTCATAAAGTTATTTAGCATGGTACTGGAAGTTCTAGCTTGTTCAATCAGACAACAAAAAGAAAACAAAACAAAAACAGAACAATCATACAAATCAGCAAGGAAAAAGTCAAACTTTCACTATTTGCAGATACCATGATACTCTACAAAGAAAACCCAAACAATTGCTAGAACTGATACATGAATTCAGTAAGGTCATAGGATACAAAATCAACATACAGAAATCTGTTGCACTTCCATATACTAATAATGAAACAGCCAGAGAGAAATCAACCATATTTACAATTGCACCAAAAATCCTAAGGTACATAGGAATAAACCTAACCAAAAAGGTTAGGTTAGGTTTCTGTATTCTGAAAACTAAAGAATGCTGATGAAAGAAATTAAAGATGACACAAAGACAGGGTAAAAGATTACATGCTCATAGATTGGAAGAACAAATATTGTAAAGATGTCTACCCAAAGCAATGTACACATTTAATGTAATCTCTATCAAAATACCACCAGCATTTTTCACAGAGCTAGAACAAATCCAAAATTTGTATGGAACCACAAAAGATCCAGAATAGCCAAAGCAATCTTTAAAAGGAAAAGCAAAGCTGGAGGCATCACAATTCTGGACTTCAAGTTATATAACAAAGCTGCAGTAGTCAAGACAGTATGGTACTGGCACAAAAACAGACACATAGATCAATGGAACAGAATAGAAATCCCAGAAATGGACTCACAATGATATGGTCAAGTAATCTTCAACGAAGCAGGAAAGAACATCCAATGGGAAAGAGGCAATGTCTTTAACAAATGATGTTGGGAGAACTGGACAGCAACATGCAAAAAAAAAAATGAACCTGGACCACTTTCTTACACACCATGTACAGAAATAAATTCAAAATGGGTGAAAAAATAAATCTCAAAATGTGAGCTAGGAAACCATCAAAATCCTAGAGGAGAATACAAGCAGTAACCTCTTTAACCCTGGTGGTAGCAAATTCTTACTAGATAAGTCTCCTGAGGCAAAGGAAACAAAAGCAAAAATAAACTATTGAGACTTCATCAAGATAAAAATCTGCACAGTGAAGGAAACAATCAACAAAACTAAAAGGCAGCCTCTGGAATGGAAGAAGATATTTGCAAGTAGGATATATGATAAAGGGTTAGTATTCAAATTACATAAAGAATTTATAAAATTGAACACCCAAAAAACAAATAATTGAGTTAAAAAATAGGCAGATGACATATTTTTCCAAAGAAAATATATAGATAGCTAACAGACACATGAAAAGATGTTCAACATCACCCATCATCAGGTAAATACAGATCAAAACTACAATGAGATATTACTTCATACTAGTCAGAATGGCTAAAATTAACAACACAGAAAACAACAAGTGTTGGTGAGGTTGCAGAGAAAGGGGACCCTCTTACACTGTTGGTAGGAATGCATACTGGTGCAGCCACTCTGGAAAACAGTAGGGAACCACCCTACAATGCAGCAATTTCACTACTAGGTATTTACACAAAAGATTAAAAATACTGGTTTGAAGGGACACATGCACCCTGATGCTTATACCAGCATTATTAACAATAGCCAAATTATGCAAAGAGCCCAAATGTACATCAACTGATGGGTGGATAAAGAAGGGATGACACACACACACACACACACACACACACTGGAATATTACTCAGCCATCAGAAAGAACGAAATCTTGCTATTTGCAATATCGTGGATAGAGCTAGAGAGTATTATGCTAAGTGAACTAAGACAACCAGAAAAAGACAAATACTATATGATTTCACTCATATATGTAATTTAAGAAACAAAACAGAAGAACCTATGAAAAAAAAAAAGGAGAGAGAGGCAAACCAGGAAACAGACTCAGCTATAGGGGACAAACAGGACAGAGGTGGGCAGGGGGATGGATTAAATGGGCAATGAGTTATGGAGGGCACTTGCAGTGATGAGCTCTGGTGTTGTATGAAAGTTATGAATCACTAAATTCTACACCTGAAACTAATATTACATTGTATGTTAACAGAAATTTAAATAAAAACTTGAAAAACAAACAAAAGAAGCAAAAAACAAAAGAAACAAAAAAAAAGGTAGTGTACATTTTCCACATTTGTTCTTTTTCAAGACTGTTGGCTATTCTGGCTCTCTTGAATTTCCATGTCAGTTTAGGATTAGTTTGCCAATTTCTGCAAAATAGTTGTCAGGGATTTTCTTAGGGATCATGTTACATCTGTAGATCAATTTGGGAAATATTGCCATTATAACAATATTCAATCTTTCAGCATGCTAATGTAGAATGTCTTTCCATTCATTTAGGTCTTCTATAAACCCTCTAGCAATGTTTTGCAGTTTTTGGTGACAAGTCTTGCACTTATTTTGTTAAATTTATTCCCAAGAATTTTGTTCTTGATAGTTTTCTCAATGACATTCTTGATTTCATTTTTGGAGCATTCATTGCTAGTGCTTAGAAATTTTATTGATTTTTGTAAGCTGGCCTTTTATCCTGCAACCTTGATGTACTTGATTGGTTTTAGTAGATTTGTAGTAAATTTTAAGGTTTTCTACATATATAATTATCTTGTATTTAGAAATTCAATATTTTAAAAATATTTTATTTATTTGAGAGAGTGAGAAAGAGAAGCTGAGCAGGGGAAAGGCAGATGGAGAGGGAGAAGCACACTACCCGTGAGCAGGGAGCCTGACTGGGGGCTGTATCCAAGGACCCTGAGATGATGATGACCTGAGCTGAAGGCAGATGCTTAACTGACTGAGCCACCCAGAAACCTCGAAATTTCACATTCATAAAACTTTACTTGATGCTACTGGAAATTTTTAAAATTAGATTTAAATTTATGTACTTATGTATGATGCAGAGAAGTATGATAGGTGATCAATAAAAGACTTTCCAGAATAAAGAAATGGAAGTATATCAAGTTGCCTGGTATTTAGGTATCACTGGCTACATTTGAAAGGGTTATGTGACAGTTTTATTTTAAATTTTTTTTTTTTTTTTTTTTTTATGATAGTCACACAGAGAGAGAGAGAGGCAGAGACACAGGCAGAGGGAGAAGCAGGCTCCATGCACCGGGAGCCCGACGTGGGATTCGATCCCGGGTCTCCAGGATCGCGCCCTGGGCCAAAGGCAGGCGCTAAACCGCTGCGCCACCCAGGGATCCCGACAGTTTTATTTTAAAATGTCAATTTACAATAAAACAATTTGCATCTTTTGCTACTATTTAAGTCAGATCAAAAATATATTTTTTAAAGATTCTGTGTATTCATGAGACACAGAGAAAGGGGCACAGACACAGGCAGAGGAGAACCAGGCTCCCTGCAAGGAGCCCCGAATCAGGGACTGGATCAGGGACTCCATCTCAGGACTTCAGGACCCCAGGATCACGACCAGAGCCAAAGGCAGATGCTCAACCAGTAAGCCGTTCAGGTGTCCCCAGATTAAAATTTTTATGGTCAATATAAAAATGAGGGAAAAAGTCACATTTTTTTTTCCAGAATTCTTTTAGAGAGTATAAGAAGAGCGAGCAAAATCATTTAAACCACTGTATTAACAAATACCTTCCTAAACGGTTTTTTTTTTTTTTTTTTTCTTTTTGGGATGAATGACGGTTACCTTTCTTAGATTTGGGGAAATTCCCCAGTGGCCCCTAATTTAAAAGCCTCACCCAGTGGTCATCCAACAGTCCTCATCACTAATTAATTCAATTGAGGTAAATAATTCATCTGTAATTAAGTCACTGCCATCCCTCAAGTCACTTAGCTATTTGTAAATGCTCAGGGCAGTATATATAAAAACTTTCAAAGGCAAGTCTACTGAAGAATATGAGATCTATCCTCTACTGTATTTCAGTGATTTTGAAGAAGGGGAGAAATGCGGGCTACGCTCGCCTCGGGGCCTCAGTCCTCGGTGGTCTAGCGGCGCGGCGGGTTACCCCGGGCCGGGGTTGGGCCTCCGTACGGCTACGCGGACTCCGCGCGTGCGCGCACTCACACTCACACACGGAGCCGCGCCCGAGAGTTTTACGAAGCACCGCACGCGGGTTTTGAAGGTGACTGTCTTAGACTTGTTAGAAACCAAGATTAGGCTCCGGAGAGTGGAGCAGACCAGCCTTTGTTCTCCCCCACGCGCCGCGTCCAGGGCTCCCTCCAGCCGCGACGCGCCCACCGCCCGCCGCCCGCCCCCCTCGCAGCCGCGCAGCAGCCCTCAGGCCACCGCGGACAAAGATACTGCGCAAGCGCGAGCGGAGACGACGTGGCCGCCCGGGCCGGGGTCGGGGGCCGCCGGAGCGCCGCTCGCGGGACTCCCTGGGGGCCTTCCGCCCTCGTCCTGTCCTCCCCGCGGGTTCACCTCGACTGCGGCATCCGAGCGGCCCGCTTCGCACACACCACCTCCAGGGTCAGAGTGGGAAGGACGTGGGCTGGGCGGGCCGGGGGCGAGGCGCCCGAGTGGGCGTCGCGTGAGAGCCGACCCGCGGGTTCCTGAGGCGGGAGCGAGGGCCGGGGGCGGGGCGGCCGCGTGACGTGGCGGCCGCGTGACGTGGCGCGCTCTGGAGCGCGCGGCTTGGAATGCTTTGTGAGGCCCGGCGTGCGGCGGCGCGCGCGGGCGGGGCGCTCAGAACCTCGGGACCGCCGCGGCCCGGTGCTCCGTTGCGGCTCCGCGTCCGAGCGAGGAGGGGTGTGGGCCGCGGCAGCCGGGCGGGGAGCTCTTCAAGTGGCGCCGAAGCGCCCGGAGCCCGGAAAGCGCAGGTGGGGCGGCGGCCGGCGGCCAAGCATTAGGCCTGGCCTGGGCCCCCGAGGCGGGCGGGTGGCGGGAGCGCCGCGATCCCCGCGGCCTGGCCGGACGGGGGGAGGGGCAGGAGAGGGGAGGGAAGGCCCGGAGCCCTCGCCCGGGTGCCAGACAGGACACTCCCGTGGAAGGGAGCAGTTTCGAGAGACTAGTTTGAGAAGTTGCTCTCTCAGCCCCCGCCTTCTATTTACGGGACCGTCGACCTCCGCGCGCCCCTGACCGCGTGGGTGTGGAGGCGCTGCTCCCACTGCCGCCCTCAGATCCTGCTCTTGGAACATCTCTGTGGACCGGTCTGGCTGCCTCCTACGCGTTGTTTACTTGGCTTTGAAAATGGCTGTGGTCATCCGCCCTTTCCTAGCACTTGAGGCCTCGTGAAAGTTCGGTGATCTTTACCGAGTGCCAGCGGCCAACAGCAGTTGAATCGGGAAAGCTTAGCGCACGGTTTTGCTCTTTCGAGTCCCTGCTCGCGTTCCTTTGGGCTTGAGCACTGCAGAGGCGCTCGCTCTGATGTGTGCGTCCGGAAAAAGTTTCACTTGGAACGTGCACCGTTTCGTGACGCGGCACTACTGCGTTACGGAAGGGTTGGCCCAGTTTTCCACTGATTAATGAATTGCTCTACTCTGTCACTGAAGGATCTTCGGAATTCACTTTATTGCATTGTAATTTAATGGATATACGTTCAAGATTGTTGCTGCTTCTGAATACTGCTTTAAATATTTAAGAGTTCAATACGTTTTATTTGTTTTGTTTTTGTTTTTGTTTTTTGATTTCCGGAAGCAAAACGAAGAAAGTAGGGGAATGTAAAAATGTCCCCAGTTAGGAATGGAGCTATTTTTTTTTTAATTATTACTCTCCTTTGCAGTAACACCCCATTTGGTGATTTTACAGGAAACCTGTTTGAAACAGGAAGGTTTTATGTTCTTTCTTACCTGTGGGGCTTTCTGAAACGTCATTTGTATTGTTCCTCTGAAAAGAATGCGTAGGATGTTATTGGAGGGAGTTGCATGCAGATATTTGTAAAAGTTCCCTCTTCTTTTTTTGTAAAGAGGCAGGGTAAGCGGGCACTAGAGCCCTTTCTGTATTAGGGGCTACTTGTGATACTGACCTTTAGCTTGATTGTTACTGCCTTTAGGGTATATGGGATTGAACTAAGTTGTCAGATGTTTGATTCAGAATTTTTACCTTTTCTCCTGAGGTCATTTTTTTTTAAAGCTTATATATATGCGCGCACACACATACACACATAGTTATGTCCGAAACAAACATGTTTTACTTCTTGTATTAGAACATTTAAGAAATGCACCATTTGTATCTGGAAGTAGATTTTGGTTTTGTTGTTGTTGGGTTTTTGTTTTTGTTTTTGTTTTTTTAAGATTTTATTTATTCCTGAGGGACACCGAGAGAGGCAGAGACATAGGCAGAGGGAGAAGCAGGCTCCCTGCAAGGAGTCCGCTAGATGGGGGACTTGCCCCCTGACCTTGCCCCCCCCCCCCAAACCACTGAGCCACCCAGGCATCCCTGGTTTTTGTTTTAAGACAATTATACTGGTGTGGGTGCTGTTTTATGTAGTACTATAGATTGACATTTCAAAATTTTCTGTTCTCAACTTTAAAAATGAAAGTATGTGAAGGCGCAGTCCCTTAAGCTGCTCTGTTTCAGATCAGGTGGTGGTGAGATAGAGCCTGGCATTCCACACTCAGTGGAGTCTGCTGAAGACCCTGTCTTCCTCCCCCTCCCATAAATCAATCCTTAAAAGAAATTTAAAAAATAAAAATTAAAGTATGTGAAGTCATGTAATAATAACTTTTTTCAAGCCACTTGATAAGCTTTTAATTGTGATTAGGGATCTGACATATTTTCTTTTAATTTTTTAAAATACTATTCTGAAGTTCTTAACTCTGTGAAACGCATTTTCACAGAGACTACTGAGAATACATCAAATCCTGGAAGATCTCAGAAATATAGTATTTTAGTACAAAATTTACTTTTTGTGCAGAAATTATCAACTACATTTCACCTGATAGATTTACAGGTTTTTTTTTTTTCCCTGCTAAACTTTTTTTCTTCCAAGATGGAGATGCCAGCAAGAAATGCTGTTCAGCAACTGACCCATGGAATTACACCACCATCACCACTGACCCTGCTCCTCACACTTGACTTTTCAGTGGCCATCCCATTACCTCCAGTGTGACACATTATTTCAAGAAATCTTTGAGCATACTATGTAACATAAGCTTTGAAATGTAGGTAGACACAAGATAAGGTGTTGAACACCTTTTAATGTGCCATTTAAAGATTCTCTTTAGTGAAGTACCTGTCATGTTTTTTTTTTTTTTTTTCACATTAACAAGAATGAGAGGTTATGCCTTTCTATCTTGCTAGAATTATTTTAATGGAGTTTTGGGAGGGAATAGGGCTAACTGCGTGTGAGTAACCTGCCACCTTTAAGCGGAAGGAGGTAACTTTAAAGCTTCATCTAGATATTTTTTCTCATTTATGTCCTCTCCAATATGTGATTCAACCTCATTTTTTAAAAAAGATTTATTTATTTATTTATTTGAGAGAGAGTATGTGAGCACAAGCATGAGGGGCAAAGAGAGTGGAAGAGAGAATCCAAAGTAGACTCCTTGCTCAGCCTGGAGCCAATGTATGGCTCAATCTCATGACCCTGAGATCATGACCTGAGCTGAAACCAAGAGTCAAATGATTAACCAACTGTGCCACCTAGGTGCTCTCAACCTCATTTTTAATTAGCTGGATAAAATCTGGATTTATATTATAATGAATTTTAGAATGAGACTCTTTGTTTCCAACATTAGATATATGGTAGGAAACATTTATTTATTTTAAAGACTTTATTTATTTATTGAGAGAGAGCATGCACATGAGCAGAGGCAGAGAGAAAGGAAGAAGCAGACTCACTGTTGAGCAGGGAGCCCAATGCAATGCTCAGTCACAAGACCCGGAGATCATGACCTGAGCTGAAGGCAGATGCTTAACCAACTAAGCCGCCCAGAAACTTTTATTATAAGAAACTGTAACAAGAAAATTATTCAGTAAATATATTTTGACTTATTCTCTTCTGTTTTTGATTTAAAAGATATTTAGAAATAAGAGCATTATATATCTATTCAACAAATACAATGGAGTGCATTCTTTATGTCAGTTCTAATAATAGATTAGGGAATACAGTAGTAAACGTGACAGACCAGCAAAGGCCCCTGTCCCTTTGAAATATATTTAGATAGGAGAAATTGATAATAATTCAGTAAACAAATAGTTAAATTAGATAATTAAAGATAATATTTTCTGTTTGGCAGAAATGGAGCAAGAGCCACAAAATGGAGAACCTGCTGAAATTAAGATCATCAAGGAAGCATACAAGAAAGCCTTTTTATTTGTTAATAAAGGACTGAATACAGATGAATTAGGTCAGAAGGAAGAAGCAAAGAGCTACTATAAGCAAGGAATAGGACATCTGCTCAGAGGAATCAGCATATCATCAACAGAGCCTGAACACATAGGTCCTGGGTGGGAATCTGCTAGACAGATGCAACAGAAAATGAAAGAAACACTACAGAATGTACGTACCAGGTTGGAAATTCTGGAGAAGGGTCTTGCCACTTCTCTACGGAATGATCTTCAGGAGGTGCCCAAGTTATATCCAGAATTTCCACCTAAAGACATGTCTGAAAAGTCACCAGAGCCTCAGTCCTTTAGTTCACCTCACCAGCATGCTGAAGTAAATGGAAACACTTCAACGACAAGCACAGGGTTGGTTCCTGCACCTAGTTCTTTATCCATACCATCTCAAAGTCATCCAGCAGAAGCACCTCCTGCTTATACACCTCAGGCTGCTGAGGGCCACTACACTGTATCCTATGGAACAGAATCTGGGGAATTTTCGTCAGTTGGAGAAGACTTTTACAGGAATCATTCCCAGCCACCTCCTCTTGAAACCTTAGGGCTAGATGCAGATGAGTTGATTTTGATACCAAATGGAGTACAGATTTTTTTTGTAAATCCTGCAGGGGAGGTTAGTGCACCTTCATATCCAGGGTACCTTCGAATTGTGAGGTTCTTGGATAATTCTCTTGATACTGTTCTAAACCGTCCTCCTGGGTTTCTTCAGGTAAGCCAGAGAAAAATGTAAACATAATTTGAAATATAGATAGAATACATTATTTTTGTTTGTCGATATTTATTATGTGTTCAGGACATCAAGTGCAAAAAAGATCATTCTTCCTTTTTAACATATCCTGTGAAATTTATGAGCTTTAAATGTTTGCATGTTTGATAACTTTTTTTTTTAGATACAGAATTGTGTTTTAGTATTAAAATTATGATGACAAGACCTGAGGGGCATTGGAGCATTCATCCGTAAAATTTCAAATTCTTTATTGGAGGAGAAACTTAATAACTTCAATTTCAGAGGGATTTACGTAACTCATTTGGATGTGTAACTAAATTTCCACAAGTATTGTCAAGCCGCATCTGAGGGGTTGATCTGGACTAGACCCAGCCGAATATACAGAATGGTGAATATACAGAATGGCGGTTCTCAACCTGGGGTGATACCCGCCACTCTCCAGCCCAAGAACATTTTGACAATGTCTGCAGATGTTTTTGGTTGTCACAGCTGGGGAGTGGTTGTGCTACTGCTACTGGCATATAGTAGGTAGAAGCCAGGGGGTACTGCTGAACATCTAAACAGGATCACTAAAAAAAATAAAAATAAAAAAAAATAAACAAGATCACTTCTGTCAATTAAAAAATGATCTAACCCCAAATGTTAACCATGCAGAGGTTGAGAAACTTTGGTATAGAAGTAGAGACTGTGATGATAATTTAAGGTGTATTTCTAACATTCTAAGCAGAAAAATTTACCAGACTGCCCTTGGTGGTCCAGTAGTAAAGACACTTGCTAAGTAACAACTGGTGTTGTTAGGGCATTGTTGTGGAATTAATGAACTATTTTGAAGGTAATGTTGTAATAATCTTTTTAAAAGTTGGACATCAGTACAGGGATTTGGGTTCTAGAAGTGAGGACTCCATTTACACTGGGTGTAACAGGCATTTGCATGCATGTAGAAGTAACTACTTGAGCAACTTAGTATACTTTACTTTCAATTCTTATGTAGCTTTTACGTGGAGTCAGCTTGAAAGTTGTTCAAAGGTAGTTGGAGACGTAATAGGTGTGTATGGAGGAGATAATTTGGGGCATTGCTTTAAAAAAGACTTCATTTTTGGATAGGAAGAATATTATGGATCCTGTAGGTTATTTTAGGAAAGAATCCTTGAGGTAGAAAGAGTAGGCATATTGATTGGGATTGTGAAGAGGCTGATTTTGATAAAAGCTGTAATATTTTCTGCTGACCTGGTAATAGAGCTCTGTTTTAACGATGGAATTTAAAACCAGGGTGTGGTGGGGTGCTGAGTGGCTCAGTCAGTTAAGTGTCAGACTCCTTGATTTCATCGCAGGTCATGATCTCAGGGTTGTGATACTGAGCCACGCTCTGCGCTAGGCATGACACCTGCTTAAGATTCTCTTTCTTCCTCTCCCCTCACCCCCCAAAACAAACATACATATAATAAACACAATAAAATACAGTAAAAAAAAAAAAGCCTTTAGGGGCCAGGCTACTGGAGATATGGGAAATGAATATCAGAAACACTCTACTTTGGTTGATTGAGCTCAACCATTAAAATGACTTGTTCTCTAGTAAAAATTTGTCCTGTTTGAGTGCTTTAGATGAAAATGTTTTTATTCTTTCTAATATCTCCTATTTTTGGTTATAAATCATGAGTAAAATTGTACCCCAAATCAAGAGTCAAATATCTAACCAACTGAATCACCCAGGTGACCCTGTGAATGCTGGGTTTGTAATTAAAAGAATTGTTTGGCTTCTCTGGTGCCAGATAGCTTGTGTCTAAATCCTAGCTCCACTTTTTTTCATAGACTCTGAGCGATTTAACCTCTCTGCCTCAGTTTTCTCATACATAGAATGACAATATCTAACTTTATGGAATTGTCGTGAGGATTAAATCAGTAAATACATGTACTTAAAAACAGGTTGATTTTAGTTATTTTCACAAAAGCATGTCTAATTTGAATTATAAAAAAGTCTTAATGTACTTTGTTGTTTATTTAAAACTAGACTCATTGTTGATTATGTGTAGGCTATTTAAGGTCACTAATTTCGAGACTATAATTAGAGAAGCAATGACATTTTTAGGACAGTTCTTGTGAGTGAGTGATATGCATAAAGAGACTGGCAAATAGCTAATTTTTAGTGAGGATTTGTTGATGCTAATGATTCTATAAAGCTTGTAAAATGCATTTAGAATTTTGAAATGTTGATTTTCTGTATAACAATTCTAAAACTTCAATGAAAACCTAGTTCTATTCATTGATTTTTTTTTTTTTTTCCTGACTAATCCCTTCAGGTTTGTGACTGGTTATATCCTCTAGTTCCTGATAGATCTCCAGTTCTTAAATGTACTGTGGGGGCCTACATGTTTCCTGATACCATGTTACAAGCATCAGGATGTTTTGTGGGGGTCGTCTTGTCTTCTGAATTACCAGAAGATGATAGAGAACTCTTTGAGGATTTACTAAGACAGATGTCTGACCTTCGGCTTCAGGTAACTTGTATCATCCTTTTAGCACTGACACTTTTAAAGAAATTATAATAGGGTCTAATGTGATCAGTTAGGAAACTGGGAATATTTAATTTGCTTGTGTGTTCACAAATACTAGTTAGAAATTGGTAGTAAATAGAATTAAGATTATGGGCTCTGGGGTCAGATTACCTGGATTTGAATTTGAACTCTTCCTCTTTACAGCTGTTTTGCTCAAGTTATTGCTTTTTAGTTTCCAATTCATCCACCTCATTGGACTGGTGAAGATTAAAGTTAATATATTAATTGTCTTATATCAGTGCTGGCAAGTAGTAATGTTCTTTGAATGTTAACTGTTGCTGTCACCACAGCCTTCCTGCTTAGTTGGAAAAATAGCCTAATGGGACTAAATGGTGAAGTTTAGGTAATTTTGACATTAGTAGATGGGATATGTTGGACATTTTGGGGGTATGATTGGCATTTTGAGGAAGAAACAGGTTTTACTTTAGGGAGTCTTTGTTCTCATGATAAATAAAGCTAAATAGAAAATAAAGTGCAATTAAAAATATGAATTTGCCTTATTAAGCCTGTTTTTTTTTCTGCCCACATGTTGATCTCTCATAGGGAGTTGAAATATATAGACTATTAAGGAGAAGCTTTCATCAGGTATTCTTGCCCATCCTAATGTAAAAGAAGAGGGGAAGAATATTTTTGATTGTGAATATTGACAGTTTTCTGAAGTTGAGATTGACAGAATGATAGTATACTGTTTTATTCTCTACTTCAGTCAATGTATATTTAGGATCCATTATTTAACTAGGTATTGTACTAAATGATGGATGAGAATATAGAACAAGAGACTGACTATAAAGATGCTATTTAACAGGTCCTATTCTCAGGCACTTGTAGTTGGCTGAATAATCATAGTACAGGATGATGATAGATGATGAAATAAAAGTATACACACAGTTCAGGAAGGAGATCAGGGAAGATTTCAGAAAATAGTTTCCTTTGAGTTCAGTCTTGAAAGCTATGTTCTTCTTTTCTCAGGAAGTGTAGAGTATACTTTCATTCTGTACTTATATCAGAAAGATCACAGGTGACGGGAGCAGACTACTAGCTAAGTAAAAGGTCAGAGTCATCTCTAGCATTAGGTTATATAAACTATATACGAGAATGACCTGGTGATCAGCATATACTTTAGCATAGTCAGTGCTAAACATTTAAGCTATGGTAATAAAACGTATGGTATCCTTACAGAAGGGTATGTAGCCTCAGTGTGCTCATGGAGAGTGAGTAGTTGACAGAGGCAGAAACATGGTCAAATGGATAGGAGTTCGCGACTTAGCTTTGCTGTTTACTAGCTGAATGAAGTGACATCCTTAATTATTTCAGACCTATTATGGAGTAGTTCCTCCTTTTCACCCCTATATTTATTGGACCTATAATACTGGGTTTTAGGATAGAAATTAAACTAGCTTTTAGGTAGTATGTTTACTTTTTGTGGTTGTATGGCATTTTTAGTTTGCTCTGTTGTCCCAGAAATCCCAACTAAACAAAAGTTAGTTACTAGCTGTGATTTTGACTTGTCTTTACTCTTAAATATTCATTCAGCAAAGTATTTGCAAGCAGAATACCTTCAGTATTCAAGTGCAAAAACAAACATAAAACAAAATCAGGGCAGCCCCGGTGGCGCAGCGGTTTAGCGCCGCCTGAAGCCCCGGGTGTGATCTGGAGACCCTGGATCAAGTCCCACATCAGGCTCTCTACATGGAGCCTGCTTCTCCCTCTGCTTGTGTCTCTGCCTCTCTCTCTCTCTCTCTGCATCTCTATGAATAAAAAAATAAAAAATGTATTAAAAAAACAAAAACAAAAACAAAATCAAAATCAGTCTTCCAACAATGCAGAGTGGTTAAACTGGACGTAAGTTTTGTTATTGCCTTTAAACTCATTTAGTATTACATGTATGTGTTTCTTAAAATTTACCATATGTTATTTAATTAAATTCAAATGTAGCTACATCTGGCTTAATGATAACTTAAACCAACAACTGCTGTAAATTTATTTTTTATGCTTTTTCTTTAGAAATTTGGTTTAGGCCATTTGTGAACTAAAGAACTCAAGGGGTTGAGGTTTGGTGATGAGATAAACACAAAAGTGTAGAGAAAAGACCAGCAAAAGTGGTTGTATTAGACTTTCAAACACATCAGTGTTTGAACAAGCACATTACTAGAGTGCAGCTTAGAAAAAATTCGAATTTGATCTAAGGTTTAGTCTACCCCCTAGGCCAACTGGAACCGGGCAGAAGGAGAAAATGAATTCCAAATTCCTGGAAGAGCAAGATGCACCTCTGACCAATTGAAGGAAGCCAGTGGCACTGATGTGAGACATTTGGGTCCTTCATTGGACCAAGACAATAAGGACGTGCGTCATAAAGGAAAACGGGGGAAAAAAGTAAGTAAAATAAGAAACAAAGCAATAAGGTATGTGTGTATATTCTATTCTAATGGTGCCTTTCACCAGTTTCAATTATTTATAAGATCTTATCCCTGTTTACTAAAGCAGAGCAACTTGCATAGTCACAAAGTGATCTCTGGTAAAAATAATTAGAATCAGCTTTAATATTTTCCTTTCCAGTGTTTGTTACTTAAACTCTTTTAAAACATATTTTGTGTTTTGGGGGCTAGATTTTTATGAAGTATTTGAAAGATTTTTGTATTTATGTTAATGCATATTTTTTGTTTTGTTTTGTGTTGTTCTCTACCTTCTTGTATACACCAGGATCTTGGAGCCAGGTGCGCTTTTCCTTACACTACCATTTTTATTCAGTCCCTTTCTTTATGGATGGCCATCAGGAAAGAGAATGATTTTTTTAAAAATACATTTAGTAGTGGGGTGCCTGGGTGGCACAGTCAGTTGAACATCCAACTCTTGTTTTTGGCTCAGGTCTAGATCTTGGGGTCCTGGGATTAAGCCCCACATCTCGCTTTGTGCTAAGCAGGGAGTCTTCTTGGGACTCTCTCCCCCTCTGTCTATACCTCCTCCCTGAGCTCGTATGTGCATGCTTGCTCTCTCCCTGATAAATAAATTTTTAAAAAAATACATGTTTAGTGGCTTTTTTCTTTTATTTTTTAGATCTTGAGTATATGATATGCTCTAGATGGTAAATTCGGAATACAGTTCAGTAAGTATTTATTTAGTGCTAGAATGCTGAACATAGTGGAAAAGTTAAATTTCTTATCTCAAGGAATTTATTGTTTAATGGGGAGGACAGATTAGCAAAGAAAATTTCTATCCGGTGTGATCATTAGATGAAGGCACATAGGTTGTATAGTATGCTAGATTGTACCATTAATGTACAACCTAGCCTCATCGATAATGTGGGCCTCTTGTGGTGTGGTAACCAGTAAGGAAGGCTTCTGAGAGGGCATTTGCCTAAGATCAGTCCTGAGGATGAAGCAAGAGTTGGCCATACATACAACAGGTTAAAGGAGATTCTAGGTAGAAGTAGTAAAATAAGCAAATGTATGAAGAAAGAAATAGCATTGTGTGAGTATTGAATTACAGTTTTCTATTCATTGTTGTATTCCATATTGTAAATGCTCAATAATTATCTTAGAAATTAATTCATGCCACTTGAATATTCTACATTTTTAAAAAGATGTTATTTATTTGAGAGGGGGAGAGAGAGTGTGCACAGCTGGGGGAAAGGAGGAAGAGAAGGAGAAGCAGATTCCCTGCTGAGCCAGGGGACCCTGGGATCACCATCTGAGCCGAAGGCAGACGCTTAACCGACTGAGCCACTCAGGCACCCCTTGAATAGTCTACATTTATTTGTTTTGAACATCTTAGATCAGATTTATGAGGACTTTGGGAGCCCAAGATGGCTCCAAGAAATGTATTTGTTTAAAAAAAAATTTAAGTTAATGCACAAAAAGCAAATCAAAAAGATACTTAGTGAAAAGTAAGTCAGCTTCCCATTCTGCTGTCCATCAACCACCTAAATTCCCTGCTGCAGACACATTATTGCTAGCTTCTTCTCCTTGCAGATACATTCCAACATATATACATGTTTATTTTGTGTTTGGATATAAATGTACATTCACACTTATATACAATTATTAATACAAATGGCAGCATGAGAGACATACTGTTTTGCTCCTTACTTTTTTACTTAACAGTATATTTGGAAATTTTTCATATCATTTAAAACCTCTATTTTTTAAAAATTTAAGTTGTTAACTAAAAAAATCAAATTGTATAAACAGGCATATACATTGAAAAACTTTACTCCCACTTTGTACCATTTTCCTTGTCACTGTAGGTAATCACTTTTTATCAGGATCTTGTGTTTCTTCTGTGGGTTTCTTGAGGCATGTAAAAAGCAAATAACAGATTTCTCCCCTTTTTCTTATATAGAAGGTAGTATCATAGAGTGTCCTGTATTTTTTTTTTTTATTTGATAATAGAGCCTGGGGTTCTTTCAGTGTTTTTTTTTTTTTTTTTTTTTAAGATTTTATTTATTTATTCATTAGAGACACAGAGAGAGAGAGAGAGGCAGAGATAGACCCAGGCAGAGGGAGAAGCAGGCTCCATGCAGGGAGCCTAATGTGGGACTCGATCCCAGGACTCCAGGATCACACCCTGAGCCAAAGGCAGACGCTCAACCGCTGAGCCACCCAGGCATCCCAATCTTTCAGTGTTAAATGGAGAATCCTCTCAAATCTTTTTTTTATAGCTACCTCGTATTTTACTGTATGAATTTATAGTAGATTTCTTTAACCAATCTCTTATTGAGTATTGGAATGGTTTTAGGTGTTTACTATTAGAAACAGTGCTTCAGTGAGTAACTTTGTAGATAGATGCATTGATTCATACATTCCCAGGTAATTCATCAGATAAATTCTTAGAAGTGGGGTTACTGAGTCAATAAGTAAAAGCATTTGTATTTTTGATAGATTTTGCTATGTTGCTTCCCTAAGGACTATACTCTTCAGCACTCCCACCAGCAGTGTAGGAGACCTATTTCTTCATAGCCTAGTTCACAGAGTGGGTGATAAGCCTTTCTGTATTTTTGACAGTCTGATAGATGAGAAATGATATATTGGAACATCTTAATTTGCATTGATTTTTTATTGTGAATAATATTGTATGTCTGCTAAGGTTTCCATGAATTTTGTTTTCTGTGTGACGTCTGTTCCTGTCCTTTGTGCGTTTTTAATTACTGGGTTGCTAATCTTTTCTTCTCATTTTCCAGGGACTCTTTATATATTAGGACATTGACTCATTATTAAAGATAGAAGTTGCTAATATTATGTTGTTTGTCTTTGGGTTTTACTTATGAATGGCTTCCCCTCCTCCATATAGAAGTTTTTATTTTGTTTTTAATATTGTTTTATATTTTATGTGACGTTCTCTTTGTATTTTTATTGGGCAGTTTGATTTTCAATTAATTTTATAGTATGATGTCTGAGTTAGCCTGCTGTTAAGTTCTTAAAATGAATAAATTTAGTTTTGACATTTTGAGTGTTGACACTAGGCCTCATAATAGCTGTTAAATTAGCAAAAAATACAGGTATTTCTGTGTTCCCCATTTCCACTTAGATGGCTTTTACTTGATTTCTATCAAAAACTAGTTTATTTGGATACATCCTTCCTTACTGATTGAGTCATTTAACAAATCTTCTAAATCTTATTGAGTATCCTGTGCATACTGTCATCAAGGAGGGATTGATAGGTTTATGAAGGAACTCATAGTCTCATCAGTTTAAATATGATTTGATAAATGCTATATTGGAGATATGTTGGTATTTAAATCTTACTTACCAGGGAGACCCTATATAAGTTTTAAGTTTTATGGCCATTAAAAAAAGAAGAAAGAAAGAAAGAAAAAACAGCATTTTGTGAGTATTAAATTACAAAAATGTTTTTATTGTTCATTGTTGTATTCCATATTGTAAGTGCTTGGTAATTAGGAATTAATTCATAACACAGGAATATCATAACTGTCTCTCAGCCACCTACCTGACTTAGGAGAATATACTTTATAACATAAAATACTTTATGACAGTTGTGGTATTTTGCTTTATGTTATAAGATACACTGGTAATTATGTTGGCTAGAGATATTTTTATTAATTATATATAGTATTTGTTGGCTTGATAATTTATTACATAATGCTTATAATTTTTCCTCCTTATTTTACATTTTGAAACATATTTACTAGGCCAAAGACACTTCAAGTGAAGAAGTTAATCTGAGTCACATTGTACCCTATGAGCCAGTTTCAGAAGAAAAAGCAAAGGAATTACCTGAATGGAGTGAGAAAGTGGCTCAAAATATTTTGTCAGGTATTATAGTAATGTTAATTTTTTTTCCTCTATAATGTGAAATCTTTGGAATCTGTAAGAATATTTAGAAAGATAATATTTTGTATTTTGGTTCCAAATCATCTTTTAATAAATACTTAAACAAAAACAAAAGGAACTAATTTTTTAGAACATTACATATTATCATAAAGGCATAAGTTCTTCTTGCCTATTTTCTGTTTCACTCTTGGGGAAAATTGATAGTGAAAAGCTTTGGGAATCCCACAACTCTCCAGATAGCTCTTCTGAACATAAAATGATTTTCCTTTCCCCTTTGACGTTCACCTTTAATCCTTTTCTTTTCTCCATTTCTCTTCCTTCCTCTTTCTCTAAAAAAAAAATGGTAAGATACTCATCCATCTTTAGAAACAAAGCAGCACTCCCTAACTACACAGCAATTGAGGTATGAAGAGATCTTAGAATTATAGCTAAGCTATTTGGGATGTAGGCCCTACTATTTAATTCTGGTTAGAGAGGGCATCAGATCAGTTATTTTAAAACTGGAATGATCATTACTGACATGTTTTTCCATTTTCATCGGTTAATATTTTAGTTTTTCAGCTATTGTAGCTCTCAGATTTAGATCTTCTGTTTTGTTTTTAAAAAATATTGCCAGTTACTCTTTAGCAAGCCAAATTCATGACCCTGTAAAGAGATCTTGACCGTCATTTAAGACTGTCAATACAGATTTCCATCACTGTACCTTATAAGAAGTCAGTAAAAAATAAAGATGTCTAAAGCAGAGGAAACCTTTAACATGAAAAACCAACAAGCTAAAATAAGTGAAAATTAATTAGGAGCTAACATAATATCTTTCCCAGTGTCAGAGAGCTGCTGGAGATAAGAAAAGAGAAAGCCAAATTTTTCACTTGTAATTTTAACGGTTAAAATTGGACCCTTGAAAAATATTTTCAAAGAAGTTTTAAAGAAAAATCTTCACTGTTACTACCCTGCCCCATAACTTTACAGGTTGCTAGACTATTAAGTCAGTATTCAGGAAACTTGCCTATATTTACACATATGTAGAGAACTAATTTCAAAGGTTATTTTCTTAAGTTTTTTTTTCATACTGATATAAAACTGTTCTATTTACTATTGCCGTGTAACAAACCATCCCAAACTTCATGGAATGAAACAACAAATATTTGTATATGCTTAGGAGTACCGTGGGCCAGGTATTCCAAAAGGTCACAGCAGGAATGGCTTTTATCTGCTTCGTGATGTCAGAACTTCAGCTAGGAAGACTCAATGGCTGACTAATGACTGACTCAGTAGCTGGGGGCTGGAATCAGTCTGAGGTCTCCCTTCACTGACAAATCTGGTGTCTGGGTTGAAAGAGCTCAAAATCTAGGACTTCCAGATAGAGTGCCTAGACATGGTGTCCATGTGTTTGACAGCTTAGCAGCCTTTAGCTCGTCAGGCTTCTACAGGGTAAGTCAGGGTTTCAAGCATGACTGATACAGCAAACAGAAACTACATACTCTTTCTGATATATTCTTGGAAATTTCTGGTATTACTCACTACAAGAAAGTGACAAACCTTAGATTTATGGGGATTTGACATAGACTCCACTTCTCAATAGGAGGAATGTCAACGTCATGTTGAAAGAACATGTGGAACAGGCAATGCTATTTGGCTATCTTTGGACGGTATTGCATGCCACAAAGTCTTAACACTCCTAGGTACCACACAGATTCCACATATTGGTTTTATTCAAAGAGATGGAGCATCCTTAGAATCAGTTAATCCTGGAGACAGATATCTAGAGATTTCAGAAAAACTTTCAGCAATGCATCGTTTGAAAATGAGAAAAACTACACTATGGTAACACTTAGAGGCCAACTTTACTACTTGAGATTTCAGTAGGCTTTTGTAACTCTTCTTTTCATCTTATCTCCTCAATTCTGGCAATAGCCCTAATAGTTGGTTACATTAAAATTATTTTAACTTCCTATCAGAGTACATACATATCTCTCTACATACTTTTTTTCTTTTTCTTTTTTTAATATAAATTTATTTTTTATTGGTGTTCAATTTGCCAACATATAGCATAACACCCAGTGCTCATCCCATCAAGTGCCCCCCTCAGTGCCCGTCACCCAGTCACCCCCACCCCCTGCAAACCTCCCTTTCCACCACCCCTAGTTCGTTTCCCAGAGTTAGGAGTCTCATGTTCTGTCTCCCTCCCTGATATTTCCCACTCATTTTTTCTCCTTTCCCCTTTATTCCCTTTCACTATTTTTTATATTCCCCAAATGAATGAGACCATAAAATGTTTGTCCTACTCCGATTGACTCATTTCACTCAGCAATAATACCCTCCAGTTCCATCCACGTCGAAGCAAATGGTGGGTATTTGTTGTTTCTAATGGCTGAGTAATATTCCATTGTATACATAAACCACATCTTTATCCATGGACACCGAGGCTCCTTCCACAGTTTGGCTATTGTGGACATTGCTGCTAGAAACATCGGGGTGCAGGTATCCCGGCATTTCATTGCATCTGTATCTTTGGGGTAAATCCCCAGCAGTGCAATTGCTGGGTCTTAGGGCAGATCTATTTTTAACTCTTTGAGGAACCTCCACACAGTTTTCCAGAGTGGCTGCACCAGTTCACATTCCCACCAACAGTGCAGGAGGGTTCCCCTTTCTCTGCATCCTCTCCAACATTTGTGGTTTCCTACCTTGTTAATTTTCCCCATTCTCACTGGTGTAAGGTGATATCTCATTGTGGTTTTGATTTGTATATAGAATGAAAACCAACTAGCTCACCAAATACTTAAGGTACAAGTAACAAAGTGGCAGAAAATATCCAAGATTTACTCCAGGGAAAATGATCTCTATCAAGAGACTATTTCTACCTGACCCATGCAGGCTCTATGCAAAGATAAGTAATCAGGGATCTAAACTGAGCTCATTGACTTTAGCCCATGATTGGTTTCTGTCCTGTGTCAGCAGATCAGTGAAGATCAGTAAAAGCTACAGTCCTGTGTTTCATAAATATAAAAGGTGAAAAAACATAAAGTAACTGCTTAAAACTTACCTATATAGAATATTGGTTTGAAAGGCTAGAATTACATTTTAAGAAGGCAACTGCCAAACATTTTAGATGAAGAATTTAGTAAGCTGATTTGGGAAGAAGTGGAGGATCTGTAACAATAGACTGATTAGAGGGCAGCCCCAGTGGCGCAGCGGTTTAGCGCCGCCTGCGACCCAGGGCGTGATCCTGGAGACGCTGGATTGAGTCCCACGTCGAGCTCTCTCCATGGAGCCTGCTTCTCCCTCTGCCTGTGTCTCTGCCTCTCTCTCTCTGCATCTCTATGAATAAATAAATAAATAAATCTTTTAAAAAAATAGACTGATTAGAGCCCTCCATTGGGTTAGATTTGAGTGAAATCATTTTAAGTCATCTGCCAACTTCTTATTTATTCAGCAAACATTCATTGCCTTCTATATCTCAGCATTAAATGTATGCATATAATGTGAATATGGATAAAAGAAATCTATATCTGGCACTACACATGCCCTTTAATTTCTTTCTTTTTTTTAAATTTTTTTTATTTATTTATGATAGTCACAGAGAGAGAGAGAGAGAGGCAGAGACACAGGCAGAGGGAGAAGCAGGCTCCATGCCCCGGGAGCCCAATGTGGGATTCGATCCTGGGTCTCCAAGATCGCGCCCTGGGCCAAAGGCAGGCACCAAACCGCTGCGCCACCCAGGGATCCCTACACATGCCCTTTAAAAGATCTTAATAGCTACCAATAAAATATTACATGTTCTCATCTTCTATTGTAGTATCTTTGGTTTTACTGTATTATTTCTCTTACATGGTGATAGCTTCTTTATAATTTGCATCCTAATTATTTCTCTTCATCAGTCCTGTGACTTTTCATTTATCTAATTTCCATTTATTATTAGTCATCAGTGGACTCTGTCCCTCTGGTTTGTTTCATTGCAGGAGTATATAGTCTACTGGAGCTTTCCTTTGTTTCATTGTCGTTTATGATTTCTCAGTCTTCTTCAAATTCAGCTGATTTTTTACTTCCTAAATCTTTCAACCTGTAAGTTAACTCTAAAAACCCATATGTATTTTTTTAATAGAGGTCTTCAATCCCTTTTTGTTATGGGAACTCCTGACTGGATGGTATTTGTCTGGGTTTGAGACGTGGTCCTCCTCCAGGGAGGCTAGTGTTTGAGCTAGAGGTAGACATGTTGACTAAAATAGGAAGAAAAACAACAGTTCTCCTAATCAGTTATCACTTGGCACTTTATTTTTCATTGTTAGCATTTTTAAATAAATAGGATTTTCACATGATTGCTGAATGCCTGCTCACTCATAGGCCAGAGTAATTATGTAAAAACCATGCTACAGACCTTGGAAGAATATACTTAGGTATTTTATATGTATGGCTTTAAAAGCTTGTTGTTTCAGGGTTTAGCCAAAAAAGAAATATTTAATATCGTAAGCTCTCCAAGGCAGGGTAACAGTTCGTCTTAGAGGAAACTATTCTTCTATATTTTTTCTTGCTTTTCCCATCTCCTTCTGACTTTTCCTTTTCCCACATGTGCACAGGACCTTTTCACTAGAGAAGTCTATGCTATCCTGCTTTCTCTGTCACAATCTCATTTTTCATGCATGCTGTAAGAGAAGCATTGAAGGGCTGGAAACTACCATCAAGAAAAATGGCTAATCTAGGCTTCCCAGTTTTCTTCTTATATTTTTTCTTCTCATGCGTTCTTTGAGTATTCTTATGTCTGTCATTCACGTCCATGTTACAAGCTAAAAGGTGCTGAGATTGTGGGGTTTGGGTTTAGGATTGAGGGAGGACCAGGACCCCCTGCCTTATGCCTTTCATCCAAAGCAAGCAAGCAAGAGTTCTGCCTTGGTGTTTGAGATTTAGGTTTACTGGTTTCCAATTTGCATTATTTGTGTCTAAACCCTTTAACACTTCATAGAGGAAAAGTGGTTCCTGGACTAAAGCAAAAAGAAAAAGGATACCTGGGTCCTCAAGCTAGATACCATGTTACTGGCATCAAAACCCAAAATTAGTCCTTACTAGTAACATTGTGGTAAGTAACATGTAGATAGATACCTATAAGTTGTAGTAGAAGCATAGAGTAATTCAGAACTGTGTTGAGTGATCTGTGACCTAAGTTCTTAAAGATGAATTTACTTAGATATATAATCCAGTTAGAAAATTAGAATTGTAAAGTTGAAAGTTTATGGCATGTTTGAGATATGAACAGTGAATTCCTTGTTTTTGTTTTCCTGTTGGTTTATTAAAGGGTTTACAGGTATAATCAGCTCTAATATTGTACACTTTAAAATTTTCCTATAAAAAGGTGCTTCCTGGGTGAGCTGGGGTTTGGTCAAAGGTGCTGAATTTACTGGCAAAGCAATCCAGAAAGGCGCTTCTAAACTCCGTGAACGGATTCAACCAGAAGAAAAACCAGTGGAAGTTAGTCCAGCTGTGACCAGGGGACTTTATATAGCAAAGCAGGCTACAGGAGGAGCAGCGAAAGTCAGTCAGTTCCTGGGTAAAGTAACTTTGGAGGACTGCTTTTTTTCAGTTAAATTAAAAACGGTTTCTTAATCTAGGTTAATCTGAATGTTCATTTAGATGGTTTAACCTTAAAAGTAAAGGATTAGGACAAAACAGTTTCACTTTGCTACTCATAATAGGGTTTGTAGCAACATCAGCCTATCTGAGAGCCTTAGAAACATTTCACGTACTTGGCACACATTAACTGATTCAGAAACAAGATCCCTGCCTAGGTGATTGTTGTTTGCATATTATTTTGAGAAACATTGGTTAAAGGGTTATTTTGGTGTATCAGAGAGAGGAGTGTCTGTGTCTTTCAAAAGGAATGGCTCTGAATATATTTGCTATCCTTGAATAGGATACATTCTTTTAAGAACAGCTCACTGCATAGTAGTTGGGGTCAAGTGGGAGGGATGTTTTATTTGAACTACGTTGATTCAGTGATTCTGGTGTCAGCCTTCCCAAGCAATATGCTACTAATTCATTGTCCTTTGAGAATCGTAAATCTAAAGTTTGTATTTTAAGGTAGTCAGATCACTCCTTAGTGAATTATCATTAGAGGAAGATTATCTTTTTGGTATTCAGTATTCTTTGAATCAGGTTTTGGTTTGTTTACTTTTATATAGACTTAAATACCTTATTACTATTTCAGTGAGATATTTGTTGAAATGGAGAAAACATAGAAATGGACATAACTGGAAAATATGAAAGGTGGACCTTGCCAAAAAGAAAATTATATTTTAGAAGCAAGGTTTTAATCACTAGGCTCTGCAAACATATCTTTAAACCAAATAAGAGCCTTTGTTTAAAAACTAGCCAGCCATGGTTCTCATCCTTATATAGAAATGATAAGTTATGCAATAAAATAAGTTTGCTCATGTAAGATGCTCATGTAAGAATTTTTATAAGTAAGAGTGATAAAATCAAGGGAAGAATACATTTTTTTCTAAGTGTTTCCTTTTTTTTCTGGTTACATTAGTTGATGGAGTTTGCACTGTAGCAAATTGTGTTGGAAAGGAACTAGCTCCACATGTCAAGAAGCATGGAAGCAAACTTGTTCCAGAATCTCTTAAAAAAGACAGAAATGGAAAGTCTACCTTGGATGGTGCTATGGTTGTAGCAGCAAGTAGTGTTCAAGGTAACAAAGGCCCAGAAATTTTACTAGGAAACTCCATTCATTTAGCTGTAGTCTTACTTACTTTTAAATATATTTGCAGGATTTTCAACTGTCTGGCAGGGATTGGAATGTGCAGCCAAATGTATTGTTAATAATGTTTCAGCAGAAACTGTACAAACTGTCAGATACAAGTAAGTTATCATTTTAATGACTAAATCTCTTTGGGCAGTTATAAGAATTCAAGATAGTTAAAATGATTGTGTCATAATTGGGTATATGATAAAAATTTTTTTCACTCTTTTTCTTAATAGTATTTAGGCAAATTAATAGAATTACTATGACTTTATCTTATATTACTAATGTTATATTTCTTAATCATTAATGCAAAGAAGTTTAATGAAAAAGAAAAGCCTATAGTGACTCAATACCTTATTAACTGCATGTTCTTGATGGGTGATGTTTACTAGTAGTTTTGGTGGGAAAAACTTGAATTAAAATTAAACTATTGTACCTTGTTAACATTAGCCCCTTCTGTATACAAAGAATGTTAAATATTGTCACATCTTACTTGACTCTACCCTTGTTCATTCTTATTGGAATGGACAGACGGCATGTTATCTATTTCATATATTAAGAAGTGGACAAATATAGAAATGAGTGTTCTGCCCAAGCCAATCTGATAACTATTAAATGTGAGACTTAAAACAGGATCATTTGATTTTAGCTCTTTATTCTTTATAAGTCCTAGGGGAATCTAGGTCTAAAAATAAATCTAGTATGAAGGACCCGAGTTGCTTTCTTAGCTTTAAATTAGTTTAAAGCCTAATAAAAAATTTTTATTCAGAAAGCAAAAAGGTAATATTAATGGTATTCTCAACTCTGTTATTTATATTAATTATCCACTCAAAGCAGTTGAGTTCATACTTCTGTACCAGACATTGTGTCCAGTGCTTTTCAATATATGTTTAATCTTTAACACAATTTTTTAAAAGATTTTATTTATTTATTTGATAGAGCACACAAGCAGGAGGATCAGCACGCAGAGGGAGAGGTAGAAGGAGAAGCAGGCTCCCAGCTGATCAGGGAGCCTGATGTGGGGCTTGATCCCAGGACCATGGGAACATGACCTGAGCCAGAGGCTGGCACTTAACCAGCTGAGCCACCCACACGCCCCTAACACTATTTCTTTTCTTTTTTTTTTTTTTTTTTTTTTGAGAGAGAGAGAAAGAAAGGTAGGGGGAGGGGCAATGGGGGAGGGAGAGAAAGAGGATCTTAAGCAGGCTTCATGCCCAGCACAGAAGCCAACATGGGGCTCCATCTCACAACTCTGAGATCATGACCCCAGCAGAAATCAAGAATCCGATGCTTAGCCAGCTGAGCCACCCAGACATCCCTCATCCTTAACACTGTTATCTCCATTTTACAAATGAGGAAGCTGAAGCATAGAGCTGTTAAAATACCTCATTAAAGATAATACCCCTACTAAGTGGTAGAACTAGGATATAAGCCAAGTCTCTTTGTATCATGCAGTGTGAAAGAACCAACTCTGCCCTTGATGGAACATCTGTGCAGGTTTAGTATCTAGAGTTATTTTCCACCACTATCTATCATGCATTTACATTCTCTTCCCTCATAGTAAATTACCTGTGGCTTAGGAAAAACTAACTTAATTTCCAACCTGAGTTGATTTGGTCTCCATCTGGGGCATGCATACCTTTGAATCAAAGCAACATAGCATCTTGAAGTGTCAATTTGACCAAAAGATTTGGCAAAGAAAATACAGAATAGATCTGAAGTTCTTTTGGTGGAAATATAAAACCCAAGGCTTCCAACTTCCCTCTTGGTACTTGTAGCCTTGATCTCTAACACATCTTCTGTTGTGGCTCTGAGTTTACTTTGGTGGATCAGTCATAATAAAAAAAAAAAGTTTCTTCTTTTGTTGCAAGAACCCAAGAAAGTCAGACGTGCCTTTTATGCCAGTAGTGAATTATTTTTAGATTATCAGTATCATTTGTTAGAGATAGTCAGTCATGTTAAAAGTCAGTAGGTTTACCCATTTGCTAATTTAATGAAAAAAAAAAAAGCTTAAATACAATTAAAGAGCTTAATTAAAGATTTGGGATTCACATAACCAGCAAGGTTTTGGTATAGATTTTGTATTTTTGGTCCTTAGTGAGGAGAACCTAATAGGAAGAAAAGGACTTTTAACAGTGGTTCTGAGCTTATTTATTTGTTATGGTACATATTGCTTTTCTTTTTATCCTTTCCTTCAAAGATTCGTGGAATGAAAAAACAGGTGAGAATTTGGTTAGGTAGGCTTGTATATAAAGTTAACTTTGGTCTTAGCAGAAATTTAATTAGAATGATGGAAGGGGTAGTGAGGATGTAAAGAGTTTTTGTAATACTGTTTCCTCTCTTAAGAATAATCTGGCCCAGAAGTAGAAATTCTCTTTTAAGAGAAGAAACTGAAAATATTAAAGCAGTAATAATTTAATGATTTTTATCACTGAAGAAATGGAAGAGCAAGTTATTTGATTTAATTTAGTTCTCATTTATTTACATAAATTTACATTTATGAATATAAGTAATACATTTATATTTTTATATTTATGAATTTACATTTATTTAAATTTGTTTATACTTTGGAAAAGTATTTGATAGAGTAAGCTTTTTTGTTTTTCTCCTCTACTCCAACTGCTGGTAGTATGGTAAAATTTGTATTCTTATTTCCTATAATAAGTTATTCCCTCAAGCATTTTGAATCTGCCATAATTATGTGCATTATGCCTAGGTAAAAAACAAATGTATTATATGTACTTCTTTACCTGATCTCTCATGGTACAAGCCAGTACAAAAGTTATCTTTTCATTTAGGCATATTTAAAAGCAGATTGTGTTACAGAAGTATATTGTTTATACCTTTCATGGTTTTAATTATATCCGTGGTTTTATTATATAGGATTATGTTCATTGCTTATGAATGTTTTACTAAGGATCTGTATAATCAATTTTACTCTTAAATTTTTAGTAAATTGTGTAGGCATTACTCATTAAGACTATTTTTGTCAATTACATTAATGTTCTTATTTTAAATTAGGAACATGAAGACCTACAGGAACAATGAAAAGCATTAAGTAACTTCAACCCACTATATTAATTGCAGTGTAGTATCTACTAAATAATTTATTACTCTTCTCCATAGCTTCTAAATTTCACCTTTACACTCCTTTTTTTCCATTTCAAATTTCTTAGAGGATAAGGGTACCTGACTAGCTCAGTCAGATGACATTGTGACTCTTGATCTTGTTGTCTTATGTTTGAGCCCCACATCGGGTATAGAGATTACTTAAAAAAAAAAAAAAAAAAAAAACCTTTAAAAAATACATAAATAAATTGCTGAGAGGAAAAAAAATAAAACTTCAGTAAGATCTATTTTTGTTTTCCCCTCACTAAAATGTTATCTTAGAACACATTTCTGAATAATAAGCTTAGTAAAATAGTTTTTCTATAAGGAATTTACTTTTTTAAAGGTATTGTATTGGTTTATTTAATGAATTTTAATTAAAATTCCCCTTAAATTTGCACTGGGTGACAGGGCAAATTCAAATTCATTAAAGCTAATTCTTTGGCAGATGTCATATTACTCAAAACCAGTTTTATATAGCATCTATTCAAGAGTTATATAAGATCAGCCTTCTCTTTTCTGTACTGTAACTATGCAAGTATTTAAACATTATCATGTCCTTTACTTACTTTTTATTGTCTTCTAAATATTCCCAGCTCCTTTCACAATTCTATATGTACTATGGTTTCCAGTTCCCTTCATTTATCAGTATTCTTTGAAAAGTGGAACCCAGAATTGAATGTAGTATTTTGTGTTGTTTCCAGGTAGAACACAGTGGGACTGCATCCCTTGTTTGGTAATATTTAGCATTTGGCAAAGAGGGAATACAAGACAAAGATATCTTTTTAGTAGCTGTTATTTTATCGACTCATGAAACTTTTTTTTAATGAAAGTTTATTTATTTATTTTTATTTATTTTTTTTTTTATGAAAGTTTATTTAAAATCTGGGCTTTCATCTTATTTTTGGACAGTTGATATTTGTACCTAAAATTAAGAACTTTATATTTACTTTAAAATTAAGAACTTTATATTTACACAACAGTATTGTCATTTAGCTCACTGTTCAATTTTGTCTTATCAGACTACTTCTCAGAGTTGTTGTCTTCCATATCCATTCATTAAATATTGGTTCTAAGGCTTTACTCTATGCTCAATCCTTTTCTATTCTTTGTGGATATTGTCTATACTGGTGTCTGTAGTTACAACCTATCATATTTGTGTTTCCAGTTTTTGTCTTAATCTTTATGCTTCATAAATCCCAACTACATAGCCCTTCAGCTATTCATTTGCTGAGTCTTGTTTTTTATATTTATTCTTTTCTCTCCAGGCTTGTTACCACTACTGTAGAATAGACCTGCATCATTTCTCAGCTATCTTATAGCTTGTTTCCTATCTGGTTCCTCTGTCTCCCTCTTACTTACAATTCACAATGCAACCGAGTTAGAGCTGTCTAGAAACATAAATTTGGTTGTGCCATTGCCATGGATTTCAAGATAAAGTTTAAATTCCTCAACTTCACCTATAAGGTCCTTCATAAATTGGCTACAACCCACCTGTCTTGGATGGATAGACTAAGAAGGTGTTATTTCTATTTTGAATATTTAAGATTAATATTTCCAAGAATAGTTTTGAAAGTTGCATGTAAATTGAATTTTAGGAAGATTTTTTTTGAAATTTGTTATGACTGAAATTTTGTTATAATTAGTGAAATCTAGAATCACTGCCAATATGCTGTCTTTGTAGACATTACTGAATGTGCTGGAGAATTTTTTTTCCCCTGGAGAAATTTCTGAAGAGTCTCATTCAAACTGTATATGAAGTCTCATTGACTTATTTAGAGCATACTTTATATTCATTTTTATTGCTCTTCAATTGGTAGTGTTACTTGGCATATAAAATCTAATAAGCTGTAATTAAACTTTTCAAGGAGTAAATAAAAAATAAACATTGTCAGGACACCTGGGTGACTCAGTGGTTGAGCTTTGCCTTCTGTTCAGGGTGTGATCCTGGGATCAAGTCCCACGTCACACTCCCCACAGTGCCTGCTCCTCCCTCTGCCTGTGTATCTGCCTCTCTCTGTCTCTCATGAATAAATAATATCTTTAAAAAAATACTGTCTTTTTTTACCAGAAATAGACTTTCTAGTTTTTAGCAGTATAGTCTGAATCTACAGTGTATAGTTTGAATGAAGAAAAGAACTGAGCAGTTACTTATCAAGGAAGAGAAGAATAGATGCCTGCCAGGAATACTGGTTCTGAGGCATATTAGGAAGCAGAGGTGATAGATTAGGATACATTAAAGCAAATAAACACAACCACTTAAAAGCCATTTTATTTGGTCTTTAATTACACATTTTGTATAGAGGAATTTTCAAAGTGCTTTAATCTGTACATCTCATTTTATGAGATAAAAAAGAAGAAATTGATGAGATGTGAAGAGGTTGATACTTCACCAATCTTCTTATGGTTAGTTTTGGGCACAATTGGTATTAGTATGTAGTTTTTTGACTCCGAGTTTGGTACTGTTCCCTAAATTAACAGGAATTGCTGCTGAAATGGAGATAGCATGGAAAAACAAGCAAAACATCAGTGTATCAACACAGATGCCTTTTTAGTACATTACTGCTAAAAATGTAGCCTTTGGAATTGTGTTACATATAAAAATATCATGAGTGCAGTTGTAGGTATCAAACTGCATCAGTAGAATAGGGGAAGTGGAAGTTCTTGAATCTGGAGGATTTCCTTTATTCAAAAACACTGATATGGCCAAATTCTTAAGTTAACCATGTCACTTCATTTTAGCTCACATAGTCTGGAAAAGAGGAGCCCTAAGAAAAACCTCAACTGGACATCATGGTCATTCTTCTAGTGCTGAAACTGCTACCACCCCTTTCTTATCATTTAACCTTAGCCATTGCCACTTGATAATAGCATTTATGGGGGCATGATTGACAGAAGGTTCCATGTCTTCTTGCAAAATCAGCAAATTGCAAAGCAACAGGAACTGGCAAACAATAGTTAAGGAAGCTTCAGTGTCTGGTGAGAAAGCCCCAATCAAGAGTGTCTGGTGAGAAAGCCCCAATCAAGAGTGATATGGGGGTGCCTGGGTAGCTCATTCGGTTAAGCATCTGACTCTTGATTTCAGTTCATGATCTTGGGTTACTGGAATTGAGCCCTGTGTCTGGCTCTGCTCTCAGTGAGGAGTCAGCTTCAGGATTCTCTTTCCCTCTCCACCTGCCCCTTCCCTCAATCGCAGGTGCTCTCTGTCTCTCTCAAATAAGTAAATCTTTTTTAAAAAGTGGTATATGGGCAGCCCAGGTGGCTCAGCGGTTTAGTGCCACCTTCAGCCCAGGGTGTGGCCCTGGAGACTCGAGATCGAGTCCCACATCAGGCTCCCTGCATGGAGCCTGCTTCTCCCTTTGCCCGTGTCTCTGTCTCTCTCTTTCTATGTCTCTCATGAATAAATAAATAAAATCTTTTTTAAATAAATAAATAAATAAACAAATAAAAGTGGTATATGAAGCACCTGGGTGGTTCAGTCAGTTAAGTGTCTGCCTTTGGCTCAGATGATGATCTCAGGGTCCTGGGATTGAACCCTGCATCAGGCTTCATGCTCAGCAGGTAATCCGCTTCTCCCTCACACTCTCCCTCTGTACCCTCTCTCTAAAATAAATAACATAGTGAGATACACTCTAGCACAGAGATTGAAAAAAAAAAAAAAAAAAACACCCAAGTATGAACAAGCTAATAGGATCACAAACCACTGTTCCAGGTTAGCCTAATGGTAATAGAGGACTTGTGAATTCAAAGGGTCCAATGTTAGTATAAAATGTCCAGGTATAAGTCACAAAGCACATAGGAATCTTCAGTGTGTCCTAGAGAAAATTATAAAATGTGCCTTTTTTTTAAGTTTATGCTTGCTGAGCAAGGAAAAATCTGGTACTTTAAAAACGGTAAGAGAAAAAAATAGGATAATTTTTAGTGTTTTTGTATAGGCTTTCAACTTGTATTTTCTCATGGAAATGGTACTAAACACAGATATTGATAATTGTCTATAATAACCACTTCTGTATAGTGCTTGTATAATTTCCCAAGCACTTTGCTATACATTTGATGCTCAAGAAACTGTTGGTAGATAGCAGAGGAATTAATCATTTTAAGCATTCAAGAAATAATGAATGTCAGGCAGTGTTCTTAGCACATAGGATTTATTAATGAACATGGCAGAGTTTGTTTTCTAATAGGGTTTATATTCTAGCAAGATAAGCAAAAAAAAGGAAGTTAATAAGTTCTATACTATGTAGCAGGTGATAAATTATTGAATATAAAAGAACAGCTTATCAGTTTATCAGGAGATTGACGGATGGACCATGTGGGGTAAAGCAGTTGAAAATAGGTGAGATAGTGAGAAGACAATAATTAACTGACTTGAAGAAGGTGAGGCAGTGAGACATGTGAATTCCTGGGTGAGAATAGTTTAGGCAGATACCAGCCAGTGAAAAGGTCTTACTTATTGGAAGGAATTACTTCCAATAAGATGGCGCATGTGTGTTTCATGGGTTCAAAGAACAGCAAGAATGCCAGTGAATCTGCAGTGGAGTGAGGAAGAAAGTGTTGTAGAATCTTTGCTTAAAGCTAAGCTTGGATTCTGATACTTTAAAAGACCTAACCAGGGGCGCTTGGGTGGCTTAGTTAAGCATCTGACTCTTTATTTTGGTTCAGGTCATGATCTCAGTCTCTTGAGATTGAGCCCTCTGTCAGACTCTGTGCTGGGCATGGAGCCTGCTTAAGATTCTTTCTCTTCCTCTCCTGCCCCTTACACCCCACCCCTACTCCCTCTTTAAAAAATAAATAAAAGGCCTAACCAAATCTAGTTAAGGTAGAACTTGAAACCATTTATAGTGACTCTAGATTCTTTGTGTTCTATAGTTGCTTCATTGAAAATTTTCTATTTCCAGAAAGGGTGGGTTAGAAAAGGGAAACAGTGACTGATCTTTATTATATTTGCATTTTATTCTTCAATACAAACAGTTGTTATTACATTAATCTCAGCTAGCCCGAGTGTATTTTCACGCAGTTTCTGCTAAAAGAGAAATACAGCCTTGGCACAGTTTGATTTTATTCTTTACTCTGTTTTAGATTATTAATTAAATTGAAACATAACCCTTGATTTTGCTTTCAGGAATAACATACTAATCATGGGACTTACTTAATACTAAATCAGAAGATCTCAATTTATATTTATAATTTCATTTTACTTTTTTTCAATCTTTTAAAGATATGGGCATACTGCAGGAGAAGCTACACATGATGCAGTAGATTCTGCCATCAATGTTGGTGTAACTGCCTATAATATTGATAACATTGGTATCAAAGCAATGGTGAAGAAAACTGCAAAAGAAACAGGACAGACACTCCTGGAAGACTATAAAATAGTTGATAATTCTAAGGGGAGTAATCAAGAAGGAAGAGCAAATGTAAACATGAAAAGGGAGACGGGTGAGCAGACAAAGGACCTAGAGAAGAGTGAGGCAAAGAAGAAAGAGAAATGATGGAAGTGCTGTGAATCACCTATACCAAAGCCTTACAAGGTGGATGCATTTTTGTTAAATAGGCAAATGTGGAATTCCCCACAGATTAACCAGTGTTTTAAAAATGTATTCATTCCTATGAAGTGACTATTTCATAAGCTTTACAGCATGTATTCTGCTTACAAGGAGAAGAATCAGTGTTCTTGCATTTGGCCTTTAGAAATATAGGGTTATATTCTCATTAAGTTTATTTTTTCTAAATGTGGCTAAAATATTTTTGCAGTTAAAATAAGACTAATAATACATGTGCTGTAAACCTCATTAAACCTAATGTTAAGCTATTTTTGTATTTGCTGTCTTTCAAAAAGCAAGATAGGAAATTATATATTTACATAAAATTTGGCATTTAGTAACCTTAGCTCTAGTTGTACTTGGAAGGAATTACTTAAAATATTGTCTCCTGGTTTTGCACTAATTGTGGATTTCTTTTTCTAGGTGCTTGTCAATTTTCAGTATATAAGCTAAAAACAACTATAATCCTAAACTAAAATAATTCTCAGATAACATTTAAGACTTTTTCAATACAGGGAATAGGCTAATCATGGAAAATAAGATGAAGTCTATAGAATTATTTGGTAGCTTATCTCTTTATTCAGAAGTGGAATGGTCTTTCTGATTTAGAATGAATACAAAGAGATTTTCAAGTCTTCTGGATTTAAACTGGTATTGATCTAGGAGCCTAGGAAATTTTGGTATATGATAATGTATTAAAATTTGAAGTGATTATCATCACTTGAATTGGACAAAAAAGTACTTTAAGAAATCGCTTTACCATATCTACTTCTTTATTTCAGAAGGCTTAAATATTTATTAAAAATATGAACAATTTTTTGAATGGTAAATATATTTTTATTTTGGGATTTAGTCATTGGGATTTTATATGGTAAAACCAACAAATTATTAGAAAAAGCTCTATTTACAATCATGGTAAAGAATGTGAAGACTTTAGGCTTAATCCATGGTGGTGGGTGAGGTATAATAGTTTCCACTCTGGCAGAAGACAGGACATTCACAGACCTATAAGGTACAAATACCCAGTGGCATTTTATTTTTGTTTACTGATTTTAAATGATTGGTATTGATTTTCATAGCTGTTGTCCATTCTAATATTTCTGAACCTTTAATGGCTGCTAGTTTATTAGACTTCATTCAAAACTATCTTTAAAGTGCTCTTTATGAATAAATTGTTTCTGAATTACTTGGCCTCAAATGTATTCACGGGATTTATTTTGGGAACACTTAGAATTGATAGATCCTTTCTCTAAGGCCAGGGATAATGTGGAAATAAAATTGAATTGGTAAATAGCTTCTATTTAGTCTCTGCCTTAAGTTTGAGATGTGGAATGACAAATATTGGATGCTAAAGTCTACAAAGTTAGAGCAGAGGTCAGCAAAATTGATTTGTCACAATTGTATTTGTTAAATTTGTATTTAGTTGTCCATTTCACTTCATTCTGCTCTGCTCACTTGGTTGTGGGTTTCTTTTTCAGATTAATATAGACACAATCATAATATCTTCTATATTAGAGTGTTCTAGAACCATTAGAGTATATGAGATAAATATACACGTGCACACGTGTGTGTATAAAGAGATTCATTACAAGGAATTGACTCACAAAATTGTGGAGGCTGAGAATAATTCCTAAGGTAGCCATTCAGTTAGCTGCAGACCCAGGAGAGCTGATGTGTTGTTGTTTTAGTACAAGTCTGAAGGCCCAAGAACTAGGTGAACTTGTTGGTATAAGTTCCAATCTGAAAGCCTGCAGGCTCCAGACCCAAGAAGAGCCCATTTCAGTCTGAGTATAAAGGCCAGAAAAGACTAGTATACCAACTGAAAAAGGCAGGAGGAGTTCCTTCTTACCTTTTTTGTTATATTCAAGTCTTCAATTGATTGGATGAGGTCCACTGCCTTTGGGAGGGCAATCTGTTTTACTAGGTGTACTGATTGAAATGTTAATGTTGATCTCATCCAGAAACGCCCTCGCAGACACCTCCAAAATATACCAAGTATGTGTATACCCTGTGGCCCAGTGAAACTGAAAAAATCACAGCTGCTTAGCCCAGTTTTCACTGTATAGTGTATACTTTTACTAAGCTCTGCTTGGCTCTTTGATACTCAATAGATACAGTGTATAAAAGAACAGTACTCAATATTGACTGCTACCAGGGTTCTTCCTACTTTTGCCTCTACAGACTGTCCCTCCCTCATGCTATATGGGGTAGTTTCCTGGGAGTACCTCCAGGCACCAGCTGTCTAGAAATAATCATAGCTAATGTTTATGTAGTGCTTACTGTGAACCATTAATGTTCTAAGTGCTTTTATGTAGGCTAATTCATTTTAACCTCATAACATTCACACACTATTGCAACCTTCATTTTACGGAATACGAAGCAGATACAGTGAGGTTAAGAGAGGTTACTGTTTAGTTGGATCTTTTCTAAGAAAAGAGAACAGTATGAAAGGAAAGAGGTCATAGACTAGCCTCAAAAAGGAGGGACCTACACAGTAGAGTGATTGTTAGGCCAGACATTTTTCTTAAACAGAGGTAGATAAGGAAGGACAAATGGCATTTATAGATACCCTTTGCTTCCAGCTGCTTAACGCTAGTTTCTCTTTTTATTACCATTCCACTGGTTTGGTAGTTGGTAGAAAATTGCCCAAGTTAGTAGCAAATAGGTCATAAGTCTTAGATTTGGTGATAGTGTGAGCTTTTGTCTTTTTCTCTGTATTCATAGGTATTTTAGGGCAAGGTAAGAAAAGTGAAGCTTAGGGCTTGTTAAGCAGAAATCATTTTATATTTCGTTTTTTCAGTAAGCCTGAATAAAGCTCTACTTAAACAGAAACTAGTTCTCTGATCTATTCTTGCCAAACTCAGGTTTAAACACACTTCCTAATGGGTATTGCCATTTTGTATTTAGTTTAGCAACAGAAATACTTAAAACATTGTGTTGTTTCTGAAAGCTTGTTTTCTTCAAATTTTTTTTCTATTCATAATATATTTAAAGATAAAGATGAATTTTAAAGTCTTTAAGAACATAGATGAGAAAAACCCAAATAATATCTTCAGATGTATTCTATGCAAAAAGTTGTCATACATGAAAAAAGTTTGGTCACCCTGGAAGCTATTCATTGGAAGAAACAGACTAATGGAAAGTGTTCTCTACATAGGCGCGCGCGCGCGCACACACACACACACACACACACACACCAATCTATTTTGTTCAAATTTGGAAGCCAGCTGAGGAGCAGGTTGCGAGAATGTGCTTATCAAAGAAGTAAGATGTCTGTGGTAAGGAATAAGGTCCCAGCATTTGCAGGTTTAAGAGGATCCACAGACAATATCCCTAGTTAATAAAATATTGCTATTTAGGGAGTAACTGAGTTGGGAGCTGAAAGAATGAGGTTTTGGTAGACAGCAATTGTTGAGTTTAAATTTTCTGAGCTAAAGCCACTCTGATGACAAATTCAGAGTTTTTATAGCTGTGGAAGTGGAGTGGAGATAAAAGCGATGAGAGTTGCAAGTTGAAGGGCAAGGTTGTGGAGAAGACTTTCAGTTGGAAAGACCACTTCTAATGTCAAAGGCAGTAGACAAGGCATGACTCTCAAGACTCTGAGTAGAAGCAAGGAGAAGGCGTAGATGGTGTTACATCAGGAAAGCATGCCATTTACAATTGCTCCAAAAATAAAATACCTAGGAATATATTTAACCAAGGAGGTGAAAGATGTGTACTCTGGAAACTCCTAACATTGAAACAAATTGAGGATGACATAACCAAATGGAAAGATATTCCACGCTCATGGATTGGAAGAACAAATACTCTTAACATGTCCATACTACCCAAAGAAATCTACAGATTTAATGCAATCCCTATCAAAATACCAACAGCATTTTTCACAGAAGTAGGACAAAATAAAGTTTGTATGGAACCACAAAAGACCCTGAATAGCCAAACAATCTTGAAAAAGAACAAAACTGTTATCACAATCCCAGATTTCAAGGTGTACTACAAAGCTATAGTAATCCAAATAGTATGGCACAAAAACAGATTCATAGCTCAATGAGATAGAATAGAGAGCCCAGAAATAAACTCATGATTACATGGTTAATATTTGACAAAGAAACAGGAATATGCAATGGGGGAAAGAATTTCTTCAACAAATGGTGCTGGGAAAATTGCGCAGCTATAATGCAAAAGAAAAGAACTGGACCACTTACACAGAAAAATAAACTCAAAATGGATTAAGGACCTTAATGTGAGACCTGAAGCCATAAAACCATAAAAACCCTACTGAATAAAAAAAACAAAAATACAAACAAAAACCTTCTGCACCACAAAGGAAATAACAAAACTAAAAGACAACTTACTGAATGGGAGAAGATATTTGCAAATTATATCTGATAAAGGATTAGTATTCAAAATATATGAAGAACTTATGTAACTCAACACCAAAAAAACAAATGATCCAATTAAAAATGGGTAGAAGACATGAACAGACATTTCTTCAAAGAAGACGCAAATGGTGAGGATGAGATATCTCCCACCAGACAGAATGGTGAAATTCAAAAACACAAGAAACAAGTGTTGGCAAGGATGTGGAGGAAAAGGAATGCTTGTGCACTCTTGGTGGGAATGCATCTGGTACAACTACTGTAGGAAACATCATGGAGATTCCTAAAAAAGAATAGAATTACCAAATGATCCAGTAATTCTACTGGGAATTTATCCAAAGAATGCAAAAACACTAATTGAAAAAGATAAATGCACCCCTATGTTTACTGCAGCATTATTTATAATAGCCAAGTTATGGAAGCAGCCCAAGTGCCTATTGATAGATGAATGGATAAAGAAGACGTGGTATATATAATGGAAAGTTAGTCATAAAAAAAGAATAAAACCTTGCCATTTGCAACAACATGAATGGATCTAGAGGGTATGGTGCAAAGTGAAATAAGTCAGAACAAATGCCATATGATTTCACTGGCGGAATTTAAAAAACAAGTGAACAAAAAAGAGACCAACTAAAACAACTCACCAGATTATTAAGTATAAAGAACAAACTAATGGTTTACCAGAGGGAAGATGGGTGGAGAAATGGGTGAAATAGATGAAGGGGATTAAGAGTATACTTATGATGAGCACTGGGTAATGTATAGAATTGTTAAATCACTATATTGTACCTCTGAAACTAAGATAACACTAAGTTAACTATACTGGAATTAAAATCTAATTTTTTTACATTAAAAAGGCATCCATATCAGAGGAGTGGTTTTTACATGAGGATGGAAAAGTAGTGAGCTGGAAGTAGCATTGGAGGTGGAGAGAATTCTTGACCCTCCTGACCCAAAGAAGCACAAGGCTCTACAAAGAAACCAGAGAACAAAAACATTAATTCTTGGCTTTTGATATTTCAAGAGCTTTTGTTTAGGTGTAAATCATAAAGATTTGAAAGAGTACATAACTATCCCTCTACTGTCCTCCAGCTAACGCCCACCTCCACCCCTTCAGTCTATGAGAGGAAAGAACTACGAACTCTGGCTGGAGAAGAAAGAAGAAAGCCACTAAGGCAGGAAATAGAAACTGGTGAGTGTCTGAGAGGAGACCTGCAACTTGCTCCCCACAACCTGTCTGAGGCTGAGCAAAAAAAGTGGGAATACAAGATTTGCCATACCACATGACTTAATTGACAGAATTATTTCATATTATACTTCTTTTTAAATTAACTGTAGTTTTTTTAAAATAGTGAACCTATTTACCATCTCTTACAAATCACTTTGTACATAATAACCTTCAATTGCTATTAATTGAACTGATTCTTCAAAATGCTTTAAATTCTCTTTTGCCTATAAATCTGGGTTGTTCTTTTGGACATTAAACAGTGGCAGTAGAGTGTGCTACTTATTACACTTACACTCAGTTCAAACAATTGAATTCCAAACTGTCCCTGTTCTTAAAACAGCCCCCAGTACAGTCTCCAAATTTCCAGAATCTCCCTTCTCTCTTTTAAAACCCACTTTCTAACTGAAGACTTGCCTTAGTTCCAGCATGTATCCAATGAACCATTTTACCATTTTATACAAACTTTTCAGTGTAGCAACCATAGGTCCCAAAAGTTTTTTCTATTTTTCCCATGAATTATCGAGTTTCCAAAAGTATGTTGGTAAGCATAAACCAAATGAAACAAGCATTTACCACATGAAACAAGCATTTACCACATACGCTTTTTATGCTTTTAAAAAAAACATCTTTGAAGGAGTATCTTATGGGCATAAACAATACATATTTACTGACACTACCAAGGGTCACTCTTCTCAACACTGAAGATGAAACAGCAGAATAAACAACTCTTTACCGGAGTACTTGTGTTGATTTGTCAGAAAACAGTCCCGTGCTCACACTTCTAAAACTGACTCAGGATATGGAAAGTGTACCAGAGAAATCAGAGGTCAAGGCAGCCCATCTTTCTACTCAAAGATGGATGGGAGCAGGGATAACTAAAGCACAGAACATCAGGAGCAAAATGCAAAATTTGTGATTACAAATACAGGCATGAAACTTCAAGCTGTTGTAAGCAGCTTCGAGCTGTGTCCAGGGACAATTCCCACACTTGGCAAAACAAAATAATCTGTACTGGAAACAGTTCAGGCAGTGCCTTCTCAAGTTCTCTTCAGACACTCCTACCAGAACCCTTGTGCGCAGTAAACTGAAGCAAGAAAGGCGCAGCCAGAACTACTGTTGAGGGGATCCCTGGGTGGCGCAGCGGGTTGGCGCCTGCCTTTGGCCCAGGGTGTGGTCCTGGAGACCCGGGATCGAATCCCGCGTCAGGCTCCCTGCATGCAGCCTGCTTCTCCCTCTGCCTGTGTCTCTGCCTCTCTCTCTCTCTCTCTCTCTCTCTCTCTCTGTGACTATCATAAATAAATAAAAATTAAAAAAAAAAAACTACTGTTCAGTACTTCCCTTAACAAGGTCTAAGAGCAAAGTGAACATCGGGCATGGGTCGGTGTTTAAAAAAGCACCAAGGCCAGCAGATCCCTACTCCTTACAGTCATCCAGCTGGTGCACATCCCCCTCCACCAGTTTGGGTCCCTTTTCTGACGTGTTCCCAGGACGCTCAGCCTGGGCCAGCCTGGGCCCCGCTCTGCCACTGGCACTGGCACTGGCACTGGCTCGGGTCGCCTTCCTGCGCCCCCGGGCGCCGCCCTGTGACGTGAGAGCGCGGCGCCGGCAGCGGCCACTGGCCACTGGGAGTCGGGGAGTCGGTGCGCCCCGGCGACGGCTCGCGACGGCGCTCGCTTCCCGGGTTCCGGGTGGCTTTTCAGCTCTTGTGGTCGAAGCTGGAAGACGGGGAGGGCGTGGACATTTCTGACCTGACACTATGGAGGAAGGAAGAGGTGACAACTTCGACCGGGTGAGCAGCGATCGCCTTAAAATGGAGCTGCTGAAAGAAACCCATCGACGTGAGTGGCGGGCCCCTGCGTGCGTCCTGCTGTGGGAAGCGGAAGCCGACGTGAGGCCTGCAGGGTGATCCGAGCCCCGGCAGACCTGCGACGTCGAAAACCAGTGTTTTACAGTGTCATAGCATTTGCCCTTTGATTAAGCGTTTGATATTACAAACAGGCAGGTTTGGAGGCAGGATTCTTGTCTTTGGATCAGGTCAGATGGAGTGTATTGTGTGCACAGACTGTAATACTAAAATATGCGTTTGATTTTCATGTTGCGCGGACTTCAGCTTCTGTTTCAAATTCCAAAGGTTTTGTTTAGTTAGGCTTCTCCATCATCCCTTTAGAAGAACTTAAGAAACGGTGGCATTTTGTAAAAATGACGCGCCTTCTATATACTTCTTAAAATACTCACTATTATACTTCGTATTAAATCTTTGACACATTTTAAGTTTTTTTTTTTTTTTTAATACCTCCAATCTGACCAGCAGGGCCCATGAGATTTGGACTCCTCTGTGTCCCTAAATCTCCGTGTGCTTTCCTCTGTTGTAGCTCTAACACACTTTTTAAATTGCTTGGTTATTTCTTGGGCTGATATTAAACTGTAAACATGCTGAGGACAGATTATGTGTTCCCTGAGGAATTTAGAGTATAAATTTAGGAATTTTAGAGTATAAATTTAGGAATTTTAGAGTATAAAAGCAAGTACTTTAGAGGAATCCTGCATAAATACAAATCCCAGCTTTTATCACTCTGTAACTACATGATCAACTTAATAAACCACTAAGCTTCAGTTTTCTCAACTCGAAGATTGGTGTATAAATCATAATAGCTCATGTGGTTGTCACCAGGATTGAGTGAAAAGTATGTACAGAGCATATAACATTGGCTTATGATAAGCACTCAATGGAAATTAGCTGCTGCTATCACCATTGCCCAGTTTAATTATTCACTGTAGTATTTTCAACATAGCACAATGCCTTGATGTATAGTAGGCAATAAAAAATACATATTGCATAAATGGTTCTCTCATCATATTTTGACAATTAATGTACTAATTTACTAATGTCCTGAATAGATAATCTCTGGAATGCTATTTGTGTGTATGTGGTTTTGTGTGTGTGTGTGTGTGTGTGTGTGTTTCTCTTTTCCTCTTTGTCTCTGGTTGTCAGTTACCCATTGGCCTAAGTCTTCCATTCTCTGATAATTTGCAGTTAATTTGCTGGGCTTTGAGAAACCAGAACAACTTCTTGGGATTAAGAGTAAAGGTGACTAATGGTTACCTAGGAGCCTCTGAGCTTTAGTACACATTACGGTCCTTGTGGAACTTGGTTATCAGAATCCTCCACTTGCTTGATTTCTGATTCTCAACCATGCCTTCAATAAGTGATGTTTCATAATAAATTGCTCCTAAAGTAGTTGTGTGTTACTTTGTATTATTTTCATATTATACTGGATCATAATTAACAAGATATTTTCAATAATAGGGATATAGTGCAACTATCAATGCTTGAAATAAGACACAAGATAGCGGAACTGGAAGCCAAACTCAATACTGATGATGAAGGTATATAAGTAAATATTTTTATATATGACTCTTGTATAATTATTGTTTAGTTTACCAAGATACCTATAGTGCATCAAATTAGACGTAGGAAATAATAGTACCAGGTCTCAGTACTGCTTTTTGGCAGCATTAATAATAATTTGTTATCGAGGCTTTTAAAACTAATATTTCAGTGTCAAACCTGTTACTCTATAATCATTTGTCTACTTTCAAGTTCAAAATGTTCATCAAAAAAAAATGTTCATCAATTAGGAAAACCTTTGTTACATGACACCAATACATTATTGTTTTTGGTAAATAATAAAATGTCACAAATTTTCTGTGTAACTCAAGTAATACCCCTCATATCTTAACTTCTGTGGATTTGGCTATAACTTTAAAATCTTTATCTAGGTTTTGGCTATTTGTGTTGTAAGAATGGTGAAGGGCAGGGGGTGAGTGTTGTGTGCATACACATGCATCCACACACCCACATACCCATATATCCTTAAAATTTATAATGTATAAGATATTAATTCATTCCACAAATATTGAGACCCTGCCATTTGTCAACACTTGAAATGGAAAACCTTTCCATTTAGAGGTTTACTAACTATTGGGAGAAAGTATCAAACTAAAATGCAGTTCTCAGAAAGGAATTAAGTTCTGCAAAAGGAGAAATAGAAACTCAGTTAAGGGAACCTAACACAACTTGGATAAAAACATAAAGACAACTTTTCCAGAGAAGACAGGGCTTGAAATGAATGCTAAAGAACAGTAGGAGTTTATTAGGGTTATGGGGGTGGACTTTGGTTCTTAAACCCATTTACACCTCTCTCCTCTTCTATTGGGGAAGCCATGAAACAAACAGAATTAGTAACCATATGATAAATAAAATGCTACTATTCTTAGTTCCCAAGGCTCTTTTTAAGGCTTGAATGGAGAACACTACTCTGTCCCACATCTGGAGTAGCTTCCTATGTCTCCACGTTTATACTGGAATATATAACTGGCTTTGTCAGGAGAGACTGTCAGTGCACTTACCAAATAGTTGAATTGGCGAGACTAGCTGGGATTTTCTCATCTAACCAGTTACAGACAAAACAAGTCACACTCACAAATATGCATGCAATGCAATAACCATGCCCACTAGGAAAATGTAAGCCTAACAAATCTTATTATCACTTAGTATCTTCTCTTGGAGCGGAACTGGTATGTGGGTATAAAAAGAAAAGGTAAAATGATAGAGTTCTTTCCTCGGGGCCAAAGCTAAACCCTGAGGTGGAGGGGTCAGAAACACATACCCTTTCTTTAACTAAGGCCAGTAACTATGTCAGGTGAGGTGATTATTATTAACCTTATTTATGGAAACATGGAATTTAGAAATTTAAATAGCTTGCTAAGATCATGTAGCATATCATTTCATCCCAGATCACGTACCTACGTGATCACGCTTTGACAACTTCTATTTACCACATCAGCACTGAACAGTTCTGGTTATCTATAGCTGCATAGCAAACCACCTTATAACTTAGGGGCTTGAAAACCTGGGAGGTTAGCAATTGGGGTCTCATGTATTACAGTCAGATGTCTGGAGCTTAGTTATCTGAAGGTTCAATTGGGCTGGGCATTTCCAGATGACTCACATGGCTAGTATCTCATACTTGCTGTTGGCTGGGAGCCCAGCAAGGTACTGCCTATCAGAAATACCTACTCATGGCTTTTGTAGATTTTGCTTCTCACAGAATGGTGCTTGGGTTCCAAGAGGATGTATCCCAACAGCAAGCATTCAAAAAGGCACAAGTGACAGAAACTGCCAGGCCGGTTAAGGGCTACTCCCAGAACTGGTACAACATCAATTCCATTATATTCTATTGGTCAAAAACAGTCACAGATTCAAAGGGATGTAGTAGGAAACTCTACTTATCAAGTTCATAGTACAGAAGAACATAGAGGTGGGGGTATATTATTTCAGTCATCTTTGGAAAATATAATCTGTCACAGGGAGCATTAAACATAGGGCCATTTGAGGAGAACTCTTAAGTAATTGATGAAAATGGCATATAGATTGTCCTGTGAATATATCAGGAGATGAGATTAACGCTTATGAAGACAAATTAAGAGTAGTCTTTAATATGATGCTAATGAATTCGTATTGATCCTGAAGCCAATGGAACAATATTAAAGGAGTACTAAAATGAATTTATTAATTTTTAATATCATAGAAGAAATACGTGCACAAGTGGCAACTCTGGGTACATTTGTTTAGATGATCCTTTCATAGCTACTCTCCCCAAATCTCCATCATCTTTCTCCCCATCTCACTATCAGCTAAGAGCTTACCTTCAAAGAGAAAGAGAAGCAATGAGAAGATTTCCACTTGTTTCTACCAAGAAAGCTACCCACCTACGTGCATCTTTGTATATCCTCTTCCTTCTTTCCTGTTCTCCTGCATATTCTTATCTAAGGGACTCCTCCACGTATGTGATAGATCCTATCTACTCTCACCTACCAAGGACATTACTCCAGCAATTGTCCTCAGCATATAAATGGGCTGGATTTATTTTGTTGAAAAAACATGAAAAAGCTCCTTTGGCCCCACATTTCCTCTTGTGTCATCTTTCACTGCTCTATGTACAGCAGAACTCTTCAAAAGAGTGGTTTCTATTTCCACTCTTACATGTTTATACTTGTTTAGTCTATCTGGCTTATTAACTGTATTAATTTTTAGGCTAAATGGCAAATACAACTTCAAGGGGCTTCACATTCCCATAGTGGCCTTTAGGGTTCATAGGAAACTCTGTGCAGAAAAAATAGTTTATGTTTTAGTATATGTGCTACCAAAGTGAGTACAGAAGTGGTTTATGTTTTAATAAAATCTGAAATTCATCTTAAAGTTCAGTGACAAGATAAAGAAGAGGAAAGAACACGTTCAGATGACTTTTTTAAAAAGTGAGAATTAGCAGTGGTTAGAGCTTTAAGTGTATTTTAAAAATTGAAACCACCCTTTGAAAACGATATTATTACCCCATTTTATAGATGAAAAACTGAGACTCATGGATTCTAAATCTCTCTCAAGGCTACAGAAGTGCTGAGTGATAGATCTGCATTTGAATGTAGGCATTCTGGCATCAAAGTCCACACTCAGCCTCTACTTGTTCAACCTCTTATGCTCAAGTTTGCTTCTCAATATTTTTTCATCTAGAGAAGAGAAACTTGATTTACTGAGGCTCTGGGCTCTGAGGCTCTGAGGCTCTTGTTCATCTAGGATTAGAAATGGGCTAGATTTGCCCAGCACAGGGACGATAGTTTTGTTCTCTCTTGAACAGAAGTTTTACCTCGAATCAACCAAAACTGCTCTTGTCAAGATGACTAGTGATTTCCAATTTGCTAAATCCAGTGTCAACTCTTGTCCTCATCTCACTTGACTTAGCACTGATACAAGGGGTCACCCTTATCTTTGAAACCCTTTGCTCACTTGGCTCCTGGGATACCATATTCTCAGTTTTCTTTGTACCTACTGGCCATTCCTTATTTCTCTTCACCTTTATGATTTCTGAAAACTTGGGAGTGCCCAAGGGCTCAGTGCTCTGACTTTTCTTTGATACATGCACTCATTACTTAGGTGATCTTTGATCAGATGCTGCTAAATCCTGTCTGTATAATGACAACACACAAATTTACATCTCCATCTGGGAACTCTCCTTTGAGCTCTTTTTAATCTTCATTTATCGGATGGTTTCTATCCCTAAGCCCCTTTGGCTATTGGGTAATATGTTAACAGATCAAATAGTTTTCTAATTCATCTCAGTAAATGCTAGAAATATGTTTTGATAAACTTCAATTTGTCTTTTTTTTTAAACAGAGGAATACTTCTATTTATCTTAAAATGGCCTATTATTTAGTAATGAAACATTAGAGGTATTACTACCCCTGGGGGGAAGAAAACAAAACAGAGATGCCAGATGCTACCATTAAAATTTAATATTTTTGAAAGTTTCCATTAAGCAATAAAATTTGAAATAGACATAAGAGTTGTAGCTATTAGGAAGAGATAAAATTATTATAATTTTTAGTTTTTATAATTTGATATCCAGAATTTTCCAGAGATCAATTGAAAAACTACTGTATTAGTAAAGAATTATGAATGGTTGGATGCAGTAATGGAAGAAATGTTTATGTAAGAAAAAAAAACAGCACTAACCAGTTCAAAAATAGGGTTCTTAAATGATTGTACTCCCAATTTCAGCCCAAACTATAAAATATCAGACAAAAGCCTTGATTAGAAATATTCAGAACCTGTATGAAGGATAGCAGAAGACTTGTGATTATAAGGCAGTAATAACAGTTCAACCAGAATTCTCACCTTATTCAAAGTAAGAGATTTTACACTAGAAAGAAACCCTGGAATAAAATGATAGACTGTATCTATCTTATTTTTGTATCTCTAGTGCCCAGTATAGTGCCATATATTAGGCTTTTCCTTTCCTATTAACATTTTCTTATTTTACAAGACTTTGCAAATTAACATAACTTCATCACTGTTATAAATGCAATGATCAACACAAACATGACTGAATTATTAAAGTCTGTATAGAGTCAAGTTTCAATCAATTCAACTGTGTCCTTTTAAACACTTTAAAATGTATTATTTAGCATTGTTGCTTAATAGGGCTTTGTTTTTGTTAACACTGCTATCTAAGGCAAAAAAAAAAAAACGAAACAAAAAACAACAAAAAAAATCTAAAAGATAGGGCTGTATCTAATTTAATTGTTTTAGAGATTTTATTATTTGTTTGACAGAGAGAGAGAGGGAGAGAGAGCACACAAGCACAGGGAAGGGCAGAGAAAGAGCGAGAAGCAGACTCCCTGTTGAGCTGGGAGCCCAACTTGGGGCTTGATCCCAGAACCCTGTGATCATGACCTGAGCCCACAGCAAGATGCTTAACTGACTGAGCTACCTAGGCACACCATAATTTAGTTTTCTCTTACCTTATGAGTGTCCTCTTCCAAGGTCAATTCATAAAATTGGCCATAAATCAAACTTATAAAACGTTTCAATTTTTGATTTGGTTTTGCTGACTGTTGTACTGATCCTAGCCAAGATCCCTCTGCCCCTCCCCTCATACCCTCATGCTCACACACTCTCTCTCTCTAAAAAGAAATAAACAAATCTTTTAAAAAGAGTGATGCTTTTGTTTGTTTGTTTTTAGAGTTACTGAAGGAGCAATGGTTCATGGAAGTATTGCTTTGGGTATTTTTTCCACCAAGAGACACAAATGTTTCTGCCAAATTTTTAGCCTTGTAATCTGTATTTTAAATAATTGTTTATGGTAAGTGTATTGTTGGGCTTTATAGATTGGCTGCTATTGTGCTGAAGATCAGGGATCATCTTTTTTGGTTTCAAGCATGTTGTGGCTATCTCAAAGATAGCGCCACATCTCTCATTCAGGTGTTTCAAATGTCTCTTAAATTCCCTTAGTATCAAGACTATTAAAAAAACTTGCCATTATTAACTGCCACTCTTACTCCCAATTGGGAACGTAGCTTAAACATTATTCCATTTTAAAGATGGATAAAGAATTAATACTTTTGGTACTTTTGTATTATCACGGAACAAAATGTGGTAGAGAAAGAAATAATCAGTGTGGTTCTCTTTTAGAAAAAAGAAATACTTGATAAGTAGAAAGTTCATGTGATTTGTGAGAGCCAATGCTGTTTTGTGAAAAGAAAACAATTTTGTTAATCTCCAGTTTTGTGGGCCTCCATCCACTTGTTGCGGAATCAGAAATTCTAACACACTTTGGTATTAGCCATGTAAATCAGTTATGGCTGCAGGTTTTGGTAATTTATGTAGTCTTTATGCAGTTGAATTTTAATTGATTAATTATTAATCAATGAATTGTTAATAATGTATACATTATCTTACTAGAATTTGAAACATAATAGACTGGAACAGATCGATGTTAATTATTTAACTGTTTTATAGCTCTGTTTGTATTTTCCTGTCAGTTCAACAGCAGCAACCAATCAGTTGGGTCCATTTAGTTTATGCAGCTTAAGATTTTTCTAAAATAGATTCTCCTGTTTTATGTATCATTCTCCTCACAGCAAGATCAAAACAGCACTGAATGCATTGTCAGATCAACTTTGGCAATGAGGCAATAATTAATACAGGGAGGACAGATTAGATTTAGATATGAACTAGCTGCAAAAATATCAAACAAAGATATTTCAAATTAACTCTGGAAATCAGTCTCAATGATTACTCATAGCTAGATAGCTTAAGAACAGAGTATTCTTTGCTCTGAACAGATTAGTTTGTACTCTTTATTAATTTGACCTAGAATTAGTCAAGCTCTCTTTCATATCTGCCCCAGCTGACTCATCCATTAGGCATAGTGGGCGCATTATGAAGGACCCTTGATGATACTTCTAGAGGCCAATGAGATATTTTATTTTAAAATCAGAAGAAAAAATGAATATGATCCAGTCTGGACTATATTTGTCTTTATACCAGCATAGTAGTAAAAATAGAATTTTTAATATTTTTTATAGAGGAAGAGGCCTACAAAGGCAAAAGTGTCAAGGGGCCATGGAAGTCACAATATGACCCTACAAGACCATAAGACTATTTTTTCCCCATTTAAAATTTTTCTCCTGTAATTCAAGAATAGCCCATTTGCTTTCTCTTTGTCTTTTGTCTTCTACAATCCGGAGCCATCTATGTACCTGAAGGAATTACACATTTGAAGGTGTACATTTGAAGTCAGTTCATCACACTGGGGAATGTGAATATTGACATCATTACCTCCAGGGCCTTGCACTTATTAACATTAATACATGATAGTATACTATTAGGCTTACCTATATTTGAGGATCTCTAAATCAATATTTTAAAGTGGAGGTAAACATTTCCAAACTATAGTTAGATGTGCTAAAAATGAATTACATTCTTAATTTTTTGGTAACTGTTCTGATTTTGATCTGAAGCCCCCATTTCCATGGTGGGGAAAGAGGTCCAATTACAGAGAGAGACTTTACCTAGCCAGTTATACTGGTAATTCCATCTATTTGAACTCAGTGGTATCTTTTGGATAAATGTTCAGTCTGTCAGATTCCTCTTTCCTTCTCGTTCCTGGAAGCATTTGGATTAATAACTTTCAACCTCAGTTTGGGAGAGGGTTCCTGCCTCTGTTTTTGGAACACTATTTGCTAGAGATGAGGGGGTATGGGAGACATGTGGCCAGGTTAGAAGGTTGAGGCTGGTAGTATATGCTTATATTCTTCCTACTTAGATTTTTCTTGTCAGCTATGATGGAGCTGAAATTGCCTCATATATATAAAGAGTATTAAGGTTCAGAAGCAAGCCATCATTTTTCTCTCTATAAAGTGTACTTTCAAGATAAAAAAGAAAGAAAGAAAGAAAGAAAGAAAGAAAGAAAGAAAGAAAGGAAGGAAGGAAGGAAGGAAGGAAGGAAGGAAGGAAGGAAGGAAGGAAGGAAGAAAGAAAGAAAGAAAGAAAGAAAGAAAGAAAGAAAGAAAGAAAGAAAGAAAGAAGAAAGAAAAAGAAAAGAAAATAGCTTTGGGCCTTGAAGCTGACCAAAGATGTTTTAGTTCTAGGCTGTATGCTCCTCCCCTCCTATAACAATAAAACAAATGTTTTGGTCTTAATAACCAAAGGGGTTTGGTGAAAGAAACCTGTTTAAGGATAAGAGAAGATGACTGAATAGGTAACTGCATGTTTTAGCACAGCGGTTAAGAGGATACACATTCAAGTCAGATAAAACTGGGCTGAAGCCCCAGTTTCCCCATTCTTGGCTTTGTCACCTTAAGAATATTATTTGACATGCCTGAGCCTTGGTTTCCTCATCTGTAAAATAGGCAACGAAGTTTTTTCAAATGAGGAATAATTAGTTAATATATGTAAAGCATTGTGTATTTTATATGTAACAAACATGTAAGTGGTAATTGTAAAACAGACTTCAGAATTTGTTTGCAAAGGGAAAAAAGAGAATATGACATTAGATGGAGGCTAGAACTATTTAGACTGTTATGTATGGATATTTCAGGTTACAAGGAAAGAAACATGTTCCTAATAGTCCCTCTAATAAAATTCTGTGTAAGGGTATGTGAGGAACTGAAGGATAAAGGGAATAGGAAGTGAGAAGACCAGGAATCACAATAGTCCTAGTGAGGTCTGGCTGTGTAGTAATCTGACTGAATTTACTGTCTGCAATCTCAAAGATCCTATCTAATAGAGAAATGCATGCTTAAAAATTAGTTCATTCTAGTTCATCTATATTGCTAACAAAGTCAAGTGCAGTAAGATTGAGCTGATTAATGTAAATAAATGAGAGGTGACAAGTTGATTTTCTCCTATCCCCCTACTTTTCACTCAGGTGGTGAATGGAAAGTTCGTTATGAGACACAACTGGAACTGAATGAACAACTAGAAAAGCAAATTGTTTCTCTAGAAGAGAAAATGGAAAAAAATCCCTGGAAATCCTTCAGGTACCAAAGCAACTATGTATATGTTTTATAAATTGAGTTAAAAGTGATAAAATATTTTTTTAAGATTTTTATTTTATTTATTTATTCATAGAGTCAGAGAGAGAGAGAGGCAGAGACACAGGCAGAGGGAGAAGCAGGCATCATACAGAGAGCCTGATGTGGGATTCGATCCAGGGTCTCCAGGATCACGCCCTGGGCTGCAGGCGGCGCTAAACCGCTGCGCCACCGGGGCTGCCCCCAAAGTGGTAAAATATTAATTGTTCATATTTGTTTTGTTGTAGATAGATTGTCTTCTATCCGTGTCTATGAACAAATGCCAGTGGTGAGTAAAGACTGGTTTAACTAAAAGAATAATTGAAGGAAAGAAATTATGTATTTCTTTTTTAGATAGGTTCCAAAAAAAAGTTTAAAGACTGTTGAAAATTCCAAATAAAATATTTTGTTCAGTGGAACTGTTTCTAGGAAGTAAGGAATCCTATAGTAGATCCTTCAACTTAATCTCCCCCTTATAAAGCTGGGCAGGGTTGCAGGTACAAACAAAATGGAAAAAAAAAATGGAAGAAAAAGAATCTCAAATCTCAATAGTCAGTCCAGGTGGAAAATGTTTCTACTTCCTGCAACCTAAAAGAGCCTATTAAACACAGAAATATATATCATACCTATTTAAAAACATTTCCATTCTGTTTCCTCTAGAACATAGATATACACATGTATAGATACACACACACACATATTCACATTAACACACATATACACATAATGTATAAAATCCAACAGAGAACCTATAAAATTACCCTATCACATGAAAAAAAAAAAAACAATTATTGGCTGCTTTACCTAATTTTCTTTGGGCTGCCCTTTCCTCCTGATAAGTTACTTAAATTTATATGTTTTTACTTTACAAAGCACATGTATTTGTTTTTAATTCATTTAAACGTTTGTTTTTTAAAATGTGGAGGAGACGTAAAGCATGGCTTATGGTGGATTTAGAATATGCTTGGAAATAGCCTTTTCTTTAGAACTCACACTGAATTTTTATTTCTAGAATATCTAGAAAAACATGGAAATCTTATAAAAATCAAGGGTACTTTATCTGAAAATATAAATATAATACTCTGCTAAACTGGCAGAACTACACAACCCCATGAGCTAAAATTTAATATTATTTCCTTTAACACATTTGACACTAAGCTTAAAACAATTAAGTGATTTGCTCAGAATCACAGTCTGGAAATGTGGAAATTGATTCTGTTTCTCTAAAAAAACCCAGACCCATTTGACTATACTGTGCTATGCCAATAGCCCTTCTATACTACCTATCAGAAATAACATGTTTTTTAACGTGTTTTATGTAGAGCACTTAACTGACTGCTATATTCACAGAGGTCCTGAGGACCGGAGCGCTACAGAGATTGCTCATTGAATAACTGCAGACCTTTAGTGAAAAATACATAAAAATATCTTTTTTTAATCATAAATCAGGAGAGAAATAACCTATTTTGTACACCTCTGTCATTTTCAACTCAGAAATTTATTTTTGTCTTGCAAAGTCAGGAAAAATCATGGAGTTATATCTCCATCTTGTGGTACTTAGAAATCACTGCAAGGGTTATTTTAGGCCTTGTCTTTCTTTAACTATGGATATAATTTTAGTTCTACCTATAAAATATAAAATACTACCTACAGAACATAAAATATTCTGATTCTCAGTTGCTTGATAACTCATCCTCAGTGCTAGCTCCAGCCTTATGGAGAATAGCAGCAAGTGCTGGTGTGACATGGTATGATACTTTATAGCATACATAAGAAGCATTTGATTGGTTTTTCTCACAGCTACCTCAGACTGTAACATACTCATGTTGACAAAATTCTTTCTTTTTATGAATTTGTGTTATTCTTGAAAAAAATGTGTTTCTCTAAGAGGTTTAGATCTGGAGGCAGAGAATTCTATTTCTCTTCAGTAAAGGACTAAAGAAACGTTAGAAAAACTAAGAGCAGGGTCATGTACCAAGCAGAAAGGAAAGATAATGAAAGTTCAGGCTCTTAAGGAACTGGTTCTCTTTATTCTCTAGGCAGATGCATGTATGAGTATCTGGTGTTTCTTACACAGGGGAATCAGGAGGAGTCTGCAAAAACAGCAGGGATTAGGAATCTAGCCTAGGAGCTGGTGGTGGAAGTCACCAACTACCAAACAAAAAACATTGGGATCCAAGGATCCTATATCCAGTGATGAAATGTTTTATTCAAGGACAGAAGATAGTATACTAAGCCTTATTCTTTATATAAAAACAATATTTATGAAATTCAGATGCATACTCTTTATGGAATGCAGACAGTTTTGACTTTCTATTAAGGTTGATAATTAGAGAAAGATTTTGAACTTCTTGGGAGTGATAGAATATGAATTCAAACACTACTTGTAAATTTACTGATTCTTTATCCTTGTTGGGGTTGGCACAGTGGCTCCTCCAGGCTCCTGACTTGACTTTCCGCTCTGCCATCCTTTAATGAGTGGCTAATGCTCACAAGATGACCGCTTCACTTTCTTTTTCATAGAAAGAAGTAGGTGAAGGGCAAAGGGCAAAGGTGAAGGCCAGTCAAATTTGCTTTCTTTCAAAGCATTTTCTAACACTGCTGTACCCAGAGTCTCCCCTTATATCTCATTGCTTAGAATTGCATAATATGGGCACCTGGGTGGCTCAGTGGTTGAGCATCTGCCTTTGGGATCAGGTCTTGATCCCGAGGTACTGAGGCACTGAGATGGAGTCCCACATCCGGCCCCCCGTGGGGAGCCTGCTTCTCCCTCTGCCTATGTCTCTGTCCCTCTCCGTGTGTCTCTTCATGAATAAATAAATAAAATCTTAAAAAAAAAAAGAACTCTATCATATGGCCTCCTGTATCTGCAAGAAAGGCTGGAATATTTAGTGTTTTACTGAGCATAGTAGTAGGAAGAAGGGTAGAATGAATATCTGTTATGCAATTAGCTCTATTTGCCACACAAAGGCACTTTCAATGAGTACTATTTCACTTATTTTTTAAGATTTAGAGAACTCAAGTAAGGGTGAGGAGGAAGGGCAGAGGGAAAGGGAGAAGCAGACTCTCACTGAGCAGGGAGCATGACTTAACGGGGGGCTCCATCCCAGGACCTTGAGATCCTGGTGCCCCAGTACCATTTCATTTTAAAGTTATATATATTCATTTAATATTATTTGAAAAATAAAAGACAAAGATAAATATTACTTAATATTTATATTAAGTAATATCTTACCTGCAGATATATCTAAAAATGCATGTAAAAACATCATATTGTACATATCATTCTTTTTATTCTGTCCATGTTATAATACATAAAGATCTGGTAAATTTTATTTGCTACATAGTATTCTTCTATCTATATATCTTTATTTATTTATTTATTTATTTATTTATTTATTTATTTATTTATTCCCCTATGAGGATTTTTCAAAATCTCACTGTGACAAACATTGCCACAGGGAACATACTTATACATGTCTCCTGATACAAAGTATTCCTCCAGAATTGGCTAACTTTTCTGTAGAGAGCTAGGTAATTAATACTTCAACTTTGCAGGCCATATGATCTCCGTTGCAACTATTTGATGCCGCTGTTGTAGTGTGAAAGGAGCCATAGACAATATCTAAATAAATAGATAGGATTTTATTCTAACAAATGTTGGCTTACAAAAACAGACTGTGACTGGATTTGGTCTTCAAGCTATAGTTTGCCAGCCCTTGGGTTAGGGCAGTGGTCCTTAAACTTTCCTAAGGTAACAGAATCATGTAGGAAACTTCATAAAAATACAAAGGCCAGGCTTATCCTTTTTTTTTTTTTTTTAAGGATTTCATTTATTTATTCATGAGAAACACAGGGAGAAGGGCAGAGACACAGGAAGCAGGAGAAGCAAGCTTCCTACAAGGAGCTTGATGTAGGACTCAATCCCAGACCCCAGGCTCCAGGATCACATTCTGAGCCAAAGGCAGATAGATGCTCAACTGCTGAGCCACCCAGGCATCCCCAGCCTGCCCTATCCTTTAAACAGCTTGCCAATTCTGAGTTCTTTATTAACTCTCCAGATAATTTAGATATACACCAATTTTGAGAACAACTGCTCTAACATACATAGAGTGAAAATTTTAGAACATGGGATATGCACATTTTCAAATAATGATAGAATCCCTCTAAATCAATCTAAAGACACCCCAGGTCTATAGTTAGGTCTGTAATAAGTAAAAGAGATGATGATGGGAGATAAGACTGGAAATATAAGCAGGGCCTTGATAACAAGGGATTTTATATGCATATGAACCTCTTTATATGTGATGAGAAACTTTTTTTTTTTTTTAATGGGAAGCATAAAAAAGTATTTAATAGAAGTTTAAGTCTTTCCCCCCATGGAGAAAGGCTTCCCCAGGGTGAGTGAGATTTGAGGCAGAGAAACCAGATAGGACGCTTTTGTAGCAGTCCAGGTACAGGAAGGTAAGTTGTTCAGCTTGGACAGTAGTATATGGGGATGGAGGCAATGTGACAGATTGAAGAGATATTTAAGAATGTGGATTTTGTGAGTATGTGGATGCTCAGGTGAGACTGGAAGAGGATTGGAGGGAGATTAAGGACTCTCTCTTGAACAATGATTACAGTCAACAGCACTGTAGGCATCAGAAGTAGGCAGAATGTTAGGAAATGAGTTTAGTTTTGTATGTATTACACAAATCATAGTGATCAGCCACCTGGACATGGTTTTAGACTATGGAAAGTTGTCTCTCTGAAAGGAGAGATCCTGGAATCATCAGTGTCATCTGAAGTCATCAAAGTATGAGATTGTTCAGAAAGAAATACAAAATCTGAAAAGAAGAATTGAGGATGGAACCCTAGGGAGTACTAACACTTAAGATGTTAGCTGAGGAGGCGATACAGTGAAGATAACTAAGAAGAAAAATTATTGAGAAAGGGAGAGGGAAGACAAAAGTGTGGAAAAGAGTGGTATCACAGAAGCCAAGGGAGGAGAAGGGTTTGATGAGTGTTCAGCAGAAGAATGTTCTCCAAGAAATTTCAGGTGCAAGGTAGGATAAAGCACATAATTTGAAATTCCAGCACATTATTGATTCAAAGGGGAACAAGGTAAGCAGGTTAGAAGCAAGTTAATTAGAAGACAGGCTATTGAAAGAAAATGTTGTGTAGTGGAAAAAAAAGGGGTGAGACAATGGAGTGGGTTTAACCCACCTTGCCCAGAAACATGGCTTTTAGAATTAGACTATCCTGGTTCAAATTCAGACTATGGGGCATTAAGGAAATTATTTCATCTGTCTGAGGCTTAATTTCCTCATCTGTAAAATGGAGTTAATTATGCTCTCTTGCAAGGTTGTCATAAAGATTATTAGAGATACATAAAGCAAATAGTATCATGCATAATACAGAGTAAGCACTTCCCTTGATAAAGTGTTAGTTCCCTTCATCCCTTCTTTGATAACTCGAACTTTAGAGGGAGCTCTAAGCTTCCTTAGAACAAGCCAGTTGTGAAATTAAGTTTAGCCCATTTCAAGGAAATAAGGGCAAGGATAAGTTGTGCAGTATGTTTTCACTTATTCAGCTGTGCTGTTACAGAAGTTGTGAATATTCTGGTACCTCTTAAAACTATAGAATTCTGTGGTCTTTTAGTACCTGTCCAGAGAACAGGGGCTTCTTTTGGGATATAATAAAAAGAACAGAAATTTTACTTCTCTTGGGGTTGCTGGGCTTTCTAACCCCTTTTATTTACATCTACCAGAAGAACCTAGTGTCTACCTAATGTTATCTCCAAGAATTTTGTGGTGTATTGAACAAAGATCTGTAGCCATTCACTGGAAGACTAGGATCTGTTTTAAGCATTCCAAATGATTCAAAGTTAAGGATAATTAGGCTTTGCTGACTCTGATGAGCAGAAGCTGTTTTTCTGGTTCTGACATGGCATTCTAGGCCTCCTCATTAATATCCAATTAGAATATGAAGCTGAGGATTCAGATGAACTCTTTATCAGAACTTTATGGCTCCTGGTGGACAGCCCCATCCGTAGGTGGTTCCCCAGCAGTGTTTTGAGTAATCTTTGAGTGCTTTACTGTCACTACTAGCATACTGGTAGCTGATGTCTTCTCTCTTTGATTACTTTATTTAGGCCCACTCAAGCTGAATATCTATTACACTATGCCACAAACAGAAAGGATGATTGGCCCCTTTACTTCCCTGCCTCCCTTTACGGTCCAATGCTGCCATGTTCTTAGTTGCTGGTCAGTATATAGAGTTGGGGTCCTTTAATTATCAAACCATGAATCATGGTGAAAAATTTATTAAAAGTGTATATTCTTGGGTTTACCACCCAGAGATCCTTATTGGGTAGGTCTGGGATAAGGCCTGGACATTGCATTTTTTAGCAGACATCACAATAGGTTCTATTGCAAAACACTAATATATAAAATAACAACAACAATAATAACAGATTTAGGGGATCTATATCCCTCAGGGAAAGATGTACAAGATAGTCTCTCTTGTGAAAAGTTACTATAAAGTGTTGATCAAAAAGTTCTACCATAACCCTGTGGTCAACTCTATTGCATGATGGAAATGCTATTCCTTGATTCATCAGGAGTCATAAAATTGATGACCCCTTATCTTATAGTCTGTTCTGGCTGCCATAAAAAAAATACCGCAGACGGGGTGGCTTACAAACAACAGAAATTTATTTCTCATTAGAGTCTGGAAGTCCCAAGATCAAGGCATCAGCATATATGGTGTTTGGTAATAGCTTGATTTCTGATTCAGAGATGACTCCTTCTTGCTGTGCCCTCCATGGTGGGAGAGGGCTAAGAACCTCTGTGGAGTCTTTTTTATAAGAGCATTAATTCTATTCTTGAGGCTCCTATCCCCATAACCTGAGCATCTCCCAAAGTCCCCACCTCTGTATATCATCATATGAGGCATTAGGATTTCAACATATGAATTTGGGAAGGACACAGATATTCAAACCACAGAACTTCTATTTCTCTCTGCTTCTTTTTCCCATCAGTGCATTCCTTTGTTTCTCATTATACCCAGACAGCTTGGACCCTTCAGGGAAAACTCTCACCAGAACACACACTCTGTCAGTCAGATGGAGATAGCACAGAAGATCCTGCTCCCAAAGCCAACAAAGCTATCTGATGATGGGGGACATGAAGGAAAAAGTATGGAAACAGAGAAACAATATTTAGGAAAATTTTGAGTTTCACATTAAATGTTCTCTGGAAGACTCTTGATCAATTTGTAGAAAATCAAGTCATAGGAAATTAATTTGCCAAAATCTAAATCATTGAATACATTCTTATGATTGTAACCCTAGCATTTTAAAGAATGTTCAATTTGTTAAAAGCTAAAACTTATGAAAATGGCTTAGCATTTAGTATCATCATTGAAAAATATATTCCAAAAAAGAATATGTTTAGGTTATAAGTTCACATGCATGGAAGATTCTCCTAAAAGCAAGTTTTGGATAATTTGGTAAATTTAGAATCCTTGGTGAATTGGCCTCTTTGCAAGTTAATCCTTTGGTCAATTGACTTCTTGCAATATTAACTTTTGGATATTTACCTAGTTTCCTTTCTGAAGGATGTTTTAGCTTTCCTTAAGACGAACCATAAAATCTCTCCTTGCCCTGCCTTAGTAGGAGAGGCATTTCAAACAGCTGGACTAGTCTCTTCATCATGCACTTGAGCCTTCAAAGAAACAAGACTCTCCCCTCATATCATTCTCTATTTTCGTCCATTTAATTCTACATGTTGACTGCTGATGTCTTTAATCAGCATCCTACTCTTTTGTTCATCCTGATGCCCCATATCATTTTCCTGAATCCCCTTTGTTGTGATTCAGATTCTTCTTTTAGTTATGCTGCTTTATGGGATCCTGGACAAACATTTAGCCCAGTTTGGACCTTCCAGGGAACTATTACCTCACTGTAGTGGCATCATGCTCCCAGTAGGTTCAATTTGGTCATTTCCACCTTCAGAACATTCTTAGAAATTTTGTTTTTAAAGCCATAAATATACATTTTAGAACCTGATAGCCAGGCATTAATAGTAATGAATCTAAAACACTATTGACACTCCTAAATATATTTGTGTTTAAAGTGATATATCTGCCATATAGTGAAAGGATTATTGAAGGGATCTTGGATTATCAAGAATGTGATATAAACAAAGCAAGAGGAGAAATTCCCACTAGTCATCTGACTAGTGGTAGATATGTAGAATCCATCTGAGGCTGCTTCCTGATGTATTCTGTCCCAGATATTACCAAGTTTGTGTTCTCAAAGATCATGTGTCAGTTTGGAGACAGGTGTAGCCTCAAATCACAAAACAAGTAACACATATTTTATATATGAATTTAATAACAATGTTGTCCACAAGGGGGCACTTGATATTTAAGCACGCAGAGGCTGTATTCATTCATTGCTGCAATTGCCTTCATTGAAAAGTACTGCATATCTAGGAGCTGTAATTATATTCTCATATTTTTTCTCTTGTAACCATTCAGTAGAGTGATTTTTTTCACTTGTAATTTTTATGTGTTCTTTAGTATAGTATAGCAATTACCATTGCTTAAAAAATTGGTGGCTGATAGAGTTTCCTTTTTACTTAGGATAGAAAAAAGGGGCTTAAGAAAAGCACAACTAAGTATATTTGATTTCAGGTATGTAAAAGCATCCTAAAATTTCTTATTCTTACCCCTAAAGTGCTATATCTGCCATATAGTTTCAATGTGCTGTTAGAAAATGATCTTTTCCAAGCAAATTAAGACATGATCATAGGTGAAATACTAAGAACTAATTAGTATCAGAAACAAAACAAAACACCTCTTCCATGATAAGAGAATTAATTTTTGTGTACGCGATTTCTTTTTGGTTAATTTCCAGTGTAGTCTTCAATTTACCTCTGGCTTTAGTATGTTTTTTCAGGCTATAGTTTCCTAGTGTGTGACCATTGATTATATAATTAGCTAAAACAAGCTCCTCGGGAAGATCAAGCACATTAAATTATGGGTCTTCTAATGAATCAGAAGTGATGGGATAAGAGAATATGTGACTTTGATAAAAACATTTAAAAAATAGTTCATTTTGGAGTTAGTAAAATAAAGAAGCAAAATCTAGAATGAACCTTGAAGTTACTGTAGTATAATTTTATAATTTTAAAGGATTTCTGATGTTTATAATAATTTTATAAATGGATAATTACAAATATCTTGCATTTAATGATCCAGAGTATTTAATGACTAATACAGTTTTTACAAAATCCCGAATGTGTTCTCATGTTCTCCCCAGGACAGTTTTTTAAATTAATTAGTTAATACCTTTTTTAGAGCAGTTCTAAGTTCTTAACAAATTTGGATGGAAGGCACAGAGATTTCCCACATACTCCTTACCCCTACACATAGCCTCCTTATTATCAGCATTATTCATTCCATTACTGGAATGAATCTATACTGACTCATCATAATCACCCAAAGTCCATAATTTACCTTAGAATTTACTCTTGGTGTTGTATGTTTTATGAGTTTGGAAAATGTATGATGACATATATTGATCCTTATAATATAATACAGAGTATTTTCACTGCCCTAAAAATCCTCCGTGTTCCACCTGTTCCTCCCCACTATCCACCCCCAACCCCTGGCAATCACTGATCTTTTTATTGTCTGCATAGTTTTGCTTTTTCCAGAATGTCCTATAGATCCAGTCTTTTCAGATTGGTTTTAGTAATATGAATTTAAGATTCCTTCATGTGTTTTCCAATAGTTCATTTATTTTTAGTGCTGAATAATATTTCATTGTCTGGATGTATCATGGTTCATTTGTCCATCCACCTATTGAAGGGCATCTTGGTTTCTTCCCAGTTTTAGTAGCTATGAATAAAGCTTATATAAACATCCATATGCAGGTTTTGTACGGACATAAGTTTCAACTCCTTTGGGCAAATACCAAGGAGGGCAATCACTGGGTCATATGGTAAGAGTATGTTTAGTTTTATAAGATACTGCCAGACTTCTTTTTATTTTTATTTTTTAAAGATTTTATTTCTTTGAGAGAGAGAGAGAGAGAGAGAGTGCTCAAGCAGGGGGAGGAGCAGAAGGAGAGGGACCAGCAGACTGTGCTGAGCACAGAGCCTGACGCAGGGCTCAATTGCACAACCCTGAGATCATGACCTGAGCAGAAATCAAGAGTCATAGGCTGACTGATTGAGCCACCCAGGCGCCCCTCATTTTGCATCTTACATTTAGATCTGTGATCTACTTTGGGTTAATTTTTGTGAAGGGTATAAGATGTCTAGATTAGTTTTTTTGCATGTGGATGTCCAGTTGTTCTGGCACCATTTGTGGAAAAGAGACTATCTTTGTTCCTTTGTTTTACTGGTAATGAACAAGTAGAATTTGAAATCTAAGAACACAATACCATTTATATTAGCACCCCCCCAAAATGAAATACTTAGATATAGATCTAACAAGATGTGTGTAAGATCTGGATAGGGAAAACTACAAAACTATGATGAACAAAATCAAAGAACTAAATACATGGAAAAGATATTCCATATTCATGAATAGGAAGACTCTATATTGTCAAGATGTCAGTTCTTCCCACCATAATCTATAAATCCAATGCAATCTCAATCAAAATTCCAACATGTTATTTTATGGATATTGATGAACTGATTCTAAAGTTTATAGGAGAAGTAAAAGACCCAAACAGCCAATATGATGTTGAAAAAGAAGAACAAAATTGGAGGACTGTTGTTTACTAACCTCAAGATTTACCAAAAAGCTACAGTAATCAAGATTAGTATTAGCAAAAGGATAGACATATAAATAAAACAGAATAGAAAGCCCAGAAATAGAACACCCAGAACAAAGAGATCCTTTTCAACTGACCTTTGGCAAAACAGTTGATTTTCATATATTAGCCTTGTATTCTGCAACCTTGTTATAATCTCTTATTAGTTCCAGAGCTTGTTGTTGATTATCTTGAATATTCTATGTAGATGATCATGTTGTCTGCAAACAAAGATAGTTTTATTTTCTTTCCCAATCTGTATACATTTTATGCCTTGTCTTGCCTTATTATATTAGCAAGGACTTCTAGTGTCATGTTGCAAGTGATGAGAGGGGTCATCCTTACCTTGTACGTCTGATCTTAGTGGGAAAGCTTCAAGTTTCTAACCATTAAGTATGATGTTACTATAATTGTTGTTGTTGTTTAAGATAATTCTTCATCAAGTTGAGGAAGTTCCCCTCTATTCCTAGTTTATTTTTTTATTTTATTTTTTTTATTCCTAGTTTATTGAGAGTTTTTGGTATCAGTGGGTGTTGGATTTTGTCAAATGCTTTTTCTGCATCTATTGATCTGATTACATGATTTTTTTTAGTCTGTTGATATGACAGATGCCATTAATTGAGACAGTTTATTTTTATGTTTGCCTTATTCCCGTGGGCTTGCCCTAATGAACCATCCTACTTTCCTGAGTTATTGCATAATATCAAAGCATGGTGCATCTAAAACTCAACTGTAGGAAGCAGGCTCAGGGAAGAAAAGTGAGGTGGGTCCCAGGAATTCTACTTGTAGGAGCAGTCCTAAGGCTAACGAGAAAATACTGTACTGTGTGTCTCCATGCAGACTCAAAGGGGAACAAACAAGCGCAGAGCTGGAAGATGGTGTGTTATAGGCTGGAAGGATAAGAAATCAAGATGTTAAAGCTGAAGGTAGTTACGAAGAAAGTCAGAAGGACAAGGCAAGGGGTCCACATCTGATATGAAGTTTCTGCTTAATATGTTTTCCACATGTATATACAAACTTATGAAATTAACATTTTGCCATTTTTAAACATTTTTTAATTTAGGAATTCCTAACTCAAGTACCAGGATGGGTAGCTACCATCTTGAATACAGTCCATTTTATAATTCACTGTGTTGAGTATAAATTATTGAAGAACTATTAGTGAATAGTAGTAGTAGTATGGTGCTTTTAAAAATGTGTTTAATTATAATGGTTCCCATTTTGGTCAAGATTTTTTTTTTTTTTTGCTGTTATAAAATTAAGAAGGTAGATGGTATATGTAGTAGGCTCTCAGGCCTGAGATCTGTTAGGAAAAAAATTTTAACAAGTACTACAATTCATTGTTTGGCATATTCACTCTTACCCTGTCTCACAAACCCTTCTTCCTACTCTTCTTACTATGTACAGAAGTCCTAAAATACTCCCTCCTAACCAAATCCAAATATCCCATGTGAAATTAGAAAACTATGCCTGGTACCATTAAAGAATTGGGTTTATTGGGATAGAAGTTGTGTAACATTGTTTTAAAGTGGTTTTGGTAAAATTGAGGCATCAAGCAAATGTTAAGAATAGGCACACAGATTTAGATTTGGATGTGATATTTATTAGCAGTGAAATGATAGTTTATAATGGATAAGGAGAATATAGAAGATCTCAGGAGGTGAGAGACTTAAACAAATTTTTGAAGATCCTCAGGTGGACCGTAGTCATTCACTTGACAAAGTTGAGAAAGTAACAACAAGCAGTTGGCAAGAGGAAGGCATATGAGTAAAAACAAAGCAGTCACTCTTTAGACCTGCTTAGTGCATTGGAACTTGGCAGCCCCAAGTATTGAAAAAGGTGGAGATGAGGAAGGAAACTGGGAAATTAGTTGAACATATAGACATGGAACAGTTGGCCACTGGGACCCCTCTGCCATCCCACATAGGATACTTTCCTTCAGTTAGTGTCCCCCCCCCGCCCCACTGGAGAAATTAAACTGCAGAAGCTCTGGATTTGGGGCCTTCAGGCACAGAGGAGGATGAGAATGAGATAGAGGTCTAAGAATGATGGAATTAAACAAAAATATGTGGTTCGAATAATGGAACTCTCAGCTCTCTCCCCTTGCACTACTCACAGAAAACAAATGGCTAAGGTAGGACATTGGACAGTTCTTCAGTTGTAAAATGGAAATGCCCTTAAAAAATGGTTAGTGAGGTGCCTACGTGGCTCAGATGGTTAAGCGTCTGCCTTCTGCTTAAGTCATGACTTCCAGGTCCTGGGATGCAGCCCCATGTTGGGCTCCCGGCTCAGCGGGGAATCTACTTCTTCCTCTTCTTCTCCACCTGCTCCTCATGCTCATGCGATCTCTCTCTCTGTCTATCTCTGTGTCTCTCTCTTTCTCAAATGAATAAATAAAATCCTAAAAAAGAAAAGAAAAGACTGTTAGTGTGGCTCCCCAGAGAATGCATCTCACAGACTTCCCAGAATAGGGAAGTTAATTGAGGAATTGGGCTTCAAAATACATTACTATTTTTGCATCAAAGCCACACCTCCCATGGGCTGCTCTTTGCCCATGTAGGTATAGGGGGGATACTAAAAGCAACCCTATTCCTGGGAAACATGGGACTCCATTGTCCGTGACTTTGGCTTAAGGATTCCTTGATGGTTTTGCCAAACTTTCCTTAGGCTGCATGCCAGCCTAGCATGCTTCTACTTCTACCTAACTTTCTTTCCCTTTCCCCTTCCCTAAGGCTCAGACTTGCATTATAATCAAACTACTTTCCCATCCTTCTGCTCTTTCCCTATTTCCTCTCAGGCAGGCATTTCTGATAACAGAATCCTTTCACATTTAATCCCATCTTGGTGTCTGCTTCTCAGAAGACTAAGCCTACAACTAGATGTACTGGGAGTGATGCAAAACAAAACAAAACAAAACAACCGAAAAAAAAAAAAAAAAAAAAAAAAAACAGGAGGTAAGATGGGGATTTGGGCCTGGCTCACTTACTGTGTGGCAGGCAGAGGATGCTGTCCTGATTTGTAGATATGGCAATAGCAGATCCTGGTTCAGTGCAGCAGTTCAACTGCTAAAAACCTCACTGATGGTGACCTTGGAAAATGTTATGACAGAGGGAAATGTTATAGAAGAATCCAAGATGTAGGCATTTGGAAAAGATGGAGTTATTTTTAAGTTGTAGTGACACCCTGTGTAAGGATAAATGAGACTGAGAACAGTGAACAAGCACTAATATTTAAGAGTGAAAACCAGAGTGTCTTGGTGGTAAAAGTCTTCTATACCCGTAGTAGAAGGGCAGACACCATAGAATAATAAAGCTGAAGACCAGATTGTGAGTTACAGAGTTCCAGAGACATTTAAATGCTCAGGCCGAGATCCCTGGGTGGCGCAGCGGTTTGGCACCTGCTTTTGGCCCAGGGCATGATCCTGGAGACCCGGGATCGAATCCCACGTTGGACTCCCAGTGCAGGGAGCCTGCTTCTCCCTCTGCCTGTGTCTCTGCCTCTCTCTCTCTCTCTCTGTCTCTCTCTCTGTGACTATCATAAATAAAGAAAAAAAATAGAAAAAATAAATAAAAAAATAAATGCTCAGGCCATGCACGTGTGTTATGCAAAAGATAGGGCCCTAAAAAGAATAACCAGGAATCCTGGAAAGTATAAGAGGACATCTGGCTGGATGGGCCTAAGGATATTGACTCTGCAACTCCAGCTGGACCCTCTGGCCCAGGTATACTTCTAGTAAGGGCTAGAATACTCACTGTTTTAGAAGATGCTACAGAGTCCTCTCTCTGATAAAGCAGTGGGTTCTCCCCTCAAGATCTGCCTCCACCTCTTCTGGCTGCCAGGCCAGTTAATGAGGGTGCTGTTCAACATCTATTAAAAAAAAAAAACAGAATGGGGGAGCAGGAGGTTGAGGACAGTTAACCCAATAGAAAGCACAATTCTTTGATCATTTCCCAGATCTTAACCACTTTTCAGTTCCAGAAATCATTGACCAAAGAGGTACCTGGGTTCCTAGGAGAAAGGACCCTATAACAGTCCACATATATATCATGACCATATCTCCAATCTTCCCCCAAAAAGGCCTCTAACCATTTATGTGGGTGCCTGTACACTGTGGAAAAGGAAACAACCAGACATTTTGAGATCTGAGTTGACATTGATTCCTCAAATAGGAATCTAGGCCTAGAGTCCAAATCACATGGGCTCCATGTGTCTGTAGACTCCTCTACCCCCATGGTTGTCATTTTGCCAGTCCCTGAGTACATAATTAAAACAGATATACTTGGCAGTTGAAGTTAACCCCCACACTAGACCTTCATCTCTGAAGTAAAAACTATTACAATGGGAAAAACAAAATGGGAGCTTTAGAAACTGTCCCATCCTAACCCAATGCCAAAATTGTAAAGCAAAAACCATTTTTTTTATCCCAGGGAAGACAGCAGTGATTAGTATCACAATTAAAAACCTAAAAGATGCAAGGGTCCTAGTGCCTGCTATTACTCTGTTTAATTTGCCAGTCTGGCCTCTGCAAAAACTGAATTTTTTTTTAAGATTTTATTTATTTACTCATGAGAGACACATAGAAGCAGAGACATAGGCAAAGGGAGAAGCAGGCTCCCCATGGGGAGCCCAATGTAGGACTTGATCCCAGGACCCAGGGATCACACCCTGAGCCGAAGGCAGATGCTCAACCACTGAGCCACCCAGGTGTCCCAAAAACTGGATATATTTTGGAGAAACACTGTAGGCCATTGCAGGCTTAACCAGTTAGTAGCCCCAACTGCAGTTGCTTTGCCAGATGTAGTATTACCACTAAGCAAACTAATAAGTTTTCATGTGTAGGGCGTGTAACCACTGATTTGGAGAACGTATTCTTTTTGTTCCAATTAGAAAAGAGGACCAAGAACAGTTGCAACTTCTGGTTTCGGCTCCAATATTCATAGTGCTGTCATTACAACAAGCAAGAGGTAAATAATCTGAAAATCAGTCAGTCAGTGACCTGAGTTTGCTAGGCAAACTCCCATCCTGAAATCTAATAAATAGACAAATCCAGATAGTCACTAACCTCTGCTTACCTGGAACAGAAGATGCTGGAAACATAAACTAGCAGGAACACTTAAATGGTGATTTTGATGAATTAATGGAGGAAAAATAGACAAATCCACTATTAAAGTTAGAGACTTCAATACTGAACGTATCAGTAATTGATAAGTCAAAAAGGGAGGAAAATCAATAAAGACATAATTGACCTGAACAGCAGTGTCAAACAACACAATCAATTGACATTTATAAAGTATTCCATCCAAAGACAGAATACAGATTCTTCTCAAGCTTTTATGTAACATTCATAAAGGTAAACCATATAAGACACTCAGCTCAATGAGGACAGGGTCTGGATTTGTAATTCTCAGTGGTATCCTTAGCACAATGTCTGGCACATAGGAGCTGCTCGATGAATGTATTTTTTTAATGTATTTTGAGTAAAATTAATGAATTGTAAAATTAAATGACAAAGAATTTAGTCAGGATAGGAATAGTAGTGAGATATAGTCTAACCCAAAGAAAGCATATTAAAAATATTTAAGCTTTGGGGGAACCTGAGTAGTTCAGTTGGTTGAGTGTCTGATTCTTGATTTCAGCTCAGGTCAAGATCTCAGGATTGTGAGATGGTGCTCTGTGTCTGGCTCTGTGTTCTAGCTTGAGATTCTCTCTCTCTCTCCCTCTGTCCTTCCCACCACCCCACCTCGCTCACACTCTCAATAAGTAAGTAAGTAAGTAAGTAAGTAAGTAAGTAAGTAAGTAAATAAATAAATAAATAAATTTAAGCTACAAAGCTTAGAACTGCAAATCCACATCAAGAAATAACAGAAAACACTCTTCTGTCATAAGAACTGCCACTTGATTAGTATTCCTAACCCTCTGCTTTCATCATGCCACTTGTTTAATAATTTCCAATAGCTCCCAGTGTTTTACTTCCTGAGCCTGGCAGTCTAAATCTTCTATTAAACAGGTCCTTCCTTATTTATGTTACCTTATTTCTTATTTATTGCTCAAATATTTTGCTTCAGCTCTATTATTACCACTAAGCAATCATTTTGACTCGTCTTTGATCAATATCAATCTCTCCTGTCTCCCTCTTTTTTGTCCATCCAAATCCTTCCTCTTTGGGGGATCGTGAGTGCTCTAGCCCATGTTGATCAGCTTCTTTTAAAAACTTGTAAGGCATTTATTATCTATATTTCACATTTTGGCATTTAATCATATATTGCCTTGAATTTTGCCTATTTCTGTTTTTTTAAGATTTTATTTATTCATTCATGAGAGACACACAGAGAGAGGCAGAGACAAAGGCAGAGGGAAAATCAGGCTCCCTGTGGGGAGCCTGATGTGGTACTTGATCCCAAGACCTTGGGATCACGACCTGAGCCAAAGGCAGGCGCTCAACCACTGAGCCACCCAGCCATCCCGAATTTTCCTCATTTCTTTTTTTTTTTTAAATTTTACCCATTTCTTATGCACATTTCTTATATGAGTTTCTAGAGTTTGGGATTATATTTCATTCTGGTCATCTTTAATATAAAATAACTTGTATTCCAGTATTAGTTTATTAATAAGCTAATTTCTCTTAGAACTTAGAGTGCATTTTTCCATTGAAACAATATTAAAAAGAGTTAAATTCTCTTTTACATTTATAAAAATGCATTTAACAAATGATGTAACTAAACCATATTACTATGGTAGGCTAAGCTTGGAATTCCCCTAGCAAGGATCTGTACAGCAAAAATTTTGAACTACTTCCATCACTCCTTGATTTGAATTTAAAAACTCTTCATACTTGAGCAGTGGTTTATTTCATAAGGGTTTAATTTTCTATAAGATAACCCAGTTTAACCTCTTAAATTTGTGGAGCTTTCATGGACTTTCTTCTGGAGCAAGTTTATATTTGGGGGAAGGGACTGAAAGCCATTTATGATGCCCAATGTATGATATTCAAAGACAAATAATGCCTGCCTAAGAAATAACACCCAGTTATGTTTTAATGGTTATCAAATATACATAGTGAAGAATTGTCACAACAAGGGATTTGTTTTATCACTGGTGTTATTTTTAGAGACAAGAACTTGTCTTGTTTCAGCTGACCTAATTATCCTATCAATACAATTTTTAAAATTCTAATAAGTATTAAGTATCTAGAAGCATTTTTAGAGAATTAGCTGTTTTTCAGGAGGAGGGTATGAGCTCTAAAATATCTTGCAGTGTCACTTTGTGGATATTTAAATCAGCTGCTTCTGTTTTTCTTTAAATGTTTCTTTTAATATATTCAGTTACCTAGATCATGACCAACAAGGGTTATGTAGAATTCAATTTGGAGATTTTTTTTAATGTTATTGTGGTAATGTGTAAGAATATGAGAAATAATTGGAGTTACTGCAAATAATTAGTTGTTGGTTTAGGGATTAAATTTTTAAACCAAATTGGTGTAATGCAGTATTTCTCTGGCATTTGGCTAAACCTATATTTAGCTCCAACTATTTGTGATGAATGGCATTTGGACTGAGGTCTTAGTTTCCAGAACTGTCCCACTTTGCAATATTCTCTCATTTCTCCTGGTCATTAACTTTATGGTCTATTCCTCTACTGTACTGTTGTTACACTGGTATCAGTCATATGAAAAATATATAATTGTTTATTTAGTATGTGTGGGCTTTGGAGTCAGATTACCTGGGTTCTTTTTTTTAAGATTTTATTTTAAAATCTTTAACGTATGGCTCAAGGTCAAGAGTCGCATGCTCCACTGACTGAGCCAGCCACTGGTAGTAGCACTCCAAACTACCTGGGTTCTAATTCCAGCTCTACCACTTATTAGCTGTATGTCTTTGTACCAGTTATTCAATATCTGTCAGATGCCGTTTTCTCAACAGTAAAATGGAAATAAATATATTAGTCATCTTCATGGATTTTATAAGGATTAAATGAAATAATCTGTGGAAAGCACTTAGCACAGGTACTGACTTGGCATGTTGTTAGGGTTCAATAAATATTGTAATTATTATTATTACTATTACTTAGTAGGTACATTTTAGAGAATTTGAAGTCACAGAACATTATGAGGTAGAGGAATTTACCAAAGAAGAAATTTCTTACTGCTATTTTGAGCATGAGTTCATGTAAAAATTTACTATTTATATTTTCAGGAATCCTTAAATACATTGCTTAAATAGCTAGAAAAAGAGAAAAGGAGCCTTGAAAATTAAGTGAAAGACTGTGCACTGAGATTGGAACAAGATTCAAAGGTTTGTTTTCATTCTATACTAGATATTTCTTTGTAACTGCCATTATTTTTAATATGTTATCTACAAATCTACTATATTATTATCCCAAAATGCTTACAAAACTATTTCCTACACTATTTTAAAAAACAGTATAGAGACATAAACTTGACTTAGGAATAGTCTTGCTAGTATTGCAAATCCTCTCTGATGTTAGATTATTTACTTTTATATCTTTCCTGTAGGCTTACCATAAGACCAACAATGAGTGCCGTATATACCTAGCTAAAATGTCACAGGTAACTTTTATTGTCTTCCAAATTTTAAGAGTTTCCTCTCACTGTAAATTACATTTTTCAGTCTTCTAGGCTTTTGATTGGTTTGGTTTGGTAAACAAACATATGTTGGAATTATGGGAGAAAATGTACCAACTTTCTAAATATAGAAAGTAAAAGGAAAATTTATAGCTTTTATAAAAACGTAAAAAGGAGATAAAAGTTTCCTAGATTAAGGGAATATTTTGTATATTTGCTTCCTGAGTTATCCTTTTAGTTTGATCTATAATTTCTAGAATTCAAACTATTGTCATATCTTTCTTAATGGCAAAGTGTATGTATTATTTATATTCAATGTTTATTATGAAAACCTTCAATGATCTTTATATCACAAAATGATATGCTTTTCACAATTTCCTCTATTTATTTTAAATACTACATGGAATGTGGGGTTGAGATAAAGGAGTTTCCAGAATCTTTAAAAACCTTTTAATACTGGTATAAAAGAGTTAATTGAGAATGGACTATTAACTCTTATCTCCAAAATCAGTCATGAAATAAGAGATCAAATGCTCAAATGTTTGTATTTCAGATCTCTGACTCATACCAAGTTTCTAAAAGGCAACAGATGGATCAACTGCCTAGAGTGAAAGAGAATCTAGTGAAAATGTAAGTCTAACTATATCTTTCCTTTCTAATTAATTATATTTGCATGTGAATGGTACTGACAAAACAGGTGTCCATTATATTTTGGAAGCGTAACTTCTAGATTTTATAGCAATGATATAAAATAACAGACAGATGGTAGAAGAACTTAAAGAACTTTGTGCTCTCTATTCACTATTTATATACATTTTTGTAGATCCCAAGAATATGTTTTGTCTTCCAATATGGTAAGTTCTTATTTTCTAAACTAAAACAATACCCTACCCAAGAGGAACATAAATCTACACCATTAACAATATAAATACAATTAAATTACCAGCCTTAACTTTTTTAGTGATGAAATGTGGACACTGAAATTAGTGTAGAGGACAGTGCAGTTTAAACTGTGTTTTCCTGGGCAGCCCAGGTGGCTCAGCGGTTTAGCACCACCTTCAGCCCAGGGCCTGATCCTGGAGTCCCAGGATCAAGTCCCACTTCAGGCTTCTGGCATGAAGTGGGACTGCTTCTCCCTCTGCCTGTGTCTCTGCCTCTCTCTCTCTCTCTCTCTCTCTCTCTGTCTGTCTCTCATGAATAAATAAGTAAAATCTTTAAAAATTTAAATAAATAAAATAATAAACTGTGTTTTCCTATGCAAATAAAAGCAATGTAGCATGAATAAAGAACAGAGGAATATTTTATGGGTTTAGGAGGTTATATCTACCCATAATTTTCTTGTTCTGTACTGAGTACAGAAGAATTAATCCAGGTAATCCTTGTCTTACATAACCTTTTCTATGTAGTGGGGGCAATATATCCTTATATAACTTAACAATATGAAAAAAGTAATCCATGATATAAAATTAGCTGTAAATCAGAATTCTTTTCAAATATGGACATTCAAGGTATATTATAGCAAGTATTTTTGGTGGAGATTTATGGGATAGCAACATTTTGTCCAATATATTGATAGCTAGATGAAAGTGTATTTTCCTTGAGTAGTCATAAATATTTTAAATTATGATTCATGGGGCAGCCCGGGTGGCTTAGCGGTTTAGCGCCGCCTTCAGCCCAGGGCCTGATCCTGGAGACCTGGGATTGAGTCCCACATCAGGCTCCCTTCATGGAACCTGCTTCTCCCTCAGCCTGTGTCTCTGCACACACCCCCCTCTCTGTGTCTGTCATGAATAAATAAATCTTTAAAAATAAAATCAATAAATTATAATTCATTATCCTGTACATTTTTATCAATAGAAATATAATATGGTTAAAACATTAAATTCTGGAAAATTACTTCCCTCTGAAAACTAGTATACTTGGGGGCCCCAAGGCCAGTCCTATGTTCAGTGATTTGCGAGAACAACTCACAGGACTCAATGTATATTTGTGCATACAGCTAGGATGTATTGCAGCCAAAGGATACAAAGAAAAATCATCAAAGGAAAAAGGTGTATGGGATGAAGTTTGGAGGAAACTAGGCACAAGCTTCTTAAAATCCTCTAGTACAGTCACATAGGACACACTTCATTCCTCCAACAATAGGTCATGTAACATGTGTGACAACATATGAAATTTTATCTTCCAGGGAAATTCATTAGGTACTGAGCCCAGGTGTTTTACTGGGGACCAGTCATGTAGGTAACCTCTGCTTAACATATACTAAATTCCCAACTTCCAGAAGGAAGATATATAGACAGAAAACCATATTGTTTGTACAGTTTAAGTACAGTGAGCCATTCCTTTTCATTTAAGGAAAGTTCTATATTAGTGTTGAGAACTTTTTACCACTAAACCAGTCTTGCATACAGGTCTTTCTGAGGGCAGCAGTTTTAGGCCTGCAACAGTAACCCTCTTTTTTTTCTTTAAGATTTTATTTATTCATGAGAGAGGCAGAGACACAGGCAGAGGGAGAAGCAGGCTTTATGCAGGGAGCCCGATGTGGGACTCGATCCCGGGACTCCAGGATCACATCCTGGGCCAAAGGCAGGCGCTAAACTGCGGAACCACCCAGGCATCCCATGCTACAGTAACTCTTTCTGCACAATTACCCTACTTATTTCTTTTTTATTGTTACATTTATCTTCCAAATCAAATTTCTTGTAGAAAGATAATACCTCTTTATTCAAATTTGCTTAAATAATGGGGAAAGATTTTGAAAATGCAAATAAAATTCATTCTAATCACATATTAACATATACACACACATCTGTACTATTAGACTATAGGTCTGTTAGGACGGTTTAGTTTTCCACTGAATACTGTTGTACATTGGATCTCTCAGGGAGTACACTCTGAAATGGAAATCAGCATGCAGGAAGTTTGCTTGTGAGCATTATTAGAATGAGTACCTCAAGGGTAAGGGAAGGAAATAGGTTTGGAGGAGAGAATAGGGCTACAGTGCAGCTGCAGTCTTCATGTATCAAGCTGACTCACAAGTGAATAAAGTGTGGGCTTTCTCTTCCTCTGATGGGGTGACCTACCCGGTCAAAGCCCTGTTTTCCATGTCCTTTCCAGGCCATGTATAAGTGATTCTCATCCACTTAATTGTCAAATTGGGAAAGATGATACTAAAGGACACTGAAGTAGATGACCTGGATGCCAACCCATTCCTCCTTGTCCCCTGCTATATCATCCTGATGATCAGTTCCTCTTTGGATCCTTCCATGCCATAGGCCTGAACTGAGCTGGAGGTGCTAGTGCATCAGAGGTGGATGACATGGTCTGGGATACCTGCTCAGTAAGCTGGTCTGTGCCCTCTGGCAATGCACAGGCTTGATTTTGGATATGTCACTTCCACCTTCGATGGAACCTAATGTTGAATACAGTGCCTGGCATAAATAAATAGGTGTTTACTAATTTTTTAAATGAATTCATGAGTGAATAAATGATCATACAAATGGGAAAAAAACTTTCTGGAAATATTAATAACCCACATAACTCAAATTGAAACATTTCTATATACCTATAACCTTCCAAATTAGTTATATATAATTGGTTATACTTTAAAATATTGTTATTCTGAGTTACTATCTCAACTCTGGAATTTAGTAACTTTTTGATTCAAGTTTTAGTCTTTATTTGTTTATTTATTTATTTATTTATTTTTAAGTTTTAGTCTTTAAACCAAGTTTTAGTATTAAGCACCTCACAGAGGGGGATATCCAAATGGCCAATGGACTTAAATCATTACTTATTCAATGGAATGCAAATTAAAATTATGAGAGGCCACCACAATTTTAAAGATTGATGATTCCAAGTGTTATCAAATATATGGAAGAATTGTAAATTTATGCAACCACTTTGGAATAGTGTTTAGTATTACTTTATACATTTAGCTGATCATACACCTACTCTATAAACCAACAATTGCACTCTTAGTTATATATTTAAAAGAGTAGTGCATATATTTATACCAAAAAACCTGTACAAGAATGTTCATAGCAGCTTTATTCATAACAGCCATAGACTGAACTCAAATATCCATCAATAGTAGATTGGATAAGATTTTTTGAGAGATATATATTCATACATATGTTATTCTTATGTAAAAACAAATATTCATATATTTATGAATAGTAACATTATATTATATACATATGAATAATAACAATAAAAACAAACTCCAGCTCACACAAAATCATGAATAATTACTACAGTATTAGGGAAAAGAGGCCAGAAATAAAAGAATACATATAATATGTTTCTATTTATATAATATTCAAAGACACGTACAACTAACTAAACCGTGGTGTCAGAAGATAGGATAGTGAGTGGTTACCAATAGAAAGGAGTAGAGGGCAGCCCGGGTGGCTCAGCAGTTTAGTACTGCCTTCAGCCCAGGGCATGATCCTGGAGACCCGGGATCGAGTCCCTCGTCAGGCTCACTGCATGGAGCCTGCTTCTCCCTCTGCCTGTGTCTCTGCCCCTCTCTCTCTCTCTCATGAATAAATAAATAAAATATTTTAAAAAAAAGAAGAAAGGAGTAGAATGCTGATTGGGATAAATAGAAGGTTTTCCAATGTGATGGCAATGTTCTGTTTGTTGACCTAGGTAGTGGTTACATGAGTATTTGCTTTATTATAATTCATGGAACTTAGTTCTCTATTTTGTGCACTGTTCTATATGTGCTATACTTAAAGCAGTGTTTTAAAAATAAAGTTTTAGTGGCTTTTAATGTTTCTTTTGGTTGATACTCTTACATATGCTAATGCTAAATGTTGACTATGGAGTTTCCTAATGTTCAGAATAAATCAGAGCATTAAAAAATACCCAGATGAGGTACTTGGGTGGCTCAGTCGGTTGAACATCCAACTCTTAATTTCAGTTCAGGTCATGATCTCAGGGTCATGAGATGTAGCCCCATGTTGGGCTATGAACTGGGCATGGGACCTGCTTAAGATTCTCTCTCTACCTCTCCTTCTACCCCTCACCCTCCCCTGCTTGCTTTCTCTCCCTCTCAAAAAAAAAAAAAGAAAAAAAAAAAGGAAGAAAATAACTATTTGACTGTGATATACTATTTATAAAAAAATCTATCAGAGAGGGATACTAAATATTAGCTATTACATATATTCCTACTTTGAGGAACCATAGCCACAAAATGAATGAGATATACTGCTACTGTAAGATGTATCTTAGAGATCCTTATATATACTTATTTGAAAAAAGGGTATGAGGCCTCTGGCTGGATCAGTCAGTGGAGCGTGTGACTCTTGATCTTAGGTTTGTAAGTTCGAGCTTCATATTGGGTGTACAGAGTACTTAAAAGTAAAACCTTAAAAAAAAGATAGATAAATAAGAGATATCACCTTTAAGATAAATAGGAGAAATGATCTTTTTAGCATGAGATTTGGAATTGCCAACTTAATAGTTAACCTTATGACAATGACTCATGGCACATATAACTATAAAAAAATCATCTTCCTAGAAGCAAAGACTTCAAAAGCTGATACCACTAGTAATGATTCCTAAAAGTAGAAAACTGTAAAATTTATTTTTTCTTTAGTGTGAACATCCTCATTTTTTTTTTCTGCTTAGAAGTGTTCTAGAGTGATTAAGAACTCTAGAGAAGAAAGTAACAAGGCAATCGTTAGTGCCCTGGAATCCACAGGACCTGAAGGAAATTCTGAGACTCATTGAGAGACAGATTGTTCAGGGAACCTCCTTTTGATAAGAAAAGCAGCTAGAGTAGAGAAAATACAACCAAAATATCCAAAATTAAGGGAATAATTCAATTAACTGTGATGATATTATAAAGTTACAAAAAGTTACATTCTAGGAAAATAGATAATTGATACAGCTAAATGTTTACCTATAGTAGTAAAGAAAAATTATAATACAAAATAGTATAATGGGATTATGGATAATTTATATTTGTACTTTGTAGTATTTTCTATAAGAATATGTGTACTTTTAACACAATTTAAAGTACCCAGCTTGGGGTGCCTGGGTGGTTCAGTCAGTTAAGTGTCTGCCTTTGGCTTGGGTCATAATCCCAGGGTCCTGAGATCTAGCTGCACTGGACTCCCTGCTCAGCAGGGAGGTGTCTGCTTCTCCCTCTCCCTCTGCTGCTCCCCCTACTTGTGCACGTGCTCTCTCTCTCTCTCTTCCTTTCTCAAATAAATAAATATGATCTTAAAAAAAACAAAAAACTACCCAGCTCAAAAAGGGCATTTAAGATAAGGAGCTGTTTTTTATAAGGTTCCATTGGTTCTACTAAGGAAAGAACAATACAGATTTTAAATAAATATAGAAAAAAACCTAAACTTCGTTTGGAACCAAACATATATAGGAGGTCAGGGTAATTATTAACGGAATACTTGTGTCTAATTGCTGTTAGTGTTTCCATTTGTTTTTGTAGGGTAAGATTGGGGCAGCCAATAAAAAAAAAAGAGTATGTATACTTCATAATAATTTTTAACTACATTATATTAAAGGAGATAAATCGAGGCGCTTGGGTGGTTTAGTCCATTGAGCATCAGACTTTTGATTTCAACTGATGTCATGAGCTCGGGGTCATGAGATGGAGCTTCACACAGGGCTCTGTGCTCAGCATGGAGTCTGCTTGTCCCTCCCTCTGCTCTTCCCACTCATGCACTCACTCTCTCTCTTAACTAAAAAAATTTTTTTTAAAAAAGGAGAAAAGTCAAGGGTTGCCTGGCTGGCTCAGTCGGTAGGGCATGCAACTCTTGATCTATCTTAGGGTTAGGAGTTTGAGTCTCACATTGGGTATAGAGATTACTTAAAAAAAGAAAAAAATATCTTTTAAAAAAGATTTTATTTATTTCTTTGAGAAAGAGAGAGAGCGACAGAGCAAGCATAAGTGGAGGGCTGAGGCAAAGGGAGAAGGAAAAGCAGATGCCTCACTGAGCAGGGAGCCTGATGTGAGGCTCAGTCTAAGGATCCCGAGATCATGACCTGAGCCAAAGGCAAACACTTAACTGACTGAACCATCCAACTGCCCTGAAAAAATTAAAAATTAAAAAAAGAAAAGAGAAATAAAAATAAAAATAAATAAAATAAAAATAAAGTCCATCTCCTAGAATGACTATAGAATACCTCAAGTCAAAACAACAGTGTAAATATTTGTGTACCTAATCCAGTGTGGTATTTTTAAAAATAGTATGGTAAAATTAAGGTGGTAAATGAAAATTTGCACTGGGTTTGGAGCAGATAATCAGTTTTTGCCTCTGCCACTTATTATTTAATGTGGCTTTATGTAAGTAACTCCTTCAGATTTAGTTTATTCACCTATAAGATGAGAATGACAAAATCCAAATTGAATGGCTAATATGAGAATTAGAAATTATTGAAAAATCTCCAGTTCAATAAATATCAGCTATTATTATTTTCTACAATGTAGTATTTTATTGAATATAAAGAATAAAGTAACAAAGAATTTATTTGTGGGAAGAAAATAAGACATATGACAATAATTTGAAACTGCAAGTGACAAAGCTATAACACTGTTATGCTTGCGTAATCTTGCAAGGGTCTCAGCTACTCTCATGTATTAAAAACTATGATACTCAGGAATGAAAAATGAAAAACTATGATACTCAGGTCAAATTTTGTTGACCATGGCTGATCACATATTGTGACCCAATATACCCACATATATATTTATATATAACTGAAACCATGTATGAAATAATACTTAGCCTTATGTGTGATGCATGCTAATATTTTGTTTTGTTCTATTTTTTATATTGCTATAATTCACTAAATCAATCAACTATTGAATTGCATCCTGCAGTTCAAAAAACACGGTTTTAAAAGAGGCCTAGTAGATTAAACATGTTTTTAGAGTTATGTACCTCAGCTTGATGATTAGTCATCATGTCAGTTAGATCTTATGGAAATGGTTGATATTAAGGAAGCTATTTAAAACAGCCTTAGCATAATATAAAAGCATGTAGTATAGTAAACAATAATGAGCTATTACTTGAATATGATATAAGTGAATGCTTGTGGTTAATTACCTCTTATACCAGAAGATGAAATTATTCTAAAACATTGTTATTTAATTAAGGAAACTCTTTGCACAGGAAATGGCTTATTCCCAAAATACAACATTTAAAAATATTTATATTGAGATATAATTGATATACCCCAAAATTTACCCCCCCCTTTTTTTTTCCTTTCAAGATTCTATTTAAATTTAAGTTAGTTCACATATAGTGTAGTATTAGTTTCAGGGGTTAAATTTAGGGATTTATCAGTTGTATATAACATCCAGTGCTCATTACATCAAGTGTCCTCCCGGATGCCTTTTACCCAATTGCCGCATCCCCCCTTAAAACGTCCCCTCCAGCAACCTTCATTTTGTTGCCTGTAGTTAAGAGTCTCATAATGGTTTGCTTTCCTCTCTGTCTTTATCTTTTTTATATTTTTCTTTCCTTTCCCCTATGTCCATCTGTTTCATTCTTTTAAAAGATTTTATTTATGTATTCATGAGAGACACACAGAGAGAGGAGAGACATAGGCAGAGGGAGAAGCAGACTCCCTGAGGGGAGCCTGATGTGGGACTTGCTCCCAGGATCCTGGGATCATGCCCTGAGCAGAAGGCAGATGCTCAACCAATGAGCCACCCAGGCACCCCATCTGTTTCATTTCTTAAATTTCACTTATAAGTGAAGATTTAAAATCATACTATTTTTGTATCCATTGGATAAATACCTAGAAGTATAATTGCTGTGTCATAGGGTAGTTCTATTTTTAACTTTTTGAGAAACTTCTATACTGTTTTCCAGAGTGGCTGCACCCATTTACATTCCTACCAATAGTCCAAGAGGATTCCCCTTTTTTTGCATTCTTGCCAATGTCTGTTGTTTCCTGAGTTGTTAATTTTAGCCATTCTGACTGGTGTGAGGTGGTATCTCATTGTGGTCTTAATTTGTATTTCCTTAATAATGAGTGATGTTTACCATTTCTTCATATGTTTGTTAGCCATTTGTATGTCTTCTTTGGAGAAATGTCTATTCATGTTTTCTGGCCATTTCTTAACTGGATTGTTTGTTTTTTGGGTGTTAAGCTTGATAAATTCTTTATAGATTTTAGATACTAGCCCTTTATCCAATCTGTTATTTGCAAATATCTTCTCCTATTCCATAGGTTGCCTTTTAGTTTGGTTGATTGTTTCCTTTGGTGTGCAGAAGCTTTTTATCTTGATGTAGTCCCAATAATTCATTTTTGCTTTTGTTTTCCTTGCCTCCAGAGATGTGCCTAGCAAGAAGTTTCTGCTGCCGAGGTCAAAGAGGTTGTTGCCTGTGTTCTCCTCTAGGATTTTGATGGATTCCTGTCTCACAGTTAGTCTTTTATCCATCTTGAATTGATTTGTGTGTATGGTGTAAGAAAGTGGTCCAGTTTCATTCTTCCACATAAGTGGTCCAGTTTTATATCTCCCACATAATTTATCCCTTTAAAGTGAAACTCATTGCTTTTTGGTATATTCACAAAGTTGTACAACCATCCTCACTATATACTTAAAGAACATTTTCACATCCCCCCAAAACCCCTTTACCCATTAACATTCATTCTCCATTCCTCCCTCCTCCAGCCCCTACCAATCACTAATCTACTTTCTGTCTTTATAGATTTGTTTATTCTTCCTATAAATGGAAGCAAACAATATGTGGCCTTATGTGCATGACTTTGTCACTTAGCATAATTTTTCAAAGTCATTCATGTGGGAGCATATATAAGTATTTTATTCCTTTTTGTGGCTGAATAATCCAGTTTTTGGATCTGTCACATTTTGTTTATCCATTAATCAATTGATGGACATTTGGGTTGTTTATACCTTTGACTATTATGAATAATGCTGCTATGAATATTCTTACACAAGTTTTTGTGCATATGTGTTTTTAATTCTGTTGGGTATATGCCTTGGAATTGAATTGCTAGGTCAATTGGTAACTCTTGTGCCTTTTTGAGGAACTGCCAAATTATTTTCCAGAGCAGCTGTACCGTTTTATATTCCCACTGGCAATGTATATGGATTCTAGTTTCTCCAAATCTTTATCAACATTTGTTATTACTCTTTCTTTTTCTAGCTATCCCAGTACTTGTGAAGTTGTATCTCATTGTAGTTTTGATTTGTACTTACCCCAGGACAAATGATGTTAAGTATCTTTTTGTGTACTTGCTTACTATTTGTATATCTTCTTTGGAGAAATGCCTGTTCAAATCTTTTGCCCATTTTTTAAAAAAGATTTTATTTATTTATTTATTTATTTGAGAGAGAGCAAGAAAGCACAAGTAGGGGGAGTGGTAGAGGGAGAAGGAGGAGCAGGCTCTCCACTGAGCAGGAGTCCAATGCCACTAGATCTCAGGACCCTGGGATCATGACCTGAGCTGAAGACAAACATTTAACTAACTGAGCCACCCAGGCACCCCCTTTTGCCCATTTTTAAACTGGGTTTTTGTCTTGTGTTATAAGAGTACTTTATATATATTCTGGTTACTAGACCTTATCAGATACATGATTTGCAAATATTTTCTCCCATTCTGTTATTGTTTTTTTTTCCTGTATTAATGATGTTCTTTGAGGCAAAAAAGTTTTGATTTGGATGAAGCCCAATTGATCTTGGCTTCCTAGAATCTTTTTTGTTGGTTACTTGTGCTTTAGGTATCATATCTAAGAAATTTTTGCCTAATCCAGGAGCACAAAGATTTATACATGTTTTCTTCGAAGAGTTTTTATAGCTTTAGCTTCTTTTTAATTCAATTTTTAGTCAATTTTTGTATATAGTGTAAGATTGGGGTCCAGTTTCAGTCTTGTGCATGTTTATCCAGTTGTCCTAACCCCCATTTTTTTTGTAAGGACTATTCTTCCTTATTTGATTGTCTTTGCACCCTTTTAAAAAATCAGTCAACCATAAACATACATTTCTTGACTCTCAGCTCTTCTCTGTTGATCTATAATTTTACCCTTATGCCAGTGCCATACTGTCTTGATGACTAGCTTTTCAGTAAGTTTCGAAATAAGTAAGGGTGATTATTTCAACTTTATTCTTCTTTTTCAAGATGGTTTTGTTTTTTTGGAGTCTCTTTAATTTCCATATGAATTTTAGGATCAGTTTTTCAACTTTTTTCATAGGGATACCACACAGCTGGGGAAAGGGGGCAAGTTAAAATGCTACAAAGTTTAGTATTTTTGCTAAGTTTCAGGTGTGTGTGTGTGTGTGTGTGTGTGTGTGTGTAGTGTGTTTAATAAATTCTCCAAGATTGCTGCAAGTACTTGGTTACTTTCCTGAGCTCTGAAAAAGTTTCTTCTGACCACTTTTCCCAATTTTTCCATTGCTTTTATGGAGGAAAAAAATTTCTAAAGTCCTCCTTCTGTCATTTTTCCTGACATCACTCCCTGAGTAAGGTACTTGTGAAAAGCACCTTCCAGGGAATTGAAGCTGACTCTACTCTTAGGTAAGGGTGTAGGGAAGTTGGCTTTATAAAGATCTGTAAATCAATAAAGGAAAGATGGTCCCATGGAAATCCAAGAACAGGAATCCCAGTATAACTGAGCCCACAGTATTAAAACTAGAATTCAAGGAAGCTTTAAAAACCTGAGCAGAACATCTTAGTTCACTACTATAGTGGTCTGTCATACAGAAAAGTAGTTAAAGGCATAGACTTTGAACTCAGCCTTTCTGGATTCAAATTCCAGATCCGCTTACTAACTATATAACCTTGTTTTGCACACCTATATAACAGGGTTAATAATAGTACCTACTTCATAGGGATTTTGTGAGGTTGATGTGAATCAGTTAATAAATAGAATTTAGAACAGTCCCTGACATAAATTATGTTCTTTAAAAATGTTGCTGTTATTTTTATATAATCAACTAGTTCAGTCTCTACTTCACTTTTCTTCTCATTACTGACTGCCGTCTTCACTCTCTACATTTTTTTAATATCACAGACCTTGGTATATCTTAGTTTCAATCTTATTATAATTTTAGGTACATATCTTTGGCTTACTCACAGATCCTTATTTCTTTATTCTCCCTGCCTGACTTCATGGCTTCTCTCTACTTTCTTAGCTTTAATTCATATTTCCAGAGGCAGTATCAGAATGGTCCATCTCATCCCTCTTTGGTCAGAGCCTTTTACATTAGGCCACCTCATGGACTCCTTCCAGGCCTTTGGATTATCTGCCCTTGAGTTGGTTTCCTCTATCTGTAATGAGATAATATGGTAATACATATGGCTGTTTAGGATGGTACTATAAGCATATCATGTTTTTGCTGTACATGATGATGACTGAAGAATTATGATTAACACTTCTTTTATTTCAGGAGAAGATATAATTCAGTTAATCAGAAGACAATGAATGCCAAGAGAGGACCAGTAAAAAAGATTACAAGATCAAACCATCTTCCAAAACTCAATCCGTAATTGTAGAACTGGGTGGATTTCTATATCTTCCTTTTTTTCATCTGTAATATTCAACTGGTGAAGTTAATGTTTAACACATTTTTCAGGGAATGAAATAGACAAGAAAGAACTATCAAACTTCTGTTTAGCTCCTCTTCCAGAAGTTTGTTCCTTTGTCTGTATGAAAATAATTTTCTCAAGTGATAGATCCTAAAACATCTAATAGCATTGCTTATGATTTTAGAAATATCCTAGAAAGCCTGAAGGTTGGCATTATTACACTTAACATTTAATAATATATCCATAACATATGCTGATAGTAACATTGCTATTATATTTGGTTTCTAGTTGACTATCAGCTAAAAATATGAATTCATCAAAACATTTGGCTATTATAGGCTCTATCCTGTTTGGGTCTTTTAAACTTATGGTTTAAACAAAGCTACAAATCAGATGGATTTTATTTTTTTTTAAGATTTTTTATTTTATTTATTCATAGAGACACACAGAGAGAGAGGCAGAGACACAGGCAGAGGGAGAAGCAGGCTCCATGCAGGGAGCCTGACGTGGGACTCCATTCGGGTCTCCTGGATCACGCCCTGGGCTGCAGGCGGCGCTAAACCGCTGCGCCACCAGGGCTGCCAAAATCAGATGGATTTTAAATTTTGATTTGAACTATCATGGTGTTACAGAAATAGCCTTGAACCAATAATCAGCTTGGTTATAATTCCCACCCTGCCGTGAACTTAGGAGATTTTGGGCAGATTCCTTCATCTCATTTTTATTTCCCACATCTGTAAAATGATGGAGGCAAATGATACAACTTCTAAGCTTTGTACTTTGCTAGAAAACTAATATTTAGGGATCCCTGGGTGGCGCAGCGGTTTGGCGCCTGCCTTTGGCCCAGGGCGCGATCCTGGAGACCCAGGATCGAATCCCACATCGGGCTCCCAGTGCATGGAGCCTGCTTCTCCCTCTGCCTGTGTCTCTGCCTCTCTCTCTCTCTCTCTCTCTCTCTCTCTGTGTGACTATCATAAATAAATAAAAAAAAATAAAAAAAAACAACTAATATTTATTCAACTACAAGGTCCTACTACTTAGCACATAGTAATTTAAATCATTTTATGATGTTTCTTAATTCACAGTGATGGGGGATCCCTGGGTGGCTCAGCGGTTTAGCGCCTGCCTTTGGCCCAGGGCATGATCCTGGCATCCAGGATCAAGTCCCACATCGGGCTCCTTGCATGGAGCCTGCTTCTCCCTCTGCCTGTGTCTCTGTCTCTCATGAATAAATAAATAAAATCTTAACAAATAAAAATAAAAAGAAGCTAATAGATTGATCTGATCTATGAATTAGAAAATTTTTGAATTTATAGAATATCCTTTTATTTTAACAAGGCAATTTCATAGATATTATCTCAGTTACAGGGAAAGCCTTGTTATCTGGAGAACCACCCAACAGTGAGTTTATCATTATTGGAAATGTTCAAGGCTGAGAGACCTTTGTCAGGGATGTCTTAGAAAGAATTCCTGCAATGAGTGGAAGTTGGATTCAAAGACTGCCAAAAATCCCTTCTGTGATTCCCTGCTCATTTATCAGATAAGAAAACCAGAGACGAAAATCCACTTCCTGAAATGTGATTGTATCATGTAGGCTGTAAATATGGACTTTCAAAAACATTATGGAGGGGATCCCTGGGTGGCTCAGTGGTTTAGTGCCTGCCTTAGGCCTAGGGCGTGATCCTGGAGTCCTGGGATCGAGTTCCGCGTCGGGCTCCCTGCATGGAGCCTGCTTCTTCCTCTGCCTGTGTCTCTGCCTCTGTGTGTGTGTGTGTGTGTGTGTGTGTGTGTGTGTGTGTGTGTCTTTCATGAATAAATAAATTTAAAAAACAAAAACATTATGGCTTTACCAGTAGCCACAACTAACAAAACCAGGTATAGTATTATTAATGGCCACTTGTTAAATGTAAACCAAAAACAGATATTTTTTCATCTATAAGAAACAGTGGTTTTCTTTTTTCTTTAAACAGTGGTTTCAAAATGATAATTTTCAATACTAATACATCTGAAGTTTAAAAGTTCTAGTATACTGCTGGTAGGGATATAAAATATAATTCTTTAGGAAAACAATTTGATTATATTTTCAATTAGCCTTAACATTCATACATTGACTCCATGATTATATTTCTATAATCTATTGTAATGAAAAATCATGCGTATAGAAAATGCAGGATGTTAAATGGTTTAACAGCATTTATAATACCAAAAAATGGAGACTTCCTCACTGTACAATTATATGCATAAGTGGATTGTGATTCATCCACATAGTTTATTATGCGGCAATCAGCACTTTCTAATATTGAAATTATTTCCTCTCATACATTTCCTGCACTTGAAGCACTTCAATGTCATTTATCTTAGCACTTAAATGAACAATCTTATTCATCATTTGTCACCAGCTAGCTTAATACCTAGTATAGGACAGGTAGTTAATACATTTTGTTTAACTTAAATGAATGTTTGCAAAACAGAGTTTATAATATCGTGGGATGATTTAGTAGTGAATGTTAACATAATGGTACAAAGTCAATTCATTGATTTTAACTATTTAAATATATCTGTAGGAGACAAAAAGGGAGCTTTAGTCTACTTATGCCAAAAGACATGTTTCTGCTTTACAAATTTACTGTCCAGCTCTACAAAGGAATGTGAATTAGGCTCCAAATGGTGAGCTAGCGAAAAGCGGGAGGGAGAAGAGGAGACCTGTGGAGTACAAGGGAGCATACCTTGACACAGTGCCGAACTTAGGAAGGCTTGCTTAACTTCCTGTCAAGATTTTACTTTGTAGAGTGAAGATAGAAATAATTGATCTCAAAGGTACCTTTATGTGTGTGTGTGGCACAGAGAGGGGAGTATAAACCTTTTTATTATTTTTATTGCAATAATTCTGGTATCTTAATGTAATAAAAACAAGTAATAGAAATTATAGAACATCATAAAGTATCTAGAAAATTATTCTGACTTTCCAGTTTGTAAATAGTTAAGAAAGTTTTGAAAGTAGCTGACAGCACTAGAGTAATTTGTCTATATAATGTTGAAGGAATTGAGGCAAAGAATAAGGAAATAGTGGGAAGAGATCAATGAAATAATTTCACTCTAGGGTTTAGGAGTTTTCAGGGATAATATTTTCCTCTATCTCTATCGTTTCCTTTTTCTTATTGTTACAACTTAGTTAAGCCTTTATTATAGCCAGATAGCTAGACAAAGGAGAAAAAGGGGGTAAAAATTTCATACTAGGGTGTTGAGAGTCAGTCAATAATACTTCCTGTTGATGGACATGGAGAATTCTTTAATCTTCCTAACTAGAATTGACTTCTTTAGTAAATAAACTCCTTTGATTAACTACCTTGCTTATGCCACTTCTGTGGCTCTAACCACCTTCTGTCCTGAATGATAGGTTTATTTTCTTGTATGCTTTCCATGTCTTTTCTGTTACAAGAGAGTTGGCTTCTAGGACAGGTTTTGAGTTGGCGGCAGCGGGGGAGGAGGACTTTAGGGTGAGGCTGGGTATAGGTAGGGCCATGTCTTATTCATCTTTGTATCTCCATCAGAACTTACCTCAGGGACATGCATATTTTTTTTGACACTCATTAAATATCAGAAATGAAAAGGTGGATCTAAACATAAGGTAAATGTTCTATAAGGACCCTTAAGCACATAAGGAATTAAAAAGTCTTGTAGTGTAAAAAATATAAGAATGACAAAGCAAAATATGAATAACCCAAGAATCAAGGCCTTAAGAAAAGGAACTGTAGTTTGAGAGTAACTCTTATAATAATAACCTGCCAAGAGATAGAGGTAAATGAGAAATATGGGGGCATTGCATTAAAACAATTTTTTAAAGATTTTATTTATTTATTTATTTGACAGAGAGAGAGAGAGATAGAACAAGCAGGGATAGCAACAGAGGGAGAGAGAGAAGCCGATTCCCCATTGAGCAGGGACCTAACCATGGGGCTCTATCCCAAGACTCTGGGATCAAGCTGAAGGTAGACACTTAACTAACTAAGCCACATAGACACTCCAGTCTATAACATTTTTTTATGTTATCACCTAAATAAATTTCTCTCACCCTAATCACTGAAACTTACAATGGGTAAAATGACTAGATAGGGCTTTGTCTTGTCTTGATTGGTGGGGAGGTAAGTATATTCTGGGAAGAAAGGAACAAAAGGATATTTGGTGATCAAATTGATAGACTGTGGTGAGGCTGCTATGTGCTTACCAGACTTCCTTACCTTTTCTCTAATGGGGCAGAACAAGGTCACGTTTTCCATGTGTGAAACAGTTGGTCTAACAGTGCCTGGTGCATATACTACTTTTTTTTAAAGTGATACATGTGTGAAACATGCTGGTAAGTAGTGGTTAATGTATATATGCTGCTGTGTTTAGAAATACGATTGTGAAACGTGTGCAGCTAGGTGTGGTCTTGTGACTATATATATAATCTAGGCATATATGATACACATTTCTGTGACTGGCCCATAAAAACCACCCAGGTGATCATTCTTGGTTGTGCTCTTTGAAAATTTTGATGAGTGGACATCTAGGGTTGAGAAGTAAATGCCAAGGCATCAGGGCATGGTAGAGCCACAGATGAAAGAAACATGTGTGCCTGAATTATTACATATGGCAGATTCACTGATCTCAGCTTCTTGACCCTCATTTGATTGTGGTGTATGGGAAAAGTAAATCCTTCTGTGAATGAGTGTATGTGCATGTGCATGTGTTGTCACTGAGATTTGGGTTTTATTTGTTGAAACAGTTAACTGATATTCACTATTAAAGCACCAAATTATTTTTAGTAAGTCTTACATGTATTTTTTTTTTCTTTTCAGTAGATAATGATACTGTTCTTTGAAACCACATAGAGATAAATTTAGCTATTTATTGGTAGTGATGGCCTCTGGCCTGCCTGCATCATTGAGTCAAATTCTAGAACATCAATTGATATTTTTTGTTTTTGTTTTTGGAGTAGGGAGAGGGGCAGAAGGAAAGGGGTAGAGAGAATCTCAAGCAGACTCTGTGCTGGGTGCAGAGCCTAAAGTGGGGCTGAATCTCATGGCCTTGAGATCATGACCTGAGCTGAAATCAAGAGTTGGATATTTAGGATATTTAAACCAACTGAGTCATCCAGGCACCCCTCAATTGATATTTTTTATTTTTTAAAATGTTTTATTTACTTATTTGAGATAGAGAGCACGAGCAGGGGGCAGGGCAGAGGGAGAGGGAGAGAGAGAGAAGCAGGCTCTCCTCAGAGTAGTGAGCCTGATGCAGGGCTCGATCCCAGGACTCTGAGATCAAGATCTGAGCTGAAGGTAGATGCTTAACTGACTGAGCCACTAGGCACCCCTCAGTTGATGTTTTTAAATTGGTTCTAACTCAGTGTATTTTTCAGTTTGCTGAACATAACTAGAATTTTATTTTTTTATTTTTTACTAAACAGAATCTCTTGCTTTTCCATCAATGACTTTCTAGGTTATTGTTCTTTTAAGCCTAGTACAAAGGCTATACAGACTGATAGCCAAAGAGACTGTGCTCAAACATTGGTGGAATGCACCAACCAATGCCTGAGCAGGGGAGCATACCCATACTCACCTTTACTCAAAAAAGGAAGAATGCACAACATCACTGGTCCATAGCATTTATGGAATCCCATTGGGCAGATATGGTGAAAGCCCTCTTCTCTGGGAATGGGGTAGGTTCCTTGATCAGATTCTGATTTTGTTTCCAGAGAAGAATATTCTTATCCATGTTTCTCAGTGGCCTCCGGCACTACTCCATGGGAGTTTCTTCCTTTTCAGTCTTCTTGCCCATGTTTGAAGTGGATGTTGGAGATGAGGCCTTCCTTTGTGGATGAACAGCTTTTTTAGGGTTCATTTTCTGTTTGAACAAACGTTAAGTACTCTGACGTGACTTCACAGTTCAAAAAGTCAAAAGCTTTTAGTCAAAGTTTATGGTTTCTTGGCTAATATAACTGCATCAAAATATTAGCCAGTTCCATGTATAATAATGGTAATTTCAGAGCATGATTCATTTCTTTGGCCTATATGTCTCTCTACCTAATGGCAGCTAATATGTCAGGGTGAATATTTAATACCCATAATCTAATCTTTGCCATAGGACTGTCTTAAGGGCCTCCTGTTGCTAAGAACCCTTCTCTGTCTTATCTCTTGCTTTTTGGGTTCTAAAAGTATTGGCTTTTTGAACCCTTGAATGCCCTTCGATGCCCCAGATTTCAAGATTCTCAGACTCTATTTCTTTTCTTAATTTTTGCGAACTGGCTAATGATATCCTAAGCTCATCTTTCCTTCAAAGGCCGGCAGTAACATGCACCACAAACCGTGAGTAGTAGGTTTTTGTGATCTTTTCTTCGACCTACAGATTTGGTAAGCACTTGGTCTGCTCTGTGTAACAGGGAAGTCCAGTTCTTCTCTTTCACACATTGCCCTGCCTCCCACTACAGATCTGCTAAGTTAATGCCACATCACTTTCTTTATTTTGGCATTTTGTTAATACAGCACCCAAATCCAATTGATTCTGTATTATGTCTATAAGAAACAATTCCAGACTTGAGAGGCTTAGCATAAAGGTTTATTTCTCTCTCAGAGCATAATCCATTTAGGTGTTAGTAGCCAAGAAAATCTATCAGTGAGTAAGCTTTGTATCTTGGGAGAGAGAAAAGAGAATGGGAATGGGAGAAGCACATAAAAGATTTCAAAAATTATTGGTAGTCTGTTAGGCAGGGTCATAGGTATATACACATTCACATACTTTCTATTGTACATCTCTAATATATGTACTCTTAGATCTGTACAAAATTTTCCATAATAAAAGATAAAAATTACTCCTGAGTTTTTTTTTTTTTAAAGATTTTATCTATTTATTCATGAGAGACACAGAGAGAGAGAGACAGAGACAGAGGCAGAAAGAGAAGAAGATTCCATGCACGGAGCCCGATGCAGGACTCCACCCTGGGACTCCAGAATCACGCCCTGGGCCGAAGGCAGGCACTAAACCGCTGAGCCACCCAGGGATCCCCTACTCCTGACTTTTAAATCATTAGTGTACATCTACATATTCACCAGGGAAGTGTGACCTACATGTTTTTTCTCCTTTGCCTTATCCCCTGCCTTCACATACAAATACATGCCCTCTCCTTTAAGACTCTCTGACCTGTTTGTGAAGAAGAAATTCCTCAAGACTTCAAATTGGTGGTCATGGCGAGCAAAGGCAAAATTAGTTACTTTGTAACTATGTGATCTGCTCAGGTAGCAGAGCCTTAATCAATTACCCTGATGGGAGCTGCTTCTCTAATGGCTCTGCTGTGGCACTGCCCTGGGAGGATGCTCTCCCAGATAATCAATAAGGCCAGCCTCTCTCTGAAATGTGTATTTCAGAACCCCCTCAACCAGAGTTACAGGTGTCACTTTGGTATAGTTCCACAGTCCCTGACAAAGACTTGTGGTTAAAATGAGGCATCTGCCTCATTTTAATTCAGTAAAACTAACTCCTGTTTTTGAAACAAATTGGTATATTGGATGATGAGGATACGGTCACCTCTTAGTACAGTGGATTGCAGGACATCACTGGAAGTTGCTGTTTTCTGACCTTTATCACTGCCTCCTTGCAATAGTTCCTAACTCATTGGGGGAAAACATGTATTTATTGACCACCCTTTATATACTAGATATGAAGTCTGATAAAACAACCTCTGCCTTAACATTCTAGTGAAACAGAGTTCTACTTATTGAGCAGAGGTGTAAAATGAAATTAGGAATTCTTTGAGACCTTTCCTGTTGTCTTCCCAGATTTTCCACAAAAGGAGAAAGTGAGTCAGGGTAGTGTGGGAGAGACCCCCCAAGCCCAGGCAAAGGAGAATGCTCAGGGTAGGCGGTTGTCAGAACTGAACCTGGCAGTTAGGGAAATTGAGCCAGAGGCAAGGAAGCAGGCATGTGAGCAGGAGAGGTTTGAGCTTCTCTGACACAGGGATCAAAGGACAGGTAAAATTTTTAGACTGAGGTCAGAATCAAAGAAGATCAGGGCAAAGATAAATTAGCAGCTGGGAAGGTTAGGAGGAAAAATCCAGGGGAGTTCCCAAATCAGTGACCTGCGCTCCCAGAGGTTTGCTGGCAAATACTGTTCTTTAGAAGTCGCTCAGGATGCATTAAGCCTTCAAATGATTCATCCCATTGGCCCTGCAGTGGACACTGTTGGGGGGAATCCCAGGACACTGTCAGGGAATAGAAACAAATCTAGTCAACTTGATTAACAGCTGAATCTAGAAAGCCAAATAGGGGCAAGATAATATGGGCCCTAATGACACACTGAGGAATGAGAATTTGATAAACATAGGAGCCCTTGCACATTTTTAAATATGGAAAGGACAGGATTAAAACTGATCTTTCATCTTTCCTGTGCCACAACCAACATTATTTATCCTATTTCCAACTATAATACCAAGCTTGTTATTTTGGTGCAAACGATATTTTCCCTTCCTTCAAACTTTGTCTTTTTCTTTCCACTGTGAAATGAGTGGCATTATGAAATAGAGGACAATCATAGACAGCCAGAAAGACCTGAACCCAAGCCGACATATACCAGTCAGCCACTGAAGAAACTCGTGCATTCAGCTAAGTGCCTGCTATGAGCCAGGCCAAGGTGATAGCAGTGGGTAGTACAGATAAATTCTCTGTGAGAGGGGAGAAAGATAAGTAATATATATATATATATATATTCTATGTAACATAGAAAAGTGTTATAAAGAAAAATAGAGTAAGAGGTTAAATTCTGATAGAGAATGCTTAAGGAGGTGACTGACTTCATAACAAACATTTAGATGAAATGGAGCAATCTGAGGAGAAAACAGGTAAGAATATTCTAAGCAGAAGGAAGAACAAGGACAAAGTGTTGCTTTGCACTTACCTGGTATTCTCAGAAGAAGGCAGTGTGACTAGAGGTCTTGAAAGGTCATAAGAATGGTAAGAGATAAGGTTGGAGAGTTAGAGTCAGATGATAAAAAGTCTTGTTGGACATGGAAAAGAATTGGGATTTTTTTCCCCCGAGGGGATGATTTTGAGAAAGGGAGTTAATACTTCAGTTTATATTTTAAAAGATTATTCTGGCTATTATTTAATGGATTACCTGAAAGGAGGAGGGGGAAAATGGTACACATGGAAGCAAAAATCACCTTCCTCAGTTAACATTTTGAGAATATCCTTGGTTATAATTCTATGTTAGAACTTAATGTTTAGTCAGGTTAGGGTAGACTCCCGGATTTAACATTCCAAAGATAGCATAAGCATGGTGTTCAAAAGTGTGTGTATTTATTCACTTCCAGGTTTCAACACACAAAAAACGTGAGTTCAGTGCATTATTAAATGTAAAAAATTATTAGTAAAAATGATTGCAATTAGTTAAGTCTGGTTTTCAACTTCTGTGGTTATAGTCCTACTTACGAGAATATTGTTCAGCATCTTTGAAAGGGAAAGGCAATTAAGTAATCTCTGGGGTCTCGCGGAGTTCTAAATTTCTGTGTTTTTAAGAACCAGCCAGGTAAGCAATAATACTAGACATGGCTTTATATACATGAGTTCCTGTAAAATAGCTGGATGGAAAAATTCCAAACATTTAAGCATAGGTTCTTTACAAGAGCTCATTTGAATAGACCGTGTACAAACCTATTCAGCGTTGTATATATATATTGTGAAAAATACACAGTTGGAAGGGAAAATAATGTAAAGCATATATTATGAATGCTAATAACCTTAAATGAGCAGAAAACTTTTTTAAGAAACAATTTTGAGTTCAAGTTTTTATATATTCATGAAAGAGAGAGTGTGTGCAAGCGGTGGGGAGGGGCAGAGGGAGAGGAAGAGAATCTCAAGCAGACTCTATGCTGAGCGCAGATCTCAGCTCTGGCTGAGTATCAAATCCATGACCCTGAGATCATGACCTGAGCTGAAACCAAGAGTCGGACACTCAACCGACTGAGGTACCCAGGCACCCCTTGAGTGCAAGTTTTAAAATATATTTCTCTGTGTAGAGCAGTGCCTGGATTACCATATAGGGTGTAAGTGCTCAAAGCTGCCTCTGTTCACACCCCACCCAGTGCTTGGGCACGACTTCACTTTTGTCCAATATTGGTGAGCAAACTGCCTCAGAAATATTCATCTAGATACCCAATTCCTGATTAACTGGAAAAGCAATAAAGAGCCAAAATTCATGACTATTAAAATGTGTTATGCTTCCAAAAATATTGCAGAATGATTCCATCAGAAGCTTATCTGCACCTTTGTCTCCCATCAAAATCAGAGAACCATACTATTTTTGCACGGTCTTCTGGTCAAAATCAGGCCTTCAGAACACACAGCACCACCTGCTCAGGAAACCAAAGGCTTGCCAGAGACAGCAGGCCCTGGTGATTCAAGCAGAGCACGTTTGTATTATATGTTCAAGTGGGATGAAGAGTTTAGGGAAGTCCAAAGTGACAACCAGATATTATCCTCTGCCTCATCCTCACGCCCCCCACCTCCAGCTCACCCAACCCAACCCAACCCAACCCAATTTCTGGCAATGGAAAAATCAGAAAAGTAGTAAAGACCTACAGAGAAAGGATCCCCTACAGGCCCTGGCACTCAATGGCTCTCCATAAAACTAGGTCTAGCCAAGCCTGAATAAGGCGAGCTACGTAGCAGCAGCTCCCGGAACACTTGGTGGCCGTCTGCCCCTCTCTTGGGAATACCGGGACGTTGTCGCATCACCGGACGAAATGGAATTAGTGATTTGACAAGAAAGCGTCGTAACAGCGCTCGCCTCCTCTAGCTTCTACATATATATTTGTCTGGGACAAGAATTAAAAAAAAAAAAACGCCTTTGCTCAACTCTAATATTCAAACTGAAAGATTTCCCGTAAGACACTCCAAAGATTTTCCGAGCAGCCCGAGGCGAGGCGCTGCTTCCGCTTCCTCCAGGCGAGGGTGGCGGTGCTGAGGGCGGCGCTGGGTCTGTCGCCGCGTGGGTGGGCAGCGTGCGGCTGACACGGTGCACCCCGGGCCCCGGACCCCAGGACCCCCCCCCCCCCCGGGGACCCTCGCGCCCGGCCTGCGGGCCTCGGCAGAGCCGCCTGCAGCTCCCCGGCGCCCAGGCCGCGCGGCAGGGCCACTTTAAGGCGGGGGCGGGGGGGGAGGGGGGTGGGGCGTGCGCGCCACAGCCTCGGCCTCGAGCCGTCGGGGCGGGGGCGGGGGCGGGGGCGGGGGCGGGGGCGGCCGAGCGGGCGGCGGACGCGGCGGCGTGGCCGAGGCCGAGGCCGAGCTCCTCCTGCGGCGAGGCTGCCCCGGGACCGGCACGTGGGCAGCGGGCCATGGCGGCCCTAATTAGCTGCCCCGAGCGCGGCCAAGTCTCCGGCCAGGTAAGAGGCGGAGGGGAGGAGGAGGGGAGGAGGAGGGGAGGCGGCTGCGTCCACGAGGGCGCGCGGGCCGGCCGGGGGCCCGTCGCCGCACAGGTCTCGCTCATTTCGGGGGCGCGAGGCGCTCGCTCGGGGAGGGCCGCCCCCGGGGCCGCCGGGCGGGATGCCCCGGGCGCGCCGAGCCCGGCTACACGGACGTGCCTGTCAGGCGCTTGACGCTCGTCGAACTCCGGTTTTCAGGGCAACCAACCATCCAGAGGGCTACCGGGAGTGAGACTTAGCAGGTATCAGGCCGGCATGTGAATGACGACAACTTCGGTGTTACTTTGAATATAGGAAAGTTTATTTAACATGCAAAAGCTTATTTTGGGCATTCTTGTCTCTGCACAGCTTGGCATGCTTTTTTCAGTTTGCTCACGGGCATGGGGGCCAAAAAGTCCTCGCGTGTCCTCCTCAGGCTTCCATGCACGCAGCGGGCGGTTGTGCCTGGAAACCGAAGCCGTCGGCGGGAAAAGGCATCTGCGCTCTTCACACGTCCTCCCACCCTCCCGGGATCTCAGAAAGCCCGCTGGCCTCTTTTGAAAGCACCTGATTTATCTTCCCCTTAGCAGAAGCACAAAATCATTTCCATGACGGTTTTAGATTTAAAAAAAAAAAAAGAAGAAGAAAAAGGTGATGACGAGCCTTCCTGTGAGGAGGAAGGGCCTCACCCCCCCCAGAAAGCAAGACAAGATGGTGCTGGGCTCTCTTACTTCAGGGATCTTGATAGAGGAGAGGCAAACCTTTTGGGCTGCCTGAAAGCCGCTTGCCCTTAGAACGTTCTGCGTGCTTCAGTCTCCTCCCTCTTTAGTTAAGCACAAGCTTCCTGAAATTACCACTGTGGAGTGGACCAGTTTAATACAGTTTTCTTAATCATTTCAAAATGGAAGCACCCATTTAAATTCAAAGGAAAAATTGGTATGTGAGGGTACAGGATTAGGCAAAGCTGCACAAAATGGAACTCTGAATAAAATCTGATTATCTAGTAGTACCTAAATAATCGAGGCTTCCTAACCTTGGAAAGTCTGAAGCCCCAACTGAACCTTTTGTTTGCATTTGAAGAGCAGCCTGTTCAGTTTCTCCTGATAGAGCTGTTTAAATCCCTTGACTCCTGGGGAATCTAGAGGCCAGCAATTGCCCCGTGAGAGCATCAGCCCATGCAGCTGCTGCTGATTGTCAGCACTGCTCCTGGTGATAAGAATGACATAAATAACAACTCACTAAAATGTAGGAGTGATTAGCTTTAAGCACTTCAGCACCTGCTGTTACTAATTAAGGGTTTAGCCCGCTGCGGATTGCAAATGGAAATCCAGTGTTTTAAACACTGTAGAGACTGGGGTGCCCTGTGTGGTACTGTGATTTAGAAATCAAACTGAGTGGATAAAGAACCACTGGTGACGACGATGTGGAAATAGAAAAACTGCCCACACCTCAAAGATCTACACCAAGGTTTTAGTAGTGTTCATCCTCAGGTGGTGGAATTACAAATGCTTTTTATTTTTTCTTTAGGCTTCTTTTGAATTTTCCAGTCTTTCCCAATGACTATGTATTGTTTTTGTTTAAAAAAACATAAAAGGTGCAGTACGCAATTCAAATAGAAAAAAAAAAAAACCCACCTAATGAAGTCATGCATCAGGTTGTGTTGCTCACAGGTGAAAATCTTGGACATCCTAAAAAGGCAGTTTCCCAAGGCAGAATATACTAGAAAGTTTTGTTCATTTTCCTTTTATTATTCCTGTCAGTAGATTCTTCTCATCACCTGTGTTCATGTTACACTGCCAACAAGATATTTTTAACTGAATATTCAGATTTAATTTGAATTATAAGCTATTCAGTTAATTTGTTACTTTGGGATAGTGGACTAGGGCAGTGTTGTAGTTTGTTGGTTAACATTCCACATGTGCTATGGCACCGATTTTTGTAGAGCAGAGAAGGAAGCCTTTGATGGTCAGTTCTTTGGAAGTCAGTTCTTTCCAGAGCTGCTTTATTTCATGCTCCCTGTGAAGTACCTCACACCACAGCACACAACTATAGACCCCTGTGCAAAACAGCCTGTTAGTGGTGTTGCACATCCTTTTCCCTTTCTGGATCTTTCCTCTTAGATTTCTCCCGGGGTACCTATGTCCTGCTCTTTGGAGTTTCCTCTTGACATCTCTCCATACTAGCTGAGATATTCTGGGGAAATTAGACCCTGGGCCTCTGAAGGGAATATTGCAGTCAGAAGCATCAGCGTTAGTAGGAAATTCAAGTTAGCAGTTGATTTCTGTTATTCATGGCTTACCTTTTCTCCTCTGTGGGCCTTATTTCCCCTTCTCTAGGGCTCAAGAGCTCTAGGGCAAAGAGTCATAGAGCTGTTTTCAGTGCTTGTTTACCCCTCTAACTCCACTTCCTCTGTTCTCCATCAGATTGAATGGATATTTTCTGTGCACAGGTCTGGTGGTATTTGAGAAAACATGGCAATAACTACCAAACACAGGGCATTGTACTAGCATTGTAATGATCTTGGATTTAAGTATTATTGCCTTCCAGTTGAGGATCACAAGTGTTTTACTGAAAGCCACTAGTAGGTGGCTGGACTTGGTAACAGAACCTGGTCTATGTGCCTGGAAAGCCTTTGCCCTCTTTGCATTGCATCCAGCCGTTAAGAAAGAATCAGTAGTAGGGATCCCTGGGTGGCGCAGCGGTTTGGCGCCTGCCTTTGGCCCAGGGCGCGATCCTGGAGACCCGGGATCGAATCCCACGTCGGGCTCCCGGTGCATGGAGCCCGCTTCTCCCTCTGCCTGTGTCTCTGCCTCTCTCTCTCTCTCTCTCTCTCTCTCTCTCTCTGTGACTATCATGAATAAATAAATAAAATCTTTAAAAAAAAAAAAAAGAATCAGTAGTAGCTCTGCTGGAATTGAGCCGTATACGTGTTTCTTCCTGTGTTCCAAAGACTGAAAGGTATATTGAGCAGCAGAAAAAAGGATTACTAGAATGTCAGCCCCATGAAGGCGGGGACATTGTTCACTTTGTATTCCCAACACAGCATCTGCCTTGCAGTAGGAGCTCAATAAATATTTGTGGAGAGAATAAATAGATTGCAGTAATATTTAAGCAGATGCAAAGTGGCAGGATGTTTGAAAGGAAATCTTGGTAGTAGAAAGTTTTACAAGTTATTCATAGCCCAGGACCCCTTGGTTTATATATATTATTTTAGTGCAATTATTAATAACACCCCCTTTCATTCTCAAAAATGTCTCAGTTTGGAAGGCAAATGATCACTGTGTCTGTGGTAGATTAGTTTTAGATGGTCATAGGTTGCTTCAATTAACCAGGTTAATTAAAAAAAAAAAAAACCTGTAATCGCTCCTTTTATGACCACTTGTTAATGACCATTTTAGTTTTTGGCATTTGATTCACAAGGGAATATATTGATATAGAAGAAATCCTGTGCTGCAATGGAGATTCACAATCTGAACTCAAAAGTACCACAGTAACTTTGATTCCCACACTGCTCCTAAAGTGCTATTGGAAATGAGAGATGTTTATAAAATGAAAAGGGAACACTCTAGAAAGATCCTGATACTCTATAGTGTAGAAATTCCAAAGTGTTATGCTGTCTTCTTAGAACATAGGGCATTTGAAGGAAATGGAAGGAAATAAGGCTGGTGACATGGGTTGATATTAAGCTATTGAAAGGCCATGCTAAGGAGTTTGAATTCTTACCTGTTTGAAACAGGGTTAGGGTTAGTGAGATTGGCACAAATCAATCCTCTGGTCCAATCCAGACCCCAGAGTAGGACATACTTAAACATGTGCTGATGCCTTCAACGAGGAAATGGGGGGGGGGGGAGTGTGGGGCTGAGGGGGGGGGGCGCAGATATTCCAAATTAGAAGTCCAAGAGTGACCTAAGCAAATGCAATATATAGTTCTTCCTGGGATCTTGGTTTGAACAAAGTAGCTGTTTTCTGGGAAAAAAAAAAAATTTTCACAGGAAAACTTGGAATTTAGAAAGCAGATGGGATCAAATTGCCACTAAAAGAAAAGAACAAGACCTGCAGCTTTAAAAAGGTCTAAAGAAGAGATGCAGAGGGAAAACAATTCTAGTGGTAGCCCAGACTGAATGTTAGAAGAAACTGATTGAAGTTGACCAGATGGTGCTCACCTGGTGAAGAATTAGCTGTATGCAAAGCACAGGTGGGTCCCTGGATTGCTTACCCCTTGGACTCTCCCAGTGCACACCTACTTCATCCTGAAGAGAATGAACTGTGTGTGGGATCCGGGTTCCTGGTGTTGGTAATTTCCAGACCGTTATCACTGACCAGGAGGAGTAAAGGAACGGCAGCTCTGCCCAGGAGGGAAATAAAATAAAGTGCTTGGCTTTCAGAGTAGTGCCTTCCATTATTATTTTGACAACTAGCTCCAGCCTCTCTGGTCTCTGGGTTTACTGCCACTGTCCTGACCACTCACACCAAACCCACAGTCGTGTCTTTGAAGGAAGCAGCCACTGGGGACACTACTCGTACATGTCAGCTTAGTCCTTGATTTGTGTTTATGTTTGAATAACCTAAATGTTTGATCTCCAGACATTAACAGAACTAGATGCAAATGCAGATACTAGACACAATTATTCCATAGACAGGGTATTAAGGGGACAGAAAAAACTTTTAAAATTCTAATTTGTATTCTCCGTGAGGCTATCACATCCTAAAAACAGCCAGTTATGAGGAATTACCAAAAAAGGAAAATCTTAGAAGTAAGTGACCAAACACATTAAGTGAAGTCATAAAAATCTTTGGACAAGTGAGCTGATGATGTTATGAAAGGGACTCTCTTTGAGAGAAATGGAGACATGAAGAATCAATGGTGGATGTTCCGCATTTAGAGGAAAATTGCCAGGGAGGGATGAAAGCAGAGGGAATTGAAAAATTGAAGGAAACTTCCAGAGCCAAACAACCCAGACACACCCTAGAAAACCATCAGAACCCACAGCATAAAGGGAAAGGCACTGGAAGGAAAATAAAGCAGCTTATTCTTTTCATCAACAGCTGGATGCTAGACGAAAATGGACCAATAGCTTCAAGGTTCAGAGGCAAGGGATTTTTGACCTTGGAAGTATTTACCAGGTAAAACTAGCACTGAGCTGTGGGCCCTAATACCACTATTAAGTAATAGAAATAAGGAGTTTAATTCCCAAAGTCTTACAGGAGCAGCAGGAGGGGAGAAAGGAAAATTCGATCAGCCTAACAAAAGGCATGGGAAAAAAGAAACAAAATTACCATTGATGGGAATCCTGAATCAACAAATGAAAGTAATAATACCGTTTCATATTAAGTTATAAATGTTTCGCAATTAACATTGATTACTACATGATCTTAGTTAATGTATATTAGTGCCATTAATGTAATTAATTAAATTCCTATGTTAAAAACAAAAATCACAGATTGTGAAAAGAAACCTAAAAATTCGGATATATGCTATTTACAAAATTTACACAAAATCAAAATGATATAGAAAGGATCAAAATAGCTTTGGAAAACTACTGTGTACCAGAAAAAAATTTCAAGTGGAAAGCATTAAAAAGCACAAGGAAGTATGTTTCAAATAGTTTTCTGTCCATATCAATTATCAATGTATGATATATATTTAAAATGTATGATATATGTTTAAAATGGGAAAATAAAATAAAATGGGCTATATAAACATTGTAGGTTATATGTAACATTGTAGTTTATATAACATATGTTATTATTATATAATAACATATAATCTAATGTGAATATGTGAACATGTATAATTATCATGAACTTTATATATATTGAACCCAAAATTAGATAGAGTCTATAGTTGGATAAATTGATAAATTCACAAACTATAATTAGGAAGGAAAGATTTTACCACATCTCATAAACTGAAAGGTCAAGTAGACCTAAAATAAGAAAGAAAACATTAAGTTCTGTCTAAAAAATACAGAATATATGCCCAGCAGAAAATACACATTATTTTCAAGTATCCATGGAACAAACATTAACAAAAATTGTTTACTATACCACAAGAAAATATCAACAAATTCTAAGGAGTAGTCATGTAGAATACATTCTCTGTTGGCAATACACTGAAATAAGAAATGACCAACTAGTCAATAGTCAAAAACAATTAAAACCCAAAACCCTAAACTCTTGAAAATTAAAAAGATTTTTATGTAGGTGTTTAATGTAACTCTTAGGTTAATATAGGAGTAGTAAGTGAAATTACAAACTAGCAATGAATGAACATAAACACAATATATATCAAGATCTGTGGGGGGTACATCAGTGCCATTTGGGGTACTGTGCCATCCAAAAGCACTTTCTGCAGTGGTGACAATGTTCTATAATTAGGCTGTCTGATAGGACAACCACTTGCTATGTGGATATTGAGCACTTAAAATAAGGCTAGTGCAACTGAGGTGAATTTCAAGCTTTATTTTTGGTTAACATAAATTTAGATAGCCACATGCGGCTATCATGTTGGACCACACAGTTCTATAGTCTCTAATAAAGCATCACCAAGAAAAAGAAGATAAGAAATTTAATTATATATTAATCTTCAGTTAGAAAGCAAGAATAACAATGCAAGTAATAACATTATATACATTTAAAAACATATCCATTTGAAAAGAGATAAAATGGATTAAAAATTATATTTTAAAAATATAAATATAAAAATTATATTTTAAAAATATAAAAATTATATTTAAAAAATAAAAAATATATATGAACAAAATTCACTTAAGGTAGAAAATCTACATTTCTTGATAATCAATAAGGAACTGTAAAATGTACTCTAAAATCTATCTTCTCTAAAAGGCTTCAGGCCCAGATTCTGCAGACATGTTTATCTAAATTTCAAGAAGCAGATAATTCTGTTGTATAAAATATTCAAGACCATAGAATAATATTGAAACTTTCTGCTTCATTCTCCAAAGCTGGCATAACCCTGATGATACCCAAACCAGATAAGGCAATATGATAGAACAAAAAATGTATCCAGTTTCACTTAGGAACGTAGATGGAAAAATCTAAAATGATATCAATGAATTTAGTCCATATATTATAGGCTTATCCCAGCAGGACAATTATGGCTTGACATTAGAAACTCTATTAATGGAATTTACTACCTAATAGAACATAGTATAAAGGAGAAAAAAATATGATCATGTTGATACTAAAACATTTGGTAAATTTCAGCAACCGTTTCTGATTTAAAATTCATTAACTTGGTAGAAGGTATTGACCAGAAACCTTCTGTATTATATTCAGTGGCAAAAACATATGAATTATTCCCACTAAACTCAGGAACAAGACAAGCATGCCCAATGTTACTCTTGCTATTTGCCATTGTTTTGAATGTTCTAGCCAGTGCTTTAAGATTAATAAGTAAAAAGTATATGTTATGGATATAGGGATAAAAAGACTAGTCAGTCTTATTAAGGATTTGGGGAAATGGTACTCATAAACACTGTTGGCAGGGAAATAAATTTTTCTAGCTTTTGGAGAAAACAATTTGGCAGTATCTAAGTTGAAAAACAAAAGCTTACCTTCTGATCTTATAGTTTTGCCTCTAGGACTAATGCCTATTTGTAGAAAGATTATTTACTTTTCTTTTAAAAATAAACAGCTTTATTGAGGCACAATTCACATACCGTGCAATTCTACTCATTTAAAGTGTACGATTCCAAAGGGGAAAGGAGAAAAAACGAGTGGGAAATATCAGAAAGGAAGACAGAACATGAGAGACTCCTAACTCTGGGAAACGAACTAGGGGTGGTGGAAGGGGAGGTGGGCGGGGGGTGGGGGTGACTGGGTGATGGGCACTGAGGGGGGCGCTTGATGGGATGAGCACTGGGTGTTATTCTATATGTTGGCAAATTGAACACCAATAAAAAATTATAAAAAAAGAGTGTACGATTCCATGGTTGCTATTATATTCACAGAATTGTGTTAGCATCATCAAGGTAAATTTTGGAACATCTTCCTCATCCCAAAAAGAAATTCTTAGGGGTCACTTCAACCTCAGTATCCCCTGGTAAGCACTAAAGTGCCTGTTGTCCCTACGAGTTTGTCTACTCTGGACATTTCATATAAATGGAGTCATGCACTATGTGGTCTTTTGAGACAGGCTCCTTTTACTGAGTATAAGGTTTTCAGGCTTCAACCGTGTTGAGAAATGTATCACCACCTCATTCCCTTTTTAAAATTGTGGTAATATATACATAACATACTATTTACCACTTTTGCTATTTCTCAGTGTGCAGTTCAGTGTTATTAATTATATTTATGATGCTATGCAACCTTCACTATCCATTTTCAGAACTTCTGAAAAATCATTCCAAAAAGCAACTCTGTCCCATTTAACACTAACTTCATTTTTTGTCTCCACCAGCCCATAGTAACCACTATTCTACTTCTGTCTCTTTGACTTTACCTACTCTAGGGACATAAAATATTAATGAAATAATTCAATATTTCTTCTTTTTTGTCTGTCTTATCTCAGCATGTTTTCAAGGTTCACCCATGTTGTAGCATGTATCAGAATTCCCTAACTTTTTAAGGCTGAGTAGTATTCCATTCTGTATACATTCCACATTTTTCTCTTTTTTTTAAACATTAATCTCATTTATTTCTTTGATTCAATCCTGTCTGTTTTTCATAATTAGATCCTTCATAAATCATCCACAGTTATCTTCAATTTAATGAGACTAAAGATACATATGTACAAAGATATATTTACAAAGGTGTTCATTATAGCATTGTAAGAACAATGGTTTAATAAATTATCATCATAAATGAGGAACATTGGATCAAGATGACAGATGGGCACATGTTCTCCTTCCACTCCATATCCCACCAAATGATAGAAAACATATATTGAAGAGAATAAATCTATAACAGCCTGGAAAGTGAGGATGTTCCCAGTCAACTGGCATTTCTGAGGAGTATACACACACACACACACACACACACACACACACACACACACGACTGACATAGAAATCATGTGGAAGTGTGTAGACCAAACTATAGACAGTGGTTGCCTCTGAGGAGGGGATTAAATGGTTAAATGAAGACTCATCTCTTTTTTTCTAAACAAAAGAAGGAAGGAAATTAAAAGGCAGATAGAAATGAGAAGTGCCAAAGTTTTGCTTATTTTGAACTTGACCAATTTCTTGTACCTTAAATGTTCCTTCCAGCAACCCCTGGGAAAGCAGGCTGAAGGGGAGAGAAAACCCCATGATGGACCACCTTAACCAGCATGCCCTGCGGAGTTGTGTCTTTGGCAAGCTGCCTTTCTTGGCATTTCCAACTCTTTCACCCACTTCTTTGGCTTCAGCTCTGGTCAGCAACCAAATCTGTTTTCTCGCAAGGACCCTCTGTGGCCTGCCACTTCCAACTGTCCACTCTTTGCATGAATTCAAGCATGCCCCTTTGACAGTTTTGGTGGATTGTGTTCAATAACTGTAGAGAATAAAACATAGGAAAATAGAAGGTGAAGATGGAAATATTTTTCTTACTTGAAATGTCCTTGAAAATAACCCCAAAAGGAAATAAAGATGTTTTTTTGGGCTCTAAAATATTGGGGCTTGAATAGCACGTATTTTCCATCTAAAGAAAAGACTATGAGTGTCTCTTGGGATTTAGGAATTTAGATCTTACTCTGTTCTCTGGAATGTGCATTCATCAAAATAAATGGTTTGGGAGAGTCACCAGTTTGTTTTTCTCACTAGTAGGTGGATTTTTCAGCAGGATGAGTGACTGGGAAACGGGCCTTACAAATTCTATCTATTGTTCCTAGGATGAGAAAGAAACTGGTGGGAAAGTCACAGCAGAATAGCATTTGTAGGCAAAACTTTTAAAAATAGCATGACCTTCAGATCTATTTACCACCCTAGTACTGAAGACAAGAAATTAATAGTTCCTGTCTGTGAGCTCCTTAGAGTTGACCAGTCTACTTGCATAGTCAGTCATTGTGTTGTCACCTTTATTTATTGTATCCTCTGGTACATGACATCTCCTCGATGATCAGATACTAATTATGTGGTACTTCTGCTTTTTTCTTCTCTTTCAGGCAAAAATAGACCTCTTATTAGTTGGAGATGTCACTGTTCAGTACCTGGCAGATATTGCTCAGAAATCCTTTTCAAATATTGCAAAAGTCACCATAACCATGAGGGATGTGGAACAGGCAGCAGTACTTCTGGAGAACTGCCCATTTGATGTGGTTTTCCTGAAGATGACTTCTTTACCAACTGCCGAAGAGCTGGAAGCAGTTGAATTAATTAGGTGAACTTCAAAAACCTTGACTCTGTTATCTTTATAATAGTTTTTATTGAAACCCATTTCTATTTTTTTAAAAACCTTAAAAGAAGGTACTGTTTATGCTTTAATTTTTAAGATGAGATGTTTTCATGGGCAGAATAGGTGTACACATTGTTTTTATTGCCAGTTTGACATACTATTATAGGAATTATCATTTTAATTAAAAAGTAATTGATGTGGCTGAGAATGTGAGAATTGGTTGTAGAAATTTATTTAGTATATAGTACTTACCTTATTCTCATAGGTACTCCTTTTTAATAACTATGTCATTTAAAATGGCACATCTTTTCAGAGTTCATTAATTGTGATGGCAGATACTAAAGCAAGTGAGCACTTTTAGTTCTATGTCATGTTAGCAATGGACTAAAATTGTCTCTTTCAAAGATGTCCTAATGTGAAAGAGCCCTGAGGCTCTCTGGAGCTGTTGAGTCCTGATCAATATCACCTTCTAGATTTTTGTTTCATCTTGTAGCTCCATAGACATTCTGTTTCTATTTGATCCACTCCATGCTAGAGATCTGGAGTGTCTGGTGGTGGGAGAGTTAGGTGCTTTTTTGGCGTGGCTATACGACCTGAGCTGAAATCAAGAGTTGGATGCTCAAGTAACTGAGCCATGCCAGTGCCTCCCATTTTGGATGTTTTTAAACAAAGTTAGGTCAAAACAAATGTGTTCCCCTTCTACAAGAAAATTTGATAGAGAAAGCGTAAGTGCAGATAATATTGAAATATATAAAGACTTATAATAATTACAAGACAGGACTTTCAAGACTAAAGGAGAATGTTCAGAGACAATATTATTATCCCTGAATGAAAAGGAGCAAGCATATTACATTATGGGAAAAGAAAAGTTGGAATGGGAAAAAGCCAAAGTGATGAGTTTCTTTAAAAAGAGAGATGGGTAGATGGATGCAGCTCCTGGGGTTTCTAAGAACAGGTGAACATCTGCATTTCTTTTGGCTTTCCACTGAGAATGTTAACCTTAATCAAACCAGGCAAACTACCTCAAAGTGGATTTCACTTCCAAGTTATGTTGTGAACTGTCCTCCTTCTGAAGATCTGCCTATTTTATTAACATATCTTTAAAAAACAACTCCTTTACAGAGTTCCCCTGGCTGGGACCTCATCATAATAATTGCATTTATTATAGTATTCCAACATGTTTACAACAGTGTTATGAGGGTGGTAGAGCAGGGTTTTGTCATCCCTACATGACAAACAACAAAGGGTGAAGTGATTTGCCTAAGCGCCACATGACTTATTTTTACAAAACTCAGACTTGAACTCTTTTTTCTCTTCATGTTCTTTGTATGCATTCAGTGTATGCCAAACTTCCTATGAACTAATATCATTTTGGAAGAGCAAAGGACAAATTAGTGTGGCTGATCTCTCCCTTCATTCCAAGAATAGGAGCCTAGCCAGGTCCCTCTGAATGTAGTAAAGGCTTTGTATTTTCTCAGCATTGAAGCTACATGTTGAACAGGATAAGATTAAAGTTCTATTTAAGAACAACTTTTATGTCTTGTTGCAATTATTAAAGGCTAGGTTGGAGAGAACTCCCTCCCTGATGCTCACCTGTGTGAGTTCTCCCCACTGGTGGTTTCTTTGCTCAGAATAACACAGCTAAAGACTTCTCAGCAAAGAAGAGAAGGTAGATGAAGTTACTAAATATACAGAAATGCACATGGTAGTTCTAATATTTTGCTATAAAAACATTTATTTGAAAAGAAAAGGAGGATCATTTGAAAACCCCTGGATGTGTTTTTCTTGTCTCTTGTTCTGTTTATGCCCAATATCTAGGACAGGTCTTGACTAGTAAAGTACTCAGTGTCTTGCTGTGGGTATGAGTGAATACTTGTGTGGATATGTGGGAGAAATGCCATCCGGGGCAGACAGTGCATTCTTTGCACAGCTTTTGTCTTCCTCCCTAAAAAGGGGATAGTTTCTTTGGAGAGTCTTTGCCTTTCATGATGCTGGCCTCAGAGGCTTAGGATATCTCTGGAATTCCCTTTCTTGCCCTCAGAACTGTTATGAGTTTATGACATGAATTATTTAAACTCTTGTGGAGCATGTTTTTATTTTTGAAACTGTGTTTTTTTTCTTAGAGCAATGAGTCTTGTGAACTTACTGCCCCATTTGTAAGGCATTTAAACCTTTATCATTCCTAAAGCACTGTATCTTTTGAGTTTGAGCTGACATTTAATGTCTAAACCAAAATGAAATGTCTTGTTTAGCTTTTCTTTTGCTGTATTTTAGATTTTTCCCTTTCAGGTCCTTGTTGCTTTGTAATATCTCAAAATCTGGATGACCTTGCAAAATATGCAACTATTTATCTTTCATTTCTCTCTCTGGGTACTTTATATATTTCATCAGTTAATGGGGAGCTTAATATAGAGTAGAAATGTCCACACTTATTTGCAATATTAGAGCCCATAATTACAAATCTATATAAGACATGGATTTCTATTGAAGAATGAAGTATATAGCCTGCTAGCTATAATGTTAGACTGATTTTAGAATAAAATGTAAGCAACCTGTTTAAAAAGACTGACATTCTTGAAGATTATGGCACATCTGAGGGGCACCTGGGTTGCTCAGTTGGTTGAGCATTTGCCTTTGTTTCAGGTCATGATCCTGAGGTCTTGGGATGCAACCCCGTGTTGGGCTCCCTACTCAGCTGGGAGTCTGCTTCTCCCTTTCTCTCTGCTCCTCCTCCTGCTTGTGCTCTCTCTCAAATAAGTAACATCTTAAAAAAAGAATTCTGGCACATCTCAATTATAGGTTAACATTCTTAATAGTACTCCCCCATTTGATTTCATATTATGAATACATTTTTATTGAGCCTGATGAACTCAAAGCCTACCCATTGATAAAATATTGTAAGGTAGTTGAAGGGTTCATATGCTTGGCTTCAGAATTCCAAATTTGAACCACGCTCAAAGAGCAGATACTTGGGCAGCCCAGGTGGCTTGGCGGTTTAGCGCCTCCTTCAGCCCAGGGTATGATCCTGGAGACCCGGGATCAAGTCCCATGTCAGGTTCCCAGCATGGAGCCTGCTCCTCCCTCTGCCTGTATCTGTGCCTCTCTCTCTCTGTGTGTCTCTCATGAATAAATAAATAAAATCTTTTTTTAAAAAAAAAAGAGCAGATACTTGATAATTCAGATACATCCTAATACTTTATCTCCCAGAGGCAGGTATGGAAAATTAAAATATGTTTTAAACTCATCAATAATGTATGGATCCTGTCTAAAATTGTAATTTTTTTTTTCCATTCCATGAAGTGTCTCTGCAGTTCTTAGAATTCTGTGATCCTTGTGAGCTCCGAGCAGTTCAGCAGTAGCAAAGGAATGCAGAATGTGGTTCCATCTGCCCTGGCTATAAATCAAGTTTGGATCTGATTTTATTTTTCCCATGTAGTTTCAATTGTCTGATCGTTAACTTATTAATTCACTAAGAAAACCTAATCTTGTGAGCTACAGGGATCCATGTAACAAGCTGTCTTTTTGTATCCCCAATTCTAAAACATCTTTGTCTTGACCATGCAGCTCAGTAAATATTATTACCCAATTGGCATGACCTAGCTCCCTGAATGCTTGATGATAAACAAAATAACAACAAAATATTGAAGTAGTTATACTAAAAATATTATTCTATAAATTGATGGTTGACTCTAAATGTGGTGACCCTGACTTACGAGGTTCACAGCAGGAACTGTTCTGAAGAATAGCATGGAAACAGAGCACACCAACCTTCGCTATTAACCAGAATAAACTCTCAGAACTCAACTATATTTCATCACAGGTGCCCTATTAGGAGCAAGTGAACTTAGTGTTTTCACATATATAGTAAAGCTCTCAATTTTCTCATTGAAAATGGTTGTTTTAATTAAGTTATTAGCAAAAACCATTATTTGTTACAAGTCCCAGATAGGCCAGCCAGGTTAGTTTGGCTGCATTTGCCTCACAGATGGCATAAAGGATAGCTGTACTCAAGAAGGCTACCACCCAAAAGGGACACTGGCTTTTGTCCCTATAAGTCCTGTGACTCTAAAGGAAATTATTTTAGGAATTTCCCCTGGCTTCATAGAGACTTATAAGACACCACTGGTCCTCTTTTTTTTTATTTTTATTTTTTTAATTTTTTAAAAATTTTTTTATTTATGATAGAGAGAGAGAGAGAGAGAAGCAGAGACACAGGCAGAGGGAGAAGCAGGCTCCATGCACCAGGAGCCTGACGTGGGATTCGATCCCGGGTCTCCAGGATCGCGCCCTGGGCCAAAGGCAGGCACCAAACCACTGCGCCACCCAGGGATCCCCCACTGGTCCTCTTATTAGATGATAGATTTCAGAGGCCATGGCTTTCTCGAGGTTCTTTAGTCAGCCGAGTATACAACTCAGCTCAAGTACTTTATATGATCTTTTTAACTTTTTTCAGCTCCCAGGGACCAGACCTGGGGATAGGGGCTAGATTGGGCATCTGTACTGCTGCACCTTGAGCTTATTACTGCTTCCAGTTCCAGAGAATACTAGAGACAGGCATAGAAAAAGGGACACTAGAATATCAACATCCAGGCTTATATGTAGAGTATGGTCTTAAGAACCGTCATGACATTTAAATAGTGTGTTGTATGAAACATAAGGAGAAATGAATGCCTCCCCCCAAAGAATTGCAAATTTTTAAAACCCAAGAGATTTCAACTGAGAAGGTACTCATAAGGTCTCAGAACCTGCAATTTGACTTTGGTATATGGAAGAAGTGCTATTAATTGGAGTGGATGAAAGATTTTTGCTTTATTTTAGTGTTGCTTGGTTTTAAGGGACATTCATTCATTAGGAAGAGAACTTTTTTTGGTGATCCTGGAAACTAGAAACTCTTAGCTTGTTGATCTGTACAGAATGTGAATGAACAGCTGGGCTCCAGACTGGTGTGTTGGATTCTGGGAATTCTATTGATTAGTGGAGCTCCCGTACAGCATCACAATTAGGGTTTTACTGGCAGGGGAAGTGTTTGGGTGGGTAATTGATTCTGTACAAATGACAAAAATCCAGCAATTCCAACTCTGATATAAAACTTGAAATTTGAATGTCATCATGAGGCATGTGAATACACATATCCAAATCTAACCTATTTTTGTGCCAATAACATCAGTTTGTAAAATAAAAAAATAGAATATTTTTAAAAGCAAAGACTCTGTTTTATTTAAAATTCTATAATGCTAGAGTATTTAAGCTTATAATTTATTCTTTGTGAGTCAGCAAAATATTTTTTATTCCAACAGTTTGGCTAAACCATCTCGTACGTTTCTTTCTGTGGTCCTATTTGTTCAGTCCATTTTCCCCTTCCACTTCTGTTTCCTCATCCAATTGTCATACCTCCATTATACCTCACTTAAAAGCATACATGAAATACTTACACTGTGGCAGGGGATGTTCTTGTCACCCACTATGCCATCAAAACCTCCTACCACCAATATGCTCATGTGCCTTTCTTACCTCCATGTCCAGTCTGCCAGTTAATCCTTATCAATCCATGTATGCCTGTTTTGTTGGTAGTATTTCTGCCCAAGCTTCTCATTTCCTCATTCTCTTCTTTTTTCTGTTAGCCTAAACTCCTCAGAATTCATAGAGCAGAATCAAGCCTGAAGAAACCTCAGTTGTATGCATGTCACATGTTAGCAATATTCTGCTTGTTTGAAGTAATTAGTAAATATTCCGAGTTATTTATTTCTTTAAAGAAAGTTCTTCGTCATGGCTACTTTTCTCTACCATCAGTTCTTGCTGGCCTAACTGCAATACGGTCTCCCAAATCCACCCTTTGACATCACCCCCTGTCCATCCCATCATAGACAGAGTGGTCTTTCTAAGATGCAAATACAGTCATGTTAATAGCTTAATAGCTTCCCATTGTCCATTTTAATAAAATACCAAATCTTTAATTTGGCCTAAAGGCCTCTGTACCTTCTCTGGTCTTATGTGTCTCTTCCTCAGATGCTCTGTACCACTTTGGACTTCTTTGACTTTCTCAGACTTACCTGTTCTTTCTATTATAGGGCCTTTTCCTGCAGCCAGTTCTGTTTGTCCAGAATGTACTTTACTTCTTATCTGTTTCTGCTCTCCCACCCCCCCAATTCTACCTTTTGTATGATTAACCCCTAGTCAGCCACAGAGGCATTTCTGCCTAGAAGCCCGAGGCTGCAGAGTAAGGTCGTTCCACAGGTATAGACTTTCCTGGCCCCTGCGGCTTTCCTTCACAACACTAGGCACATATTTGGCTACTTAATTAATTATCTACAGTGATTTGTTCAATGTCTGATCCCCTCAAGAAACTATTAACTCCGTGAGAGCAGAGACCTGTCCATGATATCCCCTAGAGCCTAGCACAGAGTCTGGCACACAGTGGTTCTCGATATATGTGAGTCAGGTATATAAATTACGTATACAGTTGAACCTTGAACAATGTGAGGGATATGGGCACCAATTCCCTGCACAGTTGAAAGTCCATGTATAACTTTTTTGCAGGGGATATTTTTTATTGTGATAAAATCACATAACACAAATTTTTACCATCTTGTCCATTTTTTAGTGTTCAGTTCAGTAATGTTAGGTGTATTCACATTGTTGCTGATATATGTTGTCATATATCTCCAGAACTTTTTCATCTTGCAAATCAGAAATTCTGTTCCTTTTAAACAACGCTTTTTTTTTGTCCCTCCCTGTATCCCCTGATAGCCACCATTTTACTTTCAGTTTCTATGAATTTGACTACTTTAAACACCTCATGTAAGTGGAATCATATAGTATTTACTTTTTTTTATAACTGGCTTATTTCACTTAACATAATGTCTTAAAGGTTCATCCATATTGGAGTATTTAACATATTTTCCTTTTTTAAGGCTGAATAATATATTCCATGTATGCATATAATACTGTGATGGTTAATTTTTATGTGTCAGCTTAATTGGGCCATGGGTGCTCAGACATTTGGCCAAACATTCCTCTGTAAGGACGTGTCTGAAATACTTTCACATCATGTTCATAGCAGCACTATTCACAATAGCCGAGAGGTAAAAGCAACCCAAATGTCCATAGAGAGATGAATGGATAACAAAGTGTGGCTATATTATTCTGGATTCTCAAGAAACAGAACCAATAGGATGGCTATCTATCTATCTGTCTATCTATGTATCATCTATTTGTCCATCTACCTAGAGGTAGAGAAGGAAAGAAGTTGATTTATTTTAAGGAAGTGCCTCATGCGCTATGGAAGCCAAGAAGTCCCAAGATCTGTATTTGGTGAGCCAGAGACCCAGGAGAGACAATGTGTAGTCAGTTGAATCTGAAGGTCTGAGAACGAGGAAAACTGATGGTATAAATTTCATTTGAAAAGCTGGCAGTCTCAAGACCCAAGAAGAGCCCATATTTCTGTCTGAGTCTGAAGGCTGGAAAAGGCCAAGGTCCTAGCTAAGTAGGTCAGGCTGGAGGAGTTCCTTCTTACTCAGACTTTTTGGTCTATTTAGGTCTTCAATTAATTAGATGGAACCCACCCACTTTAGGAATGGCAATCTATTTTACTCAGTATATCTCAATTAAAATGTAGTTCTCATCCATGTATAACTTTTCTTTAACAATTAAAATGGTGGCATTAATACAGAAGTTTAGTAAAAATAGCATCTCAAATTTAGCTATGTTTAAAAAGACCACTTTTATTCTTGCTTAAAAAAGAGCCTAAATCTTATCCAGATTCCAGACCTAAGCACTAGTTTACAAGAAATATAAGAAAAAAAGAAATATTTAAAGAATGCTGTGGGGATGAAATCATTAAAATGCAGAATGTGAAAAATTCTGTAAGATAAATGACCCTTTTATATATATATATATATATATATATATATATATATATACACACATATATAAAGAGTAAGATAAAAAGAACTAAAAACAGGAAAGGGAAAATTGAATCTTGATTTGTATAAACTAACAGTTTAAAAAAATCGTAAGATGAGGCAGCTGGCTGGCTGAGAGGAACATGCAACTCTTAATCTTGGGGTTGTGAGTTCAAACCCCATGTTGGAAAAAAAAACAAAAACAAAAAAACAACAACAAAGAAACAAACCCCATATTGGGTGTAGAGCTTACTTAAAGAAATAAAAACTTTAAAAAATAAATAAAAAAGTAAAAAGGGATCCCCAATTTCTAAAGAAATAAAGAAAACCACTCTAGTTTAGTTCTTAGTAAGGTAAAATATCGAATCTCAATTTTTTAAATGATGATTTTGCTTCATTTTAACACTTTTTTCCTCTCAGATTTGGCAAGAAGAAAAATACACATTTGCTGTTTGTTTTTATAACCCCTGAAAATTTTAGAGGTATGTGCCTGCTGGACATATTGTTTTTTCTCCAAATAGAAATCATAAGGTCAATATTTAAAACAAAAATTCTTAGGTTGTGTTTCAGGGCATGGAGCTGACATTACTTTAAGTGAACCACTGACAATAGAGAAAATGAGTATTGTGGTAAAATACTGGAAAACCTATTTCTCAAATACCGGTGAGTGAAAACGAGATTTCCAAAGGTTTGAAAAGTTCTAATTAAATTCTACAAAAACTATATTTATACATTTTTTAAGTTGGTTTTCCATTGATGCCTTTTATTTGCTAAAGGTTAACTGTATGCTGTGTACTGTAAAGAACATGTAATTACTATTAATTATAGTGTAAAGGGGAAAAAATGAAAATAAACATGTTCTCTACCTGTAACAAAAAAAATTTACAACTTCCAAAATTTAAAATGTGTTGCCCAAGGACAAATGCAGTGTTGTGGCAGGCACAGGGTGTTTCTTTTTAGTGCCCCAGGTGCTGCCATCATTTCTTATTCTTCAAAATGGAATTAATTGGGATTCCTGGATGGCTTTGGCCCAGGGGGTGATCCTGGAGTCCCGGGATCGAGTCTTGCATCGGGCTCCCAGCAGGAGCCTGCTTCTCCCTCTGCCTGTGTCTCTGCCTCTCTCCCTCTCTGTGTCTATCATGAATAAATTTTTTAAAAATGGAATTAACCATGTCGTGTCATTGTATGAGTGTCTAAAAGGCAGGGCCACTAATTTTGAATTATTTTATACTTTCTGCTTTGCAAAACATTTGCTCATAACTTAGTTTACTTAAGCTAATAGGATGGTTGTCCCTCTCTTTTAGATTTTTAGACACAGATAATTAGTGTCAATGCTTCCGTTAGATCTCACATTTCTAAACTCTTCACCTACATTGTATTATGTGTATCACCAGCATCTAAACACTTAAGCTGATTAAATTAACTTTAATTTGACTTATAAAAGGACAGACTCCAATTTCTTTTTTTCTTTTTTAATTTCTTTTTTCTTTTTTCTTTTATTAAATTTTCTTTTATTAATTTTCCAATTTCTGAAATTAAATTCTACTGGAGTCATTGTTAGTCAATGAGTATGGTTTTTCTAGGCCTGAGATACTGATGGAAACTTTTTAAAATTAAGATAATGTTTTTCTTAAAAGAGGCCTGAAAAACACTTTAAGGATTATCTTCTATAAACTCACACTCCAGATGATATAGGACACCCCTCCTTCTTTCGTGTGTGTGTGTGTATTTGTGTGTTTTTAACATTCAGGGAAGATTAGTGAGTCTGTTCTGTAACATTCCAATGACTCTCAACCACTACAGCTTCAGAGTTCTTTCTGGAAATGGCTAACGGGTGACCCAGATCCTCTTTGCAACCTCTCATTTGGCTCTTGGTGGAAATAGAGCAGCTGCTTATCACCACCTGTTTAACACCCTCCCTATTGGTCATAACCACGTCTGCTTCTGGTCATTTCATCTTTGCTTTGAGGATAAGCAGCTGCAAAAAAAAAAAAAAAAAAGACAAAAGAGAAAAAAGCATCAGATGTCATATTTTGACAATACAGCTGCTTACTGCAGACCCATACATATTTTCTATCCTTGACATTTACCTATAAATAAGTTAATAAGTAAACTCATTTGAATGTGTTTTAAGCACACCTGCCACTAAGTTTAGAATCTAGTTGAAAGAGGATGTCCTGGAGTGAGCAATGTATATTTTCATTTTGTGTCCTAACTTGGGTGGTTTCATGTTTTACAAACTGAAATCTATAAATTGCTTTCTATTTTAAAAATATTGCTTTGTAAAATCTTTTGAGTAAAAAATGGCAACTGCTTTTTGATTAGGGCTTGTGTGTATGATTAACATTAACCCCCCTCCCCAGTGATTTTAGAATTAAAATAGTCCCTACTTTAAAACTTTCAGTTAAGAATGAATATCCTATGAAGCCCGAAGAACCTGGATTGCCCCTGCAGAAGTCCTGCAGTGAACAATTGGGATATTTTTCTACTGATCTATTTGCTTGGTTAGTTTTTGTTTTTGTTTTTGTTTTTACTTTTTCATAATAATAACTTTTACTATATAATTTCTGAAGAACTTATTGATTGTGGAACACTAGTTCAAGTGCTAGGGGTGATGCAAAAGGAAGAAGAGTCTGTGTTATAAAAGAGGAATGTGACTTTTTCTGTGTTTCAGTCCTGATCTGGGATGGAGGGTAGTGAATACTTGCAGAAGTATTCACTTCAATCTAAGGAAATACTTCATAACAATCGTAGTTGACCACAGGGACCAGGGTGAATTGCAAGGTAGTATGTTCCCAACACTGGATGTATTATAGTCTGGGTTATCATTAGTCAAAGTTTAATAATAGCAATGGTATTCACACTTTTTGGAAACAGTAGAATCTTCTTCAAACAAAAATTTTACTTATAACCCCAGTATTTAAACGGATAAGAGTGGCCCAAGATGTTATCTACCTATTACTAAGCTTCTCACTGACGTCTTTTTTGAATTCATAAATCTATCCCCCCAATTACTGAAAACAACCCTTGAAAAAGGTCTCTTTGTCTCTGTCCCCATCTCTCCCTTCCTGAGATATTATAACTGGTATTCAAACCTCCATTGAATAAGCAGTTGTCTGGGGTCATACTTTTCTAATGCTGATGTTATCTGCTTATAAAAATTCAGTTTTTGTGAAAATTTTTTGTTCACTGTAAGCTGATTTCCAAGGAGATTTTAAATGGAGCATAGGGATACAAAGAATGAATGTAGCTACCAAGGACATTGGTGATGATGATGAGAATTTTGAATAAGTCACTTCCGGAATTTGTAGAATGTGACCATCAAGTATTTGTAGAAATGTGACCATATACTATTTTGAAGGAAAAGACTTGGCAACCAATAAATGTGGTCAAACCAAAAATGTGCTCACTTAAGTAGTACAGAGATATTAATAGGTCTCTTAATCTTATTTAACATTTTAACCTGAAAGAAATTTATTGTATTAAACCTTATCTGAAATATAAGTTTGGGAAGGATTTTGGAAGGCTTTGTGATTTTCTTACATTACTTGCAACTTCTTTTTGAACCTTTCTTGTCTTGAATCTTTATTTTTCCTCAGAATCCTACCACTACAAATAGAAATACATTTTCAAATCAAGTTGTAGACCTTGGAATAAAATGTGTTAGGTTATAAGTTTCTTAGGGAAATATTAAAAAACACATTCATTAAAATGCTTGGAGAAGCTTTAGATAAATGGTAGACCAGAAGATATCTAAATGGAAGGAACCTGACCTTTGCTGATCAAGTTGGAATAGTGTACTATGGCCCTTTAATCCTTTGTGTTTTTTTCTTGTAACACACTTTCAATACAGTCATATAATTTGGAGTAGTCGTAATCAGTGAGGTCAGAATATTTTAATCCTGCTTGTGTCTGTTACTCTTTGTATATTTTAGAATTTTGATTAGTCATTGGATTTATGATGATCTTGATAATAAATTCTTTAGAGTCTTTGAAATAAAACATTCTGCACCAAATAAGTAAGGTAGTGAAGTGCTTTGATACTTACTGCACCTTTGCATGAAACAAGGGACTTTGAGAAGTACCTTTGATTAGTATATTGGTGCTTATTGTTTAATATTGCCTGACAATTTTCCTCTTAAATCTGTGACATGATTTTCTCTTGTTTCTAGCTCTGAAGCTCTAAGAAATGACATTGGGCTTGAATTAAAGGCTCCAGTGCCAAATTCTGAGAAAAGCAAAAAGATTTCTCTTCTTCATTCAAGCAAGGAAAAGCTGAGAAGGTGAATTATGATACAGTCTGTTTTTAGTATTATCCCTTTTACTTTCATGAATTTCATAATTTTTTGTAGTACTGTTAAAAGTCTCCATGAAACTGGTAAATCTGGCAACTAAATGCATGCTACTCATTCATTCACTTATTTTTTCATTTAGCAAATAGCTGTATCTGATATGTGCCAAAATATGATTGGAGAACTAAGATTTAAAAAAATTCTTGCCTTCAAGACCTTAGTCTAGTGCTCAAATAGACTTTTAAATAGGCTATTACATAGAAAATTATGTTTTCATAAATGTCATGATAGAGAAGAGCACATAGTAAGCACACTGGGAAAGTCACCTAAGACAGAATGAGGGAGGTGGAAGGCTTTGTTGAGGACATGATAGCTAAATTGAGCTTTAAATGAAAAATGACTATTAATTTGTTTTAAAAGTCAGGGGAGGATGTTTCATGTAGCAGGAATGGCAGATACAGAGGCTGACAGTATAAGAAAGTTCAGTGAATTTATGAAACTGAAGGTGTATCCATGTACTTGGCTATAATGGCACAAGTGGGAAGAGGCAGGAGACGAGAAGTAGTAGGTAAGGGTGTTGCACGTCATGTTAAGGAATTTGAATTTGAATCTGAAACTGTTGGGGAAGCTCTGAAGGATTTTTGCAAAGGAGTGTTAATGATAAGATTTGTACCTAGAGTGAACACCCTAGCAGGATGTTAGTGAATTGAATCCAGAAGCCTGTGGAATCTGTCAGAAGAAGTGATGAATCCTTAATGATGGTTTTAGAAACAGGAAAAGGTAGAATAAACCAATTCCAGATATACTAAGTGGGTAGATTCAATGTAAGCTTGGATGCAGGAGGAGTCAAGTGTAACTTGCAAGTAGATGTTGCATCTACCAGCTGACTGGGAAGTCCGGTAGAATGGCAGTCTGGCAGTGTGAGGTGATTTTTGCATTTGTTGGGTGTGAACACTCCAGGTTTACATGGAGCTGCTCAGTCAGGAGTTGGCCTTTAGGTTCTAGAGAAAGATTTAGGCTACAAATATGGACTTAGAGTTTCAGGATACAGCATCTACTTAAAGCAGTGGATGTAGGGATGGATATGATGACTTTGTAGAGCATGTAGAGAAGAGATAAGTGGAAAAAGGAGGACCTTGGGAAAAGCCTATTTAAGGTACAGGCAGCAGAGAAGAAATTGGAGAAAAGAGAGATCCAGAAGCCAAGAGGGAGTGGAATTGAGAAGACCAGAGAGAAGAATTTCCTAAAGGAATGACTGTTCAAGAATATCACGTGACAGAGCAAGTAAGGGGAGAACTAATAATTAACAATTTATCTTAGGCAAAACCTAAACATCATTGGTCTTGGCAAAAACATTTTCATTAGCATGTAGGGAAGAAGCACCATTGTGGAAAGATGGAAAATGAAAGGTGGGAGCACAAATGAAAGTAAAGAGAAAATGAGGGTGTGTGTTATGTAAAAGGAGATATATAGAGTAAAATGAGAAATTTTGAAAAGATTGAGCCAGGCTTAAAAAAAAAAAAAAAAAAAGATTGAGCCAGGCTTGAATAGGTTTATTTATATTCCAAAAGAAGTAGCTGGAAAAGATGTATTTATGGTATAAAAAATGAAACAAAAATTTATTCACTTGAAAACATGACTTTATGGATTAGCAATTTGAGTAGGGCTAACTGGGCAATTCTTTGTTGTTGTTGTTAAAGATTTTATTTATTCATGAGAGAGAGAGAGAGAGGCGGAGACACAGGCAGAGGGAGAAGCAGACTCCCCGCAGGGAACCCACTATGGGACTTGATCCTGGGACTCCAGGATTACGCCCTGAGCTGAAGGCAGATGGTCAACCACTGAGCCACCCAGAAAAGTGGGCAATTCTTTTGCCTACATGACATCAGCTGGGGTCGCTTGGTAGTATTCAGCTAGTACATGGTCTAGTCAGGACAGTCCAAGACATTATGTCTGGAGCCTCAGCAGAGATGGCTGGAAGTCTAAGCTCAGCTGAGGCTATCAATTGAAGCTTCTTCAGCATGGTAGTCTCAGGGTTGTCAGGCTTCTTACATGGTAGCCCAGGATTCCTAGAATGTTCCAAGAGACAGGGAGAGAAAGCCGCCACTGTCTTAAGGCCTGGGACAAGAAACTGGCTCAGTGCTATTTCTCCCATGTTCTACGGGTCACAGCAGTCACAGAACTATCCCGATCTGAAGGAAGGGTACATAGAACTCCACCTCTCAGTGGGTGGAATGTCAAATAATATGGAGAGGGAAGTTGATAATGGACTTGGCATCCCTAAGTAGATAGAAGCTTATGGAATCTAGAATCAGGTGGGAGGATACCTCTTCTACTGAGAATGGAGAGAAAGAGCTAAAGCCAAATGTGGATAAAGATGAATCTTTTCATGGGGGCCAGAAAGGAGGGAGAAGTTGAGTAATTTCTGCCAAATGACCTCCATTATCCACTAAAAACTAACCAGAGGGTAAATGGGTTTGAATTGGTGAGATGGGCTGGTGGATGGGCTAGTTTGACCCAAAAGACCTTCACTCACAGGTTTGCTGCTTTGGCTGAATGAAGGTAGTGTCTGCTGGCTAGTGCTAGCCCATAGATTTCACTGATCTGCACTGAATGAGAAAAATACAGTGCAGGGATCCCTGGGTGGTGCAGTGGTTTGGCGCCTGCCTTTGGCCCAGGGCGCGATCCTGGAGACCTGGGATCGAATCCCACATCGGGCTCCTGGTGCAGGGAGCCTGCTTCTCCCTCTGCCTGTGTCTCTGCCTCTCTCTCTCTCTCTCTCTCTCTGTGACTATCATAAATAAATTTAAAAAAATTAAAAAAAAAAAAGAAAAATACAGTGCAATGAGTATTTTTATTTTTATTTTATTTTATTTTTATTTTTATTTTTATTTTTATTTTTATTTATTTATTTATGATAGTCACCCAGAGAGAGAGAGAGAGAGGCAGAGACATAGGCAGAGGGAGAAGCAGGCTCCATGCAGCGAGCCTGACATGGGACTCGACCCCGGGTCTCCAGGATTGCGCCCTGGGCCAAAGGCAGGCGCCAAACCACTGCGCCACCCAGGGATCCCATCAATGAGTATTTTTAAAGCAGTATATTATACAATTTATATTCTAAGATTGTATTTTCCATATTTTATTTGGTGTTAAAATTATGATATTTCTAAACGGTTGCAATGAGAGGATATTGGGAGATGCTACCTCTCTTTCATTATTTTTCTTGTTGAGATCTAACATTAGAAGCCTTTTATTGGTCCTCCAAACTTCTGTGTTGAGTTTTTAAAATTTTAATGGTTGATGAAAACTAAAATCTGAGAATCCCTCAAAAAGATGCTTTGGAAGCTGTGTACCCCCATAGCATATTTAAAGAACTAGAAATCTTAGTTTCCCAAAAAGGAAAGCTATAACCAGGCACCCCATCTTTCCCTTTAGTGATTTTCTTGAGACATAACAGAAAGTAAAGAATCTGTCCCTATTTTTTTTTTCCTTTTCCTCCTCTTAACCCTTCTGAGTATACCTGTGAATCTTGAAATGGATGCTTCTACTCTGTTTCCCTTCCTCCTTCTCCCCCCAATCAGCTGCTTTACATATGCTTTTTTTTTTCATTTTTTTAAATATTCTATTTATTTATTCATGAGAGACACACAGAGAGAAAGAGAGAGAAGCAGAGACACAGGCAGAGGGAGAAGCAGGCTCCCTGCAGGGAGCCTGACATGGGACTCAATCCCGGGTCTCCAAGATCACACCCTGGGCTGAAGGCGGCGCTAAACCACTGAGCCACCAGGCCTGCCCTCCATTTGGTTTTTTAGCAGCATGAAGTAACATGATGTTGACTAATGTTAAGGAGATAATGGTTCCGGCTAATGGTTTTGAATATTTTCATTTGAGAATTTCTTTTTAAAATGAATCTAATAACTGTGTTTTCTTTATCAGAACAGATTAAAAATTGGCTACCTAATTCTAATATTCTTGGGGAAATCCCATTTGTCATACATGTTTTAAATACATTACATATGTTTTTATCTTGTTGAGGTATACTTTTCAGACTGATGCCATCATTTTGTTTGTGTGTCCATGGATCTAAAATGATGGTGATTTAATAATTTTTGGGATGTCTACTCACTTGAAAAGACATGAATATGAGATAGTCTTTCACAAATGAAGGCTTAGAAATTCAAGGAAAGTAGAACCCCAGGAAGTTCTCAGAGGGTCCCAAGTCCTATCTGGCCAAAAGGCCTTCCTCTGTGAACTGTTTGCTTGAGACATATTTGTACAGAGGAGAGACCCAAGGACTTAATTTGGGCCGAGATCTTTGGCCTCGGATCCCTTACAGCTTCTCAGAATCACTCTTAACTGGGGGAGAATGAAACCAGGTTGGTTCTTTTCCTGACTTATTTGGATTGGATCATAACCAAGCTGGCAGCTGGCAGCTGGCTGCTGGCTACTATGTTAGATGATAAAGACAAAACATGCCCTTTGACCTGTTGTTGTCTATTGCTGTTCCTTACACAAAAGAAAAAGAAAAAGAAAAAGACACTATTAGGGGCACCTGAGTGGCTCAGTTGGTTAAGCATCTGCCTTGGCTCAGGTCATGATCCCAGGGTCCTGGGATCAGCCCCACGTCTGGGCTCCCTGCTCAGTGAGGAGCCTGCTTCTTCCTCCCTCTGGTGTTCCCCCTGCTTGTGTTCTCTCTCTCTCTTTCTGTGTCAAATAAATAAAATCTTTAAAAGAAAAGAAAAAAGAAAAAGACAAGACTCTGTGGTGTTTCTGGAGCCTGTTAATCCTACTTTGTTGAGCCAACAATGACCTCCTTCAAAGTTTCACTAAACATTTCCTCCTTATTTTTGTCTTCTGTCTTCTTTTAGTTAAAAAAAAAAAAAATCATGGTATAATTAACATACAAGGAAATGCAATGAAGTTTCATACAATGATATCTTCAGTATATGTCTTTAAAATCTTTTCATTAAGTTTTTTTTTTTTTTTTTGTCTACCTTTCTACTGGGTTTTTCTGGGGTTTTTTTCTTACTAATTTTTAGAAATTCATTGTATGTTCTGCTACTAGGCTTTTGCCAAATATCTATATTGCAAATATCTTCTCTCAGACCATGTGTGTTGATATATACCTATTTTTAGTTAATACATAAGACTTGAAAGAAATTCTGCTTGGAGAGGTCACTTTGAGTTGTGTCTCGCTCAAAGGACGAAACTTTACATAATCTATTTGCTCCACTATCACTTCAGGATACAGGTCTCCTATTTTCCTGCCTATCCTTTTTTTTAAATTTTTTTTTTTTTTTTATTTATGATAGTCACACAGAGAGAAAGAGAGAGAGGCAGAGACGCAGGCAGAGGGAGAAGCAGGCTCCACGCACCAGGAGCCCGATGTGGGATTCGATCCCGGGTCTCCAGGATCGTGCCCTGGGCCAAAGGCAGGCGCCAAACCACTGCGCCACCCAGGGATCCCTTTCCTGCCTATCCTAACCTCAAGTTCCTAACCTTGATGTTAGAGCCAGAAAAATTTGAGAAGCAATGAATAAGGCTAGATCCATAATGTTTGCTAATACATTTCATAACCTTAGGAATATTAGAGAATTTAGGATAAAGAGTTCTACTTGATTGATGTCAGAAGATTAAATTGGTGTTTCTAAGAAGTCAGTTGCATGTATTTAAGTGTATGGTTTGATGCATTTTAAAGAGATGGTTTGTTACCCACTGCTCCTAAGAGGATGAGGCATTAGCCCTATTCAAGGGCTACATAAGGAAGCACCAGGGTTGGTCATGAGGGAGACAAATGCATACACCCATCTAAACCGCAACATTTCCGTTATATTAGAATGTTCCCCTGTGTATTAAGCATGTCTTTTTATTCTGATGGCTTATCATCGGGAAACTTCCTGACCATGGGGAGACTGCCCATCCCAGGGGTAGCCAATTTCTAGAGATAGTAAATGACTTGCCAGTGAGCATGCCTTGCATATGTGCAAACTGACCAACCCAGAGACTATCCGACACCCACCCCCTCTATCTGGCTCTTATGCTCCAGGCCAATATTCCCCTGCCCTTATCACCTCAAAATGATGTGCTACCATGCAACTTGGGACACCCCTACATCCCAGAGCCTGCTGAAATTATTCAAACTAGCCAGTCCAAAGCCTGCTTGTGCCTACATTGCCTGTTCCTTCTCTCAGAAACCACAGTAAAGGCTCTTGCCCTCATTTTCTTCTGACTCCTCCTGCCTCCTAACTGCCTCTGGTGCTTTACCATGTGGCCCTATGGGGTGTGAAGTGGCCCCCTCCTTTTGGGAACTGTCAGTAACCATCATTTAAAGGCAACCATCTCCTGATCTGTTGGCCTCACCATACCTGAATGATCATAACACATGCAATTTAAATTTCCTCATGCTCTTTACTGGTCTATCCTTTCCCATCCTCTAGAGGCAGATACTATTCTGATTCCTATCACTATAGATTTGTTTTGCTTGTTCTAGAACTTTATGTAAATTGAACCATCAATATGTACACTTAGGTCTGGCTTCTTTCACCCAGCAAACATTTTAAATTCATTAACATTGTGTGTCTTAGTGGTTTGTTCATTTTTACTGTTGAGGAATATTCCATTGTATAAACATACCATACTTCAGTTACTAATTCTCTGGGTTTTATCTATCAAGAATAAAGCTACTATGGGGGAGCCTGGCTGGCTCAGTCAGTAGAGCATGTGACTCTTGATCTCAGGGCTGTGAGTTCAAGCCCCATTTTGGGGTTAGAGCTTACTTTAAAAAAAAGAAGAAGAAGAAAGCTACTGCGAACATTCTTTTATATATATTTTGTGAACTTAGATTTCCATTTCTCTCAGAAAGAGTTGTGTACTGCAAGGTTGGTGTATGTTTCTCTTTTTAGGAGACCTCCAACCAGAAATCTAAAATAGCAGCACCATTTTGCACTCCCACTAGCAATATATGAGAGTATTAGTTGCTCCATATCCTCATCAACATTTGATATTTTTAGTCTTTTCCGTTTTAGTTGTTCTTGCAGTTGCGCAGTGTGATCTGTGATTCTAAATTTGCATTTTCCTGGTGATTGATGAGGTTGAGCAGCTTTTCGTATGCTTTTGGCCATTTGTATCTCTTTTTTTATGAAGTCTGTTCAAACCTTTTGTCCATTAAAAAACTTTTGTTCACTTATGTTTTTGTTATTGAGTTGTAGGAGCTCTTTAATATTCTGGATTCAAATCCTTGGTCAGATTTATGTCTTGAAATATTTTCTTTTAGCTCAGTGTTCATTTTTGTGAACTGTTACCTCTTTTGTTGAGCAGAAGCTTTAAAAATTTTTGACAAAGTCCAATTTATCAATATTTTACAATATGTATTATACTTTCCTGTATTAGTAATCATTGCCTACTACTAAGTTGCAATACGTGTTGTCTATGTTTTATAGTTTTAGCTTCTATGATTATTTATCTTAATTTCTATGGGATGAAGTGTTGATATTGTTTAATTTCAAACATTTCAGATTTTCAAGATTTTTGGAGAAAACATTCCATTCTTTAGTGAATTGCTTTGGTACTTTCATAAAAATCAATTACCAGAGGGAAGCCTGGGTGGCTTAGTGGTTGAGCATCTGCCTTCAGCTTGGGTCATGATCTTGCAGTATCAGGGTTGAGTCCCACATTGGGCTCCTTGCATGGAGCCTGCTTCTCCCTCTGCCTCTGTCTCTGCTTCTCTCTCTGTGTCTCTCTGATTTTTTTTAAAGATTTTATTTACTTATCCATGAGAGTCACCATATAATTATATATATAATTAATATATATAATATAAAAATATTCATAAGGTCACCATATAATTATGAGTGTATTTCTAGATTACCTGCTCTACTGATCTACTTCTCTATCTTCTTCACTTCAGTATTACATTGTAGCTTTACTATTCTCAGAATCAGATAAAGTTCTCCAGCTTGTTCTTCATTTTCAAGTTGCTTTGGATATTAAAAGGTCCTTTGAATTTTCATGTGAATATTAAAATAAGCTTGTCAATTTCTTCCTTTAAAAAATCCTGCTAAGATATTGATTAGGATTGTGTTGAATAAGTAGATCAGTTTGAGGAAAAATTGGTGTTTTCCATTTCGGTCAGTATTGATTCTGGCCATCCATCTCCATTTTTTAAAAGTCTTTATTTCAACAGTTTTGTAGTTTATTAAGTTTCTGAATGTTTTAGCAGGTTTTAAAATTTTTGTTGTAAGCAATTTTTTATTCATATATCCACAATTTTCATAATTTCAATAGCTTTATCTATTCATCACTTCTAGTCATTTTTTGTGGATTTCTCACATACACAATTATGTTATCTGTGAATAAAGACATTTTTTTCCCCAATCTTTGTGGCTTTTATTTCTGTTTCTTGCCTAATGCCCTGACTAGGTTCACCAGCTTTTTGAATTAGAAGTGATGCAAGTAGCATCCTTGCCTTGTTTATGATCTTGCAGGGAAAGTGTTAAGTCTTTTCATTACTGATGTTGTAGGCTCTTTTTATACATGCCTTTTATCAGCTTAAGAAAGTTTTCTTCTATTCCTACTTCAAGTGTCATCATGAATGGATGTAAAATTTTGTCAGTGTGTTTTCATTATTTATTAAGATGATTATACAGTGTTCTCTTTTCTGTTAATGTACTGGTTATACTGATTATTTTAAAATGCTCTACTCTGTCTTGATGTATTCTCTTATTTGTTGCTAGATTTGGTTTGCTAATATTTCATTAACAATTTTTGTATCATGTTCCTGAGGGTTATTGGTCTCTAATTTTCTTATGTCTTTATTGGATTTTGGTATCAAGGAGATGCTGACCTCATAAAATGAAATAGAAAGTCTTTCTTCCTCTTCTGTTTTCTGAAAGAGTTATGTAAGATTGATATGTTTTATAGAATTCAACAGTAAAGTTATTTAGGCTTGGAATTTTCTCTGTGGGAAGTCTTAATTAAAAATTAAATTTCTTTAATAATTGTAAGACTAGATTTTCTGTGTTTTTCTTCTCAGTTGGTTTAATTTATGTCTTTCAAGAAATTTGTTTAATCCAAGGTGTTAAATTTATTGAATGACTTTTTGTTCATGATATTCTCTTATAATCTTTTTAATGTCTGAAGATCTCTGATGATATTCCTTCTTCCATTTCTGGAATTGATAATTTGTGTTTTAGTTCTTCTTGATCAGTCTAACAAGTGGTTTATTAGTTTTACTGGCTTTTTTCAGTGAGCAAAATTTTTATTCATTGATTTTTTGTAGTATTTGCCCATTTTAGATTTGGTTCCACTCTGTCATTTCCTTTTTCTTCTCTATTGTGCTCTTTTTTCTATTTTCTTAGGTAAGAAACTTAAATCATTGATTTTAACCTTCCTTCCTTACTTCTTTCCTTCCTTTTTTCCTTCCTTCCTCCCTCCCTCCTCATCCTAAAGATTTATTTATTTTAGAGAGAGAGAGTAAGCAGGTAAGGAAGGGGAAGAGGGAGAAGCAAAGGGGAAAATCTTCAGGCAGACATCTTGATGAGTGTAGAGCCCAACACAGGGCTCAATCCCACAACCCTGAGATCATGACCTCATGACCAAAACCAAGAGTCAGCCACTTAACTGACTGGGAAAAAAAAAGTTTGCAAAACATATATAAAAGAATGTTTATGACAATTAAGCAATTTTTATTCATATATCCAAAATTTTCATAACTAGCATCTATCTAGACTTATTTAACCAACTGAGCCACCCAGGTACCCCACCTTTTCTTCTTTTCTAATAAAAGCATTTAAAACTATAAATTTCCTTTATAAAAGTTTTTTCTTATCAGTGCTTTAAATGCATTTCATAAATTTTGACATATTAGATTTTCACTATTATTTGGTTCAAAATACTTCTCTTTCTCATTATCCCTTGTAATTTTTTCCTTGACCACTGATTATTTAGAGTGTGTAACTTGTGTAACTTTAATTTCCAAATGTTGGAGATTTTCCAGATATGATTTATGATTTAATTACATTATCATCTGAGAGTATATTTGGTCAGGTTTCTATCCTTTGATATTTTCTGAGATTTGTTTTATGGCCCAAAGTATGGTTGCCCTTGATGAGTATTCCACATGCACTTGAAGAGAATATGTATTCTGCTGTTTGGGAGTATAGTGTTCTAAATATTAATAAGGTAGAATCGGTTAGTAGTGTTTTTCATATGTATTCTGTATCCTTATTGATTTTTCTGAGAGTTAAAATCTTGAGTGATGACTATAGATTGCTTTATTTTTTACTTCATTCCTGTCAGTTTTTGGTTCATGTATTTTGAAATTGTTGGTTGCCTGTCTTTTTTTTAAATTTTTTTTAAATTTTTATTTATTTATGATAGTTACAGAGAGAGAGAAAGGCAGAGACACAGGCAGAGGGAGAAGCAGGCTCCATGCACCGGGAGCCCAATGTGGGATTCGATCCCGGGTCTCCAGAATCGCGCCCTGGGCCAAAGGCAGGCGCCAAACCTCTGCGCCACCCAGGGATCCCTGTCTTTTTTTTTTTTTTTAAGATTTTATTTATTTATTTGAGAGAGAGAGAGAAAGAGCACATTCAGACATATGAGTGGAGGGAGAGGCAGGAGGCAGAGGGTGAAGCAGACTCCCTGCTGAGCATGGAGCCAATGCTGGGCTTCATCTCAGGACCCTGAGATCATGACCTGAGCCAAAGCCATACACTTAAACTACTGAACCACCCAGGCAGCCCAGTTGCCTGTCTTCTTAATGAACTGACTGTTTATCATTAGGAAATAATAAGCGCAAATTATCTATACTAATACTTCATCTTAAAATCCACTTTTATATTCATATAGCTTTTTTATGAAAGCATGGTTTTTCTTTAACCTAAATATGTCTTTATACTTAAAGAATATCTCATGTAAACAGCATGTAGATGAATCTTATTTTCCTTTTAAATTTGCCCATTCTGACAATCTCTACTGTTCAATTGGAATATTTATTTTATTTACATATAATTACTGTTAAGTTTGATTTTAGGGACATGATTTTTCTGTTTTCACTAGCTCTATTTTCCTTTCCGTTTTTCTCCTCCATTGCCTGCCTTCTTTGGGATTAATCAAGTATGTTTTAGCATTGCTTTTTATCTCCTGTATTGGCTTTTGAGCTGAAGTTATCATTTTTTAGTGGTTCCTCCAGGGTTATAGCATGCATCCTTAACTTACATAGTCTACTTTGATATTATGATACTTAATATACAATAGCATATTTCCACTTACCTTCTATTTTTGTTATAGTTGTCATTTTACTTTTACATATATTATCAATCCCATATTTTTATTATTTTTGCTAAATTGTAAGCTATTCTTCCAGTTATGTTTTGCTATGTAACAAATTGCCCTAAAACTTGGTAAGTTAAAACAACAGCCTATTTATCATATATTACAATTTTATGGATCATAAATTTGAGTATCATCAATTTGATTCTGTGATTCTTCTCCACATGGTGTTTAGTGTGGTAAGTGTTTAGCTGGTAAATGGCCTGTCCAGAGAACTCAGTATCTACAGAGATATTCTCTTGGTGGAGGGTGGTTGAGATGGGTTGCTCTCTTTCCCTGTAGTCCCAGCACCTCTCCACATGGTTTCTCCAGCCAGCCAGCCAGACATCTTGCCTGAAAGCTCAGGGTTTAATGAGACCAACACTGAAGCTATGTCTTCTTAAATGCTAGTCCTAGAACTGTTGGTAGTCACTTCTCCAGGTATCTTTGGATTAAAGCAGGCACAAGCCATCAGAGATTCAGAGGGAGAGGAAATTGATCCTACAACTTTATTGAAGATAAATATTTTTCAGTCATTTTAACCTATAACTATTGTTTTATCTTTTAGCTCAAATTTTAGATATTTTTTTTTAGTAAGACAGCATCTTCACCATTTGCAAGATTATTTCTGAGTTGCAAAAATCCTTTCTTCATGTTTTTTCTGTATTACCATGTTTTTCCCCTGTATTCTCCCATTCAGTCTTGGCTGCCACAACCAGACAGGTAGAAAGTGTGAGAATACTTTGTTCTTGCATCTGAAGTAGAAACCTCAGCAGCAGACATAACTGCTCCAGATCTGTCAGAGGCCTACTTTTGGTTTTTAAGATATTAATAAATTAGAAATAAATCAGCCTTTTATGTATGCCACCATACGTGTTATGTCTGATACTCATCACTTATTTGTGTAAATCATATTTCCATCAAGTATTACTTCCTCAAAGTAAATAATGAAATAAGCTATTTTTACATAAAGGACAAATTGGAGATTTTGATACCAGCTGACCTGCAGGGTGAGAAAACTAAACGATATTCTTTAGGTTAAATGGAAATGATAGCAAATGGAAAGTTGAATCTTTAGGAAGGGCTAATAGAATCAGAAATGATAAATATGGTAGTAAATATTAGAAAACAGACAGTTTTCCTCTATGTTTAGCTAAAATGCATCAGACTGTTATAAGTGAAAATTATAATGTTGTGGGACTGGTAATACTGTTCACTCTTCAACAAAACAAAGGTTAGGGACACTGATACCCATGCAGTCAAAAAGTTGTGTATAACTTTTGACACCCCCAAAACTTAACTACTAATAGTCTACTAGTGACCAGAAGCCTTACTCATAATATAGACAGTTGATTAACATGTAGTTTTATTATATACTGTATTTTTACAATAAAGAAAGTGTTATTAATAAAATCATAAGGAAGATAAAATACATTTATAGTACTATACTGTATTTATTGAAAAAAATCTGTTTATAAATGGACCCATGCAGTTCAAACCTATGTTGTTCAGGGATCAACTGTATATGTAGATGTAGTACATATGACAACTATAGCATGAAGGATGAGTGGGGCAAAGGTACTTACATCATTGCAGAATTTATGTATTTTATATAATGTCATAAAATTTTAACTCTAAATAGACTGTGAAAAGTTAGATATATAGTGTAATCCCTGAAGCAACACTAAATAGATATGCATAAGGCATAGCTTTGAAGCCAATAAACAAATTAAAATTGAATTTTAAAAATTATCTAAAAGAAGATAAGATAGGAAGAACAAAAAAGCCAAAGAAACTACAGGGAAAAAAAAAAAAAACATAAAACAGTAGATCTTTATCCACCTGTATCCAACTTCTAGCACAGATTGTCTGAATGAATAGAAACAAACAAAAAAAAACCCCAAGATTTATCTATCTGTTGTCTCTAGAGACCACTATAAATATAAAGACACAGTAAGGTAAATAAATAGAAAAATATATACTGTGAAACATATGTATAAGACTAGACTGGCTACATTAATACCAAATAAAGTAGACTTCAAGACAACCAGTATCACTTGAAATAAAGATTAGCTTTTCATAATGATGAAAGAATTGATTTATCAGAATGATACAACAATCACAAATAGTATATGAACTATGTATTTGAAGCAATAATTCACAGAATTAAAGATACAAATATCAGCAAGAATTATTGGAGATTTTACATCCCTCTCTCAGCAGTTAATTAGACAACAAAGATCAGTAAGATATAGATGTGAACAGTATTAACCACCTTGATCTGGTAGATATTTATAGAACATTATATACAGCAACGGCAGCAGAATACGCTTTCTTTTCAAAGACACATGGTACATTCACTTAGATAAATTGTATGCTGGGGGGTATAAAACATTTCAATACATTTAAAAGAGTTGAATTCACAAAGAGTATGTTCCCTGACCACAGTGAAGTTAAATTAGAAATCAATAAGAATTAGATATAAAGGAAAACCTCAAATATTTGAAAACATAAAAACATACTTCTAAATAATCCATGGGTAAAAGAACAATATCACAAGAAAAATTAGCAAATATTGCAAACTGAATGATGGTGAGAAAAGAATATTTCAAAATTTGTGAACTGTCAGCTAAAGCAAAGCTATGGAAAACACTATGGCTTTAAATGTTTATATTAGAAAAGGCAAAAGGTCTAAAAATCAATGACCTAAGAGTCCATTTTAAGGAGCTAAAAAAAAGTAGAGTAAATTAAATCCTAAGTAAATAGAGGGGAAATCCCTGGGTGGCTCAGTGGTTTAGCGCCTGCCTTTGGCCCAGGGCGTGATCCTGGAGTCCTGGGATCGAGTCCCACGTCAGGCTCCCTGCATGGAGCCTGCTTCTCCCTCTGCCTGTGTCTCTGCCTCTCTTTCCTGTGTCTTTCATGAATAAATAAATAAAATCTTAAAAAAAAAAAAACAAAGTAAATAGAAAATGGGGAAATCAGGCAGATGAGGTGAGAGACTTTTACCAATATCTTGAATGAAAAGTGAGAGACTTTTACCAGTATCTTGAATGAGGAATTATTGCTATATATCCTGTAAACATTTAAATATAAAAAGGGTATATTTTTGAAGAATTTTATGCCAGTAAGCTCAGCCAGTTAGACAACATGGACACATTTTTGAAAAACACAATTTACCAACACTGACATCAGATGAAGCAGAAAATCTGAATAGCCCTATATAGTAAAGAAATTGAACTTGTTATTAAAAACCTTACCAAAGAGAAAACATTAAGCTTAGGTGGTTTTACTGATGAATTCTGTCAAACATTTAAAGAAGTAATATCAACCTTAAGTTCTTACAGAAAATGGAAAAGAGGAAATAATTCCTAACCCATTTCATGAGGCCAGCATAACCCTAAACCTAATGAAGACATTATTTAAAAAAATAAAACTACAGACCAATATCGCTCATGAATAGGGACATAAAAATGCTTAACATAATTTTAGCAAATCAAATCAAGTAATATATGAAGATGTAATACATCATGACCACACCAGATATATCCTAGAAAAGCAAAGCTGATATAACATTCAAAACATCAATCAATGTAATTCACATTACACAGAATAAAGGAGAAAAAACATATGATTAACAGATTCTGAAAAATTACTTGACTACATTCAGTACTCTTTCAAGTTTAAAAAACAAAACAAAACAATCTTTAAATCATACATGGAAGAAAACCTTCTCAGTCTATTAAAGGGCATCTATGAAAACCGATGGCTAGTATTGTACTTGATGAAAATCTGACCATGTTCCTTAGATCTGGAAAAAGTAAGGAGTGTACATTTGTACTACTTCTATTCATCATGGACAAAAATGTCCTAGCCATTGCAGTTAGGTAAGAAAAAGAAAAGCATACAGATTAAAAAGGAAGAAGCAAAGCTTTCTTATAGATGGCATGAATATTGTGTGAAAAGTGCAAGGACGCCTACAAAACAACCCTATACAACCAAAAGATTAATATAGCAAGGTTGCAGGATATAAGGTCAATGTATAAAATTTAATTGTATTTTTATACATGAGTAGCAAACAATTAGAAAATGAAAATTAGGACACCTCCGTGTCTCAGTTAGTTAAGCATCTGACTCCTGGTTTTGGCTCAGGTCATGATCTTAGGGCATTGGGCTCTCTGCTCAGGTCATGATCTTAGAGCATTGGGCTCTCTGCTCAGTGTGAAGTCTGTTCGAAATTCTTTCTCCTGCCCCCTACTTGCATTCTTTCTCCTCTCTCTCAAAGAAATAAAATCTTAAAAAAAAAAAAAGAATATGCAAATTAAAGATAATTACCTTTTTTAAAAGATTTATTTATGTATTCATGAAAGACAGAAAGAGGCAGAGACATAGGCAGAGGGAGAACCAGGCTCCCTGCAGGCCAATGTGGGACTCTATCCTGAAACTCCGGGATCATGCCCTGAGCCAAAGGCAGATGCTCAACCGCTGAGCCACCCAGGATCCCAAAAATAATTACTTTTACAACAGAGTAAAAAAAGCCTTGTAATACTTAGGAAAAAATATGCAAAAGACACATAGGATCTATACATTGATCACTCAAAATATTTCTGTGAAAACTAAAGAAAACCTAAATCATGCATTATACCATAACTACAAATTGAAAGAATCATTATTGTTAAGATAGTAGTTCTCACTGAATTGAAATATAACTTTATTTGAATATGAATCATAAATCCAGTAGGGATTTTTTTGGGTAAAAATTGATAATCTGATTTAAAAATGGAAAAGACCTAGAATATAAAAGGACTTAGAATAAAGCAATCTTGAAAAACTACAACAAAATTGGAAGAAACTATCTGACCTCAAGACTTAATATACAGCTACAATAATCAGTATGTTACTATCATAAAGGTTGACCAATAGATCGATGGAACAGAGTATCCTAATACTGGGCCCACACATTTGTGTTCACTTGATTTTCAATAAATCACCAGAGCAAACTTATTGGGAAACAAATCTTTTCTATAAATGGTCTTTGAATATCTGGATATCTAAATGGAAAACAATGAACTTTGACCCCTTACTCATACCATATAAAAATTAATTCAATATGGAGCATAGACAGATCTATATTATAAAACTAAAACTATAAAGCTTCTAGAATAGCACTGTTTAGTAGAACTTTCTGCAGTGTTAGGAATGTCCTCATTTGCATCCATTGTCTAATGAAGTAGCTGCTAGTCATTATGTAGTTGTTGAGTTTTTGAAATCTGTCTATTGTAACAGGAAGTTAATTTTAAATTTTATTTAACTTTAGTTTATATTTAGATAGACTAATGGCTATATATGTCTATGTAGACCGGTCTAATGGGCTATATTGGACAGGACAGCTCTAGAAGAAAGCATAGGAAAATGTCTTCATAAGCTGAGGGTGGGCACCTGTTCCTTAGACCCAGAAAACAATAACTATAAAAGAAAGAATAGGTGAATTCGACTCATCAAAAATGAAAACTTTTGCTATCAAAACATACTAGTAAGAGAGCAAATCGGCAAAATATAGATGGGGAGAACACATTTGCAAAACAAATATGCTGACAAAATTCTGGTATTACAAGATACAGTGAAATGATAGGACACTTGCACCCCAACGTTCATAGCAGAGTGTCCACAATAGCCAAACTGTGGAAGAAGCCACATTGTCCTTCGACAGATGAATAGATAAAGAAGATGTGGTATGTGTCCACACACAATGGAATATTACTGAAGCATCAGAAAGGATGAATACCTACCATTTGCTTTGACATGGATGGAATGGAAGGTACTATGCTGAGTGAAATAAGTCAGTTGGAGAAAAACAATTATAATATGGTTTCGCTCATATGTAGAATATAAGAAATAGTGAAAGGGACCTTAGGGGAAGAGGGGGAAACTGAGTGGGGAAAAGTCAGAGAGGAAGACAAACCGTGAGACCCTGACTCTGGGAAACAAAAAAAGGGTTGCAGAAGGGGAGGTGGGTGGTGGGATGGGGTAACTGGATGACAGGCATTAAGGAGGGCACATGATAAAATGAGCCCTGAGTGTTACACTGTATGCTAGCAAATTGAATTTAAATAAAAATGTAAAATAAAAAATAATAAAATTCTGGTATTACAGATAATAAAGAACCCCTAAAGATCAATACCAAAAAGATCTGCAGTTCAGTTAAAATGGAGATAAAAATACTTGAACAGACACTTCACAAAGGAAGATATGCAAGTGACCAACAAGCACCAAAAAAAATGCTTAACATAATTTGTTATAGAAATGCAAATTAAAGTATGAGGTACTACCATATATACCTCAGAAAGGCCAAAATGCTAAAATTAAAACTGCTGACAATATTAAATGTTGTCAAGGATTTGAAACAACGGGAACTCTCATACACTGATGGTGGGAGTGTACAATCATACTATTTTGGGCAAAGTACTACCAGTTTCTTATATATTTATAAAATTAACCCATTAATTCTATTCTTAGATATGTTCCCAGAGAAATAAAAACATACATTCACAAAAAGATTTACAGAATGATCGAGCAGTTTTATTCATAATGACCAAAAACTGGAAACAGTGGAAGTGTTTATCAGTAAGAGAATGGATAAATAAACTGTGGCATATTTATACTGTGGAATACTATTACTCAATAAAAAGGAACAGATTACTGATAATGAACAAATCTCAAAAATATTGTGCTTAGTGAAAGAAATCTTATATCAAATGGCATATGCTATAAGTTTTGACTTATATGAAGTTCAGAGACAGGCAAAACTAATATGAGATGGAAAAATATCAGAAATGTCCCTTTTGATAAGATTGGGAAGGAATATAAGGAACTCTCAGGAGTTGTGATAATGTTAATTAGGGTTTTTGTTACATAGTTTTTTGCATTTGTCAAAACTCAACTTTTAAGATGTGTATATTTGTTTTATGTAACTTTTATTTGAAAAAAATAATTAACTTTCTAGCTAATATGTTTAAGAGTTTAGTGTCTTAAGTTTACAATTTACTTTGAAATGCTTCAGTATAATGAAATGGATCACTGTACGGCCAGTGGGATGATTCATATGTGACAAAGCATGTTCATTGTATATTCTAGGTAGGTGCAGTATATATATGTTCTCTTTATAAATCCTTCTTTCAGCTTTTAAGCATTAATATCTTAAATTCTTTCAGTCTTTCTGTGTCTTTGAACATTTTCCTAATGAATGTTGGAAAAAAAAGTAATATGATTTTTTAGTGTAAAAGTGACTTGTACCCAGCAAAAATATTTGGGAAATATAAAAAAATGAAAAGCCCAACCATCCAGAAATAACTATTACTTGATGGTTTTGCTTTCAAGTCTTTTTACGTGCTTTATTTTTACTTTAATGTCTGTGATCATATTTTATATATTTCCTTATGTTTTATACTTATATCCTATAAAATATTCTGTTTTTCCCGAGTAAGGTTTATAGCATATCATTTCCCCTGCCAGATAGTATTCTACTGAGTTAGTATACTATAGATTACTTAAGTACCCATCTATTTTGTGTGTTTAGGGTTTTTTTTATGTCTTACTGATATACCACTATAATGGATATTGTTTCGCAGAAAGTTTGTTCTGTTTTAGGCCCTTGTAAGTGGAAGTACCACATCAAAGGGTATGAAAAATTTCAAAAAGAAAAAGAAAAAAAAATTTCAAAGCTCTTCATACACATTTGTCAAATTGTTGACCTTTTTTCTAGAATAGTCCCTGAGATACCTCTATAGAACCCTAAAAGAGGTTGCTCAAAGTTTAGTTAAGACACCACTGACCTAGAATATTTGAGTTATTCACAGGCTATATATCAAATTGCATTTTCTTTAAGATTTTTTTCTGAGAGAGAGTGAGAGCATAAAAAAGGGAGGAAGACACAGAACTCCTAGAAGACTACCTATTTTTTAATGGATTTTTTTTTTTTTCCATTTTGAGGCCACAGATTCCTGCTGGTAATTGGCAGAACCACCATTTGACTACGTGTGTGTGTGTGTGTGTGTGTGTGTGTGTGTGTGTGAAGGTAATGAACAAATCTGTTCAGCACAAAACAGGTGTTTAATAATGTTGGTTAAATGAATGCATGCATAAATGAAGGTACCAAAGGCTTAGATTTACATTTCCTGTGCATTTCCTCTCAGAACTGTGAAAGACTTAGGTTATCAGGCTGATACTAGCCTGAATGATGTTCTCATTTGCATATTGGTTTTTTGTTTCATTCTCATATCTACCTCATGAAGAAAGCAACTTTCTGATTTTTCTTTGGCTCAGAACACAGAGTTACATGTAAAGCCCATGTAATTACAAGATACTAACTGATCTGTTTTTGGAAGTGTGGTCCAGGTCACAGTGACATGAATTGTCTCTTGTTTTTTGTCTCCTAGGCTCTAGTGTGAATCACAAAAGCACTTATGTGTAGCATACCTCTCTATCCTCTGAGGGAGGTTTCCACAGGCAGGGTCATCCTCCACACTGCAGCAGGCCCGGGGCAAGGGAACTGGGGCTACCGTCACCACAAACATGGTGCTTGACAGCAGTGTGAGCTGATGCCCTAGGAAGCTTTGTGGTTCCAGGGCCTGGGGAAGCTGCTGGCTTATGGGGACATGGCCTTTCTGTGAAAGAGACTAGATGGGAAGGGAGGTAGTTCCTCTGAAAACAAACCCAACAGGAAGGATTGTTTGTCCTTGTGTATAAGGAAGAAAATGAGACTATCCTTTCTCTGCTTAGAGAACGAATCAAGTATTGCTGTGAGCAGCTGCGTACTCTGTTACCATATATAAAGGGGAGAAAGAATGACACGGCTTCTATTCTTGAGGCAACCGTTGATTATGTGAAGTACATCCGGGAGAAAATCCCTCCAGCTATTATGGGCCAGGTATCTGACTCCAAGCCCTTGAATTTTATCCTCATATATAGTGCTTTAAAGCCATAGTTTTATTTTTTATAATTGGAAATATATGTGTGTTTGTATATATGAAAAAATATCTGTATCTAAAAAGAGATTTCTCTCTCTCTCTCTCTCTTAGATTACGGAGGTACTTCAGAGCAATAGGAGGTTTTGTAAGAAACAGCAAATGTCCATCCAGCTGTCCTTTCCAGGCACAATCATGGCACAAAGGTATGATGAGGGCTCTTGTGTATTGGAAGTTGGCTTGTTACTTTCCTCTGATGCTAATGCTAGAAGTATTGTAGACAGACACTGAACCCACCTGTAATGAAAACTCAGGTATTTCATTAAGAATCAGTGAGCTTGGGAAGCCCCGATGGCTCAGCGGTTTAGCACCGCCTTCAGTCCAGGACATGATCCTGGAGACCCGGGATCGAGCCCCACATCGGGCTCCCTGCATGGAGCCTGCTTCTCCCTCTGCCTGTGTCTCTGCCTCTGTGTATGTGTGTGTGTCTCTCATGAATAAATAAATAAAAATCTTAAAAAAAAAAAAAAGAATCAGTGAGCTTGGGGTACCTAGGTGGCTCAGTCATTTAAATATCCAGATCTTGATTTCAGCTCAAATCATGATCTCAGAGTGATGAGACCAAGCCCTGCATTGGGATCTGCCCTGGCCATGGAGCCTGCTTGAGATTCTCTCTCTCTGCCCCTCTAAGCGCCCCCCTCACCATGCATACACACATGTGCAAGCACTCTCTCTGTCTCAAAATCAGTGAACTCTTCCCATTGCCAATGTGTGTCATTTAGTCACAGTGATAAAATATATAATATTCTCAGTCCCATGATCCTTTCATCATTTGACTCACTTCTATTTCTTCTCTTAAAAATTCCAAAGATCTTAAAGTAATGTTTTATCTGTAGTGATGATCATGACTGGCAGACCCACAGGGGCAGGATGCATTCTAGCATTCCTCTGTTATAGGAGGTCATGGGCCCTGGAGCAGTCCAGACCTGTTTTAGTTGGGAGTTTTTGAAGAATATGCTAATACAAAATGTGACATGCCAAATGAATGTCCCTTATTTAATATTATTAGAATACATAAGCAAGGAAAAACTATAAAGCAAATCATTCCTCCATACCTGAAATTATCATCATGAATCCTATTCAAACCATTTGTTCTTATGCCTAAATCATCCATAGTTTAGGCTCTGTGGACTTGAGTGATAGTAGAACAACTGAACTCAGCAGTGTGCATGTTGTCTTCCTTGAGAATTGTATAAAGTGTTTTTTTGTCATTTAAGGGAAAATGGTGTGTTGACAAGCACTTATTCACCTATGAGAGGGATCAGATTCCTGGCTAATAAGTGCTTGAATGTGTACTCTGTTCCTGCCTCAGGGGGCTCCTTGGATGAACCTGTAAGAGGTGAGTTCCACCTGATAACCTGTGTGGTTGTAGTATGCTAGGGTTACGTGGATGTCCTACGCACTCCTGTGTTCCTGTACATTCACTGCTGTAGCCGGGGAAAGGAGTAGGGCTAGAAGGTTATACCATGAGTCCTTTTGGTGTTGCCTGTTTCAGGTACACAAGATGGCCACAGGCATTCATATGGTGTTATCTCAGAAATTGAGCTCAAAATTGACCATTGTTACTGGAAAGCTCATCATCTTTTTATGGAGGAGTAATTGACATATAACATTATATTAGCTTCAGGTATACAAGATGACGATTTGTTATTTATATACAGTGTGAAATGATCACTGCAGTAAGTCTGCTTAACATCTGTCAACAAGATTATAATATTCTTTTTCTTGTGATGAGAACTTTTAAGATCTAGTCCCTCAGCAACTTTCAAATATATAGTATAGTATTATTGATTGTAATCACCATGCTGTACATTATATCCACATGACTTTTCTATTTTGTACCAGGAAGTTTTATACCTGGTTGAAGTATATACCAGTTTGACTGGTTTCACCCATTTCATCCCCCAAGCCCCATCTCTGGAAACCACCAGTTTGTTCTGTGTATCTCTGAGCTTGATTTTTATGTGCTTATTTTTTGAGATTCTGTATATAAATGAGATCATACAGTATTCCTCTTTCTCTAACTTATTTCACAAAGCATAATGCCCTTAAGGTCCATCTATATTGTCATAAATGGCAAGATTCCATTCTTTTTTATGGCTGAATAATATTTCAGTGTGTGTGTGTTTATAGATCTATATCTATCACATTTTCTTTACCCATTTATCTATCAATGGATACTAGGTTCTTGGCACTTGTCAATGATGCTGCAATGAACAAAGAGGTGCCTATATCTTTTTGAGTTAGTATTTTTATATTCTTTGGATAAATACCCAGAAATAGGATTGCTGGATCATATAGTAACACTATTTTAATTTTTTTGAGGAACCTCCATATTGTTTTCCAGTGGCTACATCAATTTACATCCCCACCAACAGTTCACAAGTATATATATCCTTACCAACACTTATTATCTCTTATCTTTTTGATAATAGCCATTCTAATGGGTGTGAGGTAATATCTCATTGTGGTTTTGATTTACATTTCCTTGATGATTAATGATGTTGAGTATCTTAGCCATTAGCCACTTTATGTCTTCTTTGGAAAAATGCCTATTTAGATGCTCTATCCATGTTTAAATCAGTTTGTTTCTTTGATATTGACTTATAGGAGTTCTTTATGTATTTTGGATATTAACCCCTTACCAGATATATGACTTGCAAATGTTTTCTCCCATCCCATAGGTTTCCTTTTCATTTGATTGATGGTTTCCTTTGCTGTGCAGAAGATTTTTGGCTTGATATTACAGTCCCACTTGTCTATTTTTGCTTTTGTTGCCTTTCCTTTTGGTGTCAAATCCACAAAATCATGAAGACCAAGACCACTGGTCTCCAAGACCAGTGTCAAGAGGCTTACTCCCTGTTTTCTTCTAGGAGTTTTATGGTTTCAGGTTTTTTTTTTTTTTTGGTTTCAGGTTTTATGTTTAGTCTTCAATCTATTTTGAGTTAATTTTTGTGTATGGTGTAAGATAGGCATCCAGGCCCTTTTGCATATTACTGATCGATGATAAGCACATTGGTGACTTTGTTACATGAATAGAATCTAAAGGAAAGGGAAGTACTCAAATTAATTGAGTACTAACTATGTACTGAGCATTTAGCATATTGACTATTTACCTCCTTCACATCTTTGCTAACATGTCACCTCCTCAGTGAGTCTCAACCACTCAATTAAAACTGCATACTCCTTTCCAGCATCACATAGTGCATGAGACTTCTTATATACTTTCTCTACTCTATTTTTTTCCTAGCACGTATTTCCTTCTAATATTCTTTACTTGGATATGGTCATTTTTTTAATTAAAATTATTTATTTATTTATTTATTTATTTATTTATTTATTTATTTATTTTTATAGATCTTATTTACTTATTCATGAGAGATACGGAGTGGGGGGGCGGGAATCAGGCTCCCTACAAGGAGCCCCATGCGGGGCTCAATCCCAGATCCCAGGATCACACCCTGAGCCAAAGGCAGATGCTTAACCACTGAGCCACCCAGGTGTCCCACTTGGATATTTCTTATTGCCTGTCTTCTTCCACTGGAATAACAATTCTGTGAAGACAGGGAAATTTTTTTTTTGCCTGTTCTGTTCATTGCTGTATTTCTTCTACCTAGAGCAATGACTAGCATACAGTCTGTACTCAAGAAACCTTCCCTATATGCATATTCCTTGTGGAACAAGTATTTACCAACTGGGAGGCATGCCCATGTACTTGTAGAAATAAGAAGATAGAAAAAAGCAGAGCCAGAGTAAAAGAACACTGCTACCAGCTTGTGACTTTTCTATTCTGAAGGTTATTCTTCACTGAGAGCCCAGTAAGGTACCACGCTGCTAATCTTCATGTTGGTTGCTAGGTGACAGGACACGCTTACATCTGTCTTCCGTGCCCAGGTCTGAGGTCACTCTTGTGCTGACTTCTTTGAAAGGATTCCACTTGTTTACTTCACCTCCCCTTATCTGGGAATGTTCTTTCCATGCTGTGCCTGGGGAACTCCCTTAGTTCTCAGCTTAAATGTCCCTCCTTGAAAAATGGGGGCACGAGGATAGAGATGCTTCCTTGTTCTTACGAAGCTGGCAAATTAGTAGCAGAGAAAGTTACAAAAGCAAATATGATTCCTGTGGTACTTTGAATGCTATAGTAGAGGCACTGTGCATGATATGTGGACGTAGTCAAAGCCATAGGAACAAATGATGTTACTAAGGATGCTGACTAAAGTCAAAAGAGAAAGAGACCAAAAATAGAATATAGCTCTCCTTGTTCTAAAATCAAATTAAGCTTCAGGGTGTTTTATTAGTTAATTTAGACTTTTCTCCTGACTTAGGGGAGAAGGGAGAAGAAGAAAGGAAAAAGTAGCCATGAGCCATGATTAATCTACTTCAAGGAGTGGTGGCTGAATATCACCCAGAATGATTATGTCAGCTTGGATTAAATTAGCAAGAGGTCAGGCCCCAGGCATATGCCTGTCAGTGTTACCTCTTGGACATCCAGTGCTTACTTCTGCGTTCTCACTATTTATGTTCTGCAGAAACTCTGAAGCACTGTTTTCCTGGTGCTAAGTTCAGGCCTCTCTGTGCCCCAGCGTCTCTCAGTTTTCATCACCTAAAGCAGCTGCTCCCGTGAAGACACAGATATGCTAGGACCATAGACTTTACGCCATGTTCAACTTGGAGAAGACCTTGAAGGTCGTTGAGTCAGACCCTCCAATTTGAATTTTATTTATACATGGTTTTCTATTTGGAAAGCAATATTAGTCCTTCATGAGCCCAGCTAATCACTGTTCATTTTTAATATATTTCCTTCAAGTCTTTTTCTGGGTATATTTTTCTACAATAGTACTCACATTGGACATCCCGACTTTATTGCCTTCTTCTTGTACTTAACATCATGTTATATATACTTTAATTTTTTATTTTGTAGCCCTTATCACCATTTTAATTAATTTAGTGGTTTATCAAATAAATTCTAGAAAAGTCTTCTTAATGATCTTCCAGTTGCTACTTTTAGTGTTTGTAGTTTTGTGGGGAGAGTGATTCTATCTATAATATAGGAGATATTTCCCTATACATAGATTTTTCTATATTTTGGACTTTTCCTTGGGCTAGATACCTGAAAGTGTGTAAGGAATGAGTTCCAGAATGTCAGCACATAATATAGCTCATAATGCAGGTTGCCAAATTGTTTTTGAAAGAGTCCTGGAACAGTTAAAATCAGTTAAGTCTTCCAAAGTCACTTTTACCACCTAGGTCAGTAAATTGAAGGCTGGATAAGTGAAATGACCTCGTGATGTCACCAGGTGTCTGTTAATGTCTGACTTGTAACACAGAAGCACTGATCTAATTCAGTGTTTAGATTTTATTAGGTTCCCTTACCTGTTTTTTTCCATAAATCTCTGTACATATTTGCCAAAATGATTTTTCACAAATATTCTAGATACATTTGTATGTAAAATAGACAAAAATGTCTTTACTTTCATTATTATTAATATCCAAAAGAAAATAAGTAGGTATTCACAGTGTTACTTCAGATTCAGATTGGTAACATTCATAACATATTTTTAAATCTTTTCATGCATTGTAGTTACCGTATAGAATATAGATATATAATTATACAACCCACTTCGTTGAAAGAAAATCAGCCAAACTTTGTGACTGACTAGAGTTCTATTTTCCAACATTCTTCCTTGCTTTGTAGGGGTCATAGGGATAGCCACAATTTTCATTATGGTGAAAGCCACACACACATACATACACACACAGGCACAGATATCTGATGCTCCTCTAGACTCTGTCTTTTGGGGCACCTGGGTGGCTCAGTGGATGAGCATCTGCCTTTGGCTCAGGTCATGATCCCAGGGTCCTGGGATTGAGTCGTGCATCAGGCTCCCTGCAGGGAGCCTGCTTCTCCCTCTGCCTATGTCTCTGCCTCTCTCTCTCTCTTTATCTCAAATAAATAAATAAATAAATAAATAAATATTTAAAAAAATAAACTCTGTCTTTTGATGACATAGTAACACTGATTTATAGTATGTGTGTTGCACTAGCTGCCACTGCTAAAAAGTTGACTATTTTTCCATCAGCATTGGAATATATGAGTAGTATAAATTTATAACATGAGGAAATGAAATCGAGGACAATTGATTTCAATACAGTAATTCCAAGTTACAGAGTTGTGAATACTGATGGGTATTTGTTTTCTATTTTCTTAAAGGTCAGTCCAGCTCTACTTCAGAGAATGCAATTGGTGATATGTATAAAACTCGAATTCCCAGCAAAGCTCTCTCTCTTAATTCTTTCCATGCTGTCAGATACTATTCTAAAGTCATCCCTTCCTATGATGCAGCTGCCATAACAAATCAGAACATTTCAGTTCATTTTCCATCAGCTGTTCCTAAAGTCTCAAAGTTTCTTCCTCAGCACTGCAATTCTGTGCTGGGCCAGACGTGCACAACACATCCCAACTGTCTGGTAAGTCCTCTGGGATCTTCAATCAGATTGGATTCTTTCATTCCAGCCATTAGGGTCCTCTAGCTTGCATTTCATTGTTAGTAGTCTGATCAGAAGTCTTTTAGATTGGGACCAGATGCATTTAATGCAGGCTCTCAGTCCCCATACTGCAGAGCTGGTATTTAGATATCCAGAATTAGTAAATCTGGATGTGGCACTGCTAAGTGTGACCATTAGTGGCCAAGTGGGACCTGATTTCCTCCAGAGCCCCTCCAGCCCCTCTGCTTCTATGATGCCACATCCCATTTCACCAGCCTCCCTCTCAACTGGCCCCCTAACTGGCTGCTTCTTTATCTCTTTGGCTGGGAGTAGTCAATCATACTAAATGAAAATCTGATCTTCCAACATGAATTGGGCTGATTTCAGATTCTAGATGTCCTCGTATCACAGATATTTATGGAGCATCCATTCTGTTCTAGCATTGTGGTAAGCACCAAGAATATAGTGTATAGAAAGATGTGATCCCTGCCTTAGTGTGATAGGGATGCAGACATAGAAGCAAGCAATTGTGATGCCCCCTGGGGCATGTAGAAGGAGCACTCTAGTATATGTAGTATAATCTAGAAATATACTATCTAAGCTGAGATCTGAAGAATAAGAATTAGCCAAGTAGAGCTATTGGGAGTAAGGAGGGCAAAAGGATTCTAGGCAGATGAATAGGTACATATAAACAATGTTATTTTTTTAAAAAAATGTTTCAAGTTTTTATTTAAATCCTTGTTATATAAACAATGGTATCTTTATTTTTTGGAAGAATTATCCCATTTTAGGAGAAGATCCAAACCAGCCTGGCCTTTTTAAATAGACTTCTGATAACCATAATATAGTTACTAATACTTTTGCATATTAATAATAGCTAACATGTTTTGAGCACTCAATAAGTAATGTGCTAAATGCTATGTGTACTTAATGTGGATGATCTAATGAATCCTTGAAACAATCCTTTGAGGTAGGTGCTATTATTATTTTCCATACGACATCTTTAAAATGGGAATAATAATGACCTTCCCAAAAAACATTTATGAGAAAAATATTTTAAAGATAATTACAAAGAAATTTTGAAATATAAATTATCTACATTTATAATACTGTTGCTAATGATCATCAGTATACCAACACTAAAACCAGGGTAAATGAAAAAGATTGAAACTTTTTTTCAAGTGTAGACCTATACTTCTGTGTGTAGTTTTTTTGTTGGAGAATTGTTGTAAGACAACAGTTACTTTTAATAATAATGAAAATACATATTTTAATGGACTTATTCACCTGAAGATTCCACATGATTTTATAAATCATTTCATATTGCTTTAGAACATAGAAACTATATTTGTGACATTATGAGTAAGAACAGGCCAGGATTCAATTAATGTGATTTTCTTTCCCCTTTGCAGCAACAGTTTTGGGCATATTAATAGCACATGTTTGAAATTCACACTCTAGACCACCTGTTGGTTGCAGTTTGGCAATACAGGAAGAATGGAAAAGACTGATCTTGAAAGCTACACCCAGAGACCTAATATCAAAAGAGTTTGCACTCTGTGGCTTCTGATAAATGTGCTAAAAGCTTCTGCAGATAGATAGCAAAAGTTCTAGCCATCCGCTTTCACTTATCTTCATATATACTTGTATCTCCCCCAGCCAGAGCACCACAAAAACAAATGGCCTGGTGACCTGGACTTTTTTTTTTTTTCAAAAAAGATTCCACAATTTATGATCCACTATAAGGAAGGTCCAGATTAGGGAGGTACTTTGATGCTCCAGCATGAGTGTAGATGTTGCAATCTGATTCTTATTTTTAGTATCACTGTGAATTACTGTCTCTCATTTCTAGGTGGTATCTTTCTAGATTTGACATTTTAGAGAGCTTCCTTTGTTATTCACTATTCAAACTAAGATATCTTAGTTTGAGAGAGGTGTTTATCTCCTTACTTGACTCCTAATGAATAAATTAATGTGTTTGTTTTTGCATTTGATAATCCCTTGAGTGAAATGATAGCTAATAGGTAGATTTTTCTTTCTGGATCTTCATTTACAGCCTAATAGATCTTTCTTTGTTTTTCACCTTCTCCTCCCTACTGGTATTAGAAAAGACTGCCGAAAGTTAGGGGAGAAAAATATTTGTTTTATATTTCACTGAAATGTTCTTATGCATTATATAAGTTTTATTGTTAAAGAAAATATTCAGTTTTGACCCTGAAAATGGTAATCTATCTTTGTTTTGTTTAATAAATATGTGTTCCCTCTTTTAGTAGTACAATGTAGGGAATTTAATTTTACTTTTTGAAAAGTAAGATTAGGCATAGCCTAATTTTTATGTTAAATTGTATAATTTTTCTTTGAGGATGCCATGATGATGGAACCTGTAGATGTTTGACAAACTTTATAAAGGAACTAAAAGTTTCCAATTAAGATTCTATGCTTATTATTACAAATGTGTGCTTGACTGTTTATATGCTTGTTTTTAGGAGTGATTGCTTAGACATTGTAAGAAAACCTGTTGAGGTATTTTGGGCACTTGAGACCACTTCCTATGTTCACAACTGGTCTTTGTTGTTACTGGGACTTTTACTTTGCATCAGAATTTCCTTAGGTGCACATGTGGATCATGAGAGACAGCCTGTGGCTGGGAAGTCAGCAGAAGACCTCAAGAGTCCTGGCTCCTTGCTGTTCTCAGACCCCCTTTTCCTTTCAATATGAAGAGCAAGGCTACTAGATTGATTGTTAAAGCTCTGTTTTTTCCAGTGCTGCTTCCCATGATCCTGAACTTCATGCAGGTGTCCAAGTTTGTTTCTAAATTATGCTCTTCCAAGTAAGTTCAACTCTCAGCCAAGGAAAAAGAAACAGTTGGGCTTTAGCCCATTAAAAAAAAAAAAAAAAAAGCAGGACTTTCCCTTGTAGAATCAAGTTGGCTGGTCATGAGACAGTTGAAGTATTATTTTTGCAATGAAAAAGGTGCAAGAAGTTTGCCTAGAAAAAGTGACAGCTTGCAGGCTTCACACTGGTGATACAGCAGACACTGGCCCTGTCTGAACAAGGAGTAAGGGTGGAAACAAACATTTATTGAGCCCTTCCTGTGGCCAGAGAAATTATTAGACTTTTTCCCAAGAGAAAGACTAAGGTCTTAGTCTTGATCACTTCTATATTTTCAACATCAGCCATCTTGCTGGTTGGATGAATGGACGGATGCACAGGTGCTTGGATGTGGAGCCAAGAGGTGTAGGGTGTGAGTTTGAGTAATGAATATGATAGAGGAAAGCAAGAGACATAGTCAAGTACTTAGGAACCCATGTGAAGTAAAGATAGATGGAAGAATGAAAGTTAATGTGTAGCCATCAGTATAGTTTTCATTAATGGTTTATCAATCTGATTAGACGTATTTCCTTCCCCTCTCTTCAAATATATGAATTAGATGGTCTCCCAGCATGGCAGAAATGACAGTAATTGGTAATGTTTATAAACACAACTTTCGTATGTTTAAAGGAGAACACTCAAATATTGAATAACTCAAGAATTATTCGGTCACTTATTAATTTGTTCAGCAATTATTTCTTTGAGAGGTACTGTCTTAAATGCTGGAGATACAACTATAAATGAGGCATAGTCTTTTTTACCTTCTATATCCAGGAGCATGGAGTCTACTGGAAGAGACAGGTAAAACAGATTTATGGTGGAGTTTGGTGAATGCTGTGACAGGGGAGAATATGAGTACTACTGGGGTCCTAGAAGCATCATGCATCTATTCAGGAAACTCACAGGAGGCTTTCAAGGATAGTGGCATCTCAGATAACCTCATCTCTGAAACTAGTGAAAAAGTACTTGCCTCCTAATGTTATGAAGGTTAAGTGAGATGTGTGTAGAAACCCCTAAAATGTGCCCTGGAACATACAAAGCATTCAATACCTGTATGTGATAATTGTGGTGATAATAATTAAGCTGAGATTTTAAGAATCCGGAGGCATAGCTGTAGCCAGATGGTGGAGATGTGGGGACCAGTGAGGAAGATGAGTTTTCAGGCAGTGAGAACTGCATTTGCAAAGGTACCAAGGAAAGGACTGCATAGAACAAATGGGGGAGTAAAGGAAATTCCACAGAGCTATTCATGGAGTTCAGGTGTGGGATGGAGAAAGACTGGAGCAAAGAGACAGCCAAGGGCCATGTGATATTGCCTTGATTGAACTTATCATGGTGCTCATTGCTGTCATAATATTGATGAAGTCAGATTTGCATTTTAGGATCACCACTCTGGTTTCCAGTGAATTAAAGGCAAAATGAATTGAAGGGGGCTAAAACCAATTAGGGAAAGGAGGTAGCTATTTTGGTAATCCAGGCAAGAGATAGCCAGAAATAAGTCATTGGCAGTGGGAATGAAGAGAAGTAGATAAATCTGGCTAATGTTAAGGGGACAGAGTTAGCAAGACTTACTAGATGATTCAGTATGGGGATTGTGAAGAAGTAAAGCTAACAAACACATGGGTTTCTGGCTTTGGTAGCTGGACAGGTAGTATTAAATGACCACTAAGGGAACACAGGGAAAGAGCATTTGGAGGTCTGGTACTGGAAGATGACAGTTTTATGTGGGGACATGCTGTGTATAGGATATCCAAGAGGCATTCAGATTTGTGTAGCACAGGTGGGAGATCTGGATGAGAGGTAATATGGTTTGGGGAGTCATCACCCTGGGGTAGAGGGAATGTTAAAGTTGGGTGCTTGCTTAGATCAAACATTAGATGGTAGATTGGCCCAGATGATTCATAAGGGCCTTCTAACCCTGCAATTCTAGTATAATTCATCATAAGGAGTCACTTGGGCAGGCTCATAGTGTCTCATGACATTGTAAATTACCAGAGGTTCGAGATATTTTGGTAAAACCCTCAAAGGCAAAGAGTACAACTTGCCAGTGGCAACTGTATTTGTTTGCTGGTTGCTTTTTGAATTGTGGGAAGTTTCTCTGAATCTCTAGTTTCTGAAAAATTAAAAACTTAGGCAGTACTGGTTCTATTTCTAATGTGACAAAATAGTAACAAACTGCTGAGGCAAGCAGTGCCTACCCCTCTTTATGGGGCATCAGTTTCACTTTGGTCACCTCCCATCTAACTTGCCTCACTTATTGAAGTGACTTGCCTAGTCCGTGTAGGTGTTCTAGTGTGACTCCTATATAGGGAAATCACTTTGGGGAAGAGATGGGGGCAGCCTGTTAAAATACAGATTCCCAGGCCATACCCTACAGGGTCAAATTGGTAGACTTGGCTGGGCTAATACTTGGGAATCCACATTTTAACATGGCCAGATATGTTGCAGGTATCTGATTATCCTACTTAAAAACCCAGTGCATATAGAGGCGCCCGGGTAGCTTAGTTGGTTAAGCATCGACTTGATTTCAGCTCAGGTCATGATCTCAGGATGGTGAGATTGAATCTCATACTGGGCTCTGCATTCGTCAGGGAGCTTACTTGGGATTCTCTCTCTCCCTCTGATTGCACCCCCCCCCCACTACCACTAATGCATACTTTCTCAAAACAAAACAAAAACCAATGCATATAAATGGATGCAGATGCCTTAGAGGACATGAAAACAGAGAGTAAAACCATACATCACTGACTTCCAAACCTGGCAGTGCGTCATACACACTTGTGGATTTATGAAAACTATATATAACAGAACTCCTATCCCAGAGATTCTGATACCATATTTCTAGAATGGGGCCTGGTACCCTGCATAGAATGATTAGGCAGCCAGGTCTGGGAGCCACTGTTAGATTTATCACATGCATGTTAAGGGCAGATGTCAAGAGGTGAAGCACAAGGAGAATAGCTCTTCTGAACTGGACAAGTCAGCACTGAGAGGATAATTACTTCTAGACTAGGTGATTGAGAAAGATTTTGCTGAGGAAGCGGGTTTCAGAAATTGCTTTGGTCGGTCAGAAAGAGAATTAAGTAAAAACATTTTTATGCCCTAAGTATAGTTGTGGGAAAACTCAAAGGTTCGAGAGTAGACCAGAGGGTTTTTAAAGCATGACTAAAAAGAGTAAAAACCCAAAAAAGGAGGGTAGGGTTTTGATCCCTTTAGTTCATATTAATGGCAATGGAAACTGCTTATGTGAAGGCAGGTGCTTTCTCATTATTATTAAATCTTTCATGTTTTATAAAATTACTCTAAAGGTACTGTTAAAAGTAGAACACCACTTTTGCAAAACAATGAACATTGGAAAACATGTCATTTCTTTGAATACTCGACATTGACATAACAAAATCTTGAGGCCAGAACCTGTCAATTTCCTGTGCAACTCTTGGGCACACTATTGATTTTCCCCTTTCCTTCTGCCTGTTACATGGGATAAGAAAACAGGAAGCCAACAGATCACCTTGGTTAATCGGGTATCAAGAGCTTGTTTCATCACTGTGGAAATATGACACTCTTATGGAAGACAGTGAAACTTCTTATCTCTGTATTTTTCAAGATTCTTTTTACATCTCAGAATAATGTTCTTTCTGAAAACAAAAAACAGGAAGACACACACACATGACCACATTACTTATGTGTATGCTGCTGAATTTAACTCATCAGACTCCAGAAAAAAAAGGTTTTTTTCATATTTTCCTGGAAGCAAAGATTTCTCAAAGTCAGATTATAAACAAGGTGGGCTTGGGGATCCCTGGGTGGCTCAGCGGTTTAGCGCCGGCCTTTGGCCCAGGGCGCGATCCTGGAGTCCCGAGATCGAGTTCCACGTCGGGCTCCCGGCATGGAGCCTGTTTCTCCCTCCTCCTGTGTCTCTGCCTCTCTCTCTATAAAATAAATAAATATTTAAAAAAAAATAAAAATAAACAAGGTGGGCTTGAGCACTGCTGGGAGAAACTTCAGGGAAACAGACTTCAAAAATACATAGATAAACTTGTTCTGAAAAGTCTGCTGAACCATATAGCCTAAGAAGTCCCTGCAAACGTATATTCCTTTCCACTTATTTCTTCTCCAAATAGTATTAAGGCTAATGTGAGGGTGTTGGGCAGGGGTGTGTTTTATCAAACACTGAATTCTGTCTCCTTTCATCTTGTCTCAGGCTGTTTTCTTGTGTCTTTCAAAATAACAGCCAAAATCTTTAAAAATTCTAAGGCTTAGGCCTTGTAAGACCCCATGCCACTTTTAAACCCCAACAATAGGTCTCAGTACTGCAAGCACTGTGAAAAGTCCTTGCCAGTTATTTCCCTCCACAGACCTGAAGTTGAGCTCAGTTTTGGACTACAAGCTACTAGAAAATAGGAAATCTTTCCCATAGCCATGTGCATGTTAGGGTAGGTACACAGAAACAAGAATAAACATTGATTTTCCCCCCTACTGCTTTGGTCTCATACTGCTTTTCTCATGTTGTGGTATTCTAATACTCTTAAACCTGTTGTTTATAAAGCATTGAAGGATAAAAAGACTTGTAGGATTTAATTCCCTATCAGAAGGGAATATTATTTTTTAAAAATATTTTTGGAAAAAAAATATTTTGGGGTGTTTTTTTGGCTTTTTAAAAATATTTTAAATTTTATTTACTATAATCAAAAAAGAAGGCCAGTGTGATTGAAACATTGGTTTTCTCTCCTTGTGGAGCACTCTAAACCTTACTCTTTTATGACATATAATTGGCAAAATAATTACTTTAAATATCTTGCTAAAAAAACACTCCAGACTTTTTCCCAGAATAATAGGAAGTTCAATTCTTTTATAAGGTTAGTGAGTCCAGACCTGGACAAAAATGCCTCTAAGTTTTCGATAGAGTCAAAGGAAGGGGGATCCCTGGGTGGCGCAGCGGTTTGGCGCCTGCCTTTGGCCCAGGGCACGATCCTGGAGACCCGGGATCGAATCCCACGTCGGGCTCCCGGTGCATGGAGCCTGCTTCTCCCTCTGCCTGTGTCTCTGCCTCTCTCTCTCTCTCTTTCTCTGTGTGACTACCATAAATAAATAAAAATTAAAAAAAAAAAACAAAGGAAGGGTTAAGGAGCGAGATACCAATTAAGTTATTTCTTTTTCTTTAGAAGTAAAAAATGTTTGAAAAATTTGAATATGAATGGATTATCTTGGCATTTAAAAAAGCCGTTATAAAGGGTTAATCCTAATCTTAAGTAACTGAGAAATGACTGCAGGGTTTGCTCTGAGCTCAAAATACTCCCTTACTTTGAGTCATGTGAAAAGAATTTTTTTTTTTTAATTTATGATAGTCACAGAGAGAGAGAGAGAGAGGCAGAGACATAGGCAGAGGGAGAAGCAGGCTCCACGCACCGGGAGCCCGACGTGGGATTCGATCCCGGGTCTCCAAGATCGTGCCCTGGGCAAAAGGCAGGCGCTAAACCGCTGCGCCACCCAGGGATCCCATCATGTGAAAAGAATTGTATATGGAGAAGGGGATTCCTTTCTTGACCATTATTGCCTTCACTCTCTGTAGCAAGAGCTGAGTTTCAATATAAATATTATTACTGGCCACAAGACTTCCCAGCTCCTTTTTAAAAACCTAGCCACAGACCCTGACTGGCAGAGAGTGTGTTTGTACTTAGTATCACTATCAATTCTCCCTAAAATGGAAAACCTACAACAAAGGATGCAATAAAATGCTGCTCCCAGGGTGGCATTGTGTCAGTCCAAGGGGCAGTTACAGGGAGATCTTGTTGAAGGGTTTGTACTTACAACCTTGGCTCTGGTCCAGCTATGGCTGGGAAAAATACTCCCAGTTCTCCAGCTTTTCAGCAAATGATGTAAATTCACTCTACAAAAAGGCACATCCTCTGGCATTGTTTGGTGGAGGTGAACTTGAAGGTGCCTGTATGAGTGGTTTGCTTGTTGAGGCTCAAAATAGTTTGCAAAAAGAGAGTACCTAGCCAGGTTAGCTGCATTAGAGAAATTGAGTTAAAATATTAAATCTCAGCCACTAGAATTGGCTTTGTGTCATTTGGGTATTTTCTTCAAATGCTAATGGAAGCTCAAGAATACTAATCAGATCCCATTGGCAAGCAAGCTAGTCACAGCAGGCTTCCAACTGAAAATTATTTTTCACTGTCTACACATGTATCCTGCTACCCCTTAAAGGCAAAGCAAACCCATTGGTGATTGTGTTCCTTCTATGGCCAGTCTAGGCTTCCCACAGTATGTCCCTAATACGACTTGCTCTATTACATTCCCTGGCCCTTAACTCTTTGTCAGCAATGCCTAATGCTCTTTTCTGTTCAGCAGTGGGTGACTGCCTTACACATGAGCCCCTAAGCTTCCCAGAGTAGTCTTGGAAAAATCATGAGGTTAGAGGTCAGAGTGGCTTGATTGAAGCCTAGTTCCACCACTTATTAACAGCATAAATTTGAGCTAATTATTTACTTAGTTACACCTGTTTCCTCTTCTATGAAACAGGGGTGACAATATTCACTTAGCTGATCAGGCTCTGAGAACTGAAGATCATACTTATAAAGTTCTTGGCATGCAGTAGATCCTCCCTAAGTAGTAGTTGCTATTATTTTGCTGAAGAGTTTTTGCTTCCCTTCCTACAGCCTCTCTGCTCATGAGGACACTCTACACAGGAGGAAAAAGAATCACAATTCTCAATATCATTTCATGCCACTCTTACAGCTTTGTAGGACCCTAAACAGTGAGGGTTTCTTTCAGAAGCTGTCTCCCTTCCTCTGTGACTAGCCAGAAAGCAGAACAACACTTATATTTGGTACCCTCATCCCCATCCCCCACCACTTTCCACACCTCCCACCAGAGTCAGGCTGAAGCATTTTTGTAGCAGGGAGGGAATAAGCAATTTGGATTCTCCACCTGACTCTAAGGTTAATAAGGAGCCTACTCCTGGGTTTTTTTTTTCCCATACTCCTGAGTTATTAATCTCCATGTCTAGGGTTTCTTTTGCACCATCATAGGCCAGCTTTAGGGGCTCATTTATGTGAGAGGCAGCATGGCATATTTGATCCCCAGTTCCATTGCTTCTCTCTTTATTCAGGGTTCATGAGTACTCAGTTTCTCTGAGCCTCATTCTTATCATCTAAGGCACTAATACCTAACTTGCAAGTTTGTTCCCAGGATTAGAGAAAATGCACATAATATATCCTCATTGAAGATAGCACCTTTCCCATAGTAGGAGCTCAATAAATAATTGCTGATTATACTTTTTTACTCTTTATTTTTGGATAAGCTTTGCTCTGTCCCTTCTTTGCTGAAAGTATGCAGTATCCCACTGGTCATTTCCCCTCATAATTTCTGCTTTCTTGCCTTTATTTATTTAGACCCACAGACACCATCAAACAACACTAATTAATCATTGGTACCATTTTGATCTTTTCAAAGACTCATTTGTTTTATAAACCTAACTTAGGTTTATAAAATTCAAACAACATTGTATAACAGAGTAAAAATCTCTTTCTTCTGAAATCCCGTTCTCTCTGGAGGTAACCATTCTTAACAGATTGGTATGTTTCCTTCTAGATTTTCTTTTATGCACACAAAAACATATGAATTATGCATGTGGAGAGACATTTAGATTTCAAACAAAATTAGAATCATATAGTATTGTTCTGCATTCATTTTTTCCCCTCCTTGTTTATGGGCATTTTCCATACTGTTATGTCAAGACTTCATTCTTTTAAATAGCTGTGTTCTATTTTAAGAATATCTCAAAATATAGTTTCCCAATGACAGAGATTTATTTTTTCTTCAGTTTTAAGTTTTCTTTACAAACTATTATAATATAATTATATCTTTGCATGGTTATGAAAATGTATCTGTGTGATATCTTTAGCCAAGAAATACTTATTGAGTACCCTCCACATGAAGCTTAATTTCTGAGGGGGAATACCTTAAATAAATAAATTTAAAATGTTATATTAGCTAGTCATGAGCTGTGAGTGCACATACATGCGTGTGGGGAGGGGGCAGAGGGAGAGGAAGAAAGAATACTAAGTAGGTTCCATGCCCAGCATGGAGCCCCATATATGGCTTGATCTCATGACCCCAGCATCATCCCCTGAGCCAAAATCAAGAGTCAGATGCCCAACCGACTGCACCGCATAGATGCCCCCAAATTTTCTTTTAAAAATATCATTCAGGGGGGAAAAAAAGAACCAGGGAATGTTGGCTCGGTAAGGAGGGTGGGAAGGGCACTGTAAAGAGGATGATTGGATTGGAGTATGGATAAAAAAAATAATTGGCACCACAGCACTAGACAGAGTGTTGAGATGTAAGGATAAAGTAGGGGGTAGGATCAGATGTAGTGGTTAGAGAATGGGATATTCAGCATCATGCATATGGAGTGGGTGCTCTTATTAGTGTAACCTTTGGAGTGTTTTTTCTCATTTGTGAGAAAGTAATCATACAGGGTTATTGAGAGAACACATACACCAGTAACCCCAGCCAGGCCTCATTTATCCAATACTATGAGCAATGTCCACAATAGCCAAACTGTGGAAGGAGCCTTGGTGTCCATCGAAAGATGAATGGATAAAGAAGATGTGGTTTATGTATACAATGGAATATTCCTCAGCTATTAGAAATGACAAATACCCACCATTTGCTTCGACATGGATGGAACTGGAGGGTATTATGCTGAGTGAAATGAGTCAATTGGAGAAGGACAAACATTATATGTTCTCATTCGTTTGGGGAATATAAATAATAGTGAAAGGGAATAGAAGGGAAGGGAGAAGAAATGGGTAGGAAATATCGGACAGGGAGACAGAACATAAAGACTCCTAACTCTGGGAAACGAACTCGGGGTGGTGGAAGGGGAGGAGGGGGGGTGGGGGTGAATGGGTGACAGGTACTGAGGGGGGCACTTAATGGGATGAGCACTGGGTGTTATTCTGTATGTTGGCAAATTGAACACCAATAAAAAATTAATTTGTTATTTAAAAAAATACTATGAGCTGTTGAGAATCATATTTTGGGATATGAACACTCCAGAAAACAAATACTCAAATACAAAACAAATTTATGTTTTATTTTAGTAATTTTGATAGAATTCTTTCTAATGGCCAGTAAACTGAGCAGCTTAGATCTTATCACTAAGATAAGACTGTACTTGAAGAGAATATGTGCACAGAGAAAAGTACAAGAGAGTGAGAGAGATTATGTGAGCACTTTAAAAAAATGCCAATGTTTTCAGAGATCAACCATTTCCCAGGAATTAGATTTTATAAGGTAATAAATTTCTATTTTTATAGCAGATGTAGGAAGGAGACTCTGGTTATTTGCTGATTAGTTGTTTATTTCCAGTCAATAGCAATATGTAGGAAACGAAAGAAACAGAAACACTGTAAGAGGCCCAGATTAATGTAACCCCAGATACAGAGTTCAGGAATACGAAGTAAGTGCCAAGTACTTAATGTGCTGAGAAAGACGGATAAGTCTTTAGGTTGATAGAATGTGACTGGATCCAGATGAGTCCTCCTCTTGAGTTGAATGGTAAGTATGTTTAAAATGGGAGGATAAAGTTAGCATTTCAAGTCTGTTAAGGGAAAGTCGATTATTCCAGAAACAGTGATAGCTATTTGGGAGAAAAGATAGAAGCAGTAAAGCTGTATTCCTACCACATTCAACATTATTAATTCCTAATATATTAAAGAGTTAGGAATTAAAAATCAAAACCAAAACAATTATTAAAACAGATGTTTTTGTAAACTTGAAGTTTTCAATTAATATAACTGGCAAATGACTTGTTTCTTTAGTATAAAAAGAGCTCTTTAAATCAAAAAGGAGAGACGCCTGGGTGGCTTCGCCTTTGGGTGCCTGCCTTCGGCTGGCTCGGGTCGTGATTCCGGAATCTGGGAAGGAGTCCTGGATCGGGCTCCCTGAGAGGCGCCCGCTTCTCCCTCCGCCTGTGTCTCTCTTTCTCTCAGTCTGTGTCTCTCATGAATAAATAAACAAATATTTAAAAAAGAATCAATAAGGAAAAGACAAGCAACCAGAAAGAAAAATGGGCAAAGTTAATATTTTCATGCAGAAGCATATGGAAAACAAATGTATGGGAAGAGGTTTATGATAATCATTGATCAGTAAAAACATGAGCTATTGTCCCACTACTAGATCTGGCAAAAGTTACAAACTTTAGCTCCGTGTTGGCAATAGAGTGGGGAAAAACTCATATGTGGAGAGGAGTTTAAATTTGCATCACCTTTTTGGCAATGTTGGTTAAGATTTTAAATGTATGTATTTTAATTCCACAATCCCATACCTAGGAATTCATTATAAGTTCAAGATCTCCCCCAGAGGTGACATAAGGGTCATAAAGACAGCTGTCACCTTTCTTTTTCCCTCCAATCACAGCACAATCTGCCCCACCACTAAAAGTGAAACCAATCCCCAAAGAGCCAATAATTAGAAACAATTGCCCCTCAAAGGCCACATGGACTAATTAGTCCCATGCCTATTTAATTGTCTCCACCAGAAGAAGTCTTAAGGTTCTCGTGTTACTCTACCATCATTGTAGCTCTTGACATTTGCTATTTGGACCCAATCTCCCACCCCACCTTGAGCCCAAACTCTCTGGAATACAGTCATCAGCAAAATCCTTTGTACCATACTCTTTTCTAGACCTTTCCCTATATCCCCATCCTAGGAACTCTCCAGTATTAAAGAGGGAGAGGGGACAATTGCTAGAGGAATGTCCTCAGTAGTCAAGAGGGGATGAGTGTCCCTATATACAGAGTAGATCTCGTAGTACAATAAACATGCTTTAATATCTCCCATTTAAAAAGAAAAAACTCCAAAGAGCACCTGGCTGGCTTAGTTGGTAGAATATGCAAATCTTGATCTTAGGGACATGAGTTCAAGCCACATAGGGCAAAGATTCTACTTAAAAAGTGAACAAACAAAAATCTTTTGACTCCACTTCCTTCCCCACACTCCAACTGTCCACCCATAGTCACGTCCTTCCAGTTACCACTCCATTTCTCCAGTCTCTTTTAAAGCTTCTTGAGAGAATTGTTTTATGCTTGCCTTCTTCATCACCTCTCATTCTCTCTCTCTAAACATTTTTACTGAAGTATAATTAACCTCCTGGAAGGTGCACTAATAGTAGGTATGCAACTCAATGAATTATCATAAAGTGAACATACCCTGTACCAACACCTGTGTTAAGAAATAGAACAGTCTACAACCCAGAAAACTTATTCCCTCTTCTACTTACTATACACCCCCTCTTCTCCTAAAATAACTATCATTACTTTTAACACAGCACATCATTTTGCCTGTTTTGAAAAATTGCTTTGGAATAATATGTATTTCTTTGTGCATATTTTCTTTTGTGCATTATTATGTTTGTGAGATTTATTCCAAGTTGTGGTGTGTATCAGGGGCTAGATCATATAGGACCTAGCAGGGCCTGAAGATTTATTTTCTGAATGTAATAAAGCCCTTGGAAGGTTTTAAGAGAGGAGCAACAGGATATGATTTTTGCACTAAAAGTCTCATTCAGCTACTACCTTGAGAATAGATTGAGCTGGAGAGTGAGGATGAAAATGAAAGCAGAGAGACTGGTTAGGAAACTGCTTTAACAATCCGATCACATTATTCTCCAGCTCTAAAAAGAAGAGCATTTCAGGTCAGTCCCTCAGTGGAGCTAAACAAAGCAATAATAAACCAAGCTCAGTGTTGGACTGCAATAATTAGGCCAGCTATCACAGTTTAGGCCCAGAAAATAATTAACACCTTCACAACAAAAATAGCCTTTGGAAACAACTGTAATTTTAAAAATTAAAATAGGATGATTTATGGCTGAGAATAAAATAGAAGCTTCAGTATTCTGAAAATTTGTGTCTTAAAAGCAAAATTTTTGTGTTCATCAAACACAAAAAACATACTCAAGGCCAGGAAACCAAACTAATTTCAGCTCCAAGGGAAAAGGACAGGATGATAATGCTCATCAAAAACTGATTGATAAGCAGTGTTAAATCTATAGATTGCCTGGACATACATATGGAGATACAATAACATACTATCCAGCATTTTGCATTACTGTTTACAATAATTCTTGTTATGCTTAGCACTTGTGGCAAAGGACAAAAACAAAGATTTGTTTTCTTGGTAACAAGTGTTTTTATTTTTATTTTTTAATTTTTTTTAACAAGTGTTTTTAAATGATTTGGTTGAAACCAAGGATTATGTGTGGTTGGGTTTTCATCTATGACTGTACATTTGGTCTTGGTCCTGAGAGTTCTCAACTTTTGAAATGAAAATTTTAATGTTTTTACTCAGATCCCAATATTTTTTCTGTGTTGGTTTTCATAGCACCCTGGATAGGAAATCAGGCTGAAACTTGATGGATTTTATATCTGGGAACATGACAGATCCCAGTTTAAGTCATACACAAAAATCAACTCAAAATGGATTAAAGACTGAAACCATAAAACTCCTAGAAGAAGACATAGGTGGTAAGCTCCTTGACATTGGTCCTGGTACTTTTTGGATTTGACACCTAAAACAAAGGCAACAAAAGCAAAAAATCAACAAGTGGGACTATATAAAACTAAAAAGCTTCAGTGAAGGAAACCAGCAAAATGAAAAGGAAGCCTATGGAATGAGAGAAAATATTTGCAAACACATATCCTATAAGGGTCTAATATCCAAAATATAGAAAGAGCTCATACAACTCAATTGCAAAAACTAAGGGGGGGAAAAACAATTAAAAAATGGGCAAAGAATCTAAATAGACATTTTCCCAAAGAAGTCATACAAATGGCCAACAGATACACTAAGACACTCAACACTGCTAATCACCAGGGAAATGCACATCAAAACTATAATGAGCTATCACCTCACACCTGTTAAGATGCCTTTATCAAAAGACCAGAGATAGCAAATGCTGGCAAGAATGTGGAGAAAAGGGAACCCTCATGCACTATTGGTGGGAATGTAAACTGGTACAGCCACTGTGGGAAATGGTATGGAGGTTCTTCCAAAATTTAAGAATAGAACTATATAATTCAGCAATCCCATTTCTGAATATGTGTCTAAAGGAAACAAAATCATTATCTTGAAGAGATGTGTGTGTGTGTATATATAATAAATTTATATATACATAAATATATATTTATATACACCCTAATATAATTATATATATATAATATTTAGTCTTTAAAAAGATTTTATTTATTTGAGAGAGATAGGGAGAGAGGGCAAGGGAGGAGCAGAAGGAGAGGAACTGTGCTGAGCACAGAGTCTGATGTGGAGCTTGATCCTACAATCACAAGATCTGAGCTGAAATCAAGAGTTGGATACTTGGGCAGCCCTGGTGGCTCAGTGGTTAAGCACCTGCCTTCAGCCCCGGGCGTGATCCTGGAGACCTGGGATCAAGTCCCACGTTGGGCTCTCTGCATGGAGCCTGCTTCTCACTCTGCCTCTCTCTTTCTCTGTGTCTCTCATGAATAAATAAATAAATAAAATATTTAAATAAAAAAGAGTTGGATACTTAACTGCCTGAGACACCCAGGCATCCCAAATTATTTAGTCTTAAAAAAGAAATCCTGTCATTTGCAACAATATGGATGAGCCTAGAGGGCATTATGCTAAGTGAAATATGCCAGACAAAAAAAAGATGCTACTGTATGATATATGTGAAATATAAAAAAAGAGAAAAAACCTCATAAAAATAGTAAAAATGTGGTTTCCAGGGGCTAGGATAGAAGGAAATGGGGAAAGGTCGGTAAAAGGTTACAAACGTTTAGTTATAAGATGAATAAGGTCTGACATAGTGACCAATAGTTGATAACACTGTGTTGTATAATTGAAATTCGCTAAGAGATTAGAACTTGTATGTTCTTACCAAAAAGAGGGGCGTTGACAGAGAGAGACACACACACATGTAAAGATAAATAAATCTAGGAACATGACAAATAATACTAGAACACTGCTGTATGCAACTGTAATTTCTTCAAGGCACTGATGCATTTTTTTTTTTGTGGGGAAAGCTGTTTCATATAATATCAACATTATATAAGATTAGCATTCTATTTATATAATTTGATAAATAAATCTCTTATTTACCAGTTAAAGATCTATTGGTAATGCATTTAGCTTACTTTATTTTCAACTTCTTTCCACTTCGTAGAAATGCTCCTCTATGTAGCAAAATTCTTCAAAAGGATTTATACTTTGTGTCTCCAATCTCTCTAATTCTCTCTTAAACCCATGCTACAGGGGTTTGACCCCAGTATGGGCTTTTTAAAAAAAATAATTTATTTGTGAGAGAGTGGCTGGGGGGGCAGTGTGCAGAGGGAGAGAATCTCAAGCATACTCCCTGCTGACCTCGGAGCTGGACTTGGGGCTCGAACTCATGACCCCAAGATCATGACCTAAGCCAAAAGTATGAGCTGGACACTCAACCTATTGAGCCACCCAGGCATCCCAGGTTTTTTTTTTCAGGTAACTCAAAACCTGAATATTGCTCTCCCTATATCAACTGCTCAAAATCTTTATTTTTTCTACCAATCAACTGAAGACCATGCTTTTGTGTATATCTTCTGACCAAAAAAGAGGAATCAAATGACACTCTGAAGCCAGGTTAAACATGAAGCCAATAGTGCAAAAGCTTTGGAGTCAGACAAACCTCCATCATTTATGAGGGGGTTACTACCAGCAGGTTGCCTTACCCCTCTACACTGGTCTCATTTGTGAAAATGAAGAGTTAATAGAGCCTGGTCATGGGAAAATTCAGTGAGAAAACGGGCCTGGCACACAGTCACCATTACGTGTTAGCTGCTATGATTATTGCTGTTGATGCTATTATTGTTCCCATCTGAGGCCAGTGGGGGCAAATGAGTTTTGTGTCAATGGATACCCACACCCACCCCAAATCCTACTGGGAAGCAGCTGCCTCTACTTCTTTTTCAGGCTGCTTTGTTGGACTTCCCGCCTGCTGGAGGCACCAATCAATAACATGGATGGAGCCCTGTGTGTGAGATGAGGCAGGGGGGAGGGGGTTTGTAAGAGAGGGAGATGATCACTGAAAAAGTAACAGCAGATCTATAAACCCAGCACCCCATGGGTGCAGGAAACGCTAGCATTTAATTGGCATTTCTCCATTTACATCTGGAGTCTCTAATGAAATGTTAAGCTTTGTAAAGACAGAGAATGTGTCCTTTCTTTCTTGAGTCCCTCCACACAGCTGATTTTAGATAGCTAAGTCAACAGCCTTTAGTCTTTTTTCTATTGATTCACACAATGGATGTCATTTACAAGAGTACTCAGGTTCACAGGGATGCTCAAGATTTTGTGACATTCCCAACATACCAGCAACCTGTAATTCCTCTTAATCCCATCCAGAATGCAAGGGAGAGTGACAAATATAGGAATCCACTTTAGCTCCAAATCACTTTTCCAAAAATGAGTATTTTTCATGTCTATCTTTATTGTTCATAAAGATTTACTAATTTACTTTGACACCTCACACTAACCATCACCATTTTGACAAGCAACTTTCTGGATGCAATAGGATTAAACAGGCTAAGGAGCTAGCTATGAAGAGGTGGGAAGAGAAGAGTATGGGAATGTTTATCAGTGCTTCCCTGCAAATGTTACGGGGCTTTTCTTTTCAACTTGACCCTCCTGCAGGAGCAGAAAGTTTCTTGCAAAAGGGGCTTAAAGGACTTTTCCTTTCTCTTCAGCAGATCACAACCTGCATAGAAAATAGGAATTTGTTGCTCAGATGGGGGCAGTGATTTCAATGGCTGGTGTCCAAGATAAAAAAGAATAATCTCAATGTTTATATGATACCAACATCTGAAAATAATGTTTGGCAAATATTCTTGCATGATGGGAGAATGAGAAAGGCACAAAATTATTACAAGAGGGGGAGACTTGCTGTATCAGGTCAAAGAAGATGGCCAAGAGGGTTGAGGCCCAATTAACAATTGTGTGAAAAGACACTGGATCATAGAGAGGGTTGTGGGTTAAAGCAAAGCAGAAGCTGAACTCCTGTTTATCCCAACCAGCCCTCTTCCTCCCTCTTTGTGAATGAGCCAGAAAACTTTTGAGTCATCCTTGATTCTTCTTTCTCTCAGACCCTCCATCTGATTGATGATCAAATGCTGTCTGCTCAAGTTTTAAAATGTTACTGGAACCCGACCACGTCACACCATCTCCTCTGTAACTGTTCTCAACCAAGCCACCAATATTTCCCACCTCGGTTATTGCAACAGCCTACTAACCAGTCTCTCTGCTTCCCTCCTTGCCCCTTACAATCTGTGTTTTTTTTTTTCCCCCACACAGTAACCAGAATGATCTTTTTAATATTTAAATCAGATGTCATTCCTTTACAGACCTCCAGTGGCCTCTCATCTTGTCCATTGAAAGCCAAAGGCTTTGCCTTGGGTCTGAGAGACCTTAGATGACCTTGACCCTTGCAACCTTTCTCACATCATCTCAGACAACTCTTGCCTCAAACAACTCACTCTGCCAATCCCAGTGGTCACTTTGGTGTTCCTTGAATAAGCCTACCTCAGGCACTTCGCACTTGCAACTCTTTCTACAAATTATTTTCTTCCAGAAATTTGCTTGGCTAACATTTCATTCAAGTCACTGCTCAAAGCCTTTATCACCAAAGAGACTTTGCCCTTCTGTATGGGCACCTGCCTCAGCAGTCAATATTGGTGAGCAAATTAGTAGTGTTGACCTGTGCAAAATTTCTAGAAGTTTATTTATATGTTTTGTTTTAAGGACCTCAAATGGAAAGCTTCTGTATCAGAGATTAAGTTCATTTTTTTTTTGTTTATTATCCTCAGCGCTTTGTTGCTTTTCCATTAAAAACTCCTTCTTTACTTATTTTAGAGAATGGTAATTTGGGGACTTTTGGAATTTAAATCCATTTTTAAACACAGGTATGTATTTTTGTAACTGTTGTTTTTCACACTGCCACTGATTGTGTTTCATCCAGCCTTAGTTCAGAGACCCTTAATTACAGAAACCACAGGGAAGCACATGACGAGGCTAATTGTATTGATGAGAAGGAAAATATCAAATTAATAGACCTAATGCTTGGAATCTAAGATACTTATGAAGGGCTTTTTTCCCCCCGCTTCTTCAAAATATAGGTAGGTATAATGTTATGTGGAGTCGGGAAAGTCATAACTCATTTTGACATTTTTTTTAAAGATTTCGCTTATTTATTCATGAGACACACACACACAGAGATAGAGAGAGAGGCAGAGACATAGGCAGAGGGAGAAGCAGGCTCCAATGCAGGGTGCCCAATGTGGGACTCGACCCCGGGACTCCAGGATCACACCCTGGGCTGAAGGTGGCGCTAAACTGCTCAGCCACCCAGGGATCCCTCATTTTGACAGTTTGTTTGTTTGTTTGTTTGTTTGTTTATTTATTTATTTATTTATTTAATTTATTTTTTTTTCATTTTGACAGTTTAAACCCCCAAAGCTACTTATTTATGAGGCTTTGGGTATTTTGTATTTACCTAATTCAATCACATGGTGACAGTTATGCTTGGGTGTGGATCCCTGCAATTCCTGCATGGAAATAGGCATCCCCTTATTGTGTTCACACAGACCTTTTGCATCTCAAGGGGGATTAGCAGCTGCTGTAGAGTCTGATAAGCCCAGTTCTGAGAAGGGAACCCTAAAGAGACCCTGGTATGGTTGGAGGGAAGGCCCAGCAGTGATTTCCATTTGGGGAGCCTGGGCTAGAGCACAGCACGCCTTCATTAGAGGACCTTCCCACCAACCAGGCTGTAGATCCCTCACCAGCCTTCTGGCAATGCTCCATGCTCAGGGCTGGGGGAGGATGACCAGGCTTATACGGCTGCCACTGGCAGCATTCTCCTACTCTAGGGAGACCCCATGATGACCCCTGCCCTAGGGCCTGACAGCTGGGGGCCCAGCACTTCCCACCCCTGCTGTCACTCTTAAGTGGTCAGTGATTAGTAATCAGCTCCAACATCCATGTGGGAGGTGCCCGACCCACCTTCACATGCAGCCTGTGAACCAGTGCCTGGAAATTTCCTTCACAGTCTGCTTTTGCATCTAGAAACGCAAGGTTATTAAAGTAATATGTTTGACTCCTACCCCTGGGGCTGGGGAAAGTGACCACCAATTTCAGGGAAGAGTTATTTCTTTCTCTGCCACCCTAGTTGTAGTGACATTCTCTTAGTTCTGTTTTCCTAACCAGGAAGATAAGGAAAGAAGTACAGCTGTACCAGCTGATTATAGCCAGACTGGGGAGGCATCCATGCTAGTTACCGCCAAAACTCTGCGTGACCTGGGGCCAGTAATCCTCAGCTTCTTTAATTGTGAAATAAAGCATTTAAATAAGTTGTTTAAATTTTAGTTGCTTTCTGAGCATTAATCAGACTCCAAAAATTGAGGCATTTTCTCCCACTGAGGTCAGATATAGCAATTCCATCTGCTGTTTCCTTATGGCAATATTTTTGTCAGTGTCAGGTAAGGGACAATTGACCAATTTGCCAGGTATCGATTTTGGTAAAAATTTTTATATTCTTTTTTCTTTCTTTTTTTTTAGCTTTGATGAGGTATAATCGACAAGTAAAATTATAATATATTTAAAGTGTACAATGATATACATAAACATTTTGAAATCATTCCCACAATCCAATGAACACATCTATCACCTCACATATTTACCTTTTTGTGTGTGAGAGAACACTTTTCTTCTCTTTTAACAAATTTTAGGTGTACAGCACAGTGTAATCAACTATAGCCATTATTAGATCCTGAACTTTATTCATCCTACAGCTGAAAGTTGTGTGCTTTTACCAACCTTTCCCCATTTCCCTCACCTCCTACCCCCTGCCAATCACCATTCTACTCTCTGTTCTATGAGCTTGACATTTTTAGGTTTCACATATAAGTCATAATATGAAGTAGTTGTCTTTCTCTGGTTTGTTTCGCTTAGAATAATGCCCTCAATGTTCATTCATGTTGTTGCAAGTGACAGAATTTCCTTCTTTTTTAAGACTGAATAGTATTCCTCTGTGTGTGTGTGTGTGTGTACATACACACATTTGCTTCATCCCTTCATCTTTGTCCACAGACACTTGGGTTGTTTCCATACCTTGGCTATCATGAATAACGCTATAATGAACATGAGCATATAGATACTTCCTTGAGATAATGGTTTTGTTTCCTTTGGATACCTATCCAGAGATAGGATGAATTCTATAGTAGATCTATTTTTAACTTTTAAGGAACCTCCATTTTTTCCCCACATTCCCACGAAGAGTGCATGAGGGTTCCCTTTTCTCTACATTCATGCCAGCATTTATCTCTTTTGTCTTTTTGATAACACATATCCTAACGGTTGTGAGGTAATAGCTCATTGTGGTTTTGATTTGTATTTCCCTGATGATTATCAACATTGAGCATCTTTTCATGTACCTATTGGCCATTTGCATGACTTCTTTGGAAAAATGTCTATTCAGGTTCTTTGCCCATTTTAAATTGGGTTACTTATTTTTTTCTATTGAATTATATGAGTTTGTATATTTTGGATACTAAACTCTTATTGATATGTAGTTTGCAAATATTTTCTCATATTCCATAGGTTGCATTTTCATTTTGTTGATGGTATTCTATGCTATACAGAAGCTTTTTAGTTTGATATACTCCTACTTGTTGATTTTTGCTTTTGTTGCCTTTGCTTTAGGTGTCAAATCCAGGAAGTCATTACCAAAACCAATGTTAAGGAGATTACTACCTATGTTCTCTTCTAGAGGTGTTACAATTTCAGGTCTATGTTCAAGTCTTTAGTGAATTTTGAGTTGACTTTGTTATTGGGTAAGATAGACGCCCAGTTTCATTTGTTTATATGTGGATATTGAGTTTTCCCAAAATCATTTGAAAAGACTATTCTTTCCCCACTGTGTATTCTTGGGGCCTTTGCCAAAAAAATTAATTGATTTTATATGCTTGAATTTATTTTATGACAGCACCAGCTTGTTCTGATTACTATAGCTTTGTAATATGGTTTGAGATCAGGAAGTTTGCTTTGCCTAAAGTTCAGGGTCTTTTGTGGTTCCATACAAATTTCAGGATTATTTGTCTTATTTCTGTGACAAATGTCATTGAAATTTTGATAGGGTTGCATTGAATCTGTAGATCACTTGGGTAGTATGGACACATTGTAAATGGAACTAGTTTCTTAATTTCTCTAGTAGTTTGTTATCAGTGAATGGAAATGCATATTGATATTGGTTTTAAATCCTGCAACTTCACTGAATTTCTTTATTATTCCAACAGTTTTTTTTTTGGTGAAGTCTCTCCAGTTTTCTATATATAGTATCATGACATCTGCAGATAAGGACAATTTTACCTCTTCCTTTTCAATTTGGATGACTTTTATTCTTATTTTTATTTTCCTAATTGTTCTGGGTAGGACTTCCAGTACTGTTAAATAAAAGTGGCAAGAGTGAATATCCTTGTCTTTTTCCTGATCTTAGAGGAAAAGCTTTCAGTTTTTCATCATTAAGTGTGATGTTATCTGTGGTCTTGTTATACATGGCCTTTACTATGTTGAGGTATATTTAATTTGTTGAGAGTTTTTATCATGAATCTGTATTGAATTTTGTCAAATGCTTTTTCTGCATCTGTTGAGATAATTATATGATTTGTATCTTTCATTTTGTTAATGTGTTATCACGTTGATTGATTTGTGAATGTTGAGTCATCCTTACATACCAGGAATGAATCCCACTTGATCACAGTGTATGATCCTTCTAATATACTATTGAATTTTGGTTTTCTAATGTTTTATTGAATACTTTTGCATTTACTGTCTTGATTTTTCATATTGCGTTAGAGTTTCCCAGCTCACTCAGCCTTGGGACAGAAGAGGAGAGTTAATAGTCATCGTGGGGTTTGGTTCTATTTAGTTACATTGAACCTTTCCCAAGCAAGGTCTCAGGGCTCATGTGCTTTGTTCCTACTGCAACTCTGCCTCCATCCCTGGCTTCTTGGTACTTATTCAGGCCAGGCCCCAGAGGCAAGAGTGCTTAGCGTCTGCATAAATATTTTGCCTTTCCCATTTGCTCTTAGGATAGTCTCCATCTTATTCTTTCGTTTGTTCATTTCATTAATTTCAGAAACCCCAGAATCTGATCCTTGCCTTCCTCCATCTAATTGGAAGAAGCTCAAGCCTCCTCCAAGGTGTTTCCTGCAAAGCGACTCACACAATTGCTTTTTTGAGTCAAGCCTCAGGGAAGATCCCTGATTCCTTCATCAGTACCTCCATCCCCTGTGAACAGTCCATCTAATAGCTTACCATATTCCACAACATCTCTTTAAGTTCCCTCAGCATCTGGAAGGTTGGCCTCCTGGAAGAGACATTGATTTGGGACCCATAGACTAGACGGAGTTCCAGCTTTTCTAAATAAAACTTTGTGACTGGACACATTCCTGGTCTGAAACTTAGTCTGCTCATCTGTAAAATGGGAGTCATAAGAGTTTTATAGGAATCGAATAAAATAACGTGTGACAAAGTAGTCTATGGATTATTTAAAGCATTATACACTGGTTTTTGTTTGTGCTTATTTTTGTTTGTTTTCATGTAGTAGAGTGTGGTAACTAGGAGCACAACTTCTGTTAGACTTCTGTTTGAAGCCAGGCTTTACTATTCACTGATTTTGTAACTATGGATAAGTGACTTTAACCCCTTTTTGACCCAGCTTTAACATCTATTAAATGGAGATAATAATATCTGTATTTTAGAATTATTGAAATATTAAGTGAGATCATTTTGTTAAGTACTTACTATAGTTTTTAATATATCATAATAAATAATAGTTGCTTTTTTATGCCTTCATTATAAGAATATTACTGATTCTGAGGATGTTTTTGGCCTCAAAAATGGGTCCTTTAACTTTTAATGTACCTCCTTTTGTTATCCATATCAGAATTCTTATCTTTAGAAATAAATGCATATAAATCTGTCTCACTTAATTTCAAATACTTTTGAAAGTATTTGAAACTATAGAAAGTATTGAAAGTATAGAAAATACTTTTTTTAAGATTTTATTTATTTATTTGAGAGAGAGAGAGCACAGAGTAAGAGGCAGAAGCAGACTCCCCCTTCCCCCCTCCCCACTGAGCAGAGAGTCTGATGAAAGGGCTTGATCCCAAAACTCTGGGATCATGACTGAGCCAAAGGCAGATGCTTAACCCACTGAGGCACCCCCAAAATATTTTTTCAGTAGTTTGAAAATACATAAAAATACAGTGCCCTAGCTTCTTAGCAGCTGAGATTATTTAATTTGACTATTCGTTCTTAAATTCAATCAAGATTTCACTAGGAAACTCATGGAAAAATCAATCCTCAGAGACTGGTGTTCTAAGGGTCTTTCTTGTGGGAATAGTGGACCCGAAGTAACTATTTTGAGAAAAGAGTTGAGCAAATGAAACTAACGAGCTTTTGCCTAAGCCCTTTTGCCAATAAACCAAAAGGCTTCATAATTAGGTAAGTGTGTGTGTCAAGGTTGTTTACGGAACTTCTTGGGGGAAATGTAGTCCTGCAGTGGGATGGGACCTTTAGGAGATGCTCTCCTGGGGCATGTCTTTTGTGTCCACAAGTGGCCCTTCTGAGGAAAATGAGACTCTGACCATGAAGTATTTGCTTCTGGAATAGAAAACTGTAGTTACTTTTGCTCATGCATCTGTGGTTAGCTGAAAGATTGCTGGGGGCTGGCTGCTGTAGCACCACCTCAACCGGGAAAACTTAGTCTCTGCTCCATGTGACTTCTTCAGCAGGCTTGTTTTCTGGGCATTTGCAGGAAGCAAGAGAATAAGTGAAAGGTGTGCTTATGTTTGGGGCTCTGATTTCAAAGTCTCTTTTGCTGCATTCTGTTGGCAATAGCAACAGAATGGAAAGCCAGCCTAGATAGAAGAGGAGAGCAAATAGACCACTTCTTGATGAGAGGAACTGCAAAATCACATTGGGAAGGGAGAAACAACGTATCACAGCCATTTTTGCAATCAACCACATATGGTAGAACTGCTATGTTGCTCTCTAGATAAGCTGTAGTAATTTTTCTTCCCTCTTGCTGTATGTGAGAGTTTCTGTTCCCCATACATTCTTGGCAACAACTTGCTAGGATGCAGTCAATTTTTTTATCAGTCTGATAACAAAAGCTAACTGGTATCACATTGCTATTTGATTTTAATTTCCTTATTGCTAGTGAGGTTGAGCATATCTTCATATATTTATTAGCAATTTGGATTTATTCTGAGAATCACCAGATCATATCCTGCTAATTTTTATATTTGTTTGATTTGTTTTGCTTGAGTTTTATGAATCCTTTCACATTCTAATTCTTTAAATGCCATGTCATTGAAAATTTCTCCCTTTTCATTTGTCCTTTTAACTTTGCCTCTCATGTCATCTGCCATAGGCAAAAATGTTGTATGTTTATGCAGTAAAATATGCCAGTGTTTTCCTTTATGAGTTGTGCTTTTTGTGACTTAAGTCACTCTCAATTTTAAGACCTTTAATATTACTCTATTTCTTTCTAAAAATAATTTTAAAATTTGCATTTTATATTCAGTTCCCTAATATATCTGGGATTTATTTCTGTATATTGTATAAAGGCAACGATCTAATTTTACTTTCACTTTACCAATATTCTCAATCCACTTTTTGAAGAGTGCATCTTTCTCCCACTGGTTTTTGATGCCATCCCTGTCACATACCAAGACTCCCTATGTGAGTGGGACTGTTCCTAGGTTCTGAAAGTTCCATTGACTTATTTGTCAGCTGTGACGCAAACAATGTGCTGTTTTATTTATGATAATTTGACTATGGAATAGTTTCTTTTTTTTTTTAAAGATTTATTTAATTTATTTATGATAGTCACACACAGAGAGAGAGAGAGAGAGAGAGAGAGGCAGAGACATATGCAGAGGGAGAAGCTCCCCATGCACCAGGAGCCCGACGTGGGATTTGATCCCGGGGCTCCAGGATCGCGCCCTGGGCCAAAGGCAGGCGCTAAACCGCTGCGCCACCCAGGGATCCCTATGGAATAGTTTCTAATAAACAAGAATACTTTCTATTCTTTTTCAAGATTGCTCAGCTATTTGTATATCTATACTTTTCCATATGAATTCTATATATCCCAGCATTTAAAAAATCTACTTTACCTTTGACTTTTCTATTCTGAAATACAGTGGGCATACATCCAGCAAATGGTGGTTTTCACTGGACACATAGAGTTTATTCCTCCCAAATTCATAGTCATTCCTTGTCAAGGGGACCTGTGCTCAGTGGGAAAAGGCTGGAATTATATTCTGCTATACCACCTCTCATCCTGATAGAGCCATTTCTGTTTTTCAATATTCCTACTTGCTGAATAATGCTATTAATGTAGAATCTAAAAAACACTAGGAATGTTTCTTTAAAAGATAGATAATTACTATAAATCCTATTTCTAATTAGAGCCCTAGTACTTTTTGAGTTCATATATAATTCCTCATCTCAGATGTCTCAGAATTTAGCCTTTTCACTTAGTCATTCAGCAAATATTTACTTAGGCTCTATTACATGGCTTGTTATTGTTTTAGGTTCAAGGGTAGAATAGCTTACACAGCAGTTCTTTAGGAAAGAAGAGACAAGATTATTTAATTTTATATGTGAAGGAACTAAATCACAGAAAAAACTAAATCACAGAAAAAAAAATCTGTTAAACTAATTTGATTCAATACAAATTGCTTTGGCTGAGTGCTGACAAAAGTTCCATCTCAGACTATAGGGCAATGTGTTAGGCACTCAGGGATGGGAGTGTAGAAGATGAAGAAGAAACATCTTCCCTTTAACGTGGTTTCATCCAGTGTGACACCTTACAGTCGATATGTAGACATTACCTTGAATCCATAGAAGACCACTCACCTCCCTTCTGGGTGGATTTTGATTTCTTCCTCAAGCAGATAGACTCTAAATTGGTTTTTGAAGAATGGAGTATCATTGTCTGATTTCCAAGGAGATTATCATGTGAGACATATTGAGGGCCAGAGGAGATATTGGAACAAAAAGTACCTTAGGGAAAATACACATTAAAATACACATTAAAAGGAAAAGAGGATGTAGGGCCAACTGGAATGGAGCAAGTATTTAGAATAAGTTCTCCTTTACTTTTAGGTTAGTAAAAGTGAATGGATTAGGAGACCTGACATAAATTAAAATCATGTGCTGGCTCTCAGTACTTTCTCATTACAATGCTAATTTCTTTCTAGAAGTAACTCCAGTGTAATCTCTTCTTCAACACCTTTTATAATTCACCACCTAGACTTAACCATTCTTCCATTTATGCCTGCTGTACTCTATGCATTTTTAACTCACAGCATCTGTATTGTCAACATACTCATTGATGTGATATCTCCCTGAGAACATAGACTGTATCTTTTAGGCTTTGTGTCTTGGCAACTAGCACAGTGCCTAATGTTGAATGAATTTTTGTTGACCAACTCACCAATTAATCCCTATTTTCTACGTATCCCTATTTCTGCGTATTTAATGCATCTTATGAGGTAGTAATCTGTAACACTGATGCAACACTTTGGTCACAGAATCTTGTGATTATGTGGGTGGTGATGCAGAGCATGATGTCATTCTGAAAAGAAAGCTCTAGAGAGTAGATTTGGCCAACAGTGCACAGAGAATGGTCTTTGAGCCACATGTCTCAAACTAGTCTAGGCTTTGTTGAAATTTATAGGAGATATTTTCTTAGTAATTGGACATTTTCTTCCTAAACTCATATACTTACCTTATTCTATAACTTCAAACTCAAGTAACTCAAAGTTGTTTAAAAAAAGGTCTAAGAATACCAAATAAGTCTGGTTTTTCCTATATTTAGATTTTCTTCTGTTTTTAGATTAAACATTCCTTCTGCATTTCCCAGATACTCTTTATGACATTTGTCTTGAACTTTGAATGAATGATCATTTTGACATAGATGATGTGACACAGCTACGAAAGTCATTAACTATATTTTCCTTTAGTAAAGGGAAGTTGATTTTGTCAACTTGATAAGCACTCACTAAGAACTTGCCATGAGTCAAGTGCTATTTGAAGGAAGAGGAAGTATATTGAGATTAAAATTTTTTGAAATATACCCTTCAAAGAGCACACTACAATTCTGTTGGAGAATCAAGACCAAGCTCAGAAAGCTGCAAATAAGACAAAATAAAAGCATAAGGCACTGGGTAGCTCAGAATATAAGTGCTAGAAGTGGGGTGAAAGGATCTTGAGAGGAGGTAGGACAGATTCATGGGCTTTGGAGTCAAATAAATCTTGTTATGAATCCTAGTTCTGCTATTATTAAGTAGACATGTAACCTAGGGCAAGTGACATAACCTATAAACCTCATTTTACTCATTTGTAAAGCTGGGCTACTATCTACCTCAAAGTTATTACAAATAAAGAATAGGATAGTATATGTAAAGCACAAGTGTCTGATACATCAGGGGGCTCAATAAGTAAAAGCTACTTTTATAAATAAGAAAATTACAGATTCTACATTCAACTACAGTCACCAGAAACATAGTTAATAGTGATAATACAAAAATAAAAATAAGGGATGCCTGGGTGGCTCTGTGGTTGAGCATCAGCCTTTGGCTCAGGTCGTGATCCCGGGGTCCCGGGATCAAGTCCCACATCGGGTTCCCTGTGAGGAGCCTGGTTCTCCCTCTGCCTGTGTCTCTGCCTCTCTGTGTGTCTCTTATGAATAAATAAATAAAATCTTTTAAAAAAATTCTTTAAAAAAGTAAATAAAAAATTAAAATTAAAATTAAAAAAATAGTGATAATAATAATAAGTAATAGTGAACCCCCATGTGCCCAGCATTCTGTTAAGTACTCTCTGCATTTTCTCATGTAATGCTTATAACAACTGTATGATAAGTATTATCACTTTACTTTTAGAAAAGGGAAAAACCTAAGGGGAGTTGCTTACATTTTAAAAAATTTCACAACTAGTAAATTTGACTTTTAAACAGGTCCTAGGTCTAATTGACACTGGACAAGTTTAATCTTCATTCAGGATCAGAATTTGTTATCTGAGATTTGAATGCTGTTGCTAATCTGTACATACTTAGTCAATCTTTGGACTTCAGTTCCCTTCTCAGTTTGAGTAAAATTTAACAAAACCAAAGGCCTGTTTTATAAAGTCAGATTCATAATGAATGCCAGTCTGCTCTTGGACTCTTACTGGAAATTGAGGATAACCTGGTAGCTTGATACTATTGCTAATCTCAGTTTACTGATTAGGACCTTAGGAACAAAAGCAGGCCATATTATGTTAAGACCTCCTCTGGAGACTAGCCATGATCAATACTTATATTAGCCTCCAGAGAGAAAACATTTCCAAGCAGACACATGTGGAAAATTGGGAGTGGGGTGTGAGGTACCTGCTAGGCTAAGAATGAGATTAAAAAAATGTAAGAAAAACGAGATACACCATCACCCCACTTCCTATCAATATTAAAGAAAGTGCACTTTACAGACAGAGGACTAGTAACTCTGTCCAAAAAGTGCTTTAAGATAGAAAAATATCAAATCAACATGAAGCTACTGTAAAAAGAAAATAAAATCAAACATTTCATCTAATAAGTATTGTTCTCCAGAAACTAACAATGAAGCAGTAGGATACCATAACACTGTACTCTAAACTGAACTAAATAGTCTCTAATAAGCATTTTGAGATATTAAAAATACCCCCAATCAAAACTTATAAAACTAAAAACAAAAATGGACAAAACAAACAGTGGGAAGAAATGCAATAAAAGATGCTCAAGCTCTGAAAGAAATCCCACAGATTATTAGGGACTAAGAGAGAGCAGAGTTGAATGGAAATCTAATGAAGATATTTAGGCAGGAAAACAACAAAGAAAATGAAAATGAGGTAAAAAGATGTAAAAAAAAAAAAAAGAAGGAGAACCTGGGTTGCTCAGTCAGCTGAGCATCCAACTCTTGGTTTTAGGTCAGGTCATGATCTCCTGGGTCATGGGATGGAACTCTGTGTTGGGCTCCATGCTCAGCAGGGAGACTGCTTGAGATTCCTCCCCCCACACATCTGCTTGCTCTCGTTCTCTCTCTCTCTCTCTCTGTCTCAAATAAATAAATCTTTAAAAAAAAAATCAAAAAAAATTTAAGGGAAAAGTGGTAGAAGTAAACAACAGGCAAAGAAGGTCTGATACATATATAATGGAGCCCCTAACAAAATAATGGAACACAACTAATGTTTAAAAGTATAATATAAGAAATCCTAATGAAGATAAGAGAAAACAAGTCTACTTAGTGAAAAGGTTTAGCAGGTACCTGGAAAGATTAACTGTGATAAATAACCCTAGAAAAATAAAAGAAAAACCCTCAGGACCTCCAGAACAAAAGATCACATTACCTATAAAAGTAAGAAAATTAGGCTAGCATCAGATTTATCAAGAGCCATATACAAAGAAAAGAAATAGTGGAACAAGGTTTTCAAGAAACTCAAGGAAGTAAAATGTGAGCCAAGGATTTTTTTTTTAAAATCCTGCCAAGATGTTCTTCAAGTACCAAGACTAAAAAACCAAAACAAAAACAGTTTTGCACATGCAACAGCTCAAAGAATACAAAGAAGTACTTTCTGAACAATCTGCTCAGGATGAATTCATCCAACCAATGGAGAACTGGGGAGACTTGGCAGAAGATGTCAAGAATTTAAGTTATTTAAGTGTAAAGCGAATATTAAAGCAAAGATGGGGACATTGGTGGAAGAATAATATAAAGGTGATATAGTCTGATGACGTAGAAAGAATGTAACTAAAAAATGAAAGAAGAAAAAAGTGAGATCATTGACTGACTCTTTTAATTGGTGAGACCTGAAGGATATGATTTTAAACTGACAAACCTGTAAGAGGTTAAAGAAGGAAAAAAGGAGATTAATGGCACTATAAGTGGTAAACACACAAAACACTCACTAGAAGAAAAATGCAAATCTTCTTAAAAACCAAAACAAATTAGGCAAGGAAGACACGCCAAATAAAAATTAAAGCAACATAAATCCGGGATCCCTGGGTGGCACAGTGGTTTGGCGCCTGCCTTTGGCCCAGGGCGCAATCCTGGAGTCCTGGGATCGAGTCCCACGTCGGGCTCCCGGTGCATGGAGCCTGCTTCTCCCTCTGCCTATGTCTCTGCCTCTCTCTCTCTCTCTCTCTCTGTGTGTGTGACTATCATAAATAAATAAAAATTTTTTAAAAAAAGCAACGTAAATGCAACATACTAATACACATAAAATGATTTAGCATAATTGAGCCTACACAAATCTGATATCAATAAATGTGAATGGGTTTTAACTCACCCATCAAAAGAGAATAATTTCAAGTAAGCTCCTAAAGCAAAACCCAACTCTATGCTGTTTACAAGGAGCATAGCTAAAGCACCTCTACTTTAAGCCAAGTTAGTCTCTGGGCTAGTGTAGACCTCACTCATTATGCTGGTCCCCTGCAGAACTGCTCAGGCTGCAGTGTGCCTTGCTGCATGATCCCCAAATGTACTGAAAGATGCTGGAAAAAATATCTTGTGTGATTTAAAATGTTTTAGCCCATGGTCTTTATTACAGAGCCCTGTGGGAAAAATTCCTGCTCAGCTCTTATTTTAAGAACAATTTTACGTCTTTTGAGTATTGTGTTAGTTTTTAGTTTTAAAAGCATGACTCTCAGAATGCTTGGCAACAAGTTTTATCTTAATTGGAAACAAGTGCATATGTCATTAGTTTTGTTTTTTCAACCTTATTCTACTCTATTTTATGTGCTCATGTTTATTTTTCTTGTATAATTTCCAGCTCTTTTGTAATCTTATTATATTATCTTTTTTAAGCTGCCTTAAATACTTTATGGAAAGGATGCAGCATAAAAGAATAAATAAATGAAATGTTTCAAATGTTACTTGCTATTACAAATATTGAAAAGATTAGGTTGTTTGGGAAGGAAATACAGATTTTCTGCCTTAAAAGAGATCTGTGGCATACCAGTCCCCTCATCCAGGCAGTGGGGAGTGAGAGGTCTTCTGAGGTCGCTAGGAGGCTCTAAGATGCTTCTCGCTATTTCATGAACTACCTCCATCAGTACTTTGGCTTTGCAAACACTTGTCTTGTCCTCCCTGTTGACTTTTATGAGTGGAAGGCTCACACTGAGGCAAGTTTTTCTATACTCTCATTAGTTTGTTTCTTGTTTGGGGAGAATATATTAAGATCCTTAGTATTATAACGCTTTTTCTCAAAGGGCTTCTATTTAATAAACTTGAAAAAAAATTTATTTTTAGCCTCCACTGTGTTTTCTTCTTGTGCTTTTTCCTCTTTTAAATTTATAAAGAGAAAGTCCAGTGCTATAAAGTATTTATATTTAAAATATACTTTACTTAAGTATTTATGTATATGAATTTTGATTTTTTTAAATACTTTTAACTACTTTTTCTATACTTGTATCCTTCTGTAAGGTGACATTGGCCCTTTCTACTCATTTTCTACCAGCGGCCAGGTCAAGTTGTGTAGCATTGATTCTTATTTAATGGGAAGATGCATAGGCAAAAAAGAGAGAAAGAGAATAACAGGACACATTGTAAAGACTTCAAGGATATGAAGACTAACACATAGCAAGAGAAAATATATTACTTCATTATTCAATAGACACTTAATTGACCACCTACTATGTTGCAGTCACTGACTAACTCCTCTGGGGAGAAAGTGTCAAGAAAACATAGCAACATAGTTTTTGACTTTACAAATATTGGCAGGGAAGACAACAAGCAGGTTTGCAAGAAGACAAGTAAATAATAATATAGTAAGCATTGTGATACGGTAGAGCACGTGGTATGGTAGCACACCAGAGGGCTCCTAGCCCAGACTTGGGTCAGAAAGTCTTTCTGGTGGAAGTAACATCCAGGATGAGAACTTGAGAATGAGTAAGCAAAAGAAAGAAAAGAAGGAAGGAAAGAAGGAGCAAGCAGGAGAGAGGAAATAAGATGAGGGAGGGGAGGAAGAAAGGAAAGAAGGAAGGAAGGAAAAAGAAAATAGAAAAAAGGAAAGGGAAAAGAAAGTTTCAAGCATAGAAAACAAATTATTGTTAAGAAAAAGCTTGACATGGGGCACCTAGGTGACTCCATCAGTCAAGCCTCTGACTCTTGATTTTGGCTCAGGTCATTATCTCAGGATTTTGAGATCGAGCCCTGTGTCAGGCTCCATGCTGAATGTAGAGCGTGCCTAAGATTCTCTCCCTCACAACCTCCCCTGCACCCCTATAGCACCACTTGTGCATGGTGTTTATCTCCTAAGAATAAAAAGAAAGGAAAGAAAAGAAGAAAAAGAAGAATCAGAGAATTGGAGGTACAAAGACAGCTCAATGAACTATTTTCAAAAATTGATGGGTTATTCCCAGAAGTAGAGACTCATGAATTCTTTCATCCCCAGTGGATTGATGGAAGAGAAGCCATAGATCATGAAGAAATAAAAATCAGCTAACTGAACTTTTATTTAACTATAAATAAATATTTATTTATTGTGGTATAATTGACAGTACATATTTAAAGTGCACAATCTGATAAACTTTGACAAATGTATATACCTGTGTAATCATCACCACAATCAAAATAATAAATATATCCACTGCCCACAAGTATTCCCCTGCCCCTTGATGATTTCTCCTTCCTGCCCCACACCCCATCTCAAGGCAACCATTGAATCACTAAGGAATAGTCGGACTTTTTAGAGTTTATATGAATGGAATTCTGTAGTAATTATTCTTTTTATAAATCTGGATTTTTAAAAAACTCAGCATAATTATTTTGAGATTTACCTGTGTTTTATGTAACATATTCCATTCCTTTTTGTTGCTAAGTAGTATTCTACTGTATGGATGTACCAAAATATATTGATCATTTGCTAACTGATGGACATTTGGCTTGTTTCCAGTTTTAGACTATTACAAATAAAGATGATGCAAACATTCTTGTCCAAGTATTTTTATGGAAATATACTTTCATTTCTCCTGAGTAATTAGGAATAGAATGGCTGGATCATATGGTAGGGTATGTGTTCACTTTTTTAGAACGTGGCCAAAGTATTTTCTGAGGTGGTTGTGCCATTTTACTTTCTCTCAGAAGTAAATGAGTCCCAATCTCTCTATATCCTTATCAACATCTGATAAGTCTAGTCTTTTAATTTTAGCCATAGTAATGGATTTTAGTGATATCTTTTTGGCTCGGTTTACATTTACTTCACAATTAATGATTTTGACCTTATTTGCCATCAATATATTGTCTTTGTGTTCATTAAAATCTTTTCCCCACTTTTTAATTAGTTTGCCTTCTTATTGAATTTTTAGAGTTTATCTATTCTGTATTCAAGTCCTTCATCAGAAATATGATATACAAATGATTTTTCAAACCAATGTCCTTATCTTTTCATTCTTTTAATTTTTAATATCTTAATAATTTTTCCATTTGTCTTAGTACCTTTAATTTTGATGAAATATATTTTTTCTTTTGTTTATGGATTGTGCTTTTGGCATTGCATCTAAGACACATTTGCCTGGCCCAAGGTCACTGAGATTTCTCTTGTTTTCTTCTAGAGGTACTATATTTTTAGGTTTTACGGTTTATAAATGACTTATTCTATCTATTTTTATTTGAGTATGATTAACATCCAGTATTAGTTTCAGATATACAATATAATGATTCAACAATTCTATACATTATTACTCTCTGCTTATCCCAATAAGTTTACTCTTACTCTCTTTCATCTATTTCATCTGTCTTCCACCCAACTCCGCTCTGTTAATCACCAGAAGCAGATAGACTATTGCAATTTATATGGCTTTGTGTAGAGTGGCATAAAGGCTATACATAAGTTCCAAATGTAGCATTTAGAATTCTTAGATCCACTTTTTACCTACCACTATGATGAATCATATCATTTCAACAATAGCTAATATTAGGAAAAAAGAAAATAAAAAATAATCTGATTTCTGGGGGTTGGTAATATTTTTACAAATACAGTAATTATTGTAGGACAAATTCTCTTGATGCATCATCTACTTACATGAGTTCTGTTCCTAATGTGAGTTACATTATGTTACTCTACCCTTCAGTACATTTCTTATTTATTTTCCCCACAACTTGCTTTTTATTCATCTTCCCTGAAATGCATTTGTCTTCTCTAGGCACTTTCTAGGCTTAATGGTATGGTAGAAGAAGCTCTGAATTTTGAGACAGATTTGCCTCCAAATTTTTATTCTCCCACCTTATAATTAAGAGAACTTTTGGAAACTTATTTTATCTGTCAGTGAACATAATTTTCTTAAGAAGTAAGAATGGAGCTGAAAGCTTATGTCAAAAAGTTGTTGTGAGGATTAAATGAAGCAATACGTAAAGTGGCTGCCATAGAGTAGACCCTCAGCAAATGTTTATTCTTCTTTTTCATTATGCAATAATATAATATAGTAATATAATATGCTGATCTGAAGTTATGATACAATAAATTTAGGAGGTTAGATCTATTTTTCTAATAACCCTTTTATCACTAAATTTCAATGTTTTTGTTTATTTTAAACTTTTAAACCAACAGTTCATACTTAAAAGGTAAACTCCTGAGATGGGTCCTGATACTTGTAAATATAGACTTTAACATATAAGTAGATAGATTTGGAGCCAATACAGTTCACTCTTTTGGTGAATTGTGCCTTCCTGATAATATGTGCACAATTCTATTGATATGAAAAAATCAGGGGAAACATAACATTTACCTTTATATATGTCCTGTAATTGGGGAAGGAGGGTGAAGTCGAAATAAAAGATATGCCTTTTTAAAAAAAATGCATTTGACTATAGTTGACACATGATATTATATTGGTTTCAGGTGTACAACATAGTGATTCAACATCTCTGTACATCATGCTATGCTCACCACAAGTGTACCTACCATCTGTCAGTATACAACACTATTATGGTATCATTTACTATATTCCCTATAGTATGCCTTTTATTCCCATGACTTACTTATTCCATAACTAGAAGCCTGTATCTCCCACTCCTCATCACCTATTTGCTCACCCCCCACCACCACCCTTCCCTCTGGCCATCCTCAGTTTGTTCTCTGTATTTATAGATCTGATTTTGGTCTTAGTTTGTTGGTTTATTCTTTTTTTTTTTTTTTTTTTTTTTTTTTAGATTTCACATATGAGTGAAATCATACGGTATTTGTTTTTCTTGGTCTGACTTATTTCACTTAGCATAATACCACCTAGGCCCATTAATGTTGTCACAAAGGCCTTACAAAGTACATATCCGTAAGGGGTTAATATCCAAAATAAATAAAGAACTCACACAACTCAACACCTAAAAAAAACAAACTACAATTTAAAAAATGGGCAGAGGACCTGAATAGACATTCTTCCAAAGAAGACATACAAATGGCCAACAGATGCATGAAAATATGCTCAATATCACTAATCATCAAGGAAATATAACGCAAAACCACAATGAGATATCACCTCACATATGTCAGAATGGCTAAAATAAAAAAGATAAGAAATAACAAGTGTAGGCAAGGATGTGGAGAAAAAGAATTCTCATGCACTGTGGGTGGGAATGCAAATTGGTACAGCTGCTTTAGAAAACTATACAGAGGTTCTTCAAAAAATAAAAATACATGATCCAGGAATTCTACTATACTATTTACTCAAAGATAGTGAAAACATTAATTTCTATTATATTTTCTAAGAATTGATCTCATCTAAGCTTTAGAGTGTGTTGGTATAAAATTGTTTTAATATGCTCTTATTTTAAATACCTGCAGCATCTGAAGTTATGTCCACTTTTTATTCCTATTACTACAAATTTTAACCTTCCTTATTTTATTGTTACTTTATATTGCCAAAGGTTTATCTATTTTATTAGTATTTTTAAGGAACCAACTTTTGTCTTTGGTGATTCTCTGAATTTTATCTTTGTTTTCTGTAACATTAAGTCAGCTCTGTATTAGTTTTCTATTGCTGTGTGACAAATGACCACAAACTTAGCAACTTGAGCAATACCCATTTATTATCCTAATCTGGACATGGTTTAGCTGGATCGTCTGCTCAGAGGCCCCCAGGCTGAAATGAAGGTGTTGGCTGGGGCGATGATTCTCATCTGAAACCTGGGATTTTTTTCCGAGCTCACTGGTTTTAACAGAATTTGTGGTTCCATGACAGTGGTCCCCCTCATTTTCTTGCTAGCTCGTGATGGGACCATTCTCAGCTTCTAACAACCAAACACAGTTCTTTGCCATGGAGCCCCCATAGGCTGTTCACAGCTTGGGTACTTGCTTTATTTCAGATCAGCAGGAGAACCCCTGCTAGAGTTTTGAATCTCTTTGACTTCTGTCTCAGGCCTCTAGATCCTCTTTTAGAAGGATTCACCCAATTAGGTGATACCAACCCATAAGCAACAATAGAGGATTAGGTTGAATGTGTCCACAAGGACAGAAATCTTGAAGTTCTTATATTTATTTTTAAAAGAAACACTTATGTTAGTTTTATTCTGTTTACCACTTCTGAAATTTGATGATTAGTTCATTAGTTTTCTAAAGGATTTTTCAAAATCCATTATAATTTCCTCTTTGCGCAATGCATTATTAAAAGTATATTTGAAATTTTTTGAATGTATGGGTTTTTAAATTTATTTCCCTTTAATTATTAATTTCTTCCTTAATTTCATTGTAGGAGAGAAAATATTGACTGTGTGATGTCAATACTAGAAAACTTGTTGAAATTTTTTTCATTTTCTTCTTATATTGCTGTCAATGTCTTCCTTATATTGTTGAGGTCATGTTATTTTGTGCATACCTACTCATAACCATTGTATGTTTTTGATCAATTAAATCTTTTATCGCTATGTAAGACCTCCTCATTATTAGAACTCTAGTGTTTGTGTGGTATAGTTTTTCTATCCTTATATTTAAAATTAAAAAAAAATTTTATTGTGTCATAGTTTAGATGTCTCTTATCAACATATATACACCTGGATTTAAAAAATCAAGTCTAGCAACTTGGCCTGCTAATTGGAGTTCTCAGCACAGTTATATTTTTGTTATTACTGGCATATTTGGGCTAATTCCTGCATCTTATTTTATGCCTTCTATTTGCTCTACTGTTCTATGTTTTTTTTAAGTTCTCCTTCCCTATCTTATTTTACATTAGTTAGAAAAATAATATAATTATTTTAGAGTAAGATTATTAATAATTATTAGTAACAATTATTATTTTGGAAGTTACACATCCTAATCTATTTTTTATGATTCAAGATACATAAGCATTCATGTTTAATCTGTTAACACATAAATTTAATCAACATTTTGGTTCTCCTTTGAAACTCAAAACATTTAAAATTTTAACCACCTCCCAAACATTAAATTCTATTTCCATCATTTTGCAACTTCACATTATTTTTATTCACTTAGTGTTATTTTCTTTGCTATTCATTTCTTATATCACCTGAATGAATTTTTTATTCTAGAAATACATTTATTTTAGAATTGAAGTGAAATTTATAGATGGTAACCACTTTCATTTTTAGTTTCTCTGAAAAATATCTTTGTACCACTCATTCTTTTTTTTTAATAATTTATTTATTTGAGAGAGCAGGGGTGGTGGGGAGAGGCAGAGGGAGGGGGAGCCTGACGCAGGGCTGATCTGGGATCATGACCTGAACCAAAGGTAGAAGCTTAACCTACCAAGCCCACCAAGTGCCCCTATACCACTCTTATTCTTGAGAATGATTTTCTTTGGTTTTCAGTTGTATTGATAATTATCTTGTCTTGGCACCTTGAAGATGTCGTTCCTCTGTTCTCTGGCTTCCATTTCATTCCCTCCTGGACAAAGCTGGTCCTCATTATTTGCAGTAGTTTTGTTCTATGAAGTTGCTGTAAACACTGAAATAGCAAATACTGAACTATTGTTCCTAGAAGTAATATAGAGTTAGGTTCCTGTGAGCTTCTGGTCACAACATTTTCATCAAAGATCAATATATAACCTTGTTTTTATGTGTTCATATATATTGTTGATTCATTAACATTGAATTCACAGCCGGCAGCACTATAACCCACGACTGAAGGAAGCTTATCTAAACACGTTTGTCAGGCACATCACAACCTTCTTGCACTTCAGGACACTAAGATTGCACTTCAGCACCAAGCTTGGGAGGCATTTTCAACAGAAAAATCACCAACAAAAAAGCACATCCAGAAACATCTAGGACTTTTCAGACCTGAGCTCAGACAACAGTGATTGTCCTTTTATCAAATATGCTCATAGACTGAATAACTTCATCCATAAAATCAAAGAATCTCTGGCAACTTTTGAATGTATTCCAAGTTGCACTTTATTTTGTTTTATATTTGTGGAAGTAGATTCTGAAAGGTATCTTCCAAACAAAGAGAAACTTATTAATTTCTGCTGTTGATAACCTTCTAGGTGAAAAAAATCAAGGAGATATATATATATATATATATATATATATATATATATTCCTCTAAAATTTTTTCATGCATATGTACACATACAAAATATAGTCTTAAATAGAAAGAAAAGTGGTATTTTAATATATATAATGTTTTGGAACTTTTTTTCATTTAACAGTCAGCTCAAAATGTATCACAAATCTAAATACACTAATCTAGTGTACATGCATGTGACACTAGACACAATCCTACCCTTATTTGTTCTAACAAAACATGAGGCCAAATGATTGATTACATTGTTTTTTTCTGTTTGTTTTAAATATTTATTTATTTGAGAGAGAGGGAGACAGAGCATGAGCAGGGATAAGGAGACAGAGGGAGAGGGAGAAGCAGACTCCTGGCTGAGCAGGGAGCCCAATGAGGGGCTCCATCCCGGGACCCTGAGATCATAACCCGAGCTGAAGGGAGACATGTAACCAACTGAGCCACCCAGGCACCTGAAAACGTTGTTGTTGTTGTTTTCTTTAAATCAGTTAGCATGATTCAAGTAACAAATACACAGAAGGGAAAGGAAGCAGAACTGGCTTTATCCTGAGCCCAGCAAGTTTCCACAGAGTTTCAGTGTTCACAGCTTCCCAAGGCAGAAGGACTGGTAGCAAAGCCTAGAACATACTCAATAGGAAAAGGAAACCCTGTGACCTCAAAAGGCTGCACTCTCTACAAAAGAGTACCTGTCTCAAAATTTGGTGTTAGGTAGAGAAGAAAAATACTCTAAGAATTTAGATACACAAGCTGGGATTCATGGAGGTTACCTGTCTAAATGTATACTATCCTGGTGGCTCAAAAAACCTTCAAGTATTCAACTCAGTTTAAATGGTCTCCCAGGGAGTGCCTGAGTGGCTCATTGGTTGAGCATCTGCCTTCTGGGGTCCTGGGATCGAGTCCCACATCAGGCCCCCTGCAGGGAGCCTGCTTCTCCCCCTGCCTGTGTACCTGCCTCTCTGAGTCTCTCATGAATAAATAAATAAAATCTTAAAAAAAAAAAAAAAGGGTCTCCCAAGTCTAAAAAGTCCTCGATGTTTCTGGTTCGGTTGTTCTGCTACATTCCCAGAGTACTTACATAACTATTGTGATTTCTTAAGTAGGTGTGTCCCTTAGAATCAGTGAGAGATCTCAGGAAATGAGAATCAGCTAAGTGGTATATTTTAATATAAGTGTGCCTTAATGAATATAAAAAGGGAATCATTTACTTTTGAAACTTCTGGATGAATGTGGCAAACTAAAATTCTAGTCAAATGCATTTTATTAAAAGTCACCATTTTAAGGTTAATTTTAGGATCCTTAAGTAAAATTTTCCTTTTGTTGGGGACAGGAGGTGCTGGCTCCTCCAAGCCTTGGAGCAATGATAGAATGTACATATATACACTTTAAAATTATTTTTCTGAAATGACTGTATCAAAAATAGCCTATAATTTTAAATTTTTTTCACTTGGAGATGCTGCATTTAATCTAAGGATTTAAAAAGACGCCAAGGATTTAGATACCTTAATAAGCTCAGATTCACATCACAAGAGAAATATAGTAAATATGTAACAGCCGGAAATTTCCCTCCCACCCACTGTTAGTCCCTGCCACCCTTTCCAACTGAGTCCTTGAAAGTGAAATTGTTCTTATTCCCCTGTGCTTCTCCAATATGCTCCAACAGCAGTCAGGAAACTCAGAGGAGCTTTAAACATGCAATTCTGGCCAGTTTTCTGCTCAAACCTTTCAGTGATTTCCCTTCTCCCTTAGGACAAGGTCCACATTCCTTAATATGGCTCATGGACCCTGGAAACTGAAGCCCTGGCACCTGCCCACCTTCGTAGCCCACCTCTCTCCATTCTGCTGCAGCCACCCCGCCCATCTCTTGCTCCTAGAACAAGCTACCTCCCACTCAGTCTTCACAGGGTTATTTTTTTCTCCTTGGAATCATACTCTTCCACTCTGTTGCCTGGCTAGCTTAAGGCTAGCTTAAATGTTACTTCCTCAGGGAAGCTTTCTCTGAAGCTCTTTGTTCTCTTCCTTCCCAGTACTTAGCCATTTTGAAATTAAATAATTATCTGTGTAAGTATGTGTTTAACACCTTTCTCCCCAAAGGCCATCAATGCTATGGGCAGAGAATACTTGTAATTCTACCTCATGACTGCATTACTGCCACCTAGCACAGTGCTTTGCACATTGGAGAAACTCCAAAATTATTTATTGGATGAATGAATGAAAAAATGGGGTGCAAGTCAAGGATACAATCTTAGACCTAAAAACACGAATTTTATTTTATTTTATTTTATTTTTTTTAAAAACACGAATTTTAGCTATCACTGGATCTCTAGGTATTTATTTGCTGTAGAGAACATGTTTAACCTCTATAATAACCAAATACGTTGAGAGAGTCATTTGCCATCAGTGGTCAATCTGGAGAGACATCTTGGGCAGTGAGCTGACGGAGCCTGCTGTGACCATGTTCCTGTTGAAAGCTTTTATCAGCAACTCAGATGAGGATGTTGGTGTACTGTTAATGAGACTGACAAAAAAAAAAAAAGCTGGAGTGAGTGACATCATGTGTCCAAAAGGGACTCACTCCACAGGTTAGAAAGGTGGATCAAATAACAACAGGCAATTTAATAAGGGAAAATACAGATCATTGGACCTAGGTACCCCAAATCTAATTGAGCAAATACAAGAGAAAGGACCTTAAGAGCAAAACACGTGAAGTGCATGGACATTTTAACTGACTGCATGAGTCAGACGTGTGGCGTGCCTGCCAGAGATGCTGATTTGATGTTAGGCTCCTTTAATAGAAGCAGTGTGTGGAGAATGATCGAAGTCATGGAACTTCCCACATCAGACCACCCTTGCGGTGCCATATCCAGTTCTGAGACGCAGATGTTGGGGGCGGGGGTACAGACTGCTGCACACTACTGATACTTCCAAACCGTGTCACAGGAGAAAGAGTCGAAGGGCTGGGGATTCCTAGTTAATGAGGAGTAGAATTTGGTAGAATATATAGGGTTGTCAAGTAAAAGGCAAGGCCATTAGATTTATTCTCTTGTATATTGGAAGAGACACCCGGGGCCACCAGGGAAGTTACAGGGAAGTGTATCTCAGTTTAATGTGAGGAGCTGCCCAGCAAGGAGGTGGGCTCTGTTGGTTCCCCCTCTACTAAAGGAAATTACACTTCAAGAATTACACAGGAAAGTGCAAAATGAGCTGTGGGAAGCTCTCTCTGTCAGCTTAAGGGGGCCATCTCAAGGGAGAGTCCCTCCCTCTCTAGTGCATGTCTAGAACCTTGTGTAGTTTGGCCCTTTGGCATATTTGAAGTGCCAAACCAGAGAGAAATGTCCAGTTAAAAAATTGTAGAGATCTCATCCATTGTGTCTAGAATTTCCTGATCTAGCCTAACTCTAGAGAATAATCTATTTCTCTTTATTTTTGTCACATGGCCCACCATTAGAAGCAACAGAGTGGAGGCTGAAAGACCACTTGTTATAGAGGGAATTTGTACCTGGGTAAAAATTGGACGAGCTGCTGTTAAGGTCCCTCATCACTGAGTTTCTGTTTTTCCAGTAGAAGGCAGAAGTAAGAGCTCTGTAGTTAGGGGGGAATTAAGAAAAGATGGGGGAAATGGCATAAAGAGCCTTTACCATATGTGATGAAATACAAGGAAACTTAGAATGATGATCATATTCTATAAGGCTGTTTTTCACAATTGTGGTGGTCAATAAATATGCTTACGTACCCCACCCCAGGAGCACGGCAAGCCCTTGACCCCAGAAGACTGCAGAGAGATCATGGATGAGACACAGGAAGTTCCCCTTCTAGAGAGAAAAACAAAGTGCATCTCTTCCTGCTCATATCCCATTTTCTGTTATTCTCTTTGAATCTACTTGATGGAATTTATTTTCTATGAAGGGGTCAATAAAAGGTAACTGAAAAAGGATACATGGTCAACTAAAAATTATTTTTCTTTAGTTCTCTTTCTCTTCCTCTCTTCCTTGGCTTGGACCTGAAAACTTACTTTCAGGAAAAACAAACAAACAAACAAAACACATGTAGCTAAGATTGTCCATCAACCTGTGTCAGAGGGTGGCATGCAAATATTCTCATGAAAAGTTTAGCTCAGAATACACACATTTGATGATATCCATCACTAAAGGAAGCAAAGAGTTGTTCTCTCTGTTATGAAATAAATTCATTGATTAAAAGACTGCATTTTCCAAAAGAGTACACTTCAGACTAGAATTTGATATTGCTTTCTAAGCATACAGCCATAGCAATAGGAAAACTGACTTGAATTTTAAAACATAGGGATTTCAGAAATGCAGCCGGGCTTGACATTTATTAGCTGCCTATTTGCAAATAACGTAACTCGCCTATGCCTAAATTCCTTCATCTGTAAGGTAAGAATAATGATACGTACCTTGAATAGTTCTTACAAGTGTGAAATAAAATGTACAGAGGCCCTGGCACAGCAAAAAAGCAAGCACTCAGTTAATAGGAGTCACTGACAGAGCTGGGGCCACACCATGGTCAGTCTTGCGGGATACAGAGCTGCGGCTGCCGGGAGCTGCAATTGGAGTGCACAGCTTAAATAGCATTAGCTCTGGGGAGTTGGAGAGAGATCTCCCTTAACTTCAGATCTTCACCAGGGAAGGACACATTAATTCCAGTCACTTCTTTGATGGATACCCTGATAATATAAAGGAAGTAACATCAGTTATTGAAAATGACTTGAATTAGGAGTTTTCTGGTTAAATTTCATTAAACTTCCTACAAGTAACTTATGCACTTCTGTAATTACTTCTGTCTGGTCACTGGGTGTCACTTGGTACCAGCCTGCTGTTCTGAAGAAATGATGTGACCACAGTGTAGTAGGCAGTGGGTACTATTAGTGTACCCATCTATTATCAGTGCCCTTGCTTCCCTGAAAGAGCCAATGATGTTCAAGTACATCTAAGTGAGAGCAGTTTGAGAGAGTCAAACTCAAAGGTGACTTTTTGTTTTTGTTTTTGTTTTGTTTTTTTGGTGGGTTTTTTTTTTTTTAAACGTGTTATGTGCATGTCCCAGATAGGCCAGCTAGGAAAGAGGTAATATATGGTTGAATTATCTAAAGTGCTTAAGAAATGACCCTGATGGCATATCCACAAGGGCTAGGAAACAGAATTTATTTCTTGGTTTGGCATTTTGGCAGAAATTACTTGGCATTTGTCACTTGAAATATAAACAGAAGTTCTGATTTCTGTTCTCAAGAAAATACACTTGTCTCCTTACTTTCTCTGTGCTTACCCCTTGGTCCTCATTTTGTGTTAGAATTTGACAGGATAGGCTCAGTACTATGCATTTAGTTAATTTGGTGAGTTCACATACTCTCAATCCTCAGTTATTGAATAGTTCAAAGATGAATATTGCTGCAACTTGTTGAATATGCAACATACATCTTGAGTATGGCATTTTATAACAAATGGTGATAATTTACTATTTACATAATACTTTGAAAGCATTTCAGATTAGCTTTTTTTAAAAAAAAAAAAAAGATTTTTATTTATTTATTTATGAGAGAGAGAGAGAGAGGCAGAGACACAGGCAGAAAAAGAAGCAGGCCCCATGTAGGGAGCCTGACTGGTACTCCAGGATCACACCCTGGGCTGAAGGCAGGTGCTCAACTGCTGAGCCACCTGGGGGTCCCCAGATTAGCTGTTATTAATAATAAGTAGTTAAATATGTAAGTGAGCTTAGTGGGCAAGAGAAAAATAAAAATTTGATTTTTCCATGAAAAGGTTGAAACTCGGGAAGATAGAAAAATACACATGTGTATTTGTCTGTGTATACATATGTGGGACAAATACATGTCCCAAGAGACCTGACCGAAGGAGAATAATTGGACCAAAATTTAGGCTGCCCAGTGACCCTGGCTAAGGTTTCACTGGGGTCAGCGACCTGCTCCCACTCCCAGGGCTTTTGCGCAAAGACTGGAAGCTGTCAGCAGGCTGGGTTCTGAGAACATTCCTGCCCCGGGAAGGAAGGCTTGTGGTGAGCTCATGGGGCTTTCCAGCGCTGACCGCCTGCCTTGGCAACCAGGAGTAGCGAAACCTGGCCTTGAAGTTATCAAGCGCCTCTTCTAACATATCCGGCTCTAAGCAGAGGTCACTATTCGAAGGGTGACTCAAGTCCTGGGGTCAAGTGGAGATGACTGGAGGGGTCTACGAACAGATCCGGTCCTTCCAATAAGGGGACTGAGGGTAACATTAGAGTGTGTAGATTGGGAGGGTCCGTGGTTGGTTCTTCCTGGAGGAACTGCCTGGATGCCTCGTGGACCAGAGTGATGAGGGTGGATTACACTGGCTTCCATAATCCCGGGAAACGGGTTAAATCATGAGGTCTCATAAAGTGTGTGTGTGTGTGTGTGTGTGTGTGTGTGTGTGTGAGTGTGTGTCGGGGGGATACCGTGCACGGGAGGAGGAAGTCATCGTTTCCCTGGTACCCCCTGAGGGAGGAGGGCTCTCCGTGGCGCCGCCTCTCCTCCCCATCTCGCACTTCTCGTGGCTCAGACCGGGCCCCATCCACGTTCTGTGGCTCCGTCCCAGGCCCCCATCCGATCTCCCCCTCTGTCCAGACAACCACTCGTGCGGGACGGGGAGCTTCGGGGTTCGTTCCGGCCAGCTGCGCCGAGGTCGCTGCGGTCAGAGCGGGCGCGCGGAGGAGGAGGACCCCGGGCGCAGCCGTGGTGGGTGCGCCCTGCCAAGAAGGGCGGGGGCGCCGGAGCGCGCACGCGGAGGAGGGGAGGGAGGGGAGGGGAGGGGAGGGGAGCGGGGAGCGGGTGGGGCGTGCGAGCGAGGGAGCCACGAGCGGAGGGAGCGCGCCCGCCGCCGCCGCCGCCCTCCTCCGGAGAGAGGCTGGAGTGAGGCTGTGCGAAGCGCCGCATTTCAATGAGAGCCGGCGGAGCCACCTCCCCGCGCTAGCGGCTGCAGCCCAGACGCCCGCGCCCCCGGCTGCTGCAGCCCGGCCTCGGCCCCGCCGCCCCGCCGCCCCGCCGCCCCGCCGCCCCGGCCGCGCCCCAGCCCGCGAGCACAGCACCAGGAGGCCGCCCCGAGCGCGGCCACGAAGACCCCGGCGGCGTCTCTCCGCGGACCGGTGCGTGGTTTGCCTCCGCTGGGAAGGGAGCTGCGGGCAGGGCCGCCGGGGACCCGCCGGGGACCCGCCGGGGACCCGCCGGGGGCTCGCGGCGCCCGCTTCTCCCGCAGCCGGCGGGCGCCGAGGAAGCCCGGGGCGTGGAGGGCAGGGCGGGCGCCCCTCGGCCGCCGCCGCCTCCCCGCCCGCCGTTCCTCGAAGGGCGCTGCCGGCCCTGGCCAGGCTGGCCTCGGCCGGGGCGGCGCGTGCGGGCGGCTCCGGGGCTGCTGGCACCTGCCTCTTTTGTCTGGTGCCACCGGCCTCGAACGGGAGCAGGGCGCGCGCCCCCCGCCCGCCCGCCCGCCAGGCTGCTCGCCGCGTTGTTAGTGGAGGTGGAGCCCGGGGCGGAGGAGCTGGGCGAGGTGCTTGTCGTTGTCAGAACTGGCCACGGGGCGAGGACCCAGACTGCGCCTAGAAGGAGTGGCCGAGCCAGGCCTCTTATTGTGTGCGCTTCCCCGTGCGCCCGGGAGGGTGTGTGCCTGAAGATGGGGCGATCTGTGGTGGGGGCGGCCGCCGTGCGGGTGTTGCAAGTACATTTGCAGGGGCCTCAAGCTCCTTCGGGGGCAGCGAGGCTGCCTCAGGTACAGATTGGTACCTGCAGTGCTCAAAGCGTGCGGAGAGGAAATGGCATTTTGCTCCTAGTGGGAGCGCATGCACAGCCCTGCATTGCCCCACAAAAGAGGCTGCTTTTGAAAACCAGGGTTGCGCGGAATCACTGCTGGATTCGGAGAGGAAATGCTTGTAAGAGGTAGAGCAAATGAAAGGTTTCATTCAAAGCGGCTCCCTCTCCGCACCTGTGACTGTGTGTCCACATTATGGTGCACACGCATTCAGCGGCCACACTGCAGGGTGTTCCGTGAATACGCTTTATGAATGTTCCCAAATAGATCACCTTTCCTCTGGAAAGGAAAGTAGGACAGTCTTTTGAGTATGAAATGTCATATGAAGGAGGGTCAGAAGGAATTTTAAGAGGGGTTATACATAGGAACATCCTGTGACGTGTCCAAGGTGGTGCATGCACTCTGAAGAGGTGTGTGTGTGTGTGTGTGTGTGTGTGCATGCTTCTTATTCCACGCCTGCCCATCCACGGGCATCCTGATCCCACTGGCAAAATATGTTTTGAGACTTTCAGGTCCAGCATCTAGTTAGATGTGGTCCTCTTTATGCCAAATTATTCTGTGTGTGTGTGTGTGTGTGTGTGTGCGCTCGCGCGTGCACGCGCGCACGCGCATGTATAAATCTCTGAAACAGGAACTCGTATCCTTATCTAGAGAAGGATGAACAGAGGTTCCTCAAAATGGTGAGAAATTCCACAGAAGACAATTAAGGATACTGATTTCTTGACATGGCAGTGTTTATAGAAAAATCTCTGATAAGAGCCAGGCCCCCTTCTTCCCTTCCCAAGTGTCTATAATCTCTTCGGTTAGGGTGATGTGGTTACCTTCTCGGTACCATGATGCATGTGTGGCTCAGACCCCTAGCCACCAATGGTCTGTAAATGTGTGTCTCTGTGCTTTAGCGGTTTCCTGTGCAGAAAGCAAGAACCTGTGAATCTTCTTCAGGAGCTCGTGGTTCGAATGTATGACTAAGCCTACTGAAGAGCTGGGCCAGCCAAAGCAAGAGAAGGAACACCTATTTTGATGTTGCACATAATTGTTGGAACATTAGGGTGTATGGTGTGGTTTTTGACATTCATTTAGTGGTAGCTATAGCTTGGAAAATGATTTCACTTTGAGTGTGGTTTTTCTTTGTCACCAACATCATTGTTGACTTTTGGGCAGGCTCAGTGAAGAGAAGTAAAAGATGTACATGTCCTGGTTGAACATATGATCAAGTTGGAGGAAATACACAAATAAAACAAAATCAACTTTTGCCTATATTAAAATTGACTTTTTTTTCATTTGGCATAGAACTCTTGGTTCGAAAAGCCTGATTCCTCTAGGGAATTCCAACAGTTGCTAAATTATTTGGCTTTTGCTGATTGTGAATCGATAAAAGCCCTTCAGACTACATCAGCACTCTCTGGTGACACAATTGTGCCATCCTTTCCTATGGTCCTGCTTGTTGTCTCTTGGTTTATATAGATTTGGGAGGAAACCCCTAGGGTTGGAAGATTGATTACTGCCTTTAAAAGTAAAACGGGAGCTTCAAAAGCCAACCTGGCCTTTATAATATGCGAAGTTTGATGAGCTTAGTGAATTGCCATGAGTACTCCCCCCCCCCCATCCCTTTTAGAAGACAAAAGAGCTTATTTCAAGAGGAGATGGATTTTTTAAAGTGGGAGCAGTTATGATACCAAGAGCAAAATTTTGGTGTCATTACTCAGTTTATAACTGCCTGAAGAACTGGATATCAAATGATCTCTGTTTTGAAGTGTTACCCAACTTCAAAATCAATGAAACTGGTTCAAATCTACCTATGTGTGGTATAACTTTTTCTGAAAATGCAAATTTAGACTATTATGACTTAGTAAGAGACATGAGGTATTTTTCGTGTTTGGAGGAAAAAATACACTAAACTAATAATCAGCCCAGGTTTGAATTGTACTCTGGCCCCCAGCAAGGTCAGCAGTAGAATAATGAGCAGGTGAAGATATTAGCCCCGGCACAGTCTGCAAATGGAACCTTCTGCAGTTAAGTGGTCTCCCCAGGTCACAGGGCTAATTCAGAGTGAGGGCTTTAAAAACCCCTGTTTTCATGGGTGAAGGGGTCTAGAGGGTCTCAGGGGGTCTGGCCTCGAAGGCACAGTACATGGGGCAGAAAGGAGGGAGTGCCAACTTCAGAGTCATTTAGAGACAACTTAGGTTCAAATCCCAACTCCCTCAGTTATGACTCCAGGACCCTGGATATAGCTCATACTTGCCTTCTGTCATGATACTATTACTGACCTCACTGCATTGTCCTGAGGTTTAGAAGGCAGTTTTTAGCATCTAATACAACAGTTAATTGCTGAATACTAGTGTCAGGCACATCATAGACATTCAATAAACATGAGCTTTTTCCACTTCATTTCAGGGGTACACAATCTCTAGCACTGCTTTTAAACATGAATTTTTAGCCACTTTGATGGGACCAGACGTTAGTTAGTTAGGTCAAGGAAGTTAGTTAGTTAGTTAGTTAGTTAGTTAGTTAGAAGTCAAGTTAGTTAGTTAGGTCAAGGAAAGGTCGGGGAGGCTTGGCAGTACTTTTGGTGAGTTTGGACTGAGCTTCAGAAAGGCAACATCATTCATGTGGTGGGATTTGGGTGGCACTCATAAGATTCTTGCCCCAGATTTTCCATTTCCCTTATACTGTATTTCAACATGCCTGAAATTTTGTCATCAAAACGTCTTTCCTTTGAATGTTTTTAGATTGTCCTGTTAAAAATCCGATTCCCTTCAAGGGTCAACATCACGAGGCATTACCACCTAACCCCTTAGCAAGGATGAATAGACCCCACGGGTAGCTTGCTGATGACAGGGCTCCATAGAAAGTAAAATGGGGGCCCTGGGGGTGCAGGCATACCTTTCAGAAGGTTGTGAGATGAAAATCAGGCAGATTCATGAGGAACTTTCCTTACCAGAAGGGGGGAGATTCAATTCTTACTAGTTCTTTTTTTTTTTTTTTAATTCTTACTAGTTCTTTCTGTGACAGAGTCAAGAACAGAAAAGCAAGTTTTATTTATAAAAGACATGAATACTTATAACATGCTAGACACTCTACCAAGTGTTTCGTGTATTAATACTCAATATTAATTATGAGGTACGTATGATTTGTATCCCTATGTGTAGTTGAGGAAGCGAGGCTTTAAAGATATTGATTCAGACTTGGTCCTGTGCTAGTTGTGTAACCCTGGGAAATATACTTGATCAACATCTCTAAGCCTCGATCCCCCGACTCGTGAAGTTAGAGTGGAAGGAAGGGCAGAGTCCTCCCAAGAAGTGACTTATCCTTTCTGCTCTTTTTCCTCTTCCTCCTCACCCTTTCTCTGCTTTTTTTTTTTTCTTTTTAAACCCAGTGTATCCAGGGCAGCCCCGGTGGCGCAGCGGTTTAGCGCCGCCTGCAGCCCGGGGTGTGATTCTGGAGACCCGGGATCGAGTCCCACGTGGGGCTCCCGGTGCATGGAGCCTGCTTCTCTCTCTGCCTGTGTCTCTGCCTCTCTTTCGCTCTCTCTGAATAAGTAAATAAATAAATCTTAAAAAAAAAAAAAACCCAGTGTATCCAAAGCACTAAATATAAGCAAGTGAGTTATGATAAAATCACTTTTAAAAAAAACTGCTGTTGAATATGGGAATACGTTGGAAAATCTTGAGTTGGTAGAACTTGGGGATTCCAGTGTGCTGTCTGTCTGAGCGCCTTCGCTCATTTGAAACCTGACTGTTGAGTGCGGACACCCTCTTCTGGGTTCCCGGCCCCCCCGCTCGCATCGTCAGCCCTCAGCCCCGTGGTACCCTGCAGTCTTCTCTTCACCTGCCACGGAGCGAGCGCGCTGCAGGGAGGTCTGGGCTTTGAGTCCAGCAAACCTGCGTGGGAGGTCTTGGTCAAACATTTCTCAGTTGTATGACGTGGAGAAATTTAGGAGAAATTTTTCTGTGCCTTGTTTTGTTCATCAGTAAGTAAGGATAACACTACGTTGAAAGATTTGTTGTGATTTAGAAATAACAGCTGTTCAAAGCCAGATACGCCTCATACGGTGTAGGTGGTCACTACGTAGGAGCCATTTCTACCCAAACTGGGGTTAATTAATAAGCAGGGGTTGCCTCTTCTGTCTCTTTGCTGTCTTCCTTCTCTTTCAACTAGACAACTCATATTAAATATATCATCAATTACAGCAGTATTTCTACCAGCTGCTCTTGAGCTGAGTCTTTCAAATCATGATCTTAAAATAACATCAGTATGTCTCTCTCTCTCTCTCTCTCTCTCTCTCTCTCTCTTTTCCTTCTGTGCCATGTAGGTTCCACTTTAACTCCATCATGTCCTTCGGCAGAGACATGGAGCTGGAGCACTTTGATGAGCGGGATAAGGCTCAGAGATACAGCAGAGGGTCGCGGGTGAATGGGCTGCCCAGCCCAACGCACAGCGCCCACTGCAGCTTCTACCGAACCCGCACACTGCAGACCCTCAGTTCTGAGAAGAAGGCCAAGAAAGTTCGTTTCTATCGAAACGGAGATAGATACTTCAAAGGGATTGTGTATGCCATCTCCCCCGACCGCTTCCGATCATTTGAGGCCCTGCTGGCTGATTTGACCCGAACTCTGTCGGATAACGTGAATTTGCCCCAGGGAGTGAGAACAATCTACACCATTGATGGACTCAAGAAGATTTCCAGCCTGGACCAACTGGTGGAAGGTGAGCGCTAACTCCCAGGTGACCCTAGAGGATGCATTCTCGTGTTTCTACATTGTTCTAGGCACCTGCGCTTGATTGATCTCTAAGAGGTAGCATCCAGCCTGTGCCTGTGATCCTTATTGTTCACATTTTGGGAGTTCACTTTGTTTACTGTAGTTTAAAATGAAAAAAAGAAAAAAAACAACAACCCACTAATGGTATTAGGTCGGCCATCTTACAATAATGGACTGAGGGGAAAAATGGTCTTAATTCTCCAACATTCTCTGTTCCTTTTGTCATTCTCATGCTACATTTTCAAAGTCCCTTTTTATATCTGGAATCACATTGTTCATATTCATTTCTAGATGCAAATGAATTTCTGTTGTTATGATGTCTGAAATTACTTGAACTGAAAATAACTAATGGATCGTGAAATTTTTGAGTGTAAAGGAGCCTTATATAGGCATCAAACCCATTAATTCTGTCACTAGAGACTGAGGCCCAGAAAATTCGAGTGACACGTCTGTGGTTACATGGTAAGGTAGTGTTGATACTGGACTAAAAATTAGGTTTTCTGGCATTTCTTTCCAATATGGTTTCTCCTCTTAAGTTTAAAGGATTGTTGTCTTTCTGTGGAACTTGAAGTACAAAGGAGTTAATCTGTTCAGCTTACTGGTTTTCAAAGTCGAATCTGTGTTATTGATCATTATCTGTTTTAGATATTTCACGTGAAGTGGAACGGTTTGAGTCATGGATGAGGCCTAGTGTCTCGAGTAGCAGCGTAGGTAGACTTGCTTCAGCACCAACTCCAAGTGAACAGCACAGAGAGCCTCTAGTGACCTTAGAAATCATAAGCAAAGTAAAATGACTTGAAGAGAGATAATGGGTAAAATTCATGCTAAGGTGTAAAGGAGGTTGGCTGATCCTCTTTGGGGTGTAGGAGTTTCTAAGTCTGGTGCTAAGGTTATGAAGTAGCTCTCAGTGCAGAGGAGCATGGTAAAAGAAGTTTAGAGTTTTGAAAGTGTTTGACTTCACCCTGAGTTCATATTTACTCTAGACGTATTGCCAGGCCCTGTTGTCTTACTGGGTCCTGGAGGAATGCCAACCATGTAATGTCCTCCCTCTCTCCTGCAGGTAGCAGGAAGCATCCCTTTCAGGATCCCATGGAGTGTGGGGTTCCTCTGCCCTGACCACACACAGGCCAGCCCTCTTGTCCTCCTCTCGAACCAGAGTTTGTACGTGATTCAAGGCCAAGGGAGTCTCGTGTCTTTCTCCCATTTTCCTTCCCTTTATCCCTTGGCAGGGATGCCAGTCCGGTCACAGTATGACTGGACTTGAGAGGGTGTGGAGAGCCTGGGTTTGGTGTGTTGACTATGTGGGAATTCACATCTCTTTTCAAAGACTCGTCACCCTGCCAAGATGCCTGTAGACTTGGCCTTTTTCCTTCTGTTCAGATGTTGGCACTTTCAGTAAATTAAAGGGGAAGAACAAACATGAAATAGCATCAGCTTTGATTTTGGTGCTCTGTCCTTTTCCTGACCTTGGAAAATACAGGGATAAAGAAAACATTTGGTGGGCTATTCTCAGGGATCTGAATAAGATGAAATGCAAAGTCAGGTGCATGATCATCACCAAACCATCCCTTGGAGGACTGATGGTAGTATAGACAGAATATGCCAGGATATCAACTCACATTGTCAGGCAGCCAGCCTTGGCTCCTCACTCTGTCCTAGAGTCACTTGTGTGGCATCTATGCAGTAGGGTGGTGTACTTCAGTCAGTTGTCCACCCAGAACTGCTCTTTACCGAGAAGTGGCCAGAGGTATTCCCTCGGTTCCTGTCCACAAGGGAGAGGGCAGGGCGTGAGGCGTGGGAAACAACAGTTCTTTACATACAAGGACCAGCAAAATCATGGCATACTTGCCACCGTCTTCTTTGTTAGTTTTTAAACACAAAAGAATGCCTGCTCTAAGAGACTGCTGTCCTGGGATAATAGTGGTAGCTCACAGTTATGGAGCATGTGTCTTGTATATACGAATACATTTAATTCACACAATGACCCTAGCAGCTGGGTACTGTTAACATCCACATACCATGATGAGAAATATGAGGCACGGTGTGTTAAGTGATCTGCTCAAAGTCACACACCAAGAAATAGAAGTTAGGATTTGAACCCAGGAAGGCTGGTACCAGAGCTTGAGCTCATACCTGCCACTGATAAGATACCAAGTGGGGTATTCTTAGTGGCTTTTAAATGAAATATTGTATGAGATTATTCTTGAAAACAAATGTTTTTAACTTTGACTTAATTCCAGGAATTACAGCTACTGCACCTAGAAGCGTTTACCTTAATATTTTCATTTACCTCCAAATGGTTTTCTCTCCAGTCAATATAAAGCTGTTGCATATTGACTATTCTGATGTTAAAAAAATGACTTTTTGGAAAAAAAATTTTTTTCTGATTGAATGAATGATAACTTTAGTATAGTGTATAAGTTCACATATTGGCTGCGTTTTTTTTTTTTTAAATCCAGTTTAAACAGTTTTTTTTCCTCATTTATAATTCTGACAGCATGCAGCTGCACTTAGTGTTGAAGTAGCTGGAAATTCATTTAGATTGGCCTCTTTGTCAATTACATTTTTGCTTAGTCTGTTAAAATGCAAACGGTTGCTTCATATTCATCATTAGGTTCATATCTCTCACTTTACATACTAATTTTATGTAAACGTCAATGCATGTTATTAGCTTCTCGTTTCCCCTTCCAATATGCTGATGTTTGAGTTTTAAATTAAATCCTTTTAGTGGATGCAGTGACAAGTGTATTTGACTTGCGATTGTTTTTTTTTAAGCTTGTTCTTTCTCACTTACCACAGACTAAAAATTCTGAATTACAATGACATATGTGAGTTTATTTATAACAGTCTCATGGTCACTTGCACTGTTTTGTTATTATTATCCACAGATTATTATGCCTAAATTTGGTTTAAGCACATTGACAGAGATGGCTCTTTGCCTCAAGTATAAATGTATGAGTGAGTGTGTATGTGTATGTGTACATATAACTGTATGTCTTTATGCATCTGTGTATAAACACACACACATGCACACGCATATGTAAGAGCAGACATTGGATAGCAGTTTTCATTTTTTGCTTTCAAAATGGCCTTAATACACTAGGAAAGCCAGATAATTAATAAGGAAAGTTGAATTGCAGTCCTATTTCTGCAAGTGGTTCACCTTGAGACTTGGCCTCATTTTACCAATATTGCCTCTTTTCCCCCAATTTTACGTTCTTTATGTTCCATTATAAGTGTGTAAATGTTGTGAAGGTAAATGAAGGAATAATATTTAAAACCTTTGAACTCTTAGGAGAAAGGTATAGTATGAATCCCAAGCATTGATTGATTGATTTTTTTCTTTATCAGATGCTCAAGCATCAGTAACATTGCGTTGGGGGTGAGCCATCCATGCTCCCTACTTTTTTTTTTTTAAGATTTTTATTTATTTGTTCATAGAGACACAGAGAGAGAATGAGGGGGCAGAGACACAGGCAGAGGGAGAAGCAGGCTCCATGCAGAGAGCCCGATGTGGGACTCGATCCAGGATCTCCAGGATCACGCCCTGGGCTGCAGGCAGCGCTAAACCGCTGCGCCACCGGGACTGCCCCATGCTCCCTCCTTTTAAATAGTCTTTATTTTTAGTGTAGTTTTAGGTTCAGAGCAAAATTGAGCCGAAGGTACAGAGATTTCCCATATATTCCCTTCCTCAACACATGAATACCCTCTCCTATTGTCATCAGTGTGGTGGGGCGTTATAATTGATGAATCTACATTGACACATCATTATCACCAAAAGTCCATAATTTACATTAGGGTTCACTCTTGGTGTTGTATGTTTTGTGGGTTTTGACAGCGATGTAAAGACACGTAGGCACCATTGCAGTATCATCCAGAATACTTTCACTGCCCTAAAAATCCTCTGTGCTCTGTCTTTTCATCCCTCCCTAAGCCCTGGTAACCATTAGTATATTTGGTGTCTTCAATAGGCATTCTTTTAACATCTTGTGTGAATGTGGATAGAAGAGGGCCAGGGCATTTCCTGTAGACGTTAACATAAATACTATTCGGATATGTTGTCTTCTGGATATAAATAAGTTAATTTGCACATCAATTCTTTTTTTTTAAGATTTTATTTATTCATGAGAGACACAGAGAGAGAAAAGAGAGAGAGGCAGAGACACAGGCAGAGGGGGAAGCAGGCTCCATGCAGGGAGCCCGATGTGGGACTCGATCCCGGGACTCCAGGATCACACCCTGGGCCAAAGGCATCAGATGCTCAACCACTGAGCCACCCAGGTGTCCCTGCACATCAATTCTGTACGTATTAGAAATGAGTCCCCTTCTTTCTCAGCTCTCACGCACCTTGACCCCTCACTTCATGGACGCTGTCTGACTCTGGAGCTGGAGTGTCAGGGCTGTTCCCAAGTCTCTGAAAAGAGTCAGCCTCTCAGGAGCAAGCCCACACTTTACCCCACAGTTAGGGAAGCTCTAACCACTACTTCCGGTCACCCAGCTCTCCTGGCAATTTTTCTTTCCCTTGATATGGTGTCATTGATATCTTTCTCTAATTCACTAGCTTCTTCTATGCCTCTCTCTGCTATATGAAGATTTTTAAATTAATTCTGGATGGCTCTAAAGCATACTCTCTCGAAAATCCCCCTCCAGCAAACAGTTTTACTAGTGTTGTTGTTGTTTTTGTTTTTGAGTATCGTCTCAGAGGTACCAGTGCATATTGAGGATGTACATATCATTTGCCCAGAGGGTAACTTACTGTATTCACAGTTCCGTACCTTGCTTTGTGCACCTAACAATACATATTATACATCTAGGAATGCTGTGTCCTTTTTACTGACTTCATAGTATTCCTTTATACAAATGTACCCTAATTTATTTGGCTAGTCTTTTATTGAGGAGCTTTTATTCGTAGGTTATGACCAATCCTTTATTAGACACAATTTTGCAGTAAATATCTTTGGATTTTAGTTTTCTACCCATGTAGGAGAGCCTTTGTAGGACAAATTCCTAGAAGTAATACTTCAGAATAAAGAGCTATAAGTGTTAAACTCTTACGAGCTATTGCAAATCTTCAAATCTTCATAGATGTAGGACCAGTTTACACTCCCATCAGTAACATACGAGACTGGCTGTTTTCCTGTGTCCTCAAGACAATGTTTTATCTAATATTTTGCTACTTGCCCACCGATTATGAAAAGAAAGGCATATGTCTCCTCATAGTTTTAATTTTCATCTTTTTATATAATTTAAAATGCCTTTGCATTTCTATTTCTATGTGTTGTTTCTTCATAGATTTTGACTTTTTTTTTTTTTTTTAACCAGGTTGGGGTCTTTTTAAATTAACTCGTAGGATTTTTTTTTCTTTTAAAGATATTAGCCCTTTGGGATATTAATTGAAAGTATTTTTCGGGCAGCCCCGGTGGCACAGCGGTTTAGCGGTTTAGCGCCACCTGCATCCCGGGGTGTGATCCGGGTCTCCAGGATCACACCCCGGGATAGAGTCCCACGTCGGGCTTCCTGCATGGAGCCTGCTTCTCCCTCTGCCTCTCTCCCTCTCTCTCTCTCTCTCTCTCTCTCTGAATAAAAAAAAATCATTAAAAAATAAAATAAAATAAAATATTTTTTTAAAAAAGAAAGTATTTTTCCTGGATTGTCCTTGATTTAGTGATGTTGGTCATTATGTTTTTTGCCATGCAGATTGACAAAAATGGAAATAATCGAATGTATCAGCCTTTTCATTTATGGCATGATTTTCATGCTTCTTCGGTTGTACTCTAATGATAAAGCTGTTTCCTTCATTTTCTTCTACTATTTTTATGTTTTCATTTCAAAAAATATGCTAATGGCTGTCATATTAGTACAGTGTGTGATATAGGGGTTCAATTTAACCTTTTTCTAGGCTGCATCCTCATTTAAAAAACTTTTTATTTTGAAATTAATGTGGACTTACTAGAAGTGTCATAAAGATAAAGAGTTCTCATGTGTCCTTCTCAGAACAGAATAGCATACATAACCATGGTACAATGATCAAAAATGAAAGTTATCTTTGGAACAATGCTAACCTAAACCATAGGCTTTTTCCAACTTTCACCCATTTTTTCAGCTTTCACCAATATTTTCAAAAACAGGTTTCAGCATCATACGTCGCGTTCAGCTGTCACATCTTCTTCATCCCTGCCAAGCAGTGACCATTCTTCCATCTTTCCTTGTCTCTGATGACTTGGCCATTTTGAAGATTACTGGTTACTTATTTTGTAGAATGCCCTTCAATTTGGATGTAGCTGATGATTAGATTAAAGTTATGCATTTGTGTCAAGAATTCCGCAGAAAGGATGCTGTGTTTCTTGCAATGCATCGTTTTGGGGTATAGGATGTTGCTGTGTCTCATTACTGGTGAGATTAATTATGACCAGTTGGTGAGGATGATGTCTGTCTGCCAGTCACCTTGACTCTGAAGTTACTACAGTTTGAGGCTATGTGAATATCTTTTTTTCCTCCAACTTTTGTCCATGAATTTTGGCATAACAGCAGTTGTTACGGTGCTGTTCAAATGGTGAATTTCTGTTTCCCTCTTTGTTTGTCTCACCCTTAAACATAGATGTCCTCTGCTTTCTTTTTTTTTTTAAGACCTTATTTATTTATTCATAGAGACACACAGAGAGAGAGAGAGAGAGAGAGAGAGAGAGAGAGAGGCAGAGACACAGGCAGAGGGAGAAGCAGGCTCCATGCATAGAGCCTGACGTGGGACTTGATCCAGGGTCTCCAGGATCACACCCTGGGCTGTAGGCGGCGCTAAACCGCTGTGCCACTGAGGCTGCCCTGTCCTCTACTTTCCTGTCTTTGCATCTACTGTGATGTCACCACCTCTTATTTTAACTACTCTTTTAAGGCCCATTTCTTCCAAATAGTAAGAAAACTAATCTTCTTCACTTCTATCAACTGGATCTATTTAACTGATACTCTAGTCCTTAGTCCTTTCAAACTCAACCTGCATAAATATGACCTTGTCCTTTTCCACTCCCCAGAACTCATTCCTCTTCTCATATTCTGGATCTTGTTAAATGGTGTCACCATCTAACTTAGCATCCCCCTTGACCTCTCTTTCTCTTCACCTGTCAAATCCAAGCTGTCACTGAACTCTGTTGATCCTGCTTAAGACATTTCTTCAACTTGTCTTCTTCACCATCAGGGTATTCAAGTTCTCATCACTGTTTTAACAATATTACAATTTTTACTGCAGGGGCGAAAAATTTTTAGATAGTGAGCATTGTAGAAAATTTGAAAGATGCAAAACCGTTTTAAAAAAGTAAATAATAATTCTTCATACTCCTACCACTTGAGTCTTGTAGTCTCTTCCCTGCACTATTGCAACAGACTCATAAGCTAAAAATACATATCTTAGTTTCTCTTTTGCAATTTGTTTTTCTCTTCTTTATGGAATCTGTATTTGTCCCTGCTTTTCCATTCCATAGCTTCTCTTAAGTCAGATCATTTAGGACACACATGTGTCCCAGGCAGTAATCTTTAAACCACTTTTCCTGCCTATAAACCTGGCCATAGACAAACCACTTTGTGCCATACCTTTGCTTCATAATGGCTCTCCACTTAGTTATAGAACACAACCCACAGTCTTTAAGGGATTTCTTCTCAGTGACCCTGCTCCTGACCCTTCCCTCTGTCCGTGTCTCCTATTACCCATTGATACACTTGGCAGTGAGCTCGGCTGCGGTCTTTGCTTGCGTTCTCTTATCTCCAGGGTTCCCTTCTCTCCTGCAACGGTGGTAAGATGGTGCTCTCCTGAGGGTACACAATGTTATGGTTAAGTTATGGCTCTGGATTCAGATCATTTGCATTGAATCCTGGCTCCACCTTTGCCTATCTCTCTGACCCTCATTGTGCCCTGTGATAAGTGGTGTGTTACTACTTAGCTCATAGGGTTGTGTTGAAGATTATAGGTTAAATAGCATGGGTTAGAACAAGATCTGCTACATAGCAGACATTCATTCACATGACCTCTTCTGCCAATGGCATCTCCATGCTCATCCTTCAGCCTATAGATACATAAATCTCCCACAATCTAAAAAATTCTTGCCTTGGTCTTTCTGATCTCTCAAACTCAGAGGTCTTCTGATAAGAAATATCTGCATCTGCTGTCTATATTTGCTCAGCTTCCAATCATACTTCAACTCCTTGATTAGCATCATGACACTGTAATATACTTCTTTATTTTATATCAAAGTCTCTGGGAGTCAGGGAGCCACTGGGGTCCTCACCACCTAACATAATGATTGTAGGTACTCAATAAATATTATGAGAAGAAAGAGGAAAGATAATGAATGAATGGATCAGTGAGTGAATGAGAGCCGGCATCACTACCCAACTGAAGTGGCCATTATAGGACCACATGTGGCCTTTTAGTGTCCAGACCTGTGATCTCTTAGGAATCCTTATTCTCGATGTTATCCCCGGAGCATTGGATGCTGATGTCTGGATCTTTTACATCACACATTCACCACCTTTCGGTCCATGGCTCCAGGCACCTGATTTCTCTTCATTCTCTTCAGTGGCTCCTCCATCTCTGGGCACCCTTTAGAGACCAGTGTTGCCCTGGATTTCTTCTTGTGCAGCTGGGCGTGGTCTCCCAGAGTGTTCTGTTTCTGCAGCTGCCGTGTGCATCGCCCTCCAAACTCCAGGCTTATATTTCTAAGTGCTTGCTGGAAATCTCCAACTAGTTGGCTCCTAGGAACTTCAAATTTAGTATGTGCACAACCAAATTAATTTCTTTCCTTACCATTAAATCCAAACTTGATTCCCTTCTTATTTTACTTATTGTGGTATATGGGAAGTCCACCAAAATGAAAGTTCTAATGTCATCATTTCATTTTCATCATTTTGACTCAGATTCCCTTGGGTCCTGCATCCAGACAGTTGCCACCTCTACCATCGAGGCAACTGATTTTATCTGCCAACTACTCTTCGGAGGACCCACTCCTCTCTTCCCCTAGTGCAGATGCGTCAAGTCCGTCTCCTCTCCTATCCTGTTGTGGTAGCTTTCTCCACTTCTCTCTTCCCATGTCCTACCTTGAGCATCCCCTTTACACTGAAGCCAGTGTGAGCTTTCTGAAACCTGGGTCCGATCATGCATAAAAACTTTGACCTTGTTTCCTACTACAGTATTACTCTAACTTGTTTGTCCATGGAACCTTTTTTTTTTATTATTTTTTTAAATTTATTTATGATAGTCACAGAGAGAGGGAGAGAAAGAGAGACAGGCAGAGGGAGAAGCAGGCTCCATGCACCAGGAGCCCGATGTGGGATTCGATCCCGGATCTCCAGGATCGCGCCCTGGGCCAAAGGCAGGCGCCAAACCGCTGCGCCACCCAGGGATCCCTATGGAACCATTTTTATTTTATTTTTTTGAGAAAGATGTACTAATATCTCACAGACTATCTCCTTACTGTACTGTGTAGTAGAACATCTTATTATCTTATTTTTATCTGAAATGCTGTCCTCTTTCTTTTCTGCTAGTGAAAAATCTTACCCTCACTTCCAAGGCCAGTGTGAATCCCATTTCTTCTTTATCGATTGCTCAGCGGGAAGTGGGAAGTGATTTCTTTCTCTTCTGAGTTAGGGTTGCCTGGACCACTTATTTAGCAATTATCACTTACTTCCTTGTGTGAAATCCTTTCATATACACATCTTGCTTTCTAAGCTCTTTTGAAGACAAGTTCATGACTTAGGATTCTTTTCACTCTCCAGACTGGCAAATTCAGATTTTGTATTTACCATTGAAGATTTAGGAGGGTGTATTTAATTTTTAGTTTTCATGGCTAACACTGTACGTACTTTTTGTAATTTTGTTATTTGTTATTCTGTTAGTTCTTAAGAGAAGTTCTTAATGATGAGAATATAAAATTTCATGATTCCAAATAAGTTGCTTTCAAAAAAGGTTGTTATCAATTTATAACATCCTTAGTAGTATTTTCTATTTTCTATGTGTTTTGTTTTTATCGTTTGTCATATATTTTAGTATCTTGTATTTTTGTAAATTATAATAAGCTTTGCACATTATAGTAACCCATTGTTCTGTATAGATCTTCAGTCTGTTTTCCCATTTTAGTTTTAGTTTCTCTACTTTTCAATTATATCACTTTTAAATGTAAAATTTTAGCTCTCTCAATTTTTTTCTTTATGTTATTTTTCTGTTGCTTTAGGTTTAAGAACTTGACATTTTCCACAGGCCTGACATACACATTCAAATTTTATTTTCTGTAAGCTTATTTTTATGTGCTATTATATTATGAAAGACTTCCATGGAAGAATGACCCAGAGTACTTTGAGGAATCTTTTCTCTTGACTCTAATGGCACTATCAAAATCATCTTCTTAAATCAGTGCCTTTTAGATAGATTATGAAATGTTGCTGCGTGTATATGAGATAAGATCATAAAATATAATATCCAGAAGGCACTTTATATTTTATTCTGTAAATAATGTCTTCATGTAGTTTTAGTCAGTGTATTTTCAGAGGTGTCAATATATATTTGAGTTTTTCCCAGATTTTACTATAATTCACAATAGTAAAGTTTAATTGCTAGAATTTTTTTTAATTGCTAGAAATTTTTAATGAGAAATTTTATTCTCTGGAAAAATAAAATTTTTATAGGTATCTCTAACTTAAGATATTTTTGAATATGCCACATTTGGAACCTAAAGAACTCCTAGAGGGGATAGCAACCAGAGATTAGGCCATTTTCAGACTGAGGTCAAGTGATACTACATATGATATTTACAGGTCCCACCATGAACCAGTGAAAACGTTCCAGCAGTAAGGGGAAATAGAGCAAACTTCTAGAATCTCCTAATATGGGGTCTTGTGGAGGCATACCTTCTAACTCATTCATCACAGGCCTGGTCAACCAGGAAACTGCTACCACATTGCTGGAAGTTTTTAGTAGTGACTTAGATAATTTCTTTTAAATGGAAATCCTTTAATTTCATAATGGAAGCTGATGGCCAAGTAGAATTAATTCTACAGATTTTTAAATAATGAACTTTGTTAGAGAACATTTATTTCCATACTTTATTTTTTTATTTCCATACTTTAAATAACAGCAATATAGTTAGTTTACAAATGCATATGTGATTTTTTTGAAAACAAAACAAAATATAGAACCTTAAATATCTTAAAAATAATCTAATATGCTTGCACAGAAATCATTCCATTTCCCCAAGATCCCAAAAAATGCCTAAAGCTTTCAGGGAAGAAATTGGGATATTCTCTTTATTTCCTTACTTTTTTTTTCTTTTAACTATATCATTTTCTTTATCTTTATCTCTAGTTAAAAGCAAATATTAGTTTTTTGGCTCTGTAAATGCCATAGCAATTCAGACAGATGCTGCTTCTGCAACTCTTGCTATTTGTTGGGGTGTCTTGGACACCCAGAATATTAAATTTCAAGTTGAGGATCAGTCTTTTTTTAAAATATTTTATTTTTTTAAAGATTTTATTTATTTATTCATAGAGACACAGAGAAAGAGAGAGGCAGAAACACAGGCAGAGGGAGAAGCAGGCTCCATGCAGGGAACCTGATGTGAGACTCCATCCCAGGGTCTCCAGGATCACACCCTGGGCTGCAGGCGGCGCTAAACCACTGCGCCACCAGGGCTGCCCTAAAGATTTTATTTATTTATTCATGAGAGATACAGAGAGAGAGGCAGAGACATTGGCAGACGGAGAAGCAGGCTTCCTGCGGGGGAACCTAATGTGGGCTTGATCCCGAACTCTGGGATCACCCCCTGCGCCAAAGGCAGACACTCAACCACTGAGCCACTGCCCTGAGGATCAGTCTTAACACAAAGATTTTGGCCTTGAATAAACTGGAACAAAACTAACAGTATGATAACCAACCAGCAAATCATTATGTTTGGTAATTCCCAGCTCAATGTGTAAATAGATTGTTATACTGTTTCCTTTAAACCGTGTATGATCTTTGCCTTCTTTGCATTCTTGGTTAAGCTTCACCTATAGTAAATAATCCCAAACTTTCAAAGCAAATTTGGGGTTATAAAATTCTAGTCACTAATTCCACTCTGTATGTGGGGTTTTCACCATACATCCACCAGTCAAATCCAGGTTGTCACCTGTGCTTGTGATGGATTGGATAATATAAGAAGTTCCCATGACTGCCTCCTTTGGTTCAATTAATTTGCTAGAGTGGCTCACAGAACTCCTTCTTTACTGGATAACCAGTTTATTACAAATTTTATAATTTAGGAACAGCCAGATGGAAGAGATAAAAAGGGCAAGGATTGGGGATAGGGCTTGGAGCTTCCATGCTCTCTCTGAGCTCACCACTCCCACTGAATTTTCATGTGTTCAACAGCTAGAAGCTCTCTGAACCCTGTCCCTTAGGGATTTTTTTACGGACGCTTCATTACATAGGCACGATTGATTAAATCACTGGATTTAACTAGTATTCTTTATCTCCTCCCCAAGATCGGGGAGGTGGGACTGCAATTTCCTACCCTCTCATCACTCAGTTGGTTCTCCTGGCCTATGGCCCACATCCTTAGGTGTTTTCTCAGTCTCCTCAGTAACATGAACTAAGATGTGGTTGAAAGGGGCTTGAGTATGCATGTCAAGATGTCTTTATTGCTCTAATTACTTAGGAAGTTCCAAAGGTTTTAGCATTCCTGTGCCAGAAATAGTTTGAAGACCAAGTATATATTTTTTACTACAAATCACAACATCAGACCGTTTTGCTCAAATATACTTTGGTTTTTTTAAATTAACTTTTATTTTATTGTTGCAATATAAATCACACCATAAAACTTTGGGATGATTTAGTGTGTATAAGAAGTTTATTATAGTAATTCTAAGTTTTACTTTATTTTTTATTTTTTCAATGACCTTTAATACCCTTTCCTCTGTCAGGGCTTGACTGCAACTAATTGATGATTCTCTAATAAAAAATATAATAAATCTCTTAAGTCTTGGCCCCATTTAGGGAGAGATTAAACACTGGATACCGAGCTATTTGATCAAATTAAGACTATGTGTTCTTTCCATTCAGAACAATTACATTTGCTGGTTTTTAGTTGTCAAAGATATCAGCACATTAATTGAAGAGTTGTTTCCTAACAAAATCAGAGACTAAATCAACTTTGAGTTAAGATAAGGCAGGATCTTTAATAGTGGGTAGAAATTCAGAATGATTATTAAAAGAAAGTTGTCAAAATATGGGTCAAATAAGTCTTTAATGTAAATCTATTTGCATAATTTAATAGAAGCTTTTTAGCGTAAGGAAACCCATCTTGTCTTATTGAATTCGTGGAGTGTCATAGATTCAAAATGGCAGTACTGAGTGGTGTGTGATCTTGGGTTTGGTGGCCAGCTCTGCCACCAAAGTGCTGAAAGTGCTGGTACTTTTCCTTATACCACAAGTTCACTCTCTCTTTTTTTTTTTTTTTTTAAGTTCACTCTTTATTGGAGTCTCACACCCTTCCCCAAGATTCTGTTGCAATTTTTGAATCTGGTAAACCAGGCAGAGGAGCCACAAAGTACCAGCACAGATTTAACCTAAGTTTCTTCCCATCATTGTTGCTTGAACCACATCAGCATTATCTTGTCAAAGCTGTCATGCTTAAAGGTTTTTTCAGTGTTCTTTAAGAAGATATAAAAAAAGTGTTTATTTTCTTTTTCAACAAATCCACTCCACATTGTTAATATGAGTACTTTACAGTTTCTCCCTTTTCTAATTATATATATATATATGTATATATATGTGTATATATATATATTTAAAGTTAAAAATTTTCTTTGTTGTTGGAGTGTAAACCACTCATTTTGTTTTGATATCAATTATTAGCTTAGCATATAGACTTACAAATAATCAGACCCTTGCATATCTCTGATTAGCACGGAATTCTGACAGACTGGTTTTGCCTGTTCTATTTGGGCTGTGTGTGCCTAGTTAAGCAACATTTCCGGGGATCCTTTTATTGAGATGGACCCAAAATGACGTCTGTTGGTAACTAGTTAGAAACAATGAACACTTTATAATGTAAGACCTACTCACTGATTTCTAGTAATTTTGTTTTTAAGTTTTCCTTTCAGGCTTATTGCACAATCAGGGTAATGCAGCCTTAGAGGGGGTTTTCACTTGTGTAGCAGTTTTGTATTTGAGATTACTCTGGCCTATTTTCTAATTTGATCTTCACAAAAACCTGGTGAGATTAGTGGCCACTGGAATAGACTACGTCTGATGGATGAATAAACTACCACTGAGAAGACTAAGGGACTTGCCCAAGGTCACATGCTTGGAGAGGCCAGAGCTCAGACTTCCATTTCTCTCATGGTCTCTCCACAAAGCCCTCAGAAGCACCATTGTTGTTGTGACCTCCATGCATATATTTTTGATATCTATATAAATCATGAGAAAAGCATAGTTGGGACCAGTAATAATCTACGAGGTGAACAGAAAAGGAGTTTACTACATTTACTTTTTGTACACATTAGAGTGAATTCTAGAAGCATGTACAGAGTAAATGTTTGATAACATGTATAACTGTGCTTTTCTATTTTTAAAACCCTGGTTCAGTTATTTTTACGTGAATACTGTGGCCTTGGACGCTTGGACTATTAATTTAAAAATAGGACAAGGATTTAGATAAAAGTAAATGGGCTGTGTAGGATTAGTCCTAGGTCACTTTACCTGCAATTATGAAAGCTTTTTCTCATTTAACTATTCCCTGTTACAAAGACTTACTAACCCACAGAAAAACCATTATAAAACTCTTCAAAATGTGTTGACCTAACTTTATGAAATATATATAGATGGGATCATTTATTTTATGATTTATCATCACCTGGTACATGTGTTACTTTCTTTTTTGTGTGAGCCACATCTTCTTAATAGTCTGATATTTTCATTAGATGATTCTCTGTTAAGGAGTCATTTTTTAAAAATCTGATTTAATTAATTATTTTTTTCTTTTTTTTTAAAATTGGCTTTTTTTGGGTATAATTGACAGAATTTTAAGATGTTTAAAGCATACTTCATGTCGATTTGATATATTTGTATATTGTGAAAGATTCCCCCCATCTGGTTAATTAGCACATTCATTAACTCATATATTTATCTTTTTTTGCGAGAACATTTAAGTTCTACTCTCATAGCAAACTTCAGTTATACCACAGTGTTATAACCTATCATCACCATGTTATTCATTACAGCCTCAAGCCTTATTCATCTTATGTAACTACATCTATTTTAGAGTCAGTTTCTGAAGCTAGTTTATAAGTTAACCATTCTCAAAACCTTTTATCTATAAACAGATATGAATTGGCTTCCTACTGTATGTGGATCACTGGGTTTGGCCCAGTGTTGACAGGAGGAAAGGTAGCCTGGTTATGTTGCCGGACTCAGGTCGTGGGACCCAGGAACAGTAGGAACGAGGCTGGACCCAGTAGTTAAAAGCACAGGCAAGGTTTTATTGGGGGCACCAGCTGCAGCTGAAGGGACACACAGTCGGGACAAAGGTCTCAGACTGACTCCCTGAACAACAGCCAGCAAAGGTTTTACAGCAGCCTTGTTAGGGAAGGAGCCGTATTTAAGCCTGTAAGGGAGGGAACTACGCAGAACTGGGTACACAGGTGCAGTTGACAGACCAACCTGATTCAAACATCATGTTTCATTTGTATGTTAAGTCTCCACCTCCGGATGTGAGTTTTAGCATTGTAATGAGGGAAAGGTAACTTGGTCACACCATGGTCCATCTGCGCAGCCCTGATTTAGGGATTAAACTCGAACTAGTCTGGGGGGTTTGGGTGGCCAGTGCTCTCTCCAGGCAGTCATTATTGCTTGAAGGGTAGTTTGGTTTCCTTCAGAGAATGCTATACCCCTTGGGTCTTTTACCTGATTAAGAGACAAACTGGAGAGAAGAGCTTAAGGAATAATGTGGGACCTAGGTTGGTGGGTTCAGCAGGTGAGCAGCAGAGGTCAATTCTTGGAGTCTAGCTGGTGATGGTTATTTTGCTTGCTTCTGGAGTTTTACTTGATTTTACAAAATGTTCAGCACACACTCCCATCAAACCAATAAATTACATAGCCTTTTTTTTTTTTTTTAGATTTTAAAATTTAAGTATAGTTGACACACAGTGTTATATTAGCTTCAGGTATACAACATAGTGATTCAACTCTATACATTATGCTGTGCTCACCATCACTGTAGCTACTACCATTTATCATCAGTGCAATGAATTATAGAGCTATTTTAAGAAGCTGTTTTCTGATCCACTTTTTTTTCCAGTTATGTTATTTACATTATTACTACATGTAGGTACCTCTGATTTTGAAGTTTTTTTGCAAATATAAATACACCCAAATCCCAGAGGATACTGTTTTTTGAATCCAATTTATTTCTGAGGTCTATTCACTATCAGTATTTCTGCCAGAAAAAGCCTTTGGAAAATGAAGAAAGGGAAGAATGATGATTTTTTTTTCTCCTCTGGAATATCAGTTTATTGTTGACAGAGCCAGATTAGGAGTAAAAAAAATTCTTTCTTTTCATTAAGTGTTAATCATGCTTCCTTTGTTTAAAAAGTCCCAACTAGGGATCCCTGGATGGCGCAGCGGTTTGGCGCCTGCCTTTGGCCCAGGGCGCGATCCTGGAGACCCGGGATCGAATCCCACGTCGGGCTCTCGGTGCATGGAGCCTGCTTCTCCCTCTGCCTGTGTCTCTGCCTCTCTCTCTCTCTCTCTCTCTGTCTGTCGCTCATGAATAAAAAAAAAAAAAAAAAAAAAAAAAATTAAAAAAAAAGTCCCAACTAGCTCACACTTCTAGTATAAAAGGAAGAAACCAAAAGACTAGGAAAAAGGAAATGCATTTGCCTTAGTGTAAACTTAAATACATTTCTCTCTTTCTCAGGAGAGAGCTATGTGTGTGGCTCAATAGAGCCCTTCAAGAAACTGGAGTACACCAAGAATGTGAATCCCAACTGGTCGGTGAATGTCAAGACCACCTCTGCTTCCCGGGCCGTGTCCTCACTGGCTACTGCCAAAGGGAGCCCTTCGGAGGTGCGGGAGAATAAGGATTTCATTCGGCCCAAGCTGGTCACCATTATCAGAAGTGGGGTGAAGCCACGAAAAGCTGTCAGGATTCTGCTGAACAAGAAAACCGCACATTCCTTTGAGCAGGTTCTCACTGACATAACTGATGCGATCAAGCTGGACTCGGGAGTGGTAAAGCGCCTGTATACCCTAGATGGGAAACAGGTAAGACAGGGTTGTGGGAGGATTTTGACTTTACAGGAAAGAACCAGGGAGTTGGGGAATCTATGTGGTTTTGTGGGAGTGGGTGGGTAGGGGAGGAAATCTGACACATGCATTTTACTGCAGTTGAGGGAGTTGGATCATTTGGTCAACAAATATATAACTGGTGGCCTCAAACCAGACCAAGGATGGAGGTAGACAAGATTAATCATAGGAATCAAGTAGATTACCTTGCTCTAATGCTTAAAAGATTACTCAGAGATTTCTGTTTTCTTTTTTCAGTTATTAATTGCTTAACATAAAGGTGCTTTTCTACCATCTGTTTCAATTTTTTTTTTTTTTTGTAGTGCTATCTTATAGCCTTGAGTGTGGGTGGCTGAGATAGATGTAAGCTCTGATCATTAGAGAAAAACCTCATTTCCTTTCTTTGGCCTAAATAATACTCTGTGTCTCAGTAATGTTCACTAGTGAGATTTTTTGAATTTTATAGATTTTTAAGTACATATCAAAGGAATGAAATATTTCCAACTAAATGGCTTTAAGAGGCATATTCTGAAATATATACATGTATTGAAAATATAATTGCAGAATTAACGGAAGAGGGGGGTGTTTCTTTAGCTATGGAATGGACATCAGTTGACTTGGATGAGAGGACATCTAAATGTGAGTTGCTCAGGTGAACTTCAAGGGAAGTCTTGCATAGACTTTTGTAAAAGCTTGCCAGAACTGAATAGTGAGCTGAATATATATATATACTTACTGGTCATTCAGAGTTTATCAGCATCTTTTTGTTTAAGATGATAGTTTTTAGCATACTATCTTTGCTTCAAATTTAGTGTTTAATATGGTTTTTAAAAAATTATCTTGAGAGATAATTTGTATGTAGAGTGCATATTATAAATAAAAACTAGATTCATATATTAATGGTTAATCTTTTAAAAAATAAAAGGTTAATCTTTATTAAATAGAAGTCAAGTTCTTGAAGGGTAACACACATTCAAATTTTATGAATTAGAAATAGATGCAATTACTAGAAAGAGTGTTAGTCATGAAAGAATTTCTCCCATAGGGATCCATTCAAATGCTCTAAATTACAAAATTCATTAGGAAAGAAGGATTATCTGCCAGTTGTTCATTTATATTCACCAGTCTTCTGCTTGTCTCATAAAACTTGTCCCCTTTAAGTGTAATATGGATAAGAATTCTGAGGGATGAAATTCTCAATCTTCTAGATCTAAGAGGGGATAGCCTGAATGTCATTGGTCAAAAAATCCTTGCTAGCTTGTGAATTATAGCAACATAACATGGCAGGGCTCACATTTAAACATTTGAGACCTTCAGTGTTTCCTTTGGTAGTGAGTCACTCAACCATTTTGTAGTTCTGCATTTTTGTATGTTGGATTTTCCCAAGATGAGAGCTTACCTATTTTTACAAAAAGTACAATGTACAACAACAAATACAAATTGATATATCTTCTTCCTCCCCCTTCACTTCAGAATTTTGGGGATTCCTAATTGGGTGATTCTGAAAATGAGCTTTAACACGTTAGCTAAACTCTGCCATTAACTCATCATTTGTTTATTCCAAGAATGAATTCCTAGATTAAGTACTCTGATGTTCTCAATAGTTTTCTTCCTTTTAGGAATTTACTAGTGTAAATTTTATAGTGTATTTTATAATTGCTGTTTTTGCTGTTGTTTACATGTAAATAATACAATGTATTGGGAAAGAATCCAAAGTTTAGTGTCAGAAGACCAGGATTCAAATCTTGTTTTGGCCAGAATATTTGTGTTTTTAGCAAATCACTTGGCTGAGCCTCATACTCATTGGTAAAACATGGATAAAATGATCACCTCTGTTTCATAGAGTGCTTGTAGGAACAACTATAATATGTGAAAGCAATTTTGAACTATAATAATAATGATCACAGCTTTATTTGCATTATTCTAAATGTTTTACATACATTAATATGTTTAATCCTCATAGCAACTCAATTACTATCCCTGTTTAACAGAGGAAGGTGTTAAAGCACAGAACTTGTTTAAAAAAATATGTCCAGGGATCCCTGGGTGGCGCAGCGGTTTAGTGCCTGCCTTTGGCCCAGGGCGTGATCCTGGAGACCCGGGATCGAATCCCACGTCGGGCTCCCGGTGCATGGGGCCTGCTTCTCCCTCTGCCTGTGTCTCTGCCTCTCTCTCATTCTCTCTGTGTGTGACTATCATAAATAAAAAAAAATTTAAAAAAAAAAAAACATGTCCAAGACCACACAGATATAAATGGCAGAGTTGGGATTTGAGCCTGTCTCTCTCCAGAGCTTGTACTCTTAACCACTGTATCACAGAAGATTATATTAAAACACTAAAGGGATGTATATGCACTGAGAAAGAATTTTCCAGTGAGGAATTTGTCCAGGGAATATCATATGAAAGTTTTCTGCTATGTATTTTTTTTCCTGCAGTCATTCTACTGATAGTTTTATCTAGCTTTGTGAGTGTGTGTGTGTGTGTGTGTAGCATTCAATTTGCTGCTGTGGCATTTCCTCTGTTGTGGCATGTTCTCTTCATAGCAGGAATGATGAAAAGCTGCAGAGGAATTGGAAGATAGAGTGGAAAGAATATAAAGACTTTTTGCTTGGGTTCCCAATAGGAACAAAGATGCTTTCTTTCTCATGGACCCCAGGTGCCTTTAGAATCATTTCTGCTCGTGGGAGAAGTCTGCCCCCGTGAAAGGTTTGTTAGAGTAGAATGCTTTGACAGCCTTGGCAGGGAACAAGGCCTGATAAGCCTCTGAGAATTGAACCACCTTCCTCCAAGCCTTCCTGTGGCATGATGCTCTGCCCTGGCAGAGTGGCACCCCACGCCGCCACCATTTTACCCTGCCCACTGTGACACTGGGGTCCACATGCTGTCAGCAGGACATTATCCTCAAGATCACTTGTCTCACCTCTTTCTTATTTGTTTTAATAGTGTTTACAGCCCTCATATCAACTCAAAAAACGGTATGGGAAATCCAATGCCCAAAAAAGCTTTTAAAGGTAAATTTTTTTTTTGTATTGAGGAAATAAAATTTTTTTAAAAATTAATAGGTTGAGAGCTTTGAGTAAATGAGTAGAGAGCAAGCGACACATAAAGCAGGGATGGCTTTTCAGATTGCCTTCAGGCAGCTTGAGGATTTGTTCATGGGATGGAGATGGTGACTGTTTTTTTTGACAACGGAACAGTGACAAATGAACAGTGAGAGCACATGTGTACTGTTACATATGTCACCCAGAGATGGGCGCTGGAGGGCGTAGACCACATGCCATTCTCACGTGTTCCTCCTACCATTCAGCTTGGTTGCTCAGCTGCCTTTGGGTGTGCTTTGAACCTTAACCAAGAGTTCATTATACAGTGTTTTTTTTTTTTTTTTTTTTTTTTTTTTTGTTTGTTTGTTTTTTTTGTTTTTTTTTTTTAGATTTTTAGGCCCAGAAAAGGAAATACTGCACCATATAGAAGATATTTTGCAAGAAGTTTCAGTTTCCCCAGATGCCTGTTGAGGCTCATGTGCAGCCTACTTGAGAGCAAACCCCTTCTAATCATTTCAACTCCATTCTTCATTCAGGGGCATTGAAGCTTCGGTAAAAGGTTGCCCCAGCCATGCCTCCTCCTCCTCCTCACACCGTTCAGGGGGCCTCTGCTCACTGTGTGATCAGGCACTTCTGTGTGTGAGGCTGGGAGGTTAAGGAAATACTTGCCTTGTCTTGATTTCACTGATGCATTATTTATCTGGGCCTTGAATAAGGGTCCCCCAAAAAGAAAAGAGGGCAATTTTTAGCTGAAGGTAATAATTACATTCCTTTTTCCATATCTGAAAGGAGCTTTTGCAGGGTGTGAGGGTCTTTTCTTCTTGCCCCAGTACAGGCACTGGATGTTGGGATTTTTTGTGGATTATTCAATACTCACTGCCAAGCAGCTACCTGGAGAGGCCATTTAGGGTGTGATGGTTTTTTTAAGTGATTGAAATAAACCCAAAAGGTACAAGATTTGCTACCAAAGATACTTGTATGTCTCCTGGCTCCTTTTTTGGAACAGCAAATCTGGCTGTCTTGAGCTGTTAAATCTTCTAAATCTATGATTACTAAATCCTTGCTTAGAAATATAAACAATAGAAAATCTTAGAATAGCTAGTGCCTAAGCAGGCAATTTATACTGTAGAAATCACAGATAAGACACTTCCCAATGACCTCCCCTTCCCCACTGAAATATAGCAATGATAAACGCAATTGCTCTTTAAGTAGGAAAGATATGCACATCCCCATGGTATCTACTTCTCAATATTGAAGATCTATACAAAATAACAGCATACATTAGTAGCAGAGGAGAAACTCACTCAAGGATGTTATATTTTTATCTTAACAGACATTTCACATAGGTCATACACTTTGTAAGATCCACCACTGCTAGCATGCTAGAGTAAGCAAACAGCTTATTATCTTTCTAATACAGAAAACACCAGGAATCAGTGAGCTAAAGTAAAGATATTCATAAACTGATTTAGACTGGTAAACTGTGAGAACAGACATCATAACTGCTGCTTTACTGTTTGGGTGACTAGAACAAAATACCATGGATTGGATGGCTTATATACAACAAAAATCTATTTTTCACAATTCTGGAGACTGGAGTCCAATATCAGGGTGCCAGTAGACTTGGTCTGGTAGATTCCACTTCCTGGTTCATAAACCATGCCTTTTGCAGTACCTTCACATGGCAGAAGGGACTATCCTTAGGCTCTTGGTCTCTTTTATAAGGGTACGAATCCCATACCTGAGAGCTTTGCCCACATGTCCTAATCACCTCCCAAAGGCCCCACCTCTTAATACCAACCCCTTAGGGGTTAGATCTCATTATATGAATTTTGGGGGGGGATATAAACATTCCAGCTGTAGTGCTATGTAAAGGGAATCGCAGTACCCGTCAATCAGTTATTCAGTTACTACCTTGTCTTCTCTGTATCTTTTGATCATTGAATCCCCTTATCTTATAAACACAAAGCTGGAAAGATGCTTGTAAATGAGTCTTAATAATTTCAGCCATTTATTTTAGGTAATTGGTATATGAGCTTACTGGAATTCAGAATATGGTAATATGATCAATAGGAATCTATCAGATATCACAAGATGGTCTTTGATTTTTTCCTTTTTTGAAAAAAAGATTATTTGACAGAGGGAGAGAGAAAGTGGGTGCACAGTTGTGTGGGAGTTGGGGGAAGGTCAGAGGAGTGGGAGAGAATCTCAAGCAGACTCCCCACTGAGCACAGAGCCCAATGTGGAGCTTGATCTCTGCAGGGCGTGAGATGATGATCTGGGCTGAAAACCGAGTCTGCGGCTTAACTGACTAAGCCACCCAGGCACTGCTCCTGTTTTGATTTTTAATACCTATTTCTAAACTGAAGTAAGAATGATTTGGTTTAATCTTGAGTTTTAGAGACCTTAGAAGAATTCTCCTCACAAGTTAAAACAAAGTGGTACATGTTGCTGCTCATCTTCCTTGGATATAGCAATTAATGAGCATAGAAAACATGGAAGTCAGATATTTTCAAATGAAAAGGAGAGAATTTAGGATGTGTTAGGATTTGGTTGGACTAGTAAAATTTTCGGTAGCTGTTGCTAATAGTGGCTTTTCTCTCTCTCTCTCTCTCTCTCTCTCTTTTTCTTTTAAAGCAAACTTCTCTGACAGCTCTAATTAACTTCTACAAGTATATTTAAAGCCTTCATTCTTGGTAAATTTTTTTTTACTGTATGATTTGCTATATTATCTATGTTGTGAAGGTGACTGTAACACCTTTTAGTTTTGTTTGCAATTGATATAAAAATACTGTTGATACAAATAATTCAGTTTACATTTTAAAATGTCAAATTAAAATTTCCTGCAAAAGCTCAGAGCACATGTTAAACTATCCTCATGATTGGTTAAAGCTCTGAAATGATGGAAAGTCTTAGCTGTTTTCAAAGTAATTATGATACTTCACTTAGAGAATTAAAATGTTTGGGACAGAGTGGGCTATTTTAGGTTTTACACCTTATGTTGATATTCAGGATTTATAAGCTACACCTGTTCTTATGTAGATATTAATTTCCCCAAATGGAGAAGAGTTAAGTCCTTTTGTTCCAGTCTGAGCAACTCTGATAATGTAATTAATCATGCGTTCCTGTAGTGATGTATATTTTAAGGCTTAGTCTCAGCAAGTCAATTTTCTGTAAATTGAACACTAATTTGCTATAAAATGCATTGTAAGTTCCCCTGTGTCCTACTCTAGATGTGTTCTCTGAGCCCTCTCTCTAATATACTGAGGATCCTTGGGGCACTTACAGGACTCTGGGGTTGGGGTCATCTCCTAATAGTAACTTCTGTTTTGCAAAGGCCGAGAGCCCTGATTTGGCCTGTGAGTCTCCTGTGCCCCAAGGGAGCATGCTGGAATGATGTAAAGAACTTGGACTTCAGAGTCAGCTGGGCCTGCACTCAGATTTCTGAGAAATCTCTCTTGATCTAGTTTCTTTTTTCTTTCTTTCTTTCTTTCTTTCTTTCTTTCTTTCTTTCTTTCTTTCTTTCTTTCTTTCTTTCTTTCTTTCTTTCTTTCTTTCTTTCTTTCTTTCTTTCTTTCTTTCTTTCTTTCTTTCTTTCTTTCTTTCTTTCTTTCTTTCTTTCATCTAGTTTCTTGTTCAGGCCTGAAAAATTAACTTAGTTCCCCATTTAAATGATTATTTAGATTCAGAAATTCTGTATATCAAACCTACTTGTAATGAGGAAATTTGCTTAGGTGTGCTGTAATTTAAGCATAGGTATGTGAAGTAACATCATATAGATGAAGAACACTAGTTTTTATAGACGAGTTTCAAACACCTAGTTGTGTGATCTCTACCCTAGACACAGTGAACTATATTCTTCCATTGGAAAGAGTTAAGTCTCTGATATTCAGTTTTCTTATCTGTACAATGGGAATAACAACAATCCTGCTTTATTAGTTGTCCTGAGGATTAAATGACATGACAATCCGCATGACAAAACAGCCCTGTGGAAGATACTGAATTATCAATATTTACTATATCTGAAAAGCTCAGGGTAAATTATTTTTGAAAAATAAATTATGGGCAGCCTGGGTGGCTTAGCGGTTTAGCGCTGCCTTCAGCCCAGGGCCTGATCCTGGAGACCTGGGATCGAGTCCCACGTCAGGCTCCCTGCATGGAGCCTGCTTCTCCCCCTGCCTGTGTCTCTCATGAATGAATAAATAAAATCTTTTAAAAAAATAAAAATAAATTATATTTTAAATGTGTTGAGGAACTATTTAAAATGACCTTTTGGGGTGCTTGTGTGGCTCATTTGGTTGTGTCCAGCTCTTGATCTCAGCTCAGGTCTTGAATTATATTTTAAATGTGTTGAGGAACTATTTAAAATGACCTTTTGGGGTGCTTGTGTGGCTCATTTGGTTGTGTCCAGCTCTTGATCTCAGCTCAGGTCTTGATCTCAGAGTCAGAGGTTTGGGTCCACACTGAACATGGCATCTACTTTTAAAAAAGGATGAAATTATCTTTTAGTAATGACTAATCATACCTACGTCCGTAAATGTGGCTTTTCACATGAAAATACTTCAGAGTATAATGAGAACAGCATGGGATTTGAGATAAAATTCTTGTAAGATCAAATTCTGATCAAATTCATTAGCTATGTGGCCTTTTGCAAGTCAGTAACATTCTCTGAATTTGTTTCCTCTTTAAAATGGTAATGACAATGTATACTTCATAATATTCATGGGTTAATAATTAAGAAAATATGTAGAGGCCCCTGCATGCTCAGACAATTAAGCATCCAGCTCTTGGTATCAGCTCAGGTCATGATCTCGGGGTTGTGAGATTGAGCCCCGTGTTGGGCTCCACACTCAACAGGGAGTCTGCTGGAGATTCTCTCCCTCTGCGCCTCCTGCTCCATAAATAAATAAATCTTTAAAAAGAAAAAATGTATATATGGGCCCTGGCTTGGCTTATGATAGGCCCTCTATAAATATTAGTCCTCTTCCTTCTGCTTTCCTAGTCCAGGCTTTCTTAAAAGTATGGGACATTTATAGTTGCATAATTTTGTCACCGTAGAATTGAACATCTTGCATTGTTTCCAATGTAGTAATAGTTCTAAAACTACTAATGACTATTTTTATCATTCCATTTATTGTCAGTCAGTTGTGAATGTAACCTGGATATTCTCTTTTTTTAAAAAAGAAGATTTTATTTATTTATTCATGAGAGACACACACAGAGAGGCAGAGATAGAGAGGGAGAAGCAGGCTTCTTGCAGGGAGCCTGATGCAGGACTCGATCCCCAGATCCAGGATCATGCCCTGAGCTGGAGGCAGACACTCAACCGCTGAACCACCCAGGAGTCCCTGGATATTCTTTTCTTTACTTGTTTCTTCAGTTGTTATTCCTTAAGGTATCTGTCTTATTGGTGACCCCTTATGACAATATAGTGATACTAACATTATTATTACTATCATTAGTTGAACACCTGTGTGTCTGGTGCTCTGGACTAGTTGCTATATGCATATGTATCTCACTGAACCATCGTACAGCTCTGCAAAAAGCAAGAACCTTCTCATTTGTCAAGATTCAGTTCAAAGGTGGCCTTGTCTGTGAAACATTTCTTGACTTGCCTTTGTAGAACTGGCAGCCCCCTCTCTTTCGGAGAGGAACAGCCCCCTCTCTTTCGGAGAGGAACTCCATTCTTGTCCATTGTAGATAGCCCTACAGGTCTTGATTATGCTGGCCTGTTGACTATTATGGTGCCATGTCTTCCCCTTTAGAATTTAGAGGTTGAGGCTAGGGAAGGTTGTCTTCTTGGCCTTTGAATCTTGAGGGCCTGACCTGGTAAATGCTTGTTCAATAAATGACTGAATGGATGATTGACCAGTTGGCCCACGCGCTATGCACTTGGCATTAGTGCACTGCTTCCAATGTCCTGTGAAGTGCGACATGGTCATATAGGAACTCTGTGGTCACCCTGGAGGTGACCTGTGGTTGTGTGTCTGTCGACAATGATGGTGCTCTCTACAGTGGAAGAGATTGTGAGTAAGGTTCCTCACCATGGTGCTTGTTTTCTAGCTCAGACTCCTGCTTCATTAAAGATGCTAGGGTAATTAAAAAAATTCATCTGCCAATTTTAGAGCATTTCTTCTATTGAAAGAACTTTTGTTCTGTGGGAAAACAATATTCTGTTAGAAACTTTTACTGTCTGAGTCAGGAGAATTGCTCTAAATTTCCTGACATTGCTTCAGCCATTCAGTGAGTAAAGAAAAGAGCTAATCAATATGTCCTATGGATTTAAAAATTGGTGACAGACCAGTAAAAGACTCACATGAATAGCATCCGGCCCAATTATTTCAGAAATGCAAACCTACAGTATTCAAGGGTGTTTGTGGTGGTTGAGGACAATATGTTACAGCAGATTTTTCTGATTAGTTTAAATCCTTGAAACTAAATTATGTGAAAGGCAGTTTCAGAAATTAAATGGAACTTAAAATATCCAATTTAAAACCTGAACAATTTTGTAAACAACATGCCACAGAAACAAAAGGACAGATGGGAGATTTATGTTTTAATTGAATTTTTCTATTATAGCATTAATATAGATCATTGTAAAGAATTTTGAGGCAAATCAGAAAATATTAAGGTAAAATGACCCATGGTCTCATTGATGAGGTGGCACTCATTGACATATTGGCTTTATTTCATATTGGCTTTTAAAACAAATTCTGATCCTACTCTGTATATAATTTGGTTTCTTGCTTGTAATTTCACATGATACTATGTACATTCATGTAGGGAAATGTCTTGAAATTATTAAGCCATTTCCCCTCTAATTTTGTTGTAAGATCCTTGGAAGGCAAGTTGTCTAATATGCTCTCCCCTCTAGTAACTATCTGCAGAACTTCTGTGTTCTGACCTATGGCTGAAAATAATAGTGTTCTAAAGTCAAACTGGAAAGCACACAAGGACTCATGAGATGTTGTTCAATTAATCAGTTACTGGAGGTTTAAAGTATCTCAGAATTCATCCATCCTGTCTAGAAACCTCTTGGAAAAAGACCATAGACATTTTCCAAAACCTATCCTGATGAAATAAAGTCTAGTATTCTTCCATAAATACCAGATAACTTAGGCCTATTAGGTCAATGGGAGCACAGTCACCATCCTTTATGAGTCTTCCCTGGAGGTAAAAACACAAGGTAATTTTCTTTCCATGCCAAAACATTTCTGCTTTGTCTTATAACCATGCGTGCGCTTGTGCAAGACAGAAACATCCTAGGGAAAGAAGAAAATGCTTTATTGACTTCTATTTTCTTGACTACCCTTGTGAGATGCTTAATATTTATTAAAAGACATTTCCTTTTTGAAGTTTTTATTTAAATTCCAGTTGGTTAACACACAGTGCAATATTAGTTTCAGGTGTACAATATAGTAATTCATCACTTCCATACGACACCTTGTGCTCATCACAGCAAGTGTGCTCCTTAATCCTCATCACCTATTTCACCCATTCTCCCCCCCTCCCCCAGTCACCATGGGTATGTTCTCCATGGTTAAAAAATCTGTTTCTTGGTTTGCCTCTCTTTCTCTCTCTCTCTCTCTCTTTCTTTTTTCCCCCCTTGGCTTGTTTATTTTGTTTCTTAAATTCCGCACATGATTCTTGATTTTAACTTGTGGCTCAGAGTCTGATACGTAGAATTAGAGAATGTTAGGGCCAGGACTGCCCCTGACAAGGGATTATTCTGCTTTTTCTTTTTCTCTACTTGGAAGACCATAAACTAAACTTACCTTGACAGGTAGTAAGATAAAATCAATATTTTATTTTTAGAAAATCTCTTAGAAAGAAAATAACTCAAGGTAAGCATTATCTTAAAAAAAAAAAGGTAGACATTTAATGTATTTTCAAAATAGTAGCATGGGAACTCGTGTGCTTTCAAATTAACAGTATGGGAACTGATAACTAGTTATACAACAGAAACAAATTGTAAAAAGTCCTGCTGTGTGCTCAGGTGAATGCTTCAGCCATATTCTTAACAGCCTTGCTCCCAAGGGTGGTCTGAGGACAGCGGCAGTAATGCCACCAGAGAGTTTGTAGAAATGCAGACTCTCAGGCCCCACCCTTGACCTACTGAATCAGAACATGCCTTTTAACAAGACCCTCATGTGATCCACTGTCACATTAAAGATGAGGAAGCACTGCTTATGCATTTAAGCATCATGACTGGAACATTAATCCAAAGACCTAAGGATGGTATTGGCTATTTACCAGGCTATTTCTTGGTAGACAGAATTACATTAATTTTAGCTTATTTAGCAGTTTTATTTGCATGCTCTGAACATCAGTGTTAACATAAACTGGCAAGATATGGTCACCATCCATGATATTTTGGAAAGCAGCCAGTCCATTAGTATGAAATGTGTGCCCACTGCAATCTAGCTGCCTGTGTGTGGAGGATGGATAACTTCCTATATGGAGAATAAATGAAAGTTAAGGGATTCAGGGAAGGCTGAGCAATTATTGTGGAAAAGCTGATCCTGATGAGAGATTAATGTACATGGTTGCCACAGAGTCCATATGCATGCTGTTAGAAGTTATCTGTTTGCTCCCTTCAATAGGCTGCACAGATTTAATATTTTCCTCATGGTTTTTCTAACTATATTCCATGGGGATGATTGGAAGTCATTAAAACTTTTCCTGAGAGTTGATTTTAGATCTCCAACTGTTGACAGGCAGAGTCCCTATGCATGGGAAGACTCTCAACATGGAAGATGTCCAGAAGAACATGGAGACATTTTTAATATGTGTAGAGAATGGAGGGGTGACTTTTGAAAATACTTTCCGGCTAGCAGGCCTAGCTATTTAATGGCGAAGAGTCTTATGTATCACAGACTCAGCTGCTGAGAACAACAATGGGTGGGATAAATTGGTGTGAAGTAATCACCTAGCAATCAAAATTGTAGTAGTTTTCTTATAATTCAGCCTTGGGGGTTAAGAGATTGAGATGTACCCTACTTAATTCAGCTGTCAGCTGGCAAGGACTGCAAACCACTTAGGCAGATTGGTTTTGCAAACAGCCACACGATACCCAGTGACCCCATCAACAGAGACTTCTTTGAATGGGAAGGTCAGCTCTATCTCTGGGGTTAGGGCTCCAAATTGGGGGAAAAAGTAAGCTCTGGAAAGAAATGGAGTCTCTATACAGAGAACCAATAGAAAGTTCATTTTTGTCAGTGGCTGATGCAATGGCTCTGGGAAAAATAAAATTACATATTTCTCAAGACTTTTCTGGAATTGGTATGCTGTGAAAGGAATAGCATGGGTATGTTGACCATTTTGTTTTTTAGTAACATCATTATTTTCTTCTATAGCAAAAATTCCTTTTCTCCTTTAGCTACATTTCATGACAAATTGGTAGACCTAACCACTCTGTATTTAAAAAAATACATCTTTGAAGGTGCCTGGGGGGCTCAGTTGGTGAGCATCTGACTCGATTTCAGCTTGAGTCACGGTCTCTGGGTAGTGAGATTGAGCCCTGCGTCAGGCTCCGTGCTCACCGTGGAGTCAGCTTGAGATTCTCTCTTTCTCACTCCCTCTGCCTCTCCGCCCCTCCCACAACCTCCCCTTCCCTCCCGCCATCTCTCTCTTTCTCAAAATCTTTTAAAAAGTTAAAAATACATCTGTTTATTAAATTCTTGTTGCAGTTTGACTACAGTTATTAATTAACCTTAAAGGAAAAGAGAAGATCCCATGGCATGTACTCATGCCTCTGTGATACTCTCAGGTAGAGGAAATCTAATCTCATACGTGAATTTATTGTGTAGTGTCCATTGTTAATGGTGGTCAAAGAAGCAAAGACCTGTGGCAGAGTTTGTTAGGTGAACAGGTTATTTACAGAGTAATCTTTGATTTTGCAAAATTGGATCAAGTTTCACGTGGGTTCGGTTTGAGATGGTCATGTTTTAACGTTTTATTTTAAGTGACTTCTAATATTAAGAATGTGCGTGTTCTCCTAGATTTGTAAGATCAGTAGACATCTGTTGAGCGTGGGCTCTGGGCCAGGTGTTGGGAATATCACAGTTTTCTTTTACTGGGTAGTGGGAACACTTAGAAGATTTTCTTATAATGAGACCGTAAGAGGTGGAGTTGGACTTTCTGGCTTCACTGCTGGAGAAACTTGCATTTTCATATTTGTGTGTTCACGTAAGTAGGAGATGATTGATAGAGTTAATTTTACTTGAAGACATCGTTGTATTGTTTGGAAATGTGACTATCAAAAACCACTCTTAAGTAATGCTGCCTTTATATTTTAAATAACTGAAGGATATGCTCTATTTTATACCTTAAATGATACTTCTTTTTTTTTAACCCTGTGAAAGCAGGAATCTTTATTTTATTTTATTTTTAAAGATTTTATTTATTTATTCATGAGAAACACAGAGGGAGAGAGAGGGAGATGCAGAGACACAGGCAGAGGGAGAAGCAGGCTCCATGCAGGGAGCCTGACGTGGGACTTGATCCCAGGTCTCCAGGATCAGGCCCTGGGCTGAAGGCGGCGCTAAACCGCTGAGCCACTGGGGCTGCCCTTAAATGATACTTCTAGTGCATTCAGATTATAAATAATATTAGAAGCCTACTTTTGTGAACCAGCATCCTAGTAAACAGCTTTACATTTAAATTAGTTCCTGTGCTCAGAGCTTATGGCATATTTTTAAGAGCCTTGAAAATAGGTAACGTATTAGCCCTCAGTTTTACCAGCCCATTCTTTCCTAGTAATGTGTACTGGCTGTCAGTTCTGTAAAATCACTATTTCTTGTATCAGTCAAAGTGAGAGGGAAGTTATTGTGAAGGCTATATAAGTTCATCAAGATGTCTCTGAACTTGACTTAGAGGGATTTTACATGTGCATGCATACATTTTGGGGCATAAGAGGATAAGGGGAAGAACTAGGGGAAAGGTTAATATGTTTTGAGAATCAGCAACAGTAATAATACTGTTCTCAAGGTTTTAAAATAACCCTTTTCAAAAGGAAAATGAGGCCTTACCCTTTGTATTTACATTATTATGTATTTCTCTCTCTGACACTTTTCTCATCTAGAAGGACCTCGCTGTAAGTGACCCCACTGTAAATGGATTCTGTTCATCTGACTTCTTTTTTCCTGTTTGCCTTATAATTTGGTTTAACACCAGCTGAAGAAAGTGTGTTAGACCAGTTCTGGGATGTAGCACTAGCTCTGGGCCAGCAGATGAGCAATGTCACATTGTGTAATGAATCAGAAGTTGGAAGATATTTTCTTTCAAAACAGCTGGAAATAATTGGCATGAACATTGCTGAGTAATTGGCCTTCCAGTAAGGTATGGGCCTGGAAATGTCCCTGGATGTGAGGCTTTGTAGAAAAGAGAATAAAATTATCTGTACATTGAACCTAACTTGGAGATAATAACATCAACAAGAACAGAACAGCAGTCAGCATTCCTTGAATGTTTATGCCAGGCCCTCACTAAATGTTTCCTTTTTCCCATTTCAACAAAATTGTGCGACAGACACCATTGTTATCTCCATTTTACAGGTGCAGGAACCAGAGAAGCCGAAGTAACGAGCCTACCCATGTGGTTAGTTCGTGATTGAGGCCAACCTATACTTTTAACCACGGTGCCATACCTGGCTTTATACAGGTGTTTTGAAAATGTTTTGAGTATATAAAATTCACATGTATACATTTTTTCCTAAGAATTCTCATGATTCATTGCTGTTTTATCTACTTTACTCATTGGGATTTAAAAATACTTCCTTTCTGAAATTACCAAATTCTAGTGATCTGTCAATATGAAAACTTGAGTGGTTTGCCAAAAGAGTAGTAAATGTTGAGAAAGCTACTGAAATGTCTTGCTTCGATTTCTTCTGTTTTTCCTCCTATTTTGATTGTTGGTTATGAAATCAATCCATTTCCTGTAATTAAAAAAAATATAAGAATCTTTTTTTAAGTTCTCATAAAGATTTCTATTCCCAACAATGGAAAAACAACATTCTTAATGTAACTTATCACCAAGAAGTACAGCTATGTCATAGAAGGGGAATATTGTTGAATTTTTAAACATGTCAAATTTAAAGATTTTATTTATTTATTTGACAGACCGAGAGAGAGAGTACCAGCAGGGGGAAAGGCAGAGGGAGATACTGAGCAAGGAGCCCAATTTGGGGCTCAGTTCCAGGACCCTGAGATCATGACCTGAGCCCAAGGCAGACACTTAACTGACTGAGCCACTCAGATGCCCTACACATGTCAACTTTAAGAAGTATTTATAGCTTAAGGTATAATTTCTGTACCATAACATTTATCCATTGTAAGTGTACTTTTCAATTATTTTAAGAAATTTCGAGAGCAGTGAAGCCATCACCACAATCCAGTGTTAGGATGTCTTCACTATAAAAGTTTCCTCATATGTCCACAGACAGTCGTTCCTCGCTCTCACCCCCAGCCCAGCAACCACTGATCAGCTTTTAAATTGCCTCAGCTTTTGTGTATTGACCTCATCTTTCAGTATAGAAAGATTTATAAAAAAAAAAAAGAGTCTTTTTTTTCACCTTTGAAGTCATATATATAATTATGGATTTCCTAAGTACAGCATTCTTTAACCTTTTACTGTGATCTTCATCCTCTGCAGCTCAGTGTGAATAGCACTGGGTCTCACCAAGGTTTTATAAGTAACTTAGAGCAGAGAAGATTATGCAGCCAGTTTTAGCACAGTGAACCACTTATTATCTTTGCACTCTTTGCACATATGGCATTTCTGAATTAATTCCAAACTTAGGCAACTAAGAGGAAAAACATTGACTGTTCATGGCAGGATGGAATAATACTTATTGTCCTCTCATGCCCCGTGGGTGCTCCTCCGAGGCCTGCTCTGCACTCCTGCATGCTGCATGCTCCATTTGGCAGTACTTTGCTGCAGTCCAAAATACCATTTATAGGCTGATTAGATTTCAAATTATATTAACATATTTCAAGCTGTATATCTTCTTGCTTTTCATAGTTAAAATATGTTTTCCATGTGCTTTGTCTGTTTCCTGGGTGAGCTCCAATTATTTTGTAATCTTTGTCTTCCCCTTTGTGGCGGTTTTCCCACTTGTCCTTTCATCGCTTTACTATTCAAGATCTTTGAGAGCTTTTTTTTATTACCTAGCTCTCTCTTCTCAACGAAAGAGACTTCATTGTGAATTCCAGTATCCTGCTGTACAGTAAAGCTGCACCTGGGAGGGCTGCGGGGCGGGATTCTGTTCATCAAACCATCATCGAATGCCTTTGCAATTCACTGTTCAGGTGCCGCTGGCTTTTGTATATTCACTATAATATCTAATGTTTATCACATATATTTATATCATATATCCTTTTTATTGCTGTTCAAGGCCATCTCTAAACCCAAAACAAGACTTAGTCTCCCCTGTGAGGCTTCTCAGAAGGTGGGAAAGAGAAGCTGGCCACCTGCCAAGATCCAAAGGCCCTGAGCTCATTTCTAGGCACCATTTTGAGGTTGATGAGATGTTCAGATTGCTATCCAGGGTTTCCTGGTGATCTGTCCACCCAGAGAACCAAAGGATTTATGATGGTGGGTAGATACGTTGGAGAGGATCATGTATAGAAAACTCTTTACAATTGGTTTACAGTCTTTAAGGTACCCTCTTTTTTTGGCTAGTTCTCTTAACATAAGTAAGGTGAATGATCTTTATTATAATTCTTTTAGCTAAGCTAACAACAAAGAATAGCAATAACAAAATGAAAAAAGATGGACTAATTCCAATGTTTTCAAGCAATCCAAAACCCTCTATCTTTAACTGAAGTGGTCTTATTTCATCTACAACAGTGGCTCTCAATTTGAAGGATCACATCCTCCTTTGAGAGGCTTATAACTGCAATGACCTGAGAAACCTAGCCCCAAGAGAATTGCACTTCCCAAGTGAGGTGGCATTTAAATATTATATTATGCACTTAATAGTGCTCAGTCTTTTATTTTTGTATCATTTTGGGGGGATTTATATGTCTTTGATATTTATTGATCCAGTGATATAATTTAAATCCTATTTTAGATCACTTTTAATTTCTTTGCATTTAGTAGTGATTTTCTTAATACAACTAGGAGATTGAGCCTAGAGAGATGAGAGGGTAAATTGTGCCACCTGTATTCTTTCATGCCTTTGATGACCTAAAGAAATTTCTGGTTCTTGACAAAACATTTCCTATTCATGGAGGGATTATGAGTTCAGTCAGGCAGGGATTTGCTTTCTTTCACTTGCTTCTTTATCAAAACAAAAAGTCTCATGCTTCTGTACAAAGAAGACACAAGCAGAGGGTCCTTCTTCATACATACCATGTCCTCTTTGTTTTTTCTTCTCTATTTTTCTCCTCTCCTTAATTTTTTCCTTTCCTTTGAGCCTCTAGTTTGTGTCAGATCCTCTCATTTTTGTTCTTATCTAATTCTTCCACTTCTAGGAAATCGCATTTCTGGCTTCAAATTGTACTTTCTTTTACAACAGATGCTCACCAGGGCTCTTCATCATTTTGTTCTGGACAACGCATTTTCAGAGTGGTTAAGTGCTTCCCAGCTGATGGTTCTGGAAGTCCTTAGGGGGCCCATGAAAGTGTTTCAGTAATTGTGTTTGTTTAAATATATTTTAAAACCTGCAAACATATTTGCTGCTTAAAAACTTTACCTTAAAAAGGAATCCATTTTAGAGCGTCCAAGTGTATGTCAAATAGCCTTGCATAGCAGTTCGCGGAAGTCAAGTGAGAGTCCCCATGACCTGTTTCTGAGTTGGTCTCTGATTCAGTGAAACACCACCAGTCAATAGCATGGTTTTGACCATTATATGACTTTAGACTGGCTTTATTCTAAACCATATAGTGTGAAATTTAGATTCATAATGGACTATTGGTTAAATATAGGAAGTTAATACAGAGCAGAATATAAAGTGATGATACCACTTTTTAAATAGGGACTCATGGTGTTTCTAAGTACTTGACAAAATGTCATGAGACTTTTATCCAATTTAGTTTTTATTTACAAAGGTTAAAACTATTGACGTTGACCATTACTAAACAGGGTGGTATTTTTTGGTACAAAATATAAATCAGGTCACAAAGGCAGGTCTTTGTTTTTGGGGTTTTTCTGTAACGGATATTTTAATTTGCCTACATTTTTTGTCTACATTTGGATATAGAGCTGATTCTAATATCAAATAAGATATATCATTTTTGTGATCAATTATGTATTTGCCTTATAAATTAAAATCACTTGGAAACATGTAACAAAAGTTGATTGGGAAGAACAAACTTTGTCTTCATATTTCATAAATATTCTTTTGTCATTCCTTATTTACATTAAGACATTTCATCTAAATAACCATCATTCAAAAGCATCAAAATTATATAACAATTTTTTAGGGCGTTCAAGTAATCAAATAGTTCTAGAAAGAGATTCTTGGGGAAAAAAGGATGGGTACCTGGTAATGTATTATAGAGGGTGATTGAATGTCAGGAAGCTAACAGTACCTTGGGAATATTTTGAACCTTGGTGTCTCCCACATGGTACTTTGGTTTTATCAGATGTTTGGTAAATGTTTATTCATTAAAGGAATTTACATTTAACATGTGGTACTTTAATCATACAGTAATGTTTTCATTTAAAAAATGGAAGTCATACTACAATATATGGAAAGTTAACTAGGTGGCTTGTAGCTGATATGGGAACCCTCAACTTCAAGATTCATGGTAGCAAAATACCCTTTCACTGGTCCAAGACCTAGTGCTGCTAAATGAGGTGTTGGTTTTTATACACATGGCGACTTCTGTCAACCTAAGTAAAAAATATGCCTACTTTATTATTCCAGGAGACTTAAAAATGTATTTATTTATTTATTTATTTATTTATTTATTTATTTATTTATTTATTCATGACACACACACACACACAGAGGCAGAGACACAGGCAGAGGGAGAAGCAGGCTCCATGCAGGGAGCCTGACGTGGGACTGATCCTGGGACTCCAGGATCACGCCCTCGGCTGAAGGTGGCGCTAAACTGCTGGGCCACCGGGGCTGCCCTCCAGGAGTCTTCTTAAATACTTTGCCAATCTGTCCCAAATAAGATACCTTGCTAACATTTTAAAAATCAACTATGTGGACACTCCTGCCTCTACAGTTTTCAAGTAATAGTAAAGTGAACCAATTACATATTTAGGTTTTGATATAGAAGTTAACAGTACCTTCCTATCTATAGCCACCTTTTTCTTTGACTTGTCTTATTTTCAATCTCTTTTACTCAGTTCATGCCTATTTTGTGTGGTTTGGACTCCTGACCAGTGTTCATAGGGTGTTTAAAAGGTAGATTTTATAGAATTTGGGGGCTGATTAGATGTGGGCAAGGAGAGGGAAAAGCAAAGGAAAGAAAGGCATTTCAGATGAATGAAGGCTCTGGCTGTAGGATGGAGATAGGTGGTATTAAAAGTTAAATAATAGAGGAGAGCCCAGGTGTCTCAGTGGTTTAGTGCCGCCTTCAGCCCAGGGTGTGATCCTGGAGACCCAGGATCAAGTCCCACGTCAGGCTCCCTGCATGGAGCCTGCTTCTCTCTCTGCCTGTCTCTGCCTTTCTCTCTCTCTGTGTCTCTCATGAATAAATAAATAAAATATTTAAAAAAAATAAAAGTTAAATAATAGAATATGCATAAGAACTGCTGACACATATTCAGCAATTTGCTGTGTGCTAGGGACTGTTACTTGCATTGCTAAATTAAATTTCACACTAATCTTATGAGGTAAGTTATATTTTTTTCTCATTTACAGATGAGGAAACTGAGCTTCAGATGGGTTTGTTATACATTCAATGTAACACAGCTACAAGATAATCTAAAAGACAAAACTCTTACATACTCTTGCCTTCCAGTGGGAAAAATGAAGCAGGTTTGGAATTGTGTATAGTCAACAGTGTCACATGCTGCCAAGTAATTAAGCAAAATAAAGTCTGCAGAATATTGGCAAGAAGCACAGATAGAGGACATTCTAGGCAAAAGGAACAGCATATGGTAAAGGCCTGGGGTAAGAAAGCAAGGGGATTGGCCCAGAATGATGATGGATGTATTGGATTTGGGGAGGGTTGATATTAAGTACAGGAAATAGGAAGATAAATAAATAGGTGGAAAGTGATAGTGGTGCAGGGAGGAATGGATAGGTAGTGGTGAGAATGGGAATGGGGATCCGGGTTAATAAGACGTGGCAACTTTCTTAATGTCTACGTTGACTGCTTCATCATATGGAACATATCACAATAGGAAAGGTGGCTGTTTTCTTTATGTGCCTCAATTCATGTTTTACATATATTTGTACCTGGGGTATGTTGCAACTAAAGAAGTTTTCTAGTTTAACTTTGTAAACATAAGAGAAGCAAACAGATGTTTCTCTGAAGTTTGGGCTGTTGGCATTTTCCATTTTTATGGCCAAATGTACATTAAAAGTGGAAGATGAGGGCAGCCCAGGTGGCTCAGTGGTTTAGCGCTGCCTTCAGCCCAGGGTGTGATCCTGGAGACCTTGGGATCGAGTCCCACGTCAGGCTCCCTGCATGGAGCCTGCTTCTCCCTCTGCCTGTGTCTGTTCCTCTCTCTGTGTGTCTCTCATGAATAAATACATAAAATTTTTTAAAAAATTAAAAAAAATAAAAGTGGAAGATGAGGCAGCTGTCACGTAAGAAGACGTTCGTTATGTGCCAGTCATGATGGATGCAAAGATGAGTAAGATATGGCTCCTCCTTCAAGGGGGGGGTGCTTCTCCCATCTCTTGCCATTTCTTCATGCACACCCTAAGTCCCAGTTCTCAGAAAGCTCACAATTTCTAACCCCAATTGTCTGTGGAGCCCCAATCCCACTTCCTGAGATGCGCCCCCAACCCTGGTTTTCTTGGTGACTCCTCTCTTAAGACAAGCTCCTCCAGTGCCTTTAGACATCTCTGTAAATAGACAATGAGCAGCCTCATCGGGGATAGGTCCAACGTCTCCAGCTGTGAAAATTTTCGTCCAGAAAGCCCTGAATGTCCAGACCCAAAGAGAAGTATTTTCCTTTTTGTCTCTGTCCTTCCCCAGACCAATAAAGGCTGAATGCCTTTCTTTCCCACATTGGTAAACCTACAACTGTTATGTCAGCCCATTCTGAAGTCAACACTGCCTTATAGTAGTACATTGTAGGGCATCACAGTTTATCAAGATAAAGTACATACATTTTTTTTTATAGCAGTAGGTTGTCAATATGATGTTCATTCTCACAATGCATGTGGCACATTTGGGGACTATGGTAATTGAAAAAAACACATTCTGGATTACTAAAATTTGTTAATCCTCTCCAGTTTGACCGCAGTAATGATTAATCAGCAGTAGAGTAAAAAGCTTTCGTTCTTTCATGTTGATAAGTGGTGAGCAAAGTGTCATCAGCCTTTCCCAATAGCTATTGTTGGAGTAGTCTTGTACCAGAGGAAATAAGATTTTGTCTTGTTTCATATTTTAACTGTAGGAGAGAAAAAAAACACAAATCGTGTTAGGTGTTATTGGTGTGCGGCAAGAACCAATGCCTCAGAAACAGAAAGGGAGTCAGAGAAACCAAGTGACCAGAACTGCCAGTTATAGGTTTCTTTGTAAAGAGAAAGAGAAAGAAAAGAAAGAAAAGAAAAGAAAAGAAAAGAAAAGAAAAGAAAAAAAGAAAAAAGGTGCCTTTGCCAGAGAATTGCTGTCGGAAGAGGTGGGTGATGGGAAACTTGAAGCAAAAAGGAACATTTTGCAAACGGACAGCCTGGCGCTCCTGTTGGAAGGCAGTCCTGTGGAGAAGGTCGCAAGGGAATGGAATAATTGGAGAGTGTTGCACAGGGAAGAAACATATACAGACTGACTTGGAACATGATTCTTTTTCCAATAGTAATTAGAGTTATATCAGCTGTACCACGAATGCTGGGGAAAGGCCTGTGTTTCTATCCGAGGCTACCAGGTCAATGGTCCCGGGAAATTGGGCCTGTTTCTCTTGGGTCACCCGACTATTTATAATGTGGGTTTTTTCAGTCAAGTAGGGAGGAGTTTACATCTTGATTCATAAATAATATGAGATTACAAAGAGGAGGAGTGATTTGAAGTGGACTAGACAAGAGGCCTATTGAAGATTGTATTAGAAAAAAATCTGTAAAATCTACTCTAATTCATATTAATGATTCTGGTAAAAGCCATTTAAACTGATTTCAGACTTTTTGCACTAATGGTGATAAGTAAATTGAGAACATTTTTCAAACATAAAGACTAAAAATTTTATTTCTTTTATTGGTTATTGGTATTTCATCTGTTTCTTTAAAAGTATTCATAAGAATGTAAAATCCATATGAACATGGGAATAGAGATTAGAATTGAGAAGGAATATAATAATGTGCTGAGGAAATGGTTGCACTAGAAAGCTGATCTAAAAGAGTTCGCATCCTCCAGTTGTTAAGAGCAAAGACACAAATGGAAATGTGGTTGTCATGGGGCTTATTAGCCACAGAATAAAGTAGTTGGGTTTGTCAAGAGATGCAGATATTTTCCTGGCGCTAGTGTTAAGATTCCACTCCCTGGAGAATTTCCATCCAGGTACCCCTGGGAACCCTCCTACAACGTGCAGACCCCCTGGCTTTCTCTCCCCGCCTCAGACACCACCTGTGCCCCCTGCTGCCCTGCTCTCCTACAGGGCGCAGTTCACCATTTCACCACCTGCTTTCCCAGGTTGTGGTTCTCTGCCCTGTCTCACTTCTTCCCCAGTGTGGAAAAGAGCCTGTCCTTTCATTCCCCACAGCAGAGCTGAGGCCAAATTAGTATTTAACAAAGCTTTCTGGAAGCTTTCTACATGAAAGAAAGGTGTGGGGAAAGCCTTCAAATGGGACCTTCCATGGGAGTGCGCCTGGAGTCCGGAGCCAAGTTCCTGACTGGCCTGGCGGGAGCACCTGCTCACCTGCCCAAAGTGGGAGTGCCCTCCGTCTGTCTGCCCATTCATCCTGGGATGCGGGGCCCCTGCTTGCAGACCCTCTCCTGCCAATTAGAAGGAAATTTCCCTAAAAGCAAGTGCTGTGTGCAGAGCCATGCCTCAACTGACAACCTTTAGTTGCTGTGAGGGCTGCTCACTCCTTCCAGTCTCGAACCCTCTTCCAGGATGGAACATTGGCTTTACTTTTGCACAGCCACAGGCCCTTCAAGTGTTTTCCACCAGACGTCAGTGATTGATCTCCAAAGGTGAATTTGAACCTTTAATTCTGAAGAAACACCTAACTTTATCATTTTCCTGCATCACATTAAAAAAAAAATTCAGACCCAGCCAAAGCATCCTATATGCATTGACATCCTGGTCCTGCCCAAGGGCAACCCTGAAAGTTTTGCTAAAAACAAAAAACCACAGGTTGTGTCTCTTGCTGTCTGATCTCTAACCACCTTCATTGCTTTCTCCTTATTCTCCGGGGGAGCTTTGTCCTTGGCCCTGTTCAGGCCCTGGGAGAAGGGTGTGTCTACAGTGTCCTGGGTGTGGACACTGATGTGCTAATATTAAGTATCCACTTCAGCCTGCCTACCCCAGCCAAGCCCTTCTCCTGTTGAAAGAGAGTCAGGACAAGAGAGGAGCAAATGTCAGCCTCCAGAAGGCTTCTCAGTGGAACAGAGGCATCCATATCCACGGAGCGTCTCTTGGGTGCTGGCAGTCCACATGACCTGGTCTTCCAGACACATTTTTACACATCTGTATCTGTCATTAGGCTACAGATTTCTTACAGTCAGAGGATGGGTCTTCTCGTGCTTCTGTGCCCACGAATGCTTGCCTCTGGGGGATGCTCAGAAATCAATTACCGAATTATTACCTAACACCATTAGCTAACACTGTTAATTGCAAAAATGGGTGAAGAAATCACGGGACCCCTTACAAGAGCTTATCTTCTGTGTGGCAGCACCTGTGCTGGAAGATCAGTGCCCTATTTTTTTTAATATTTAATTTATTTATTCATGAGAGACATAGAGAGGCAGAGACATAGGCAGAGGGAGAAGCAGGGTCCCTGCAGGGAGACCGATGTGGGACTCAATCCCGAGACCCCAGAACCACTCCCTGAGCTCAAGGCAGACGCTCCACCACTGAGCCACCCAGGCTTCCCGATACATGCCCTACTTTGTTGCAAACTTTGCAATCCCATTTGGGCAGATATGCAAAAAGTCTCTATCACTTTACAGTGTTTTAAAAGCTGTCCAGAAAACAGTTTATTTCCAGCTGAAGTGTGAAGCATTGAAATCTTTTTGTGCAGACTTGTCTGGGGATGGATTCTGTCTCCCCTGTGCTTTGTCCCAACACCCGAGGTGTCCTGGAACTCAGGGGATCTTGGGCTGTATGGAGGTGAACTCCAGAGGGCCAGTGCAAGTAATGTTTTAAGTCATAGAAACAGCTCCTGAGCTGACTTGGTCTGTTGAAGAAACTAATTAAATAATGCTAATAACTGACAAACAGTGATGTCAGATGGGTAAACATCTGACTGTTGAGTTGAATGAGGAACGAAAACAAAACAAACCCACAGCTAGGGGATCTAGTTGTAGCTGGTGAAGGATGAGAGTTTTCTACCTAATGTAGAGTGATCATAGTAATTTCTTATTGAAAGTGTCTGCCCTTGTCCCGAGTGCCACAGATTTGGTTTGTGTAGAGATTTTTTTTTTTTAAGTATTTCTTCACAAAAGTATCTTACTACTGGGTAACTAACTGAAAAGTCAGTAACGTGCAGATGAAACATTTCTATTTTGGGTTCCTGTCTATTCAGCATTGCCAAAGCACCAAGAGGATAGGCATCCAAAGAAAGAATGAGGGGGCAGCTTCAGGAGTTAGCGCCAAGCGCTTGTGGGAAGCACATTGTGTCCGTCTCATTTTTGGTTTGCCCTTTCCAAGGGCTTCTGTAGCAGCTAGCCAGCTTACTGTGCTAATTTTTTAAAAAAATATTTTATATATTTATTCATGAGAGACACACACAGAGAGAGGCAGAGGGTGAAGGAGAGGGAGAAGCAGGCTCCCTGCGGGGAGCCGGACGCGGGACTCGATCCAAGGTCTCCAGGATCAGGCCCTGGGCTGAAGGCAGTGCTAAACCACTGAGCCACCCGCGATGCCCTGCTTACTGTGCTTAATGGCAGACTGTAGCTTTCTTGGTTTATCCCAACTGTCATTTCACTTGATTATATTAGGGATATTGGCAGACGTCCCCCCAGTTAGACAACAGGGTGCAGTGTCCATTTCTGATGGGCGGCAGGAGGGTGAATTGTGGCAAACATGAGCAGTCATGGGAATTTCATAGTTGAAGCTTGACAGATAATTATAGATGGACACTTACCTCTGGGAATGGTGGTACAGAGCAGTGTCTAACCTTTGTTTCCCATTAGTAATTTTTACCTTTACTAAAGCAGTTTGCAGAATATGTACAATATGATTTCCTTCATAATTATAATAAAAAACCCTAGATGTATATCCATATGGAATGAGGTTCAGAAACCACAACAAATGGAAAAGATGTTACCTCTGAGAAAGTGCACTGAAGTCTGTAAAGAATTCATTTGTTTTGCATCATTTGATTTGTTCATAAAATACATGTATTTTAAGTATAAAGATAAAAGGTAAAGATCTCCAAAAGCAACATTTAGAGCACAGAGGCTTTTGTTTCAGACTTTTCCTAGGGAGAGAAATCAGTATACTTTGTATACATAGTTTTGAGGTTAAAAATCACCATTTTAAAATATTGGTAACAAGTGTTGCTTTGGGGGCCCCCAGGCATATTTATAGTATCTAAGTCTATCTAAAAGTGGATACTTAAAGAAAACATCAGTTATTAGTAATTTCTCTTTGACATTAAGGTGATAAGAAGACATTTGTTTTCCTTGACAGGTGGTATATCAAGGTAGTCAAGTCTTACCTTGATTTATAGAATCTCATGACTTTTTTTGAGAATAGAATGGTAATTTGATTTGATTTTTGATGGGAAAGTGGTATATGTAGATCTATCCTAAGAGTAGTTTTTTAAAAAATTAAACTAGATGCCATATAACCAATAGTAGTAAAGACTTGCATTGGCTTATTGCTTTCACATCAGTTTTTACACCTTGTTTGGTTTACATTTTTCTTAATCTGACACACAGATCCCTTGTTCTAATAGGGATTTAGTGGAAGCATAGATAATCGCAGAGTGATTGTCTCTCACAAGTGTAATTAACTTCTTGTAAAGTAGAGTTCTGTAGGACAAATCTTGAAATAGAGTAACTATTTCCAGATCTGGGCTTTTATCCCCAGTCTTTGTAAATTCCTCCCACCTCTATGCTGTCAGCTTAGTGATTCTTAATAAGACTTCCAGAACCTCAAGTTGTTTTCTTGCCTATTCTTTTTAACCATTTCTTTCAGCAGACTATATATAAGAATTTTAAAAATATTCCTGCAAGATTTGATTCCTGTGTGATCTCAGTGATGTATATCAGCTATTTGAAAAAATCAAATGAAAAATCAAACAACCAGCTGTTGTCCTTTGGAGTCCAATTTTTAAATCCAAGAATCATGAACTGTAAGGGAGGAAAGGAGATGGAAGAAGATGTTCCTAGCTACTATCTGGTGATTCTTGTGTGTAGTTTTTTCCCTCATACTTTTCATTCTGCCAGGGAAAATCACTCATCAATGCTTACCAACATTTATGCATAAATTTTTGAAAGCCTCAGGAATTATTTGACTTTTATTTTGTGACAGTCCATTCCCAAGTGTCTGTTTACCTTAATCTATTTTTAATGTCAAGAGACAAATTTAGTTTTCCTTTTGATAAAAACAGTTGCTTGAGAAAGAAGAGTCTCAATTTGACCTGTCTCTGTGCTTTTCTAGCACATTCTAATTAGGTACAAAAATAACAACAAAGAAATTTAGAGAAATCTAGGAGGAAATGAGTCTGTTGACTAGGAGGCAACGAATATATCTCACTAATCCTGTGCTTAATAGAATGTATAAAGCATCTTAAAGAAACAAGTTTCCCATCTCTCTCTTTAAAAGACCAAGAGTAGGGTTAAAAAGCCAGGATACTAAATACCATAGTGGATGGCACATAGTGGGTGCTTCATAAATATTTGTTGAATCGGGGGGAAAAGGAATGAGAAGACACAAGGGAAAATACTATTCCTAGAGGAGTTTTGTCGATCATCTACTTGTTACATGGTGATATTGTAGATTGGCTAGAATGTGAATAACACAGTTGTCTGTTTCTTAGAATCTGTTCCATGTTCAGTCTTGTTGAGTCTCATTTCTGAAGTTGTAGTACTTATGTTTTAATTACTGCATGGTTGTTAATTGGTAATATAGGCAATAGACATTTTATTATAGCCATTTAAGTTTTCATTATCATCACAGATAGTAAGTGCCTCTCTATTCCATAAGCTGATATGTCAGGCTAGGGACTGGAGTTGAACTGACAAGGGGCCCAGCAGAGTATTTAATCATAAGATGGGAGAAAACTTGCAGAGACTTCATGGACACTTGAAGAGCACACTAGAATTTTTCAGTATATTTTAGATAATGTTCTTACCCTTTGAGGTCACTTAAAGGCTCTGACAGAGACCATTTAGGGGTAGAACGTCCACCATCTTGGTCTGTTACAATAACCTAGCCTTTTCCTTCTTAAATAAGATGCTTCCTTATGGCCAACTGAAGAATGGATTGTTCATTCTTTCAACTAGCCTTCCATAAAATCTTTCTAGATACCAGTTTGGAATGTGTGGGTACATTGTTGAACACTGAACAGGTGGTTGGGGAATTCAACTGAGATTATAGATATTCTTATGCTCAAAAGATTTTTAAAGAAACAAATTTTGTGGTCAGAGCCCATTCCCTATAACTTTGACTCATGAAGAGTTGGGTTTCTAAGGCAACTGTTGTCTAACTGTGGCCATCTACTTGTATTCTCTCCTGTCCAAATGGGAGCAAGGAAGCAAAGTAAGAGATGCTGAAGAGAAAATGCTAGATGGGTAGCTGGGGTTCATCTGGCTCAGGTTTTTATCCTGTCCAGTGCATGGATTTGACTCTTTTCATATGAAAATATTTTAGTAACTTTAGTGCTTCTGCCAACTTCCATTACAGTGAGGTTTGAAAACTATACTCTCTTAAAGTGGTCTAACTAAGAACTGTAATTGTTCAGCTGATGTTCTAGGAGAGGGGGCACTTGATGACACCATCAGGATTTCTTGATGCAGGGAGTCTGGGGAACATGGCTTGTCTCTATGCACTTTTCAGAGAATTTAATTGACAAATGACATATCTTAATGAGTGCTAAAATAGCAATGCTGGAGATAAGATTATCTACAGAGGGCAGATTGAAGCTTCTTCACCCTCATTAGCTAATGCTTATCCAGTACCTGCTGTTGGTCGGATGCTAGCAGTTCTCTTTAAATCATTTTGATTGGATAACATTGTTGTTCCTTACTCCAGATGATTGGAGCAAATGGAATGTTAAAGGAAAACCAAGTTTTCTCTGAGGAATGCCTGTCAAAGTCAGTCTCTGCTTAATTTCTTTTTTAAAAAAATTCCATTCATTTATTAATGAGAAACACAGAGACAGGCAGAGACATCGGCAGAGGGAGAAGCAGGCTCCCTGCAAGGACCCCGATGCTGGACTCAATCCTGGTACCCTGGGATCTTGACCTGAGCTGAAGGCAGATGCTCAACCTGAGTCACCCAGGCATCCTTCTGCTTAATTTCTACAACCTTTCGGTTTAAGTTGAATGAGTGTTATTTTTCCTGGAAGAAGTGAAAGCATATTCAAGCAATAGTTTGATGCTTTCCTTTGTACACTGTAAGACCTCTGTGTTCTTGTGTAGTGGGAATGGGAACAGGTGCTTTCTACCCATGTATAGGTTAGAATTCTAGAACAATGAAACTTGCCAAGAATGCCATTTCTGTGAAGTGAGGTCCTACTTTTTAAGGCCACATTTTCTGCATGTGACTTTTAAATTGGAACTAGGAAAATTTGCATTTCAAAGCCACCCATTAGCCGTGTATACTTTTGAACTATCGGTGGTCTTCTTAAGTAGATTTCAGCATACTTAATTTTCTTTTTAATATGTGACTTCAAAATTTTTCTGCTCCATTTGATCTTTTTATAATCTGGCCAAAAAGTTATTTAATAAAGCACTGAGTAATGATTGTGTTTTCAAAATTCACATTGTTTCTGTAAGGCTTTAAGATATTAACTATATTCATGAGGTGTTAGGAAAAAAGGAATAATTTGAAGGAAAATATATTTGAGTCATATTAAGTGTTGATTTCATTATGTTAACAATTATTTAATTCTGTTTTTCCATTAAAAGTTGCTTTCATTTTAACCATTTCATTAATGTTACACTGAATTTTTATATGCATTGAGATAATTATTTTGTGACATAAGTGATACAAAGCTTCTATCAAAAGTCTGTGAATTTAAAGCAGAATTTCTTGATGCTGCACTATGGACATTTTGGGCCAGGTAAGTCTTTGTTTCAGGGGACTGCCCTGTACTTTGTAGGATGTTTGCCAGTGTTCACAATCTCTGCTTGTTGTAAGAAAAGAAAAGGAAATTTGTAAACTCCTCCCTGTGGCTATGCCAGCTGGTGCTGAAATCTTGCGCTTTTTGGGAAATACTTTTTTATCTTGTATCGAAAAATGCAGCTTTTATATGGGTACCCACAGGATTAGTATAAGAAAGACGTATCAATGAACTCTCATATGATTTAAGACAAAGTAAAGTCATTATATGAAAACTTAAAGCAGAAGGAAGTGAAGGATGTAAAGCTGAAGAATCTAATCCTACCAAAGGATGGTTTGGTCATTTTAGAAAGAAGTTTGGCTTAAAAGATGTCAAGACAATGAGAGAGGCGGCTTCTTCAGACCAAGAGCAACAGAAGAGTTCCCAGACATTGTTAAGAAAATCAGTGAGGAGAAAGGATGTCTGCCTGAACAGTTTTTAATGTGAATGAAAGTCTCTTATTCTGGAAAAAAATGCCACAAATGGTACTTATTAGTAAATAAAAAGAAGCAAGCACCAGGATTTGAGTCCAGAAGGGACAGGCTAGCTCTAGTGTTTTGTGCCAGTGCAGTCAGGTTTATGATCATCACTGCTCTTACTTACAAAGCTTCTAGCGCCTCAGCCTTGAAGGGAAAAGATAAACACCAGCTGCCAGTCTTTTGGTTGTACAATGAGAGAGCCTGGACAACAGGAACTCTTTCTAGATTGGTTCCATTGATGCTTTGTCCCTGAAGTCAGGAAATACTCTGCCAGTAAGGAACTGCCTTTTGTAGTTCCTTTGATATTGGACAATGCCCCTGACCCCACAGAACTCCGTAAGTTTAACACTTGCGGGTGTCATCAAAGTGGTCTACTTGCCCCCAAACATAGTGTCTCTAATCCAGCCTGTAGGTCAGGGGGTCTAACGACCTTTAAGGCTCATTACACACTGTGCTCTGTGGAAAGGATTGTCAGCACTGTGGAACAGAAAGAACGCAGCAGACAGAACTTCATGAAAGTCTGGGAAGATTACACCATTGAGGACGCCATGGTTGTTATAGAAAAAGCTGTGAGAGCCATCAAGCCTGAAACAATAAATTCCTGCTGGGGAGAACTGTGTCCGGATGTTGTGCAGGACTTTGCAGGATTTATGACAGAGCCAATCAAGGAAATCATGAAAGAGATTGTGGATATAGCAGCAAAGATGGGGGAGGGGTGAAGGGTTTCAAGATATCTTGAAGAAATTCAAATGCTAATAGACATCACATCAGAGGGATGAACAGAAGGCCACACTTGATGGAGATGAACCAATGCCAGACGATGAAGAAGAAGACGCAGAAGGAGCAGAGCCAAAAAACAAATTGACATTAGAGCAATCTGGCAGAAGGGTTCTGATGACTGAAGACCGTTTTCAACTTCTTTTATGACATAGACCCTTCTATGATATAGACACTGAAACGGAAGTCAGCGGCAGAAGATGGATTGGTACCACATAGAAACATTCTCAGAAAAATCAAGTAAGTCAGAGAGAAATTATGGCATATTTCCATAAAGTTACATTGAGTGTGCCTGCCCGCCCCCCGCCTCCCCTTCTGCCTCCACTTTCCCACCTCTGCCTCCCAAGACAGCAAGACTAGCTCTTCCTCTTCCTCTTCCTCCTCAGCCTACTAACAATGGGCCTATTAACATGACGATGACAAAGATGAAGACCTTTATGATGATCCTTTCTACTTAATAATAATCATCATGCTGTACAGTTAATAAACTTCTCTGTTGTGGATGTGTGTGTTTTCATGCAAACATCTAATAACTGTGTTTCTTGAGACAAAAATGAGACATTTTTGTGTCATCATCATCATCATCATTGCCTAAGTATTATTCATCATGTAGAACATTGTGTGCAAGACTTGTATGGAAGTAGACAGCCTATCATTACACATGTGAATGATATTTAATCATATAAAGTGAGTGATATTTAATATAAACTAATAATGTATTAGTTTTCTTACTGTTTCAAAATTTTGCTACATTACCATACGGTATGCCTCTCTCCTAACTGGAGAGACTGCGTATCAACCTATCTTCACAGGTAAGTGGTTTTTGAAAAAATGTAACAATGTTTACAACTATATTGTGAATTTGACTATAATACTGTATGCCATAAAAATTTTATAACAGGGATCCCTGGGTGGCGCAATGGTTTGGCGCCTGCCTTTGGCCCAGGGCGCGATCCTGGAGACCTGGGATCGAATCCCACTTCGGGCTTCCGGTGCATGGAGCCTGCTTCTCCCTCTGCCTATGTCTCTGCCTCTCTCTCTCTCTCTCTCTCTCTCTGTGACTATCATAAATAAATAAAAATTAAAAAAATTTTATAACAATTCATTAGTGTATAGGTTAGGCTACCATGAGGCAATCATATTGATAACACAAGGCTATCATAAGCAAACATAGTCTTGCTTCTTCACTATCAGGGCACAAATTGTTATACCTGTAAATAAATACAAATTTTTTTCATATTATCTTTTCAGTTTTTGATGACCAATGCTAGTAATATATATGTCTATAGCATATCATATAAGACAATATTGATGTAGGTACTGACAGGTGACTCATCTTGTAATCAGGCAATATAAAGTATTGATAAATATTGTACAACGCTGTGTTTTTTCTTCCTTATGATTTTCTTAATAACATACTCTTTTCTCTAGCTTACCTTATTGTAAGAATACAATATACAATACATATACAAAATATGTGCTAATTGGTAGTTTATATAATCAGTAAGGCTTTTGGTCGACTGTAGACTAAGTATAGTTAAGTTTTGGGGGAGTCAAAAGTTATATGAAGATTTTTTTGACTCTGTGAGGGGTCAGTGCCCCTAACCCTCACATTGCTCAGGGGTCAACTGTAGTTGAATTTTAGACTACTAGAGGAAACGGACACATCGGTTTTAAAATGTTATTGATCTTGATGACTATTTCCTTATAATTTCCTAGATCCAGGTAGGAGAATCCAAGGTGGACTAGAAGCTTCTTGTTTCATTCCTAATTTCCAGATTTTGATTTTTGACATTAACAAATGTTAATTTGTTAACATTTGTTTGATTTTTGACATTTCCATCTTGATCTTCCTGCTTTGATCTTCATCGTTGCCATATTCTCTTGGTTTTTATGTTGTTCCTTTGATCTGTTTGCTTTCCTTTCTGTCTCTCCACCCTACCACTAGTTATCCCCCACAGGCTAGTTAGTCCTGGTCTTCCTTTTCCTTCTTCCTTCTTCATTAACTCTCAGTCACGTGAAATACAGGCCCATGATCCCTTTTCTGCTAGTCAATCCCCCAAAACTGTGGAAACAGGAATTTTGTCATTACTTATCTGTTGGCAAAACTTGACCCCAGTTGTGAGGCTATTTTGTGGTCCTATTTCCCCCATCCAGTGTGGATGTATATACATCTCACTGCAGACTTATTAATATGCTGATCATAGGAAACTGCTTCAGATGCCACTGGCAGGGACAAGTGATGTGTGATATGTGTACTGTACTCTTTTTCTAAAATCTGAAAAACTCAGAGTTCCCAAATGATCCGGGCCCCCCAAACATTGAATAAAGTGTGACTATATTATTTTCATGTGGAATATCACAAATCAGTAGCTTTTAATGCACTCTCTCTTGTTTTTTGGCACCAGATCTCACTAAACTAATTTTGTTTTTTTTATTTTTTTATTTTTTTTATTTTTTTATTTTTTTTTATTTTTTTTTTATTGGTGTTCAATTTACTAACATACAGAATAACACCCAGTGCCCGTCACCCATTCACTCCCACCCCCCGCCCTCCTCCCCTTCTACCACCCCTAGTTCGTTTCCCAGAGTTAGCAGTCTTTATGTTCTGTCTCCCTTTCTGATATTTCCCACACATTTCTTCTCCCTTCCCTTATTTTCCCTTTCACTATTATTTATATTCCCCAAATGAATGAGAACATATAATGTTGCAGCCACTGTGGAAAACTGTGTGGAGGTTCCTCAAACAGTTAAAAATATACCTGCCCTACGACCCAGCAATTGCACTGTTGGGGATTTACCCCAAAGATACAAATGCAATGAAACGCTGGGACACCTGCACCCCGATGTTTCTAGCAGCAATGGCCACGATTGCCAAACTGTGGAAGGAGCCTCGGTGTCCAACGAAAGATGAATGGATAAAGAAGATGTGGTTTATGTATACAATGGAATATTACTCAGCTATTAGAAATGACAAATACCCACCATTTGCTTCAACGTGGATGGAACTGGAGGGTATTATGCTGAGTGAAGTAAGTCACTAAACTAATTTTGGACCATATCCTTTGAATGAGTAAAAGGGAAATTTTTGTCAATAGGTCCATTAACAAATGTGCACCAGATGACATGGAATAGTACCAGATAAGCAACCTACTAGAGATGTGTGACTCATTTAAATGATTAAGAATTGATATTCATAAAAAGAAGAAAGATATTTTATTCACCAAAGAGTAAGATTGCAAGTCAGAGCTTGCCACAAGCATCTTACACCTGAAAAAGCTAAGATAGTCATTCATTCTACTGATAACTGTAGGCTTATTTTTAGTTTTAGAATCCAATAAGAAGTTCTATTTTAACTGACTCCTTTCTTCAGAGCTACTTAAAAAAAAGCAAAAACAAAAAACAAAGCTACTTAAACTTGTGCCCTATTTTATATAATTTCAATATCTGGAAATCCAGATGAGGTCATAAGGAAAATCAGTGATTACTTATTTTACAAAAGCATTCATTCTAATCTTCCTTTAAATAGTAAGCTTCCTACTATTGAGATATAATTGATATAACATTGTATTAGTTTTAGGTGTACAACATAATAATTTGACAAATGGATATATTGTGAAATGATGACCATAAGTCATGTTAACATCCATCACCACATATTGTTATAATTGTTATTCTTGTGATGAGAACTTTTAACGTTTACTCCATTAGCACCTTTCAAATGTATAATACAGTATTGTTGACAGTAGTCATCATGGTGTACATTACATTCCCAGGACTGATTTATTTTATAACTGGAAGTTTGTACCTTTTGACCTCCTTGACCCATTTCACCCACCCCCATCCCTCATTAATGATCTCTTGCTTTCCTTTTGTGTAACTCCAGCTATAGATGGAACCTTTTTTTAATGCTTGAAATAATGCATTTAAAATTATGGCAATTCATTTTCCTTGTTTCAAGAAACAATATTCCTCTTGTTGTTGGTGCTAAGTACTACTGTCCACAAAACTTTGGATTGTTGTAATGTCTCCTTTTCTCTTTTCTCAATTTCTCAGCCTTTCATGTACAAGTTTCTTTTCATTTCCATTATCATGATCAGTGATTTTAGTCTTGAGCTGCCACATCAGCCTCTGTGGTGCTTTTCTACATTAAGGAACTGTTGGGAGCCCACAGTGGCGGTAACATCACAACCGCCCACACGTGGCCTTAGCTCTAGCAATGGGGCACCTGGACTCCTCTGCTCCAGCAAGACACATACACCCTTCAATGTCATGTGTTTGGTTGCCGTATCCTGCTTTTTGTTTACTTTCTCTCACTGAACGGAAGTGCTCCTTTTTCTCAGAATCAGTGTCCATCATGCCCTGCAGTTTTATCTTCTCCAAACAGCCCTCCCTAAGTGATGAGTCACCATTTATAGAGGGATGCATTCTTGAAGACCCAGTAAAATGGCAGAGTCATAAAATTTAAGCCTGATTTTTCTTGTACGCATAAATTGACAACCTTATTAATGTTTTATGTCAAAATATTTAAGTCTATATAAAATAAGGACATTCGAGGGCGCCTAGGTGGCTCAGCTGCTTACGCGTCCAACTCTTGATTTGGCCCAAGTCATGATCTCACGGTCTTGAGATCAAGCCCCATGTTGGGCTCCATGCTTAATGGAGAGTCTGTTTCTTTCCTTCTCCCTCTTCTTTTGCCCCTCTCCCTGCTCACACTTGTGCACTCTCTCTCTCTCAAATCAATCAGTCAACCTTTAAAAAAAAAATAAGGCTATTTGAGAACTCTACCAAAAACTAACCTGACTTTGTGTTTCCATCAGCGCTTTGCTTGTAGTTTGTAGTGTTTTATATCCACTCACTCCACTACTCAGATAATTCATTTATGCACAGCTCATCTCTCCAAACACCCTGCAAAAGTTTTAGTATATTCAACTTGTACATCACTTTTAATAATAATTTGATAAAATACCATGGTTTTCTTAAGGCTGACATGAAAAACTAGTAGGAGGATTTCTACCCTTTAAGAACTTGAGCCAGGGGGATCCCTGGGTGGCGCAGCGGTTTAGCGCCTGCCTTTGGCCCAGGGCGCGATCCTGGAGACCCGGGATCGAGTCCCACGTCGGGCTCCCAGTGCATGGGGCCTGCTTCTCCCTCTGCCTGTGTCTCTGCCTCTCTCTCTCTCTCTCTGTGAGACTATCATAAATAAATAAAAATTTTTAAAAAAAGAATAAGATTAAAAAAAAAAAGAACTTGAGCCAACTAGTGCAAACATTGCCAGCTTGGAGGGGGTTCAGTTGCAACAGCAAGCCTCAGTCCTGTAAACATTGTTTAGATGCTTTTAACACATTTTGGCCTGTGTGCTAAAGAAGACATAATTGGTAGGCTTATTTTCTTAGTCAGTTAGGACTACTATAACAAAATACCATCAAGTAGGTGGCTGAAACAACAGACATTTATTCTCCTACTTCTAGAGGCTGGAAAGTGCAAGATCAAGGAGCCAGCGGATTTCGTGTCTGGTGAAGGCCTTCTTGTCCTGTAGATGTTCACCGTCTCACTGTATGGCAGAAAGGATGCTCCAGGCTCTCTTTCTCTTCCTATAATGTACTAATCCCAGCATGGAACTTTACCCTCATGATTTCCTCTAAACCTAATTGTCTCCCAAAGGCTCCACCTCCAAGTACCACCACAATGGGAATTAGGGCTTCAACATATGAATTTTGGGGAAGCAGACATTCAGTGCACAGTACTTATATTACTAAGGTATGGGTTAGTGAAAGAATCAGATGATTATGATCTACAAAAATGATGGGTCACAAAAAAATCATATTAATGTTCATGATACCGCAAGCTCTCCATTTATGTCCTCAATACCAGTTATATAAGTATTGGTCAGGGCAATAGCTTGGCATTAATTTATGGGGAAATGACATGAATTTTGTTAACCAGAATGGGTCAACCATGTATTATGACTTGCTAAGGCAAATCCAGAGGGGACATATGCAGCAGAGTGTGTGGCCCTAGGGGGTTGACTGTCTCACTGCATTCTTCCAAGTGTTGAGTCTGTGTTTACAGTGCTGACTGCTTCTGGTTCTTCTTCTACTTTCTTGCATTATGCCTTCTTCATGGTTTTAATATAGCATTTTAAAAAATATTATTTCTTCCTACTTACATGTCTTTCACTCTAACAGACTTTCAGTTGCCTGAGGACAAGAACTGTCTATTCACTCCTGCTTTCTCCAGCACTAGCAGAGTGGTTGGTAATTAATCATTCCCTCTTAGTACATACACAGTTATGTCTCAGTGATCCACTTCCAGGGGATGTTGGCAAGCCAGTGTGCATCCACTGGGGGGCGAGTAGATTGCCGAAAATTATTGAATCCAAATTACATAGGAAGTAATTGGTAAATTGGGATCACTTGTCTGGAAAATAATTATGTGTACTCAATATGTTACAATTTGGGGAACAAAGAACGTGAGATACAGAAAGGTCATAAAGCATAGTGATTAAGAGTTAATAGCAGTGTGACTCTAGGCAAGTCTACATGTATTCACTGTAAAATGGGACAGAACATAGTGAGTATAGTTGAGAAGCACTCAGCACTTGGAGAAAGCCTGGTATCAAGTGTTCAGTAAATGGCACCACTTTCTCTGCTACTCTATTTGCTTTTTCTCTTTCCCCACTTTCTCTTTTCCCCTTCTTTGTATCCCTCAATAGGAGGATTATTATAACTGTTTTATAGGCAAGGAAGGTAAAGTTAGAAGGGTTAAATGATTTGTTTGAGATTTCTTAGGAAGATGTGAAAGAAGGAACTATAGTCTAACTGTTGGTTCATTCTTTTTTTTTTTTAATTTTTATTTATTTATTTTTTAGAGAGGGAGAGGGTCAGAGAGAATCCCAAACAGGCTTCACTTGCATGGAGCCTGCTGCAGGGCTCCATCTCACCACCCTGAGATCATGATCTGAGCTGAAATCAAAAGTTGGATTTTAAGACTAAGCCACCCAGGTGCCCCAGTCCATTCTTTCTTGGACTGGATGACCTCATCTTCAGACATCTGAGAGAGCATCATGTAGAAAGATGGAGACAATTTAGAGCGTGTTGCTTTGAACGGTAGAGCTGAAACTGATGCATAGATGTTACCCAGGTGAAGTATAGGGTGGCAGGTACAATCTGAATTTCTAACCACCAGAGCTGCTGTTGGAATCAGGAATTTCCTATTGTTAGGAAAGTGTGCATGCAGTAGCTGGAGAAGCAGAATACTAGTCAACAGGGCTGAAAGGACGTAATTTACCCATTGGGTCAGAGATGTCCCTAAGTTTCTTCTTAATTTAAACCTATACTCTTATGTCTTTCTCCTGTCCTTGCATCTGTAGTGGTACTGTGCGGATGACAAGGAATCAGCAAATCATTGAATTAATGTAATTTCGGTACTGATACAAGAACCAGGGTCTTTTTATATTTGCCAGGGAGAATCAGGTTTGAAAAATTCTTCTGTTAAACTATGTGGAGGAAGAATTCTCAGAACTATATGATAAGAATGGCACACAATAGCAGAAATGGAAGAAGTCAAGTGCAATCAGAGCTTTTCAGGAACTTAGCAAATGGCTACTTGCATTAATTCTCAGATTGTTTTTGAAAGTTGAGCCATCTGCAGTTTTCAGGCACTGGTTCCATTCAATAAGGAAGACTAGGGAAGTAAAGATGATATACGAAAATAAGGTACGTGACTATTGTGAATGTGCTCACAAATACTAGTGTCAGCTCCACCAATATCAATCAGACTACAGAAATCTGACATCCTTTACGATACTGAATTGGTAACCCTATGTCAGTCACCATTTTTAAAAAAAAATTTTAAAATCTTTGAGACAGAGAAGGAGAGAGCACAAGTCAGGGGAAGGGGCAGAGGGAGAGGGAGAAGCAGACTCCCCGCTGAGCCAGGAGCCTGACGTGGGGCTGATCTCAGGACCCTAAGATTAGGACCTGAGCCGAAGGCAGACAGTAAACTGACTGAGCCACCCAGGCACACTGCCAGTCAGCATTTCTTTGCATAAATTTCAAAACATAATTTTCTCCCTGTTAAACACTTTGTTTTTCCATGCAGCAAGTTCTATTCATTCTATTTCCTCAAGAAAAAGAAAGTAGTCTTACGGATTAAAAATGTGATAGCGGTAAAAAAATACAAAATATATTGAAAGAAGGTCGGTCAGGTCAGTAAGCCAGCACTGGCATTTATTAAGTGCCTATACTGTGCTTCGGCTATTATTCATCCAATTTCATTTAATTCTTATTAATTCCATCCACATTTTATGTCTGAGAATTTGAGGCTCACAGGTTAAATAACTCAAGGCTTTGCAATAAAGAAGGGCTGATCTATCTTAAGAGGCAGACAATAGAGAGAAATTTTTCATGAAAATGGTTCATTCATTTGCCTTTATAAAATTGTTTGGGAGCTATTTTTTTTTTTTTTTTGGGAGCTCTAAGTTATATGGCAGTTGGTGACATGTGACATATGCTTGATTTCCCAGAATAGTCAGATGTAGCTTATAAATAATGCCTATGTTTATTGGTTTCATCCTCACTCATATTTCCTCTCATTCTGTGCTCCCATATACTACTCCCTGCATGAGAAAAATGTGTTATTCAGAAAGCCATAGTAGTTGTGTACAAGAAGTAATGGAAACAAACCTGACAGTATATCTCCTTGTTTTATACAGGAATGAAGTCTTTAGAATTCTGCTTGTGATCTGGAAGGAATTTATATTTTGCAGAGATTCTAAAGATATTCTTTACCTTCAAAAACCATCCGCTTTTTTAAAACACAAATTTTTAATGCTAATTCTCATTTGAATTCTAAAAATGTATTTCCCACCCTTTTTCAGAAAGAATCAGTGGATGGGAGTAATGTGGTATAAATTGATCTTTTTTCCCTTAAAGATTTAAAAATAAAATATTTGTGCCATTCCACTGGTAGGAACTCAGCAGCAATGATAAGAATAGAGTTACCTTCTGTGTCTAATATTGCCTTTACAGTTGCTTTGTTTCCTAGTTTTATAAATTGAGCTTTCTGGTTTCCGTGGAAACTCAATTGTCGACATGGGTTGCTAAGGAGCAGCCTTTGCTGCACAAAGCATAAGGAGCTGTGAGTCTGTTACCGAGTGACTTCATTCTTGGCAGTGACAGGCAGTGGGAATCTTAGTACTTGTTCAAGTTAGGCCTCCATCTTTATTTTCAGCCTGAAGGATTCCGAAGGATTTTCCTGACTTTCCTTAGCCTGGCAGTTACACTTAGGTATAGGTGCTTATGGAAACTGACAATTGTGTGGTGTTTCAGAGCATCTAAGTTCTCATCTCTGTCTCATCAATCACTTGATGTCAATGACTTATTCAACAAAAGAGAATCTATTGCTGCAGTTACAAGACACCAAATAAGCTGTACAGTCTTCTTTCTTAAATTTAATGTTGGGCTCTCATGAAAGGAAGCCAGCTGTTCATCTTTGTAGGTCATTGTGGAAGTATGATACTGATATTCGATTGTGTATGATCTACACTTTCTAATATTCTGGTTGGAAGTGGTATGAATTATAGTGCATGTACCACAATCAAATGGCTTTCCCAATTATTATTATTATTTTTTTTTTTTTTTTTGGCTTTCCCAATTAAAAAAATAACCTGGAAACTTTAACCAACCTTTTTCTATATTGGTGTACAACATATATTGTAGTTTTTATAGAAATAATTTCTTAACTTAGCTCATATGGATTTTTGACTATGATTTTATAAGCTATTTTAGGCGTAGTAATTCAGGTGCATATCTGTCTATTATGGTCCACGGGCCTATTTCATGGGTGTGTGTTGCATTAGGTCATCAGTGATGTGTGAGTTTTTGAGGTCAGAAGTAGCAAAGTCCTTATTTTTAAAATAGGTGCTAAGGACAAGTGCAAGCTCTATTTCCATATCTCAGGTGTGAGTCAGCCAGAGCCATTGTCCTTTGCTGTCAGGCCTGGAGGGCTGATTTGGGTTATGGCAGGTGGTGATACAGTTAAACCCTGACTGAGTACCATTCACTCTCTTTGCTTGGTTTGGATTGATAGAATTCTATAAATTCCTTATATTGTATTAATTATCTATTGGAGATCCTCAAATACAAGCAGGTTATTTTGTGGCCCCAAATAATTGAGACTATTGTGTCTCAATGGACACATTAGTTACCCTTTCAGCCTCATGTTCATCATCTATAGTGTTGGGCAAATAATAATATCTTGTATTTACTGTAGGTTATCATAGGACTAAGTGAGATAATATATGTGAAATGTTTAGTTAGAGATCTAGGCCAAAGGAGGTCCTTAAAAATAGTATCTGTTTTCCAGAAGAGGCAAATGTATAAAGTTAGATAGTAGATTAGTGGTTGCCTGGGGCTGGAGTTGGGAGCAGAGAATGGCTGCTTAATGGCATGAGGAGTTTTTCCATGCTGATATAAGTGTTCTAGAACTGGATTATGATAATGGTTGCACACCGTATGTATATATTGACACTAAAAATCATCATACACTTACAATGGTTGAATTTTATGACTAAAAATCATTGAACTCTACAATTAAAATGGGTCAATTTTATAATGTGTAAATTATACCTTGATAAAGCTGTTTATAAAAGTAGTAGCTATAAGAAATAGCAGATCTTTTATTCCCCTTCGTTTTCTTACTTGTTGCTTAAGTTGAAATTATTTAAACATAATTTAAATGGAGATGGTATGTACATTAATCTTTGAATGAATTTTAATGTGTGCATATATAAAAAGGAATTTGAGTATGTTTGTATTTCTCCAACTATGCTAATCCTAAGGTGAGAAACAATTAAAGCATTTTAAGTTGACCAAACTCTTATTAACTTTTAAAATAAGTCATCTCGGGCAGCCTGGGTGGCTCAGCGGTTTAGCGCCGCCTTCTGCCCAGGGCGTGGTCCTGGAGAACCGGGATCGAGTCCCACGTCAGGCTCCCTGCATGAGAGGGAGCCTTCTCCCTCTGCCTGTGTCTCTGCCTCTCTCTCTGTGTCTCTCATAAATAAATAAAATATTTAAAAATAATTAAAAAATTAAAAATAATTTTAAAAATGAGTCCTCTCGATAAGGCAAGATACTTCCTGGTGTGAACGGATAAGTAGGTGTGTCTGTGAATGATATCCTCACCCAGTGGGGGATCTTTGCTGTGCCATAATATGTTTCTCACAGGCTGTCTTTGGGGTATTAGTAATGTCCTAGAGAATGTTATCTAAGCCATGATATGCCAGAACATGTAATGATGAGCATGGATAATAATGAAATTCTATTGTACGTATACATATTATGACACAACAGAACATAATTACTTTTGTGATTATATTACAGAATTTCTAGTTATCTAGAAAACTTGACTTTTCATGACTGTGTGAGGGTAGCAAAATAATTACTGTATTTTTATAACTGACTCAGATCGAATCCTTTTAAAGCAATAGAGCTGCTAGTTGCAGAGTATATCACTGTTATTCTGCTACTGAGACTTGTGTTCATTCAACTGGGTTGTATGTATTAATTCAGTGCAACCCTTTTATTGAGTGCCTAATATGTGTTAGTGATTTTCTACATATTGTTGGTAGATCTATGAATAAGATAGAAACTCAGCTTTAAATGTACTCAGTTTTAAAACCTCTGCTAGTCATACAAGTGGAGATACTGAATGGGTGGTCGATTCGTCTGAAATTCAGGAGGGAGATGTGGGCTGAAGATATAAATTAGGAAGAGTTAGCACATAATATTTAAAGCCATGAAACTGGATGAGCTCACCAAGGAAAAGAGAGTCACCCAAGAAGAGTTCCAAGGAACAACCTTAATTTTGCAGTGCTCCAAAAACAACAGATGAAGGAGAAGATAAGACATCATATCAGGATTGAGGGGGGTGACCAGGTAGATGAGGGGATCAGCAGATTCTGGAAGCTGAGTGAAGGCAGTACGCAGGAGGGCAGTGATACCTGGACATGCTGGCAATGGGACATATTCTGGAAGGAATGGGAAGGAAGCTGGTGAAGGAAGTAGGGTAATATGAGTGGCTTTAATCAGATATTTGACTCTGTAAACATTGAGCATTTGGTCTACATGGACTAACAGATAATAATTTCTTCGTAATGCCTATCTTGATAACACATAATCACTAGTATTTTTTGAGTTTCAATTTGCAAGTTGTCAGTTTCTACAATAAAATTCAAGTTGTCCTGATGTATGTGAATTAATTAATGTGAATATTCACGACAACCAAAAAGCTGTATAATCTAGTGGTTAAGTCCATTCACCTTATGTCATTCAGCCTGGGATTGGAGTCTCTGTTCTGCTCCCTCTTGGCTGTGTGAGCCAGGAAAGTTTTCTAGTTGTTCTCAGCCTTGGCTACCTCATCTGTAAATTTGGGGTGGCAGAAATTCTTACTTTGTAGAGTTTTGTGAATTTACATGAAATAATACAGTTAAAGTGCTTAGGCCCACAGCAGCACCTATATAAATTTCCCAATGAAGGTTAGCTGTTACTATAGCTATTAATCTATATTTTGACATGAAGTAATGTAATGAAAGTAGAGAGAACACAGGATTTGGAACTGGCTATCCTTTGGTTTCATTACACACCATCCGAGCATGTCACTTCACATTGTTGAATTTGTTTCCTTATGACTGAAATGGCAATAATAGTGACAATCATGTTGATGATGTTATTTAGGGAATTAACTGATATGTTTATAAACATGTGGTATCTTACAAAGTGCTGTACAAATATTAATTTCACTAATTTAAAATGAGATTGTTTTTTCAATGTATTAGACCTCTTACATTAGATTTATATATTAAGAAAGAATAAATCTCAACACACTTCTGCAGTTTTAAGTGTTTAATTTCAAGGGAGACTTGGGTTCCAAAGAGAATGAATCTATACAATGGCAATGTAAGAAAATATTTTAACATTATTTTTGGTAAAAAAATTTTGAAATGTTAAAGATGTTACAAAAGGGAAGAATAGGCCTCCCTATAAAGATAGAGAAAAATGATACATAATAGCTGGTAAAAAAACAAAGATATGGGAAGCGAGGTCAGCCAATCATCTAAGAAACCTTCCAAGTGAGAATAAGCTAATGGGAAAAAAAAGAGTTTGTATGGCCTTGTTTGGTAAGAATCTGTCCCAATCTAATACAAATTCTCTGATTGGAAGCTGAAGTGACTCAAATCACTTTTGACCCTTCTTGGTCATTTTTCAAGGATGTTGAACTGCTAATATTAGTGTTGTTACCACAAGTTCATATTTATGTAGCACTCAAATCTTTCCAAAAACACTTTCTTGGGCTTTGTTGCCTGTAATTCTCAGAACCACCTCATGAGATCAGTTTTGAAATTAGTATCCATTTTAAGAAGAAACAAACTGGTTTCTGTGGGAGATGACTTTATTGTCTTTGGATCAGAGCTGGGACTGAAGCCACCTGAAGAAGTTAGTCACCTAAAGACTTAATGTTTCTCCTTTGCAGGTTCTTTGCAACAAATGGGAATTGTAAAATTCTGAGCTTTCTTGGATATCCGAGGATTTAATTTTTCTTAATAACACAAGTCTCGAGTCAAAATTACATCTAAACTCACTCTCTTTTCACCAGACACAGTTGGTCCTCAAGAACTCTTTCTTTGTTGACTAGCTGATTGCAGTATTCTGTTGGAGCCCAGGTGATAGTTCTAGTTCATTGCTGCTGATACTCAGCACTTATTTTAAAGGAATAACACCAAATTCTAGCATTTAAATCCTTTTAGATTGTATGTCTTGCAAGTCACTGTAGAAAATACACAAGTTAAATACTATCACTACTCTGAGAGTGATAGAGAACATCCCGTTACTCATGTTCTTAGAAAGAAGACAGTGAGATGATAATTCTAAAGCAACATTCACATAAGCATTGAAGTTGTGACACAACCTGAGTGAATGCAAGATCAGGGTGGGAACAGTTGGATGGAAGGACAAGAGACTGAAACTATTTCTTGGAAGGCAGGGGGTACAAAGTTGATGGGTAGAGAGGAAGGGAAAGGGTGTTTCAGGAAAAGGGAACCGGGAAAACAGTGGTGCCAAGTGAGAGTGGGAAGGGGAGGTAAAGGCCGTCTTGGTGGAGGTCATGCAAGAGTCATTTCCTCTTACTTTCCTAGTGACTCAGTGTCACCTCAAGAGCAAGTTCTGTGGCTTTCATGAAGCCTAATAACTTGGAGGTTTGGGGTGAAAACCAAAATACATTTTAATAAATTAAGTCATGTTCTCATTGAAGAAAGAGTCTTGGATAGCATTCTTGATTTCTTCATTTCTTGTTTTTGTTTCTGTTGCGTATTGGCTGAGTTATGTAGCTTAATTTGAACTCAGTTTAATATTATTTGGGTTCAGGAAGAGGATTGTGTTATAGAAGAATCAAAATCCCTTGAAGCTTTTTCCTCCATTTTAATTATGGTTCAAAATAACATTTTCCAAGAATGATTTTCTGGACCCCAGTTTTCCAACAGAACTTTGTGCTTGGTCTCTTTCTCCATCATTGCTCAATTCTTGTAGTACCTTAGTTTCTTATAACAAATGGAAATTAATGCTAAGTATCTCATGTAAGTAAGAGGATGAAATTATTATAATGTCATGCATGTCATGTCATGCACAGGGTGCAAATCGTGTACCCTAGAAGGTGCTTTAGACTACCCGAAATTGATATAAAACTTTTACTTGACTACTGTATTTGACTATACTACCCTAAAGTGATATTATATTATGTTATTAAATATAAATCAGTTAGAAGCTATACTTTTATTTGATTGATATCTTTGGAAATAGTAACATACATTTTATTATTTTTTTCCTTTTATTTTAGCTTATCTTCATATAATCCTGAAGTTTTTAGTTCATCCAACCTAGGTAGTATGTTTTGAAAGACCATGTACTTCATAGCACCCATTATTCATGCTCTTAGGAAGAGGATTTGAAATACCCTGTTTTGAGACTAGTGAAATGAATTATTTTCTCCTGCATCTTTTAGAAAAGCACTCTAGAAGGTTATTGTAGAGAACACTTAATTTGAATTATTGTGTCTTAGGCCCTGTCATGAGTTTCTATTAAAGCTTTCTTTGTTAACTATTAAATATTGGAGATTTCTTTGTAAAAGAACTATGAAAGTTTGTATAAAAGACTACTCTGCCAAGATTTAGACAAAGAAGAAGCTTAAGAGTAGAATTTTTTAAAAATCCAAGGATTTGATTTTTGGCCTGTAAAAACTGTATTATATGAGTTTTACATAGAAGTCATTCAAAGCTGAGTTTAAGATTTATTTAGAGCGGCTTATATTCACTGAATACCAAACCGTTCTTCTTATTGTGGCTTTGTTTAAAGAGGTTAAGATTGATTTACATGGCCTCTTATTTATAACCTGAGACCAAGATAGTATAGTCAGCCAAAATGATGTACAGTGTCAAAAGCATTTGAATTAGACAGAGAAATTCATCTTTGTTGCCCAGCATGAAACTAACCAGGTCATCTATTGCCAAAATAATAGGAACATTATGCTTTTATAGTCTTAGCACATCTGGATGTGTTTTTTATACCGTAAATTTTCAAAAATCACAATATAAAATGCTGCAATCCAAACTTGGTATTGTGGATTTTTTTAAATGTTCATCAATTTGGTCATCTTTTCTATGTTCTTCTGAATACTTAAAATTTTTCCTATACTCTAAAAATATGAACATTTTTATGTATGTATGTAGTTCTTTTGTGCTCCCTAAAGTTCATATCTGTAACTTTTTGTTTCCCACTAAAGCATTTGCCCAGCACCCCTACATCTGACTGAAGAACAAAACTAATTTTGAGGAGTGAGGTGGGGTGGAGCTCATTTTGTAGAGTGGTGTTGAATGAAATAGAAGAGAATGTTTCATGCTGTCATCTCTGGGGGCAGAAAGGATAGCCTAAGAGAAGCAGATTGGAAATCTAATGGAAAGACAGAGCCCTGGCATTTTGGCTGCCCTACAGGAAATGGAGTTGTGGTGTGGTACCAGGACCACATTCTTCAAAGCTATTAGCCTTACTTGCTGAATTACGCCAAAAAGAAAGAGAGAGAGAGAGAGAGGGAGGGAGGGGAAAGGGAAAGAAGGAATGAAAGGTTATGAAGGAAGGAGAAAGAAAGGGAAAGAAAGGAAGAAGGGAAGGAGGAAGGAAAAAAAGAGGGAAGAAGGAAGGAAGAAGGAAGGATGGATGGGAGGAAGGAAAAAGAAGAGAAAAGAAAAGAAATCTGTTATTAGCACAGATTCTTTCCAGACCTCCCAATTTATGATGGAAGAAGGTGTAGGTGCCTGATTTATTGGGCCATGCTGAGCTCATTCAGAGAGGAATGTACTAGTGGTTACTTCAAAGGCTAGTACAGTATCTTGTTTCTTATTATGACAAGATGTGTTTGGGAAAGTAGTGCCATTTACTCCCCATTTCACAGTCCAGGAGAAGAATGTTCCCAGTGATTGACAAAGCAGCTACAGCTATGGATTCTAGTATTCTGGGTCCATTCTGATCCAGAATGCCCTCATGGGAAGAACTATAACTTGGGTGAGAAAGCCCTGTATTGACCTCAGGCCCCCACCTTATCCACTGCTTTATTGTGGAAAAGGACTTGACCTTTCTAACCCTTAGGTGCCTCGTCTGATGGAAATGCTATATGTATGTGTTCAGCATACTTCAGGAGGTTATTTGAGGTGCAGATAACACCACATGTATTGTAACCCTTGGCAAATTGTAAATTGTTACTCAAATGAGAAGTTATGTTGTTGTTGTTGTTGTTATTCTGCTATCTGGGACTTGCTTTTTTAGTGTTTTTTCTTTTCCTGTGCAGATACAGCGTTTGGTAATAGAGGAAAAACTTCAAAACAGCCATAATTATATACCTTAGACCTTTACTATTGCTATTAGCATTTTGATATAGTCATATATAAATGATTAAGAGTGTATATAGATATCCTTCTATATATTCAATTTGATATCCTCTGTTTCTTTTACATAATGTAATGGCATATGTATTTTCCTGTGTTACACTATAAATTCAATTGTTATTTAATTTTTGGAGGTTCAGGGGGTTGAGTCTCTACATCAGTCATTAAAGGGTTGTCTTCTCAAATCCTTCTTCCTTTCATATTTTCGTTTTCCTTTTACATAGGAAGAACAACCCAAGTTGTAGGAATGAATACTAGCTAGCATTTATTGCATGCTTATTCTATGCCCAGCACATATTTAACATATAAAGCTGTTTTAATCATCACAAGAACCCTAAGATAGGTGCTGTTATAATCCCCATTATGAAGATGAATAAACTGAGGCACACAGCTGTTAAGTAAGTTAAGACCACCTAGTGAATGAGTTTTGAAGCTAGGATTGTTTTGTTTTCATTTTTTAAATATTTTATGTTTTTATATGAAAGAGAGCAAGAGAGAGCACAAGCAGAGGGAAAGGGAGAAGCAGATTTCCCACTACAGGGGAGTAATCAAGTAAGTTACCTACCCTGTAGGTCATGTTTTAAAAGTGTAATCATCTGTTTAATGGATTTATGAAATTCTCTCCCGATGCAGGACTCAATCCCAGGACCCCGAGATCACGACCTGAGCTGAAGGCAGATGCTCAACCACTGAGCCATCCAGGGGTCCCTGAAGCTAGGGTTTAAACTTAGATATCTTCTCTGAGGAGTCCTAGGCATTATGTGACACAGGTAGCTGAGAAACATGACCTATATTTTGTTCAACTATTACACATTTATAATCTGTCTAAGGTCAGGAATCCCAGAGATATTTTTTATAGAAGAGTAAATGTTTGGAGAACATATCCAGCATTATTTAGAAAAGTGGATGAATCATTAGGACCATTGCCTTTCCTGATTTAATCACCTTTGAAGGAAGGTAATGATCTCAAAGTAATGGTGTTGCAATCCTGTTTTTACTTGAGACTAAAATTCTGATGATTGGAGTTAGGTACTGCTATTATGCAATAAATACAAAAATTTTACACAGAATTTTCATTTTTCATTACTTTCTCTCTCTCTCTCTCTCTCTCTTTTTTTTTTTTTTTGTACAATAGATGCTGTTATTCCTTGTCCAGAGTAAGGATGAAGTTACCCCTTTCCTTCACTGTTTTCTGCCTTCTCATAAAGTTCAGTGGACCTTTGTCTCATCTACAGCCCGATGGCATTAGTGTTGAGCAAGAGCAATTTTATGGTGGACAATTTGCTATATATGTCTCCTTCTGGCCATTTGTTCAACTGCAATATACTCAGTGATGCTTACAAAGCTTTGTAGGTTTTCAGATGAGCAGCTGCATTATTTTACCTTATTTACTAAATCCAGTGAATGCTTCCAGTCAGTCTTGTTTACAGCAGGAATGTGGTATATGAGTAGTATTCATTAAATAGTACAGGACTGGGGCACCTGGGTGGCTCAGTGGTTGAGCATCTGCCTTCGTCTCAGGTCATGATCGTGGGTTCCTGGGATTGAGTCCCACATCGGGCTCCCTACAGGGAGCCTGCTTCTCCCTCTGCCCGTGTCTCTGCCCCTCTCTCTGTGTCTCTCATGAATAAATAAATAAAATCTTTAATAAAACAAGCAAACAGATAGTGCAGGAGCCACATTCTCTTCCTTTTTTTGTGAGAACCATTTGGCATACCTTTATTACTTTTCATTTTACTTGATTATTACAGATTGATTATAGCTGTCAGAGTGTCAAAACCTAACCTGTAAGTCATGTTTTAAAAGTGTAATCATCTGTTTAATGGATTTATGAAACTCTTTGTGGGGATTTCTTGTAACAACAACCACTAATCATTTCACTTTTTCATGCAATGAAGATTTACTGCTTGTATTTTGTGCCAAGATGAGTGCTACGAACTGAATCTATGTTAATGAATGAACCTACAATTTGGAAGCCTTTCAAAAAGGTGGAATTTCTAACTAGACACTCTGAAAACACACCAGATATTATTTTCCAGTGAGAGAACAGTTCTCTTTAGCTCTTCCCACGTTTTTTTTCAAATGGGGTACTGACAGCTCTTCCTCTTACGGTGAAAAGAAACAAACCCTCTATACTGACCGTTTCTCTAATTCCCATTTAGCAAAGGGTGGGCATTTTGGCAAGTATGGTAACTTTTGAAATATCCAGCATACCTATACTCTTCTTAGACCTCCTTGCCCCTTTCCCAAGTGACCTATGCCACATCTTCTCCAAAAATAAGAGTCTCAAGGGCATTCAAGTTGCTGGGAAGCAGAGTAACTATGCATAATTTGTCTTTCACATATTTCAAAAATGGTCAGAGCCGAACTGAAGCCATGATCCAGTGATATAACTTTCCCAGAGGTAGAGAAGTCATTTGAAAGCAAAAATATTCTGAATTAGGTTTTTCCTTTCTTTTCTGCCCTTTGTAATGTCTCTGGGACATCTGGGGGCACTGAACGTCCAGCTTGAGAAGGTGTCATCTAGAACCTTCCAAGGTATCTAAGAATCAAATCTAAATGTACTTTGCAGTATCCTGGTGACATTGAAGGACTTTTGTGTTAGAAGTTAATAATTTTTATCTTAGCTTAGATGATGGAAATCGTGATCAATATCAAAATCATTTTGTTTCCATATGCGCATGTTGCTGTATTGGCTCCAGGCAAGTCAAATTAAACAGATACTGTTCTTACAACACTACTGGCAGCATTGTTACAGACAGGCAGCCAAAGGACATCAGATACAGACATCAGCAAACAAATGCATGAATGAAGACCTTGCATTGTTTGTGGTCATCTGAGGAAATATACTCAAGTGTACAGATAACAGTTGGGCCAAGGTTACTGATCTTTTGACATTAGGAGATGTCAGAATGACCTGAACGTATTATGAAATTGGAATGTCAAATTTGAATGATGGTTTGTGTCTTCAACTTTTATTTAAGGTAGACCAAGTCTGGTTTCAAAGAAGTTTCCACATGGACTCCTATTGATGGCCAGTACTCTTCTCTGTTGCTTTTTAGTCTGAGCCATCAGAGTTTGCATTTGCCATTATCACTGTCAACAGTGCCATCGTCATTGCTATTATTTGGGTGTCTTTATGTATCAGGCAGGCATTTTATGTAATTATCTCTAATTCTCACAGAAGCTCTGCTGTAAGGTGTTATTATTTCCATTTTAACAATCAAGCAATAGGTTTAATTTTCAAAAGGATATATTAAGTAATAGTTGAGATCCCAATTGTCGGGACCCAGCACCCATGCCCCTCTCATTCCAACACAGATGGGGCTTCCTCATGTTTCTCTGTATTGTTCTCTCCTGGTTTTGTGTTTGTTTGTGAATCCAGTCTCTTCCTCTGTGAGTTCAGAAATTATTCACTAATTGAGTCATTTAGCAGTGATTTATTGAGTACTATTCTCAGCATTGACAATAGAGCAATAAGCAAGACAGCAAGTCCTTGACACCACTATGGGTATCCACATTCCAGTGGATGCCAGGCAACACCCAGTTAGACATAGGAAGGTTTGGTCAAGGAGGCATGATTTAGGGTTGTTTGAATCTTTCTATATAGATCATTGGTGAGTGAAATTTAAAGACAATTCTGTAATCCCTGCAGCTTCTTCTAATTAAGTACAGTGTTTCTTAAACATCAAAGCCACCAGATAAATAAGCATGGTTGAAAGAATTGGGGTGTTTCCAGACAAGAATGACATTTTAAGATGACAGGGAGCTCAACCAAAGTACAGATCACAACCAGGACTCAAACAGAATTGTACCTGACAGAAGCATTCCAAATTTAGACAAAGTTCTCAGAGGGCTGCTTAAATAGATGAAAAGTCTGAAAAATAGGACTTTAGGGATTCCAAGGCATTGTGGTGACTTAAATGGTATTTTATGGAAGATGACACATTGATGAGGGACTTTGAAATTTACTATGGTATGATTTAGTGCCAAAAAAATCTCTGGCTGCCACTTAGTTTTGAGTAGATACTAGATTACTGTATTAAATGTTTGGTTGTTTGGAATATTGCTGTGTTGGGCTTCCTGTCAAGCACTAAATTGAACCAGACATTCACATATCGTCACTTCACTTCTATCTGCGTTGTGGCATTTAAACTAGAAATTGTCTCTGCTAGTTCTTCCAGATACAATATTCTTATTAAGTGTCCTGTGGACTGGTAGGATTATTTGTCAGTCACTCTATAGGTGGAAGGAGAGACAGAGAGACAGTAGCTAAAAAAAAAAAAAAAAAAAAAAAAAAAAGGCATCCAAGTGGAAATTTTGGAGACTTGGGACTTTAAAATATTTTGCTTATAGTTTAAGTGCTTTCTCAGCCATCAGAGTGCATGGTGTGAACAACTAGCTATTCTAATTTCAGAGTAAGCATTCGTCTTTAGATGCCTCTTTACTTATTATAATTAAAAAAAACATGTAACAGGGTACTTCTTTTTTTTAATGTGCTAGGACTTATATTAAGATTGAATCTTGCAACTGGCCATAGGTGAGAAGAAATTCCCACTCAGTTGAAGAAAAGGAGGAACTAGTTTGCTGTTGCTGTACCCTGGTGACCTCAGTTTTAGGAATTCTATCCAGCCTCATGGCCCTACATGCCCTCCTTGAACTCCACTCCATTTCCATCCTTACATGCTTTCTCTTGGTCTCCTGAAAGATTTCTTCTCTGAGATCTTGACTCTGTCATAATCAGTCCCATTGCTTCCACTCCTGTATGGTTTTGTACGACTCCACACCTGATTTCTAAGCCTGTGTTGCATTTTTCACAGCTGATGTAATGAATGCTTCCTTATCTAGTCTGTGGACCATTTCCTCCAGTCCTTGCAGTCACTGTGTCCTGGTGTTTGCTGGACACAAAGTAAATACTTTGGGTATTTTCTGCCTGCATTCTTGGCTTTCTGAGCTATGGCCACAGTTGGATATTTCTCCAATTGGCATGAATATCCAGAAGTCTATATGTCATACTCACGGAGAGCTCAATAATTATGATAATGGGGTTGATAAAACAAGAAAAAGTATGCTTTCTGGTTACTGTACCACCAAAAGTGGGAATTTGTATTTAAAAGGTAATCAACTGTGGGCCTTTGACGGAATGACCTGAGACAGAATAAATAGTAAATGGATGAATATGTCATTAATTAGTAGACATTTTATTATTAAAATCCTGGAATTTACCAGAAACACATGTTAATGTATAGATACCTCATGTAAATTGAATATTGCTATTCTATCTCTAGAGAGAATTTTAAAATTAAGTCTTGTGTTTGTATATCTTTCCTTTGAAGCTAGCAGCTGGCCACTGGGGTCTAGTGGAAAAAACAGTTTCCTGGAGGGATGAAGACCTTGATTTTATTTCCAGTCCCACTGTGATGATTTCACAGAAAACTGGCTTATAAACTGCTTTTGGCTTTGTGGGAGGAAGGTATTATTTAAATGCCAAGTTTCTAACATTAAGATTTCTCTGTGCAGCAATAAAGTGTGTATTTGTATTACTGTGTGAAGGGAGAATGGATGAGAAAGTGGAGTAGTGCCATAGGGAATTAGAAGGAGAGAATGTTCCCAGTTTTCATCTTCACCTGACTTAAAGAATATTTCTATACAAATGACCCGTGTACAATGGCATCATTCTGAGGTGTAACCCCTAATTTTATTTGGTTTCTTATCAGCACATGGAGCCATATGCCAGGCAACACCCAGTTAGACACCCACCCCCAGTTTTAATCATGATCTTGCAAAACATGATTTGCCATCTAGTTTGGGGAGATCATTCCAACAATTCTAAACCCACAGGGTGGTCTTCCTATGCAACAGAGTTTTGGGGGTGGAAAATGTTTTAGAAAAGTAATGGAATCCATCAGATATTACCATTATTGCCATGGGTGCTAATGAGAAATCCACTAGATTTCCCAGTCATTTATACCGTGTCCCTGAGAAAAATAAAGGAGACAGGATTTAGAGAATTCCAACCCTGTATCTTTGGTTGACTGAATTAAATGTTAGCCTGGAGGTCAGATTCAGCATAAAGCAAAATCAAATGCTCAATCAAGTTCTCTCAGCCTTCCCTATCAATGAGACCTTCATTCGTCTAAGCCTCACGTCCTTATATGATTCTTCTTCTTTTTCTCCAAATAGCCACTCATGTACCAAGCTATGGGACCGACTTTATATATACTCCTTAAGTTTCTCCTGGCTGTCATCACCCCATTTTAGTCATTTCTCATATCTCTGGACCTCTAACATCCTCAGTCTATGTCTAGGATTGCTTCACTCTTTCTTGATTCATGCCTCACTCCAAACTAATTTCATATATTAGCTTCACATTTCTTAATTTGCCTTCTGGTTTTATCTTTCTCTCAGCCTTTTTTTTTTTTTTGGCACCAAAATTTTTATTTACCCTCCTTCCCACTCTTTTTGAACATTATAAACAATTAAACATTATAAACCAAACTAACCTTTTTGATCCAGGGTTGTGATAAGAACCATCATGTTACAAAGAGGTGACCAGATCTATGTCTGCTTTTATGATTCTCTGGCCCTTCTCAACCTCTGGCTGTCACTTCTCTTGTCCTTTCTGGCTGTCCCTTAACAGTCTAATCTAACCTCTGTAAAATAGAAACTGAAAGTACTAACCTCATTGTTCTGTGAAACCTCTTCAAGAGAATGCCCAACACTAAGCCAGGCTCTCTGGGGCATTCAAACTCTCAGAAGTTCCTCCCTTCCTTTTGATACCTGACACTGCCTTTGGCACTGATCTCTAGTTTTTAGCTCTACTAAAACTCATCCTTCTTGCACAGCTCTGCTCTTGGTAACTCTGTGAGAAGTTCACTGTCTCAGTCCCTCTGGCTCCTAGAACCCTGTCCCACTCGACATTTGTGGCCAGTATTGCAAAGAGTTTGGCTCTGTCCCCTGAATGGGAACTGGACTTTATTGCCATTCACAGAGATGCCCCTACCCCATGTGTGCTTGTATAAATTCTACTCTTTAAAAACCTAGTTCAAATCCCATCTGCTCCATTAAGTTTCTCAGTACCATCAGCTCACAGGTTTCCTCTTTCCTCTGAAGGCTTTCTAGAACACTTATGAACCATCCTATTCTACTGATACTTACTGCTACTGCTTAGGATGTGTCTAGGTAGAAGGACAAAATGAAGTGACTATTTTAAGTCTTGTGTTTCTTTTACACCCCCATCCCCCAATTTGTAAACATCTGGAGGGCAGAAGGCCTGCTCTGTATCTTCACATTCTATACGGCCCTTATCACAAGGCTGTACTTTTAACAGACAGATATGCATGACTGACTGACTCTTTAAACACTTCTCAAAGCCAAGTGATCATAGGAAGAAAGATAAGCTCAGCCTGAATAGTGAACTTTGAAATCCCTTTTTCTCCTCATACTTTATTCTGCAAACTAAAAGCCTGTGCTGGCTCAAGAACATGGCTTTAGTTCATTCCAAAAATCCAATATTGTATTATTGAATAAATTCAATCTAATCCTCATCTGAACTCTGCATGGGCTAAAAGTACAAATAGTTTTTCATGGATGCCCCACGTAAAGCAAGGCCTGACCAAAGATTTAAATCTCTTTAAAGCAAAAAATGTTGTGGCTCACTTTCCCTTTACCAGGGGCTTTACAGTGGAATTTTTATGCCTTACTTACCAACCTGATTAAATAATTGAGACCTGCCTGAAATAATGTTCATTTCCAATGTGTATTGTTTATATCCATAAATAAATGTATATAGCATTTAAGTAAGCAATGCATATGACATTCATTTAAATAACCAATCGCTAATATTCAGAATTCACACCTCTGGAACTTCTTTAACCTCACCTATAATATATATATGTTATATATATATTTTTATATTTTTATAATATAATATATATATGTGTATACACATATATAGAAAGTGGAGCTTGGAGTGAAGTTACTCCTGTAAAAGAGTAAATCTTTTTGAAGTGAAGGAAAGGGGTGGGAAGAGTTATGTTGCTGTCCATGGTTCTGACTCACGTTGGAAAGAAGATTCATTTGGCAAACACACCACTGATAGTAGTTACAGAGTAATAAGAATGGTGATGATGGTGATAAAAGACAATAAGAGAGAACGATCTTAAGACACTATTAAAATTTTATTTTATTTTATTTTATTTATTTATTTATTTTTTACTATTAAAATTTTAAACATTGACCATAAACATTGACCATATCTCACATGTATGTATTTGAGTGTGTGTTTGTGTGAATACACACACGTACTTAGAGGTCAACCCATGGAAGTGATTCTAAAGTAGTATATTTTGATTCTCAAGGTTTGAATAATATGCTGCCATTTATATGCATACATACATACACATATGTAAGAATATGTGCACATACATTTGTTATATATTTTGAGTGCACTTCAATGTTTGAATGATATAACTTTATTACTTATTCAACAGTTAATTAGCGACAATAATGAGTTAATGAGTTCATGAGCGACACAGAGAGAGAGAGAGCGTCAGAGACACAGGCAGAGGGAGAAACAGGCTCCATGCAGGGAGCCCCACGTGGGACTCGATCCCGGGTCCCCAGGATCACACCCTGGACTGCTGGCGGCACCAAACCGCTGTGCCACTGGGGCTGCCCACCTTCTTATATTTTGAATATTTCCTGTTTTTAAAATTCTATGATAAACTAGAACTGTTTTAAACTAGAAATGAAATACCTTTGACTTGACTTTAACTACAGTGTGGTCTGCCAAGCTCTACAGAAGTTAGAATGAAGTGAGTTAGTCCTATAGTTGACACAAAGGGATAACATGTGACAGGATTTTATGATTGTGTGGTGTCTGAATTTGTTAGACCTGATATAAGTCTGATATAAGTAGAAGAGATAAATCAAACACTAGTATATTGGTGGTTTTGGGAACTTGTGAAACACTGAGAAAATTGTACCCCCCCCCCTTATTATCATTCAATTCCAAAGGAAAAGAAAAAGTAAATGCTAGTAAAAAATATACACTGAGTTCATACCTTAGTTTGTTGAAAGAAAGGCTGATTAGGAACAACCAGCATGGGACAACCAATTTTCTCCTGCTGATTTTCTAATAGGGCCCAATGGCTGGGATACAACTAGAGTTTGAACATGATAAAAGTAGCAGTAGAGCGCAGACAAATAAAGTCCATGATACCTCAAATCTGACTGAAATTTCAAAGCCTCTTCTGCTAGTGCATCAGGCTTGCTATGTCAGAGCCTGAGTCATTATTTCTCCATTTTCTCATCTCCAGCCTGGACCCTCCTCCTTGAGCCTCTATGTCTGATGGTTTCTTCTGACCATCCAAGCTTAAAGGCTTCAATTCCTCTCAAACCTTCTTGGTGTTTGCCTTTCAAGTAGTCCTGGTGGCCAGTTTTGTGAAATCTGTCATGTCTACCCCTTCTCATGAGTCCTACCACATTTCCTATGGCTCTAGCCATTATTACTCTTACAGAGATGAGTAGCCTCTTGCCTGGTCCCCACAGCAGGGAATATAGTGTGGCAGTAGAAATTCTTGGGCTACAACCAGATTCCAAGGTTCATATCCCCATCCCACTATTCATTAGTAAGAGTCTCTTCTAGCTTCAATGTCCTCAGCTCCCAAGTAGACATAATAATAGTAGTTATCTCATTTTTTTCAGGTCTATTTTCACGCTCACCTCCTCTGAGAGGTCTTCTCTGACTCTAAACTAGCATTCCCATCACTCTGTCCCTTTGCTTCATTTCATTTTGCTTTATAACATTTATGACCACTGGATATTCTATCAACCCTTTGGTTGGTTGTCTGTCTTTATTAACCCCTAGAATGTGAGTTCCACAAACACAGGAATCTTGCCTATGATTTTGTTCATGGTTATAGCTAAATGCCTAAAGAATTCTCAGGAAATAGTAGATACTCAATAATTACATGTTGAATGAGTGAATAAATAAATATAGAGTCTATTGTAAGGGTTGAGACCATGTATCAAAGTGCATTACCCAGAGAGTATGAGCTTTCACAATCCTCATTATCATTTTCTCCTCTAGGTGATCCTAAGCCATCTTGATCATTTAATCTTACCAAACATTGCTCTGCTTAAAGTCCATCACTGACTGACCTCCCCTTGCCCTCTCCAAAGTTGGATGAATGTTCTTCAGCTCAGAGTTCAACTTTCATGATAACAAGGACTCTGCTATGCTGTGTGATTCTGAGATTTTACCCTACTTACAAGCTAACAAGTTAGCCTGCGGCAGTTTCATAGAGACTGGCTGAAGACATGAGTCTTCTGAGTCAGAGAGGCAAGGACTTTGTTATTCCCATCACAGCAGGCAACATGAGCTTCATGTTCTCATTAGTTTCCACACCAGTTCCATGGAAGTGATGTGGAATGGTCCAGATGAAAGCTGTGTGTGCAGTGGCATTGTGTCGCTGCTGAGAAATCCCAAGATTAAAAATTCCCTCAATCTCATCACTTCTCAGCCTTTTTGCTAAGATCAAGTGAAAAATCCCCTCAATCTTATAATAGGGCTGCTACCAAATCCTTGTCCCAGAGAGAGAGAACACATTTAATATGCAGATTGGGAAGCAAATCTGCCCTCAACCCCATAAGAAATCACCTATATCTTCCAAGGCTGTTTTCCTATATACATATTTTTGGAAAGATAGTTTAGGACTAAGCAGATGGGTAGAAATGTCATGGAGAATAGCTCCCCATTTCTCCCTTTCTGTACTTCTCTTCCATGACTCTCACATTTCTATTACACCAAACTGCAGCACATGCCTTTTTTTTTTTTTGGTATTATATGGTTTCCTTGCTTTATGCCTCTGTGTATACTTTTCCTTCTAAGTTCTCCCAGGTAAAACCTAGTCTCCTCTTTAAGATCCATCTATTCTCCTAATACATGCATAGCCTGCCTATTTGCTTTCTGAAGGTCTGTGTGTAACGAGCACCTTGACAGGCCTTTCTCTTACTTAAAATAGAAGCCTTCCCCTGCCCAGCAACATGATCCTCTTTATCATTATTGTTCTGTGACGTATATTTCCTTGTTTGTAATCTGTCTTCCCCATCAAGAATCTAAGCTCCTTGAAAATAAAGACTTTGAACGTTTGATATTCTACTACAGCTTCAGCACCAACCCCCAACCAAAAAGTACCTGACATTTAGTAGATGGTAAATAACTGTTGGTTGATTCATGCAGTTGGTTTTGTATTTCATTTTCTCCATGGCTTTTTCCAGGTTTGCTAAGTGGAATGTGATCTTTCTGTCCACTCAACTTTAACTTTACCTTACTTATTCTTCTCCGTGATGATGATCCTTTTCTGCTTCTCATTGCAGATATTCTCCATCAAACTGTCAATTTGTTGAGGACCAAGCCTTTCTCTTATTCTAGTAGCTTCTTAGTCCTTTTAATATAGGACTAAGATATAACACAGTCCTTTTAATGTAGTAGACGCTCAGTAAATATGCATGGTATTTCATTGTAAGTGAGGAGACCAAGTAGCCCAAAATATAGCATTCTTTTTTATCCTGGTTTACTTTGCTATGTGTCTTGGGTAATTAGAGTACACTCTCTAATAGAAGTTAGGGGAAATAACTGATTTCAATTGGTAGAAACTAAGGGAAAAAGATTTTAGCTAAATATAAAATAAATGGAATTTTCCAAAGGTAGTGACTGCCTCAGAGCCACCTGAATACCCCTGATTATGCTCAGTCCTTAGAACTCAGGCTCAGTGATTACTTAGCAGAAGATTGACAGCAGATTCAAGTACACAATGGGGTGTGTGGAGTGAGATATGGCTTGACTAGGGGGTTCAAGGAAGTCCTGTCCACAATTTAGATTCTGTGACTTCTGTGTGCATATAATTTACCCATCCATCAAGTAAGAATATGGAGCAGCATGTTCTGAGCCTGAAGTACAGTTTATTTCCATCCTTTAGGTGGGCCTTCAATTCTTTTGTCTTTTAAATCGTACAACATTCTGAATATATCTCTTAAACTTCTCTCTTTTTATTTCGGTATTTGTTTACATGTCTGTCTTTCTAGGAAACCATGTACCCCTTGTGAAAGCCATGTCCTATTTAAATCCCTATTCCTCCTATCTGACCCAGAGTCTTCGTTGAGGTTCATTGGATTTTCATAGAAAGAATGAATAACCATTCTGAAGTTGGCACTTTCTCTATCATTGATACTCAAGTTTTGGAGTTCTATTTTTGCTATCCTGACTTGGTGAGTGACTCAGAAATATTGCCTTTCTTTCCCAGATATTATCCCCACTACTTTTGCTCTTCTAAAACGAATTCATCGTTGAATCACTCTAGGATGATGATGGTTTTGTTTTCTTCTAATAATAATGCCTTTCAAAGAGAAGGATAGTTCTGCTGTCAGATCAAACAAGGACATTCAATAAAAGGAAATATCTTAAAAGGCTATGAGTGGTAGGGGGGATATTTACAAAATTAATTAGGGAGGTATTTAGCAAGTTGCACTGGCTACCTTGAAAGTGTAGGAATGGAATAGCAGGTGGAATTGTATGCTGAATCACCTAGGAGACTCAAGCTCCCTGAGAACAGCAACCTTTAATTCTGTGGAGGTAATGGAACTTTCATTAAAGAATTTTCCTCTTATGTAGGATGGGTCTTTTTTTCCCTTAAACAGATTAATTCCCTTCTAAGGTTCCTTTTTAATAAAATTAATCTGTAAACAAAGCTCTCCAGATGGCTATCACTATAATAAGCAAAGTATTGAAATTCAGAAAGCTGCAATTGAGAAAAAGGGGGCATTGTACTTTTAGTCTAAAGAAAGATGAAGGTGAACAATACCTTAGTGTTCATTCTCAACATTACTTTGATTTTTCACTTCAATAAAGGAAGCTCTCTTTCTTCTGCTCATATCTGAGTAATTTCAGAGGAAAAAACATGTGCTGGATGAGATTTGGTGAATGAATGAGCAAAATGAAAAGAACAGTGAATTTCAAAAAAAAAATGTCATAATTATTAACAAATAAGACTATTCTTGAGCGATGCCTGGGTGGCTCAGCGATTGAGTGTCCGCCTTCGGCTCAGGGCATGATGCTGAGGTCCTGGGATCGAGTCCCACATCGGGCTCCCTGCGTGGAGCCTGCTTCTCCCTCTGCCTGTCTCTCTCTCTCTCTCTTTCTCATGAATAAATAAATAAAATCTTTTTTTTTAAAAAAAGAGACTGCATTTGAGATTAGGGATGGAGTTTGATAAACTAGACAGAGGCTTTTATGACCTAAACTGGCAAGAATCAAGTGAGACAAATGTTACCGATGTGTTGTTAAAGAAAAAGACCTTTACCCATCCATAGAGGGAAATAACTTTTTGTTACCCGAAGCTGTGGACATGGTTGAGCAGTAAGGTTAGTTATCTGTGGTTAGTTATCCAAGTGGGGTGATTGGTGAGGTTTGGCAATTGAGGAATCATCAATGCTTTTCATTCTGATGTGTTGAAGAACAGAGGATTCCCTGGAGACCCTGATAACCAGATAGGAAAAAAAAAATGAATCCTTCAAGATTATGCAAACACAAGCTAGAAGGATTAGTGTATAAGGAGAGGATATTATGTTTCCCCATTTTCTAAATTTTTGAAGTATCTGTTTACTTATTTTATAGCAAATGATATAAAAGGAAATAACTGGTACTTTCTCATTAAACCCAGGTGGTGTTTTGGGTGGAGTGAAATGTATTTCCACCTCTGTAGCCTCATCCTGAGTTAACTGAGGTATCGTTGTGGATGACTCGCGAAATGTCATTGTGCTCACAGGCAAAATCTAGATGCTTAACGTTCTGTGTTTTTTATATGATCCCCTTGGCACTGCTCACTCTGACTGGTTCTTACCTGGTTCACTAGACTGCCAGACAGCAGGTTATCTGTCCTCCATCATCCTTGAATCCTCAGAACCTGATATGGTTCTTAACAGGCAGAAGACACTCAGTAAATGTAGAAATGAACTGAGTGGGTTTAATCACAAAGGACACTGGTCAAGATGGTGTGGACCAGGGCAAATCCCATAATTTGAAGGACAACTCAAACCTCATGCATAATGGAGGAAGGGATTAACTTAATCCTTGGATATAAAGGGAAAGCACATTTAAAAGACAAATGAAATAATGGAGTCTAATCCTCACATGTCAAGACGTTCTGAATGTGTAGATTTCATGGCAGATAAAGGAATTGGCATTGGGATTCTTAAATGTTAAGAACGAAATTATGATTTTGGCATTTTCTGAGGTTGACTGGTCATTACTCAATGGTTTAGAAAGAGTGTCAAAATTAAAATAAATTCTCCCTGATTCTCACTGTTGAATTTAACTTCTGCTCCATCATTGCTGTTGTTAAAGTCCACCAAGAATTTAATTTCCATCAGTGAATGTCAGATTGCTATGCCTCTGTTGAGTCTTCTATTCTTTGATGTGCTTATTTAACTTGTACTCTCTCAAGTAGCTTTTTTAGGATAGGAAGATATTTCAGGTTGACTAAGAAATCCTACTTTACTCCTCAGACTTAATTATTTAAAAGTTATCATTAAAGAATCAACTACTAATGGGCCAAACAAGTCTAATGATTATACCAGACATGGTAAATTTTTATTCAGTGATATGGTGAGAGTTGAACGATATTTTAAACACAATAAGCACCAATTATGTGGTGCAGCTGGCTTGTACCAGCTTGCTAGAGCTGATGGTTAAAATTTCAAGAATTTTCTGAGCTAGTTGTTAAACATTTGGTAGCTTGAAATTGGCCATAGATTTCACAGTGGGAATATTTACATCATGGATATCAGCAGTGACCACAAATCAAGACCCTTCACCCATCTATCCTCACCCAGAAACCCAGTTGTTAAACATTTACCAGCCCTCCATTGGTAGTAAATCCCATTTTTATTAAATAATTTTTAAATCAAGCATAATATGTTAGAGTGCTTATTCTTTATTTTCATTATGACAACTCTAATTATTGCCACATTTGCTATTTTCCATAACCAGTTTCTTTAAGAGACTAGCTTATAGATTTTTTTGAAAAATACTTTTAAAAACCACAAGTATGGTTGTAAAGAAAATTCAATTAGAAAACTGAATAATTTAGCAGATATTTTATTTTTATAAATTTATTTTTTATTGGTGTTCAATTTGCCAACATATAGAATAACACCCAGTGCTCATCCCATCAAGTGCACCCCCTCAGTGCCCATCACCCAGTCACCCCTTCCCCCGCCCACCTCCCCTTCCACCACCCCTAGTTCGTTTCCCAGAATTAGGAGTTTCTCATGTTCTGTCTCCCTTTCTGATATTTCCCACTCATTTTTTCTCCTTTCCCCTTTATTCCCTTTCACTATTTTTTATATTCCCCAAAATATTACTCAGCCATTAGAAACGACAAATACCCACCATTTGCTTCGACGTGGATGGAACTGGAGGGTATTATGCTGAGTGAAATAAGTCAATCGGAGAAGGACAAACATTAGCAGATCTTTTAAAGCATCATTAGCTTAAGATAAAATTATCAAGAATAAAATCTGGTACATAAAAAATAGTATACAAGGGCAATAGATGATTAAGGTAGAAAAATATGAATTTTGATTTAATTTTTTCAATAGTAATTGACAAAGAGTTCTGTTAGACCACATGAGAGTCAGGGAACTATGTTAGGGGAATGGAGCACTAGAAAGCAGAATGGACAAAGAATTGGAAAGTTTATTTTAGAAAATAATACTTTAATGGAAGAGATCTAGCAACAATCAGATTTTCACCGTGCCTCAAATGTCTCCTGAAAGTTTGCTAGATGCTTTCAGATATGCATCTCCTCTTTCAAGTCATTGGGTTTGGGCATAGATTGGCAAATTCTTAGAAAACAATCAGAATATGCTCATGTTTCGTAAGCAGCCACACTTGCCCCAGTCAGGTGCAGTACAAACCAATCTAAAATAATTCAGTCTTTTCAGTCCAGTGTCTTATAATCAGACAGCCCAGAAAACAATGGCTTCCTTTTTGTACAGTGCTTTGTTACATATTCTTAGACTTACTATTGTCTTTGGAAAGTGGTGTGGAGGAGGGTAAGAGGCAAAGTGCATGGAAGCTATGAGATAGTGTTTAAAGGGAGAGAGGAGAAGCAGAATGGCGTAAGACGAGAAGATAGAGTCAATAATGATGGGTAGGAAGTAATAGGTGAATCCACTCCCAACCCTGTGACCAGCCCAGTGACCCTGCTGAACAGATTTACAAAGCCGGGGCTATATCCATAGCAGAAGGAGACAGAGAATGGAATTCTGAGAACTTTGAAGTGATCTCTCACAGGTGCTGTGACCCCTGGCTTACAAATGCTCAAGAATAATAAAGTTGTAAACTTTGTGAGGGCTCTTGATCATCTCAAACAAAGAAAGAGAGAAATTGACTTTGCTAAGAGCACACAGCTCTACACAAAGTCTACTTTTATACCCTGGAAATTATTTTTGAGTTGAATGAAACACTGTCAAATGGCTCTTACAGGCTCTGAAGTTCACTACTGTGAGGGAAATACACGATGGAGAATATACAGTTTTTATCCACAGGGGAATATTCAGAGTCAGAAAGTCAAAATGTTCTCTATATGCCATAACCATGCAAAGGGAAATATAAACAGAATTACCCCACATAAAATAATACTGTCTTCAAGTATATATTAAGATGTATGATAGTTGTTGATTCCCTAAGCAATGTAAAAAAAATGTTTTCATTTTTTTTAGTTGTTTGTTTCTTGGACTAAAATGTCAGTTATTCTCAAGAATTTGATCAATAAACGCTTTTTCCCTGGCTAATGGTTTCCAGTTTCAGCCCCTGTCCAGTGCTGAATATATAACAGTTGGCTCCAGCTTGGCTATCATGGAATATTTAGCCAGAGAGAAGCATGAGTTTAGCAGTGAGGCATGGAGTTTAGCTGTCCATGCAAAATGCCTGTGATCTGGCAGCCCCCTCCCTAGGCAGATGCAATTGCCTTCTCATTCTGAGAGCTGATTTTTCTGCATTTAAACTTGAGTCTCGCTTTACTACCACTGCGGGCCTTTTTATGACATTTATGGGTTTGGAGTTTCAAGTTTCAATTTCATTCTGTTGGTCTGGTTTCATTAGTCCCAGTCCTTCTCCCTGAAGTTAGTTATTTTATATTTTAAGTCAGGAGTTACTAAAAATAGAAAATGAAAAATCATTAACTTGAAAGGAATGGGGTCATAGCACACTCCCCTGAGGGCTGTGAGTCTTGGATTTCTGTTGAAAGATTTGATGCTGCCACTTTGTTGGATGTCCCACTTAATTTTCTTTGCTATCACTTGTCCGTCATGTCCCCTGTGCTGGCAAAGCCATCAGATTTCAGAGCAAAGGGTTAATGAAATTTCAAACTACTGATTTACTTTTTGGCTTCTTAGAGGATGTGATTTATGGATCTGGGCATTGCCACAAAGTCATGGAAGTATTTTAAGGGACGTGCTAGATTTAGCATTGTCTGTTAAACTGTAGTCATAAAATTATCATTGTTCAGGCACTCTTTGGCTGTGTATGTTATAATTTGCATTAATTTAAACACTATTGAATGATGAGAGAACCATAAAGAGCCATTAAAATTACTTCAGCAATTTGCATTGTGACATTCAAATTAGTCACATGTTTCTAACTCAATGTTAGGCCACAAAAAATTTTGTGTTGCTGTTCCAAGCTTACCAGGCAAGGAGAGAAATGTTAGAAAAGTAAGTAAATATTCACACCAGCCAGTTCTGATAACTTCTTTTACTGAACCGACATTGAGGTTTTTGTGATGACATTTGTGGACTCTTGTTATTTAATTATAAACTTACGGTTTGTTTAAAAATGCCACATTACAAAATGGAAGCTAGTCATCTCTCCTAAAAGTGGGCCATGAATTAACTAAACAGTGCTCAGACAGCTGAAATCTCAATTTACTTAAATATACATTTACTGGGCTCCTTTATTAATAAGCATTGCATTTGACTCTTAGGAACACTTATTGGATGGGAAAAAAGTTTAAAGCTAAAATATGCAAAGTCAGATTTTGGCTGAGAAGATTGGTACTTTATTCTCATTAGTATCTATTTTGTTCATTAATTTTTTTGGTTTTTAAATTTTGAAAAAAATTTATAAAAAATGTATATGTATGCTGAAGTACTTAAGGGAAGCATACTGATGTCTGCAATTTACCTTGAAATGCATCCAAAAAGAAGATGAATTTTTGACCAACAAAACAATGCATAGATGAATAGATATTCATGAGACAGGTATGACAAAATGCCAACAGCAGAATCTGGATGTTGTATATCCAGTTGCCTAGTTTCCTGTGTACCTATCCACATGCTTCTGAGATATGTTAAACATTAATCAATGATTTCCTTGTGCTTAAATGCATCAGAGTAGCCACTAATTACATTTCTTTTGGAAGCATTTCTTGGAAGCCTCCATTCTCCTATTCATTATTGCATTGAACTTCGGCATTCTGCACAATAGCATTCCCTTCATCATTTTCTTGGGGCCCTCCTTTTGACCTTTCACCTGCTTTATAGTGAAATGGGATGTTAATCAAACTTAACTACCTAAATATTAAGCATGGCTATGTTACTCCATTTGAATTTTTTAAAGGTTTTATTTATTTATTTTAGAGAGGGAGGGGCAAGGAGGGGCAGACGGAAAGAGAGTCCCCAAGCAGACTCTGTGCTGAGTGCAGAGCTTGACTCAGGGCTGGATCCCAGGACCCTGAGATCATGACCTTAACTGAAATTAAGAGTCGGATGCTCAACTGACTGAGCCACCCAGGCACCCCTCTCCTTCTGAATTTTAAATTGATCCCAAATTTAATATGAATTAAATATATGCTTTTATGGAAGAAAGTAAATAATATCAATTATTAAATATTAAACACATTAAATATATTTGGATATTTTCTCACCAGAACTCATTGGGAGAAAAAGTTAATGAAGATGGAATAGAATAAACAAAAAATTTGACTTCATTTAAAATGAATGACTTTGGGTTTCTTTATGATCCCCTTTGCTTCTTAAAGATGCAAAATGCAAGAGGCACAATTTATATGTAGTGGTGCCATTAGATGCCTGTTTTATAAGGGAATTCATTGAAAGCCTCTGGCTTAGTGCTATTTTCCACAATATTTGGTTTTCTTATAGACTTGCTGCTATTTCTGCCCTTTAGTAAACCCTGATCACAATACTCTTATTTGAACATTCTCTCTCTTCAGTGTTTTATAGAGGGGTTGGGAGCCACCTTACCTTTATCAGTTCTTGATAAAGCTAAATGCATGTATAGAATGATGCATAGTACTTTTAGTGGGAGGTAGAGACTGTTCACTGAGGGTGGGTAATTGTGACTTTCTAAGGCTAAGGGATGGTGGTTACAAATCTGGCCACTGGTTTCTCAACCAACTTAATAAGCAAATATCCTTTCTTTAAATCAGATTACAACAATAAAGGGAAACCTGAAAGTAATTTTATGCATACTTTATTATGTAGATAGACATAATTTAACATTTATGTTTGGAAATTTTGGATGTGTTTGGAAATAGCCTGTGATACAGTCACACAAATAACGATCTTTGGTAAGTCTATAAAACTGGACAAAGTACCAGATGTTCTGTGTGGCCCATGCTTACTTTGTATGTCACTATCCCGTTTGGAAATGCACACCTGAGCCACTGAAGCAAAGCTCTAGCTTTGCACTTTGTTCACAGTCCCTGTCTGTCTAGTCTTCAATTCAGTTTGTTCCAGTAACAAAAGGAGCAGAGTAGCCAAGGCGACGTTTCCCTTGCTTTAATTTTTGAAAGTAGAGAAAGAAGAGGAGAGAAAATAATAAAAATCTTTATAGATGGAGTCATTTCTGAGTGTATTTATATTCTTACATTCTTTCTAGCACATACTTCTTTTCTTAAAGATAGTTTATCTCATTAGAAGCTAAAATATGAAATGTTCCAACATGTAGATTTATATAAAATTTATTATAGTAAATGGGTGTAAGTATAGGGGTGTGTGTGGGGGGGAAGGAGATAAGCACTACGAATAAACTTAATGGCTGGAGAGATTAAACATAGTGTCCAAAATGCCTGGGAACCTAGAGTAAAAGATAATCCTATTTTAAATATTCTGGCATCTAGAATAAAATAAAACAGCTTAATATATAAGATCTTCTTTTTCTTTTTAAAGTACAATGGATATGACAAAACAGTCTAACTGTATTACAAATGTGTGGAACAACCATACTGCAGGCAAGGGAGAGGTGCTGACCTAAGTGATGTTAGGAGTGAGTAGAGTCTGTAAGACTGAAGACAAAAAAATAGTGTATCAACGCTGTCCTGTAGCTGATAAAGCTATTTCCTATGGGAGGATGGGTTAAGAAATCTGATATGGTGGGATGCCTGGGTGGCTCAATGGTTGAGTGTCTGCCTTTGGCTCAGGTCGTGATCCCAGGGTCCTAATTTGAATCCCATGTTGTGCCCCCTGCGGGGAGCCTGCTTCTGCCTCTGCCTATGTCTCATGAATAAATAAATAAAACCTTTTTAAAAAAAGAGAGAGAGAATTCTGATAGGGCTACACGTATATAGTGGAATTGAACAATTAGGTAAATGGATGGCAGATGATAAGAGCCAGGTTTCTCACTGTTGGAGTAAAATTTTACAGATAAGCAAGGGGAGAAGGCTAAAGTGAACCGAGGATTTATGGATTAGAGTTGGTATGACTCATGTTGAGCTTAATATACAGATATGACATAGAGGAATATTTATAGATATGTGTATTTACATGGGATAGTAGACACATATATTTTCTTGATCTATCAGACAAGAAGGACTGGAAGCAGCAACACCCCAGTAACAGTGAGTACCTCTACTGCCCATTCTTGGTTTTTAATACCATTGTCCAGTAAAAGGAACCAGGGATCCTTGGAGAGATGGCTGATTCTAGGACTGGAGCAGAATGTACACAAGATGAATTTGGAGCATCTTGTAGTGCCATAAAGTGAGTAAGTGCCTTAAAAACAAAATAACCACAATGTCAGAAGAACACAGAAGCCAAATGAAAGAGCTCCCAAAGGCCAAATTGGACAAACTTGAGTGATACATTGAATAAAGTAGTATTGGATTATAACCGAAAGTATAAAGCAAATATCTGTGAGTGCATACTGATATAAGTGACTGAATAAATTAAAAGCAGAGAGGAGACAAATCTTCCATGCAAAAGGATTCTAAAAAAAACTCACGTGGATATTCTGCTCTCAGAGAGATGGAGCATAACTCCCCAGACCTTAAGTGTGGGCTGCACATAGTAATTTGCATTTAAAGAGGACAGTATTGAAAGGAGAATAAAAGATTAACTTTACAGTTGAGAAGCTTGTCAAACACTATGTCAGCCAGGTGACCAAGGTCAACATTGAAGTGGTAAGTCATGTTGATAGTATGTATTCTTAATATAATGTGATAAGAACTCAATGGTTGTGGTCTTCCTCCCTACCAAAACCCATTCCCTAGTTTCTACACGAGAAAAACATCAGGCAAATCCCATTTGAGGAATATTCTACAAATATCTGGCTGGTTTACCTTGAAACTGTCAAGGTCATCAAAAACAAGGAAAGTCTAATTAACTGCCATATCCAAGAGAAGCCTTAAAGAGACATAATGACTAAGTATAATGTGGTATCATGAAGAAGATCTTAGAAAAGAAAAAGTAGATAAGGTAAAAAGTAAGGAAATCTGAATAAAGTCTAGACTTTAGTTAAAGAAGTTTGGTTAACTTTAACTTAACTAGTATTCATTGTAATACTAATGCAAGACCTAATACTAGTACTAATGCAACACTACTATAGAATATTAATAATAGGGGAAGCTGGGAATGAATATACAGGAACTCTGTATTATCTTTGCATTATTTTCTATAAATCTAAAACTGTTCTAAAAATGAAGTGGTTTTTTTTTTTTTTAAAGATTTTATTTGTTAGAGAGAGAGAGAGTGAAGCTGGGAGAGCAGCAAAGGGAGATGGAGAAGCAGGAGCCCCGCCGAACAGGGAGCCCAATGGAGGGCTGATCCCAGGACCCCGAGGTCATGACCTGAGCAGAAGGCAGATTCTCAACCGACTGAGCCATCTAGGTGCCCCTGAAAGTTTATTTTTTTTAAATGTATGTGTTTGGATATTTATAGCAAAAGTCAAACTAATAAACAATGGTATGCATGTTTAGTTTACATCTGAGATTCTCTCATTTAAAACTAGATAAGTTTGGATTGCCTGGGAACTCAGTTGGTTGAGTGTCTGACTCTTGATTTTGGCTCATGTCATGATCTTAAGGTTGTGGTATTTAGACTCAGGTTGGACGGTTGGACTCCATGCTCAGTGTGGAGTCTACTTGGGATTCTCTCTCTCTCTCTCTCTTTCTCTCTCTCTCTGTGCTTCTCCCCCTCTCTCTCAAATCAATTTTTAAAAACTTAAGAAATAAAACTAGAAAAAGCCATTAACAAATATTGAGGGAAACCTCATCTAAAAAATCCTATAGACTCCAATAGATGGAAATCCCTTCTAGATATTCACTTTTCCAAAGATTCTTTTAGTACAATAGATATAGTGATTTAAGTATTGTCATTTCGCTGAACCAAGGGGCTGGAAGAGTATTGGGTTTTATGAAATTAACTTTGGTGCCTGAACCTAACTGATAATCTGATAAATATAAAGAAAAGGAAAATTATTTGTGTTATATAAATGTTACTTAGTAGAGCCACCTCAATTTTAAATTTAGGGCAATCATATACGCATTATTAGACACTGAGTTCAGAAGCATTTTGCCAGTAAATGATTTACTTTATGCAGCAATATATAAATGGCTCTCAGGCATACCTTGAGAATTTTGTGATAAAATTAGGTCTTTGTTTAATTGAGTCACAGATCATTTTTTGGGCTTGTAGCTTGTTTTGAAGCTGGAAGGGCAGTGTATTTGTGTGTGCACATGTGTGTGTACACACATACATGCTAACCTTTACTATGCCACATTGTAAATACAACAGTTTACCAAGAAAAATGACAGAAATTTACATTTAAAAGGAATTTTAAAAAGACCATGTTTGCTCCCTAGTTTAGCTTTAGAAGAAAGCAGTGCCGAAAAAAAAATCACCAATGTTCTCACATTTTGAAGAGTGTGAATTTTATTCACCAATTTGCTTTTTATACCAGAGGCCAGCTGCTGCTTTTTGGAAAAGTGAAACATTTCAACCAGAATTGTCTGTATCTCAGTATAGTTCTAATGGCAGAAGAAATCCTACCAGATTATGTCCTTTGATTTTCACAGATTTTATTCAGAAGATCTGGCAATGGGGTTGCAGTTTCACACTTCAGAAATACATGGTTAGCCAGGAGTTATTTCTGTAATTTTTTTAAAGCCTTAATGTTTTTTGAGATTCTCTGTGTTCCTAAATCAATTCCCTAGTCATTCCTTACCTGAAGTGAGATATTTGTATCTTTTTTAACTAAGTCACTTTTAAAGTTGAAAACTGCATTTGCTAGAACCAAAGACCAAAAAGCCAGCTGAACATCTGAAAGAGTCCTCCTTTCATAGGCACCTTGACTAATGACTCTAAGTCTTGTAAAATGCCTTCCTTCTTCATGGAGTATGGGATATGAATTGTAAGATGTTAGACATAAATTCAGCCCACAGGAAGTTACTTTCTAAAATGGATGATAGAGATCCTTGGCTCTGGAGTCAGAGAAACTTCATTCAAGTTTCAAACCTGCCACTTCCTAGCTACAGGGACTTGGGCACCTTCTTAACTTCTCTACACTTCAGTCTTCTTATCTGGAGGGTGAAAAGAAAAAACAGTATACATTGCACATGATTGCTTTTTAGTATTAAGTGAGGTAGCTCTCTGCTGTGCTTCTCGTAGTACACAGGAAAAATTAAGTGTCAGTGATTTTCATTACCATGCTGGCATTTATGGGAAATGTACCAGGACCTACCTGAATAGTGCCACCAAGTATATGGCTTCTAAAAAGATCAATTGTGTATAAGTTGCTTAAAAATGCCTACCAGAAAAGCCTCTGGGATTATATGTTTGATTAAAAGAAAAAAATATTGGTGCCAAGAAATGCCAGTGTTTCTTTGGTTCTTGATTTAAAAGAAAGCTCTGCTCCAGAGGCCTTCAGTATTCCATTTTTCACTTCTCTTCCCCAATCAGAACTAGGCTCTGGAGCTCTTGCCACTGTGTTTGGATCTCAGGATTCTCTGCCTTGTGCCAGGAAGCCCCTATTCCTTTAACCACTAAGCAAACAGACTCAACCATCCCATGGTCCTGGAACAAACTTCAGAGGGTAAGAGTGGACCTGTGCACATTGCCCACCATCTTGGCTCTTGCTCCTCTGTGCAGAAAGCCCTCCTCTACCTCTCTGAGCCACATTTGTCCCTAAGGGCCCAGCTTATTAGCTGGGTAACTTTAGGCAAGCCACTCAGCTTCCTCCTTCATAAGAGAAAACTGCAAAAGATAATGTTTATGATCTCTTGCCTCTGTCATTCTCTCAGATTCAGTAAATTATTGGACTTCTTTTAAGTAAAAATAAATGGCATGGTCAACTATCTTCATAAAGGCCTTCCTTCTTCATGAAACCATCCTGTCTCTGCATCCCAAGCTACAGGTCACTCTATCTTAAAATTCTGACTCGGTGATACACAGTTTTGTATTTTCTGTGTATGTTTTGTTTCTCTAGTTGTTTTAGGAGCATAAGTTTTATTTCCTCAGCAACACTAGAAGTTCTTTACGGGAAGGGATAACACTCTATTTTTTTTATCTCCCTAAGGAGCCTTTCCAAAATGACATTCAAAATGAACTTATTCATTAAAATTATAATTCTATATAGTATGTAATGTTTAACATATATGAAATCTGAAAACGTGAATGAAATATGATTCTATACACACATCATTTTTGGTTCAAAAACACATAAAAAGGAGTCATTGTTATTAAAATCTGTAGCAGATGGTGTTACAGTGTTTTGTAGAAAATCAAGATATTAGGTTTGCCATTCAAGAATTTCAAAAAACATTATACCCATGGAAATAGTATCTAGTTGGACAATATTATTATCATTATAAGTGTCAGCATATAGCCAAGGAGAGAAGTGATCCATATTCTTGGTTTAACACTTTTATGTAGTACATAACTCAAATTGCCCTAAAATCTGTGCTGACCATAGTTGACTACTGCTTTTCTAGGAATTAAAATGATACATAAAAATAGTGCTGTAAGTAGCAACCTGATTTCTTTTTGCAACAAAATGATAAAAGCACAGACTGAATGTTAAATAAACGATTAGATTCAAGCTTTAAGTTATTTGGAGCCCCCAATAGTACTTAGTAGCCCTATCAATAAGAAATACTAGGAGAGACAGCACAGGAAAATTAAAAAGACATTAGTTATCAAATATTTTATGTAAGCAAGAAGACTTTAGGTTTCTGTTCTAAGTTAAATTTTCAATTTTGGGAGGTCAGGACAGACCTGAAAAGATAGTCAAAATATGATTCTATAAACATTGTGTAATAGAGGTTATGGAAAAGAGGTGAAGGGGGCAGTATGAATAAAAAATGGGAAAGGGAGAGAAGGACGGAAACCCAGAGAGAGGCAGAGACAGAGAGACAGAAACAGAGGTAGGTAGAAAGAGAGGGGAAAGAAAGCCAAAGATGGACACACTGAGAAAGAAATGAGTGAAGGTGGACGGAATGGGGAAACAATGAGCTAGATTCCCACAGTACCGGGGAAAGAGGCAGAGACAGAGGACAGCTAGCTTTGGTGGACAGAAGTGGTTAAAGATGGCAGAGTTTTGTGGTGCCCCTTGACATTTGGCTGATATTTTCATATTTTCCTATACTTGCACCTTAGCAATACCTTTTATTTTAAGTGGCAAGTGGTGATGATTTGCTGGAACTCACTGTCCCTGGCCCTTGTTAAATATATAGAAATTTTGTGAGCTGGTCATTAAATTTTTAGTAGTTTGGAATCAGCCAAGGTGGGAAAATTTACACCTTGGAAATCGGCAAATGAAAGCTTTTTTTTTTTCTTGGAGAGCCAGTTTATCAGCATACCCATGAGAAGAGGACTTGGCTCAATAAAATTTACATGAAACTCATTTTATTTTCCTGCTCCTTTGTATTGTGTGATTGATGTCATAACTTACATCCTTCCAAATTTAGGGAATAGAATTGATCATTGGGACAACTTTACAACTTAAAACAGTATACAAATCCAAAACTTAAACATCTACAGTTAGGATTGACATTAGAGGCGTACTTATCATCACTTCCAGGAGATCATCTCAAGGAAAACTGGATAAATTCAGAAGAACTTATTTTCAGAAATAAAAGCAAAAGAACAGGGACCCCTGGGTGGCTCAAAGATTGGGCGTCTGCCTTTGGCTCAGAGCATGATCCTGGAGTCTCGAGATCGAGTCCTGCATCAGGCTCCCTACATGGAGCCTGCTTCTCCCTCTGCCTATGTCTCTGCCTCTATCTCTCTCTGTGTCTCTCATGAATAAATAAATAAAATCTTTAAAAACAAAGCAGAAAACCAAAAGTACAAGAGAAATATATTGTATAAGAGTTTTTCATATTTATTTTGATGTGAGGATATGTTTAGTACCTTGGTTGTGGTGATGGGTGATGGTGCATCATGGGTGTATCCATAATCCAAACTTGTGAAGATATGTACATTAAATGTATGCAATTTTTTGTGTATAAATTGTACTTCAGTAAAGCTAAAAAAAAGACTTATTCACTTTTAAATCAAACTCAGAATGCTAATGTTGGTAGGCATTAACTTAAAAGTTCTGATATAATTATTGTTGATTCTGGGATGCCTGGGTGGCTCAGCGATTGAGCATCTGCCTTTGCCTCGGTGTGATCCCAGGGTCCGGGATCGAGTCTCAGATTCGGCTCTCTGTGAGGAGCCTACTTCTCCCTCTGCCTATGTTTCTGCTTCTGTCTCTATGTGTCTCTCATGAATAAATAAATAAAATGTTTTTAAAAATTATTGTTGATTCCATTTGGGGGAAAGCCCCCAAGAAGTCTTCCATTTGTTCATTCTTATAGTTACATTAATATACATGCTACTTCTTTCTAGACTAGAGTTTATTTCAAATTTTTTATACTTATGACTTCAATGATAACATTTTGAGTTGGCTTTAATATATCTTGTTAGTAGACATGCCTGGATCAGTACCTTCACCTTCTGGCTCTCTGCTTTTTTCCATGATGTGTCACATAGATTTAAAGGATAATTAGTTTGCTCATTTGTTCGTTAAGCTTATATTATTTTCAGGAAATGTTCAAAATATGTTATATTTGATAAAGTCTTATATTTTAAAATAGAGCTAATAGCTATTGACTGCTAACTCTGTCAGGCTCTGGCAGGCACTTTATTTGTTTTGTCTTTAAAATTTTCACAGCAATCCCATATGGTAGGTATTATTACTCCCTCTTCCACTTTCAAAAGTTAAAAGTTTCAAAGCAAGTTACTTGCTTAGTTAGCTTCACAGCCACAGTAAGTCTAAGTGGCTTAAATTCTAAAGCTTAAATTCTTTGCACTATACCAGGCTGCCTCCCATATATTATGTGATCTTAATCTTCCTAATACCTTGTGAAGAATACTACAGAGCAGGTATTATCACTATTCTACAGATTAAGTTTTTACAAAGGCTTAGAGGCAACAAGTGACTTAAAATCAGAAAGCTAGAAAGGCCTTCTGACTTCTCTTCCGGTGCTGCTCCCCACATGGCCAAAATTACAAGAGCAATAACAAAATTAAAACGAGGTCATCATATCTAAATGTGAAACTTCAGTAGGACATTATTTCAAACTCATAAAAGCTTCTTCTGGATTGAATACAAACCACATATAAATGTCTTCAAATGGTTCATATTTCAAAAGCAAGTGTATAGGCCAAGAAAGAAGTCTTTAGTTGCTGTTTGCCTGCTTCAGTCAGACTATGTTTGGCACACAGTGTGTTGTGTTCATCAATCCTGTTGTTTCTGGGAAGTTCTCTGTTCTCAACCATCTACATCTCCCTATTACTGGGACCCCACCACCGCCTTAGGAAAATGAGACATTTCATTTTTTTTTTATTACAAGGGATTATTTTTAGGGAGTTGAAAAGAATTCTGTCACCCAAGGAACTTTTGGTCACCCAAATTCACACCTTGCATTTGTGACAAAAGGAAGTAGAACGAATAGAGACAAAAATGCAGAAAACAACAAGGGTATTTGCTAAGAGGACATCCTCCCAATGGGGCTGAATTGAGAGGAGCCCCTTCCCTGCCTTCCTTTCCTGGCATGGATCAAAGGGTCACTGGACACTGGGAAAGGGGACTGTTTTTCCCAGGGAGCATGATGGGGCCAAGTTGGAATCCCTTTGCCTAGCTGATGGAGGGATTTGTTGCAAAAGCAGTTATGAGAGCCAAGCTCAGTGTCATGGTATGAATCTTCAGGTTTACTTTGTTTCAGACTATAAAAATAGAAATAGATACTTGGACTTAACTGATTTTTAGCAACAGTACCTAATTTCGAGTTGACAGTGCACTGTGGGATTCTGAGCCACCCAGAACAGTGCAAGAAAGATTAATTGGTGGTTTAGAAGGGGCCTGCCTCCAGAGACCTGTCCCCTGCCTTTTGTTCTTTTCTACTTCTGCCTGTCATGTTGGGCTGCACATCCAACCTCATCCTCAGGCTGTAACCCCTCATGTCTAACAGGTGGACCCGGCAGTGAGCCAACAGGGTGGTTCTTTCAGAAAGGAGGAGCAGCCAGGCTGTGCAGAAGCCACATGCAAAAGTGTTCATTACCCTGGGTGAGATGACAGCCACAAATTTCGACAACAAAAGATTGCAGGGGACACCAAAAGATCATGTGATACAGTTTCATACTACCCAGTTAACAGCAACCCACCATTAAATGATCATCTATTTATGTCACTCTAAATAACATCATAGTGACAAAATTCATTTTTGCAACTTAACAAATGATACTCTTAACTATCTAGTAAGAGTAAGGAGACTCCTTATGTTATCAAATTTATTATTGGGAAATAACTTAGGGTCTAATGGCAATGAAATCGTAGGTCTGATTTTTATTAAAAAATAGATTTGATCATGAGGATGTGTGTGTGTGCGTGTGTGAATGTATGCGTATACACATATATATAATACATATTTTATGAACAGGTAATTCATGTATATAATATACATACACATATACACACATGTATCTAAGTGAGCCCTGATTCTTTTGAAACCCTCACCACTGCAGAATTCAAACTTCTTGCAGCCATGTTATAGAAAAGCAAAATAATTTTGAAGGTCCTCATTTTTTGTGGTCAATATCAGAGCCCATCCTCGAGCCTCACAAGACAATTACTCTTCTGTATTTTTATTCCTTTAGCTTAAATAGAATTATCCAGTTCGATCACACATATTATTTGCTAATTTGATTTTGGCTGTTTTCCAAAGTCAAATCCAGATTTAAAACCTGATGACTCAGCACTCTTTAGGGTTTTGAGAAATGAGCCCAGGCTAGGAAAGCTTAAAACTCCAGAGATGAGATTTAAGCAATCACAGTGGTGTCAGGGCAAGTGTAGAGGTGACTGTTTTGTAAACATCATAGCCTATTTGTATTCATAAGTTGTTTAGAAATAAGTCCTATGGATTTTGAGTTGTGCAGAACCCAGAGTAATATTCTTTCTTCAAGGTGCTAAGGGAACAGTATCTCCAAAGACATGGAGGTCTGAAATAGCAAGGTACAATCAGGGTATTCTAAGAGGATTGGTGTGGTGAGGTCTCATGGATGAATGAATAGGATGAGCTGATTAGGTGGTCAGGTTTCCAGGGACCCGTACTCTACCACAAGCAGAGAATTTGAGAAAAGTGTAAAGAATTGTTATTAAGCACAGCAGTCTGACTTCCTTTAAGTCTGAAGTGTAGCAGGCTGGCGGCCTGATCTGGTTATTGTAGATAAGGGGTGGTTTCCTGGGCAGGCTGCTGCAGGCTCAGAGTCAGAGTTCTGTTCTTATATATGCTCTGGCAAATGTCTGTTCATATATTTCAGTCTCCCACTGGGTCTCTCTGTCCCTTTTCATTGCATTCTGTTTTCATATTGGGGAAATAATTGTCTGAATGCCTCCTCTATGCCAGGCATTGTCATGGCTTACACAAATTGTTAAATTTCATGTCATCCCCATAATAACCTGGGATACAAAAATGATTAACCCAGTTCTAAAGATGTAGTTCAGAAATGTTAAGTAACTTGCTCAACATAACACAGCTCACACTACCCCGAACTAAGGCATTGACCCAGATCTACAAATGCAGAGGCCAGGAACTCTTTAATGAATTAGAGGTGGTTGAGGATGGGATGCATTCAAAGGAGGTGTCATCCCTTCAAAAGCTTGGAAGTATTTTTTAATTTATTTATTCATGAGAGACACCGAGAGAGAGAGAGACAGACAGACAGACACAGACAGAGGGAGAAGCAGGCTCCACGCAGGGAGCCTGATGTGGGACTCGATCCCAGGACTCCAAGATCACACCCTGAGCCAAAGGCAGATGCTTAACCACTGAGCCGCCCAGGCATCCCAAAAGCTTGGAAATATTGACTGAAGTAGAGTGTTAAACAATCACTGGATTTATTTATTTATTTTTAAAGATTTTATTTATTTATTCATGAGAGACACACAGAGAAAGGCAGAGACATAGGCAGAGGGAGAAGCAGGCTCCCTGCAGGGAGCCCAGCAAGGAAGGAACTCGATCCCAGGACCCGGGGATCACAATCTGAGCCAAAGGCAGATGCTCAACCACTGAGCCACCCAGGTGCCCCAATCACTGGATTTAAAAACTTATTTAGCATCTCATTCAGATCAAAAGAATGCACTTGTCTAAACCATACTTTCAAACTCTCAGAGTTCATTCAGACACTTAAGAGTTATAAAGTGACCCAACAGTGTTTTACTTTGTTTCTGTTTCCTGTTTCTTTCAAACAAAGGAAATCTGGATAGTGCTTAATCTTGACAGGAATAGTATCCTCGTGTGTTTACACTTAGGGTGCACAAAATACCTCTCTGAAAGGAAATGTTAAATTCCAAAGCTACCTTTTCATCAGAGAAAAGCTTCCCTTTTTTCCACTCTAAAGCTTTCCAATCCTTCAGCCTGCCCTGACGTTTCTCCCAAAATACAAGTGACAACTGGCTGACATTTTTTCTATAGCAAGCCCAGGATAAATGGCCTATGCTTTTCTCATCTGGTTGGTCTTCCTTTAGTTTCACACTGTACTCTGCTGCCTGGGCGCTGACATCCATTAAATAGCCACACAAGGGATCCCTGGGTGGTGCAGCGGTTTAGCGCCTGCCTTTGGCCCAGGGCGCGATCCTGGAGACCCGGGATCGAATCCCACGTCGGGCTCCCGGTGCATGGAGCCTGCTTCTCCCTCTGCCTGTGTCTCTGCCTCTCTCTCTCTCTCTCTCTGTGTGTGACTATCATAAATAAATAAAAATTTAAAAAAAAATAAATAAATAGCCACACAAATAAATGTGTAACTGTCAATATGAGTGATGTTGTGAAAGCTACAAAACTGGTACTGTTTGAGGGTGCAGTTGAGAGTCTTGACCTGTGTAGGGAGGTGAGGGAGGGCGTGATATGCTATGATACTCCAAAGAGCTGAGCTGCAGCAGGGGTAGGCGTCAACTGGGTGGACAGAAGGCCAGCATTTCCCAAGCCAAGGGAACAGCATGTGTGAAGGCAAGAGGAAGCAAAGCAAATAGAGGGAACAGAGAAGTGCAGTGTGGGTGGAGCAGGGTGAGCAGGGGGCCGTCAGGTGCAGCTGATGATGGGTCAAGGCCAGATAATAGGAGCCCCTGTGAAGGAGCAAAGGGAAGCCAGGAGCATTTAAGTTCATGAGTGATGTGGTCAGTTCGGCATTTTAAAAGACCAACCTGGAGTTCCACTGGGGTTCTTTGGAGTATCATACCAAAATATCTGTTTTGAACTTAACCAAACATTAAATAATAATTCCACCATGCAGTTGGAATTTAGAGAAATCAAATCAGAATTGCATGTGGTTAATCCATTACAAATAGCCACTAAGCTATTTCTATAGTCCACAAAGAAATGCAAATTACATCTCATAATAATCTAAGAAAACCTGGAATATTGAAAATAAGTCTTTTTTTTAATTTTTATTTATTTATGATAGTCACAGAGAGAGAGAGAGGGGCAGAGGGAGAAGCAGGCTCCATGCACCAGGAGCCCGACGTGGGATTCGATCCCGGGTCTCCAGGATCGCGCCCTGGGCCAAAGGCAGGCGCTAAACCGCTGCGCCACCCAGGGATCCCGAAAATAAGTCTTTAAAAACATAATTTAAAACTGGGACACCTGGGTGGCTCAGTCCATTAAGCGTCTGACTCTTAATTTCCACCCAGGTTGTGATCTCAGGGTCCTGAGATTAAGCCCTGCTTTGGGCTCTGCCCTCCGCGGGGAGTCTGCTTGAGATTCTCACTTTCCCTCTCCCTCTGTCTTCCCTTACCCCCCTGCACTCTCTCTCTAAAATAATGAATAAATCTTTAATAAATAAATAAAAATAAAAACAAAATTTAAAAATCAAGTGTGTATCCGTATTACCACGATCCTCAATAAAAGATAGTTGATTGTCCCAATCCAATGCATTAGGTAAAGAGATATTTTTCTTCACATATAGAAATTTGTGGGACTTTAGGAGCAGTTGGTGGTTCAGTCAGTTTGGGCTCAGGTCATAATCTCAGGGTCCTGAGATTGAACCCCACGGGACTCTGCACTCAACATGCAGTCTGCTTGAGGTTCTCCCACCATCCCCCTCCCTGCCGGTCTTCTCTTCCCCTTGCTTACATACACTTTATCTCTAAAATGAATAAATAAAATTTTTTTTAAAAAAGGAAATTTGTGGTACTTTAAATATTTAACTCACCTGCTCTACATGGGCCCTAGAACTGCAGTAATTATCCTGGAAGGTCAGCAGTTGACACATTCATCCCAATGGGCACGTGTTGAAGCTGTCAAATTTCTGCAGTCATCCAAAGCTCTGTAATATTTCTGAGGTCATGCCTTAGCAATGCATGTCCAATCTCATTACACTTAATGTTATCACAGAGAATGATGGTGAAGTGAAAAATCTCACTGTGTGAAAATAGTTTGAAGTTGTAGATAGTAACCCTATTATTTTTACTGGTATTTGAAAGCATAAAATTAGGAAACCAGTATAAGAATTTTCATACCTCTTAAAGTTCTTTCATAAGTAGATTTGATTTTAATATAAGTATAGCTTATTTTTAGTTAATGGAGCAAGCTTATATATTTTCTCTAACATTATATTAATACAGTATAAGGAAATATATTATTTCTGACAGTCAAGTGAATTGTCCTAGTTTGTATAATGCCCAAGAAGCTGTTGAGTAAGGATGTTCCTACTCATATTGAATTCTGAGTAGTTTCGTTTCCAAGGGAACTAATTCGTTGTTAGGAAAAGATGCACCCAAAGCAATGCAAAAATATTTACCAAAAGTAATCAAATCTATTATAAAATGTGAATTTAAATATTCCTCACAGTCCTAAAGTAGCAATTAAAAGAGGTTTAAATTTCTTGCAGAATTGACTCCATTTAATAAACTCATGATAAAATGTATGTCAAACAAACATTTATTGGTGCAAAGTAAATGATTCACCTTTAGGATGTATCCATAGTTTTGAAAGTTGACATCTTATGTCTAGTAGTGATCTGCTAATGAAGAATTGGTTGTAGACTTTTGCTTTCTTTACCAATAAATATGTTATTGTGTATAATGAAATCTCATTTGTCTCAAATTTCTGGAATTGTATGTGGGCTTGAGTTATAATTTGTTTTGTGTTATGTTATAGAAAGTCTTTGTTAATGTAAAGTTCTCAACATATTTGAAGACATTTTTTTGCATGGCTAGTATTCGGTATTTATGGCTCTAGGCATATTTAAAAAGAGAGAGAGACAGAGTGAGAGCTGACAAATGTCAAGTTATTTCTAACTTGGTAATGCCGAACCAGCACATTATTTCCTTTCCAGTGGCAGAAGCGTCAGAGAACTCTCAGAATACCTAGTTCACAAGCACAATCTAATAGACTTCATGTTTTATTTGTAATCATATATGTAATAGGAACAGATGTGTAGGTAACATGATAGTTTCATTTAAATGTGCTTAAATTTAGACACATATGGCAATCAAACAGAATTGGTGGGAATCTACAATTCATTCTTCTTCCTCTTTGCACTGCTACCACCCTAACTCAGGCCCTAATCACTTCTGATTTAGATTTTTAAACTGTAAGAATTGTCTTCATTCTCCCCCATGTTACTCCCTGAGTGATTTTTTGAAAATAGAGATTAGATCATGTCACTTTTGATTTTTAAAAACAATTCAGTTTTTCTTCAGAGCAACATCAAAAGTTCTTAATCATGGTGTTAAAGCTTGTCCCCACTTATCTTTCTCTACCGCTTCCTTTATCATCCTTAGCATGAGCTATGCTATAGCTTGCCCAAATATGCCTTACACTTTTGCCTCTTCTGGACATTTCATATAAATGGAGCTATGCAGTATGTGGCCTTTTGGGTCCTTTAGCATAATATTTTCACAGTTCATGTTATGTTATGGTCTATATCTATACTATATCTATACTTCATTTTTATGGCTAAATAATATTCTGTTGAATAAATTCACCTCATTTTGTTTACTCATTAATCAGTTGATGGATATTTGGATTGATTTTACTTTTTTGTCTATTAGAAATTATCTTACTGTGAATGTCCATCTGCATGTTTTTGTATGGCCATGTATTTTAAATTCTCTTGAGAATCTACCTTCATTCTTTTGCATGTGGATATCCAGTTGTCCCAGAACCATTTGTTGAAAAGACTATTCTCTCCCCCCCCACACTGGATTGTCTTGAGACCCTTATAAAAAAGCAATTGACCCCAAATGTATGAGTCTATTTTCAGACTCTCAATTCTAATCCATTGATCTAGATGTCTCTCCGTATGTCTGTACTATACTGTCTTGATTGCTATAGCTTCATAGTAAATTTAGAAATTTAGAAGTCTGAGTCTCTAATTTTTATTCCCATTTTTCAAGATATTTTAGCTATTCTAGGTTCGGTGTGTTTCCATAAGAATTTTAAAATCAGTTTAAATTTTCTGCAAAAAAAGGGGGGGCGGAGAGAGACAGGGATTGTGTTGTATCTGCAAATCAGTTTGCCATCTTAGCTATAGTAAGTCTTCAAATCCATGAACATAACATGTCTTTCCACTTATGTAGGTCTTCCTTAATTTCTTTCAATTATGTTTTATAATGTTCATTGTATACATTTTGCACTTTTTTGGTTACTTCTGCTTGGTTTTGGATTTTTTTGTGAGATTGTCTTCCTAAATTAATTTTTAGATTGTTTATTGCTAGTTTAGCGGAATACGGCTTATTTTTGACTTAGGATTTTCTAAGTACAAAGTCATGTCATCTACAAATAGAGATAGTTTCTTCCATTCCAATCTGGATGCCCTTCATATCTTTTTGTTTTCTAATTATCCTGGCTGGAACCTCCATTCAAACAACTAAATAGAAATGGCAAGACCAGACATCTTTGTTGTGTTCGTCATCTTAGTGGGAAGGCTATTAGTTTTCCTTTAATAACTTCTTAGTAGAATTTTTGAGATGCTCCTTTATTAGGTTAAGTCTCTTCTAGTCTTTTTTTCTTTAACACTTATTGTGAAAGGGTGTTAGATTCTGTCAAATGCTTTTTCCCTACGTATATTGAAATGGTCTGATGGGTTTTTTCCCTTATTCTATTAATATGGTATTATATGGATTGATATTTGGGAGTTAAACCAATCTTGCATTCCTGGGCATAATGGCACTTGGCCATGGTATACAGTCCTTTTTATATGTTGCTGGATTCAGTTTGCTAGTATTTTGTTGGCATTATTGTATTTATATTCACAAGAGATTATAATTTGTAGTTTTCTTGTATTATCTATATCCTGCTTTGTGATCACGGTAGTAACTGGCCTCATAGAATGAGTTGGGAAGTGTTCTCTCCTCTTCTATTTTTTTTTTAAAGAGTTTGTGAAGGACTGATGTTAATTCTCTAAATGTTTGGTAGAATTCACTAGAGAAACCATGTGGTCCTGAGATTTCCTTTGGGGAAGGTTTTTTTTTTTTAATTACTAATTAATATCTTATTATAGGTCTTATCAGAATTTCTATTCATTTGGTAGTTTGGTTTGTAGAAATTTGTGCATTTCATCTTTTATTGGAATATAACTGTTTTTAGTATTCCCTTATAATCTCTTTTATTTCTGCAAGGCTGGAAATGGTGACTTAGAAATTTGAGGTTTCTTATTTTCTTGAAAAGTCTAACTAGAGGTTTATCAATTATATTGATCTTTTCAAAGAATCAACTTGGTTTCATTTTCTCACTTAGAATCAACTTGGTTTCATTTTCTACATTTTAGAAAATTCTATTTCAGTTATATCCACTCTGATTTTTATTATTGCTCCCTTTTTGCTTTAGGTGTATTTTGCTCTTTTTTCCATTTTCTTTAAGTTAATGGTTAGGTCATTGATTTGAAATCTTTTTCTTTTCAAAGGTAGGCTTTTATGGCTATGATTTTTCCCTAAGTACTGATTTAGCTCCATCCCATAGATTTGTGTTGCATTATCATTTCCATTCATCTTGAACTATTTTCTAATTTCCTTTGTGATTTCATCTTTGACTCTTTGATTATTTAGAAATGAATTCTTTAATTTCCACATGTATGTAAATTTGCAAATTTCCTTCTTTATTAATTTTTAAGTATCATTCCAATGTCATCAGAGAAACTACCTTGTATGATTTCAATCCTTTTAAACTTGTTGAGGCTTATTTTATGGCCTAGATATAGTCTATCCTGGAGAATATTCCATGTCCATATATGTTTATTCTTCTTTTGTTGGGTGGAATGTACAGTTAGGTACATGTCTGTTAGGTCTAACTTTTATAGTGTCCGAGGTTTCCATTTCCTTTTTTATTTTCTGCCTACTTCTATCCATTATTGAATGTGGAGTATTGAAATCTCCAAGATTATTGTTGAATTGTCCATTTCTCCCTTCGATTCTGTTCATATGTGCTTCCTTTAGTTTGGAGCTCTAATGGTAGGTGCATGTATGTTTATAATTGGCATACCTTCTTGGTGGACTGACTCTTTTATCATTATAAAATATCATTCTTTGGCTCTAGGAACAACTTTTCTCTTAAAGCTTATTTTATCTGATATTAGCAGGGCCAATCCAGCTTTCTTTTGGTTACTGTTGGCATATTGTATCCTTTCTTATTCTTTTACCTTCAATTTTTTAAATGTCTTTGACCCTAAAATGTATCTCTTGTAGACGGGATATAATTGGATCAATTTTTGTTATTAATCATTCTGCCCATCTCTGCTTTTGGATTGTTTTGTCCATTTACATTTAATGTAATTACTGATAAAGTAGTATTGTGTATACTATTTTTAAATACATATATTGTCCCTTTTTTGGTTCTATTAATCCACTACTGCCTTCTTTTGTGTGAAATAGATATTTTCTAGTATATCATTTTAATTTCCTCATTGTTTTTTTAACTATATTTTTAGTTATTTTTCTAGTAGGTGCCCCAAAGAATACACGTAAAACAATCTAGTTTGGTATTATGCCAACTTAATTTGAATACTATACAGAAATTTTGCTTTGGCTAGATCTCTTTTCCCTTTTCATGCCTTTGTGTGATTATTGTCATGCAAATGACACCTTTATGCATATTAACCTCATCAAGACAATTTTATGATTATTGCTTATGCAGTTGTATTGGAATCAGGTAGAAGAAGAGTGTTACAAAAATACATTTATAACTATTTTTTATATTTATCTACTTTGATATTTAACTATGTACCTTCTAACCTTTGCTGGTACTCCTTATTTCTTCATGTGGATTTGAGTTAATGTCTTATGTCCTTTAATTTCAGCCTGAAGGACTCCTTTAGTATTTCTTTTAAAGCATGGTGATATATTCTCTCAATTTTTGTTTATCTCTTTTTGTTTTTGGAGGGTAGTTTGCCAGATATAGAATTCTTAGTTGACTGTCTTTTTCAGCACTCTGAATGTGTCATCCCACTGCCGTATGGTCTCCATTGTTTCTGATGAGATGTTAATCTTATTTTGGATCACTATTACACGATCAGTCACTTTTTTCTTGTTGCTTTCAATTCTCTCTTTGGGTTTGGCTTCTGACAATTTGATTGTGATCTATCAGGATGCTGAACTTCTTGATTTTATTCTAGTTGGGGTTCCTTGAGTTTCTTGGATGTGCAAATCAAAGCTTTTCATCAATTTTGGGGATTTTTAGCCATTATTTTTTCAAATATTCTTTCTGCCCTTATCTCCCTCTTTTTCTCAGGCTCCTGTTAGGTGTATGTCGGTATGCTTGCTACATCCTCAGGTTGATGAGACTACTCTTTTTGTTTCATTCCTTTTTCCTTTCTGTTCTTTAGACTGGATCTTCTCAGTTGACCTGGGGACCATTGATTGGGAATAGGGCAAGAAAAATGCCAGAAAGCTCTCAGTTCTTACCAAGAATCAGCCATTTTTTCAAACAAATGGCCCTTAATCCTGCAAGCCTTTGGTAGATTTCTAGGCTTCTGGGAAAAAGCTTATTCTGATCATTTTTGTTATTGTTTTTCTTTGTTCTGGAGGAGTCATTCCAGAAGTGCGTCCCCACCATATACTTACTTAACTCAGTGCCTCTTCTCATGATTCTCTCAACCTAAAGATTATGGTCATCTGTTCTGTAAGTTATTCAGTAATTATCTATTGAGTAATACTACAAACCACAGATTGGCTGCTGAGGATTACAATGTGTCTTTCACTGGCTTTTCAAACTAGGTACTCCTTACATTAATTATTTTCATAGTTGCCCTTATACATTATTAAGAAAGAGGAGGCACTGAATAAGAGGAATGTGAAGAAATAGGTAGAAAAAGAAAATCTCTAGGGTAATAAAGACATAATTTCTACATGAAATTTCATTAACTGTGTTTGGAATTTTGAGAACTGCTGCCAGGTGCTTGAGTGCTTTAGAGCTATGAAGAAGACATGCAATGTGAACAAAGAAGTGAGACCATTATTATATAAATTTAATGCATAGATGCATACATTAGTGATGCATATATACTGTATAATAAAGCAAAAAAATAGGTTGACTTAATATTTTTGATAAAGCTTGGGATACTTACCTGTTAATCTGTCAGTTACACTTTTTCAGCCCTAGAATTTGAGACTAGAAAAAGAAATATTTCAGTAGAAAGCTTCAAAGCTTAAGATGACAGTGGCCAAGATATTTGAAAACTTGAGTTCTGTTTACTGCATGGGTCTAGATCTTGAGAATACAGAACGGTTTGTTTTTAATCACGGAAATCATCTTATCAGTTCTTCTGATAGCAGGAAGAACACAATCTGAGAAGGTAAAGAATCAGCTTAATTAAACTTTTGGAGAAAATGACAGAAAGAAATTAATTCAGAAGGTATCTTTGACATTAATCATGGAAACATGCAGCTCAGTTTTCTTGGAGCACTTAAAAAAAACCAAAGTGAGAATAAATTTACATACCAATTAGATAAGAAGTTACTACATATACTTCAAGATAAATTTAAAATCTAGAAACAAGCAATCGGTACTATAATGTTCTAGAACATACTCATTTGAATATGTGCTGTCTGCATTTTTAGTGGAAGGAAATGCATTCAGTCAATGGCATATGTTATCAATATTTTAAGAACTAAGCTGAACCTGGAGAGGATTATGCAAGTATGCAAGTTCACTTATAATTTATATGAGAGTAAATTAAAGATGAATAAGAAAAAAATATTTCAGTGGGAAAGGGATAAAACTTTAGAAAATTGTCCAATATGGATAGCTTGTTTTTTCCTTTAAAACACATATTTTTCAATAAGTAATTCCACATGAGAAAGCTTTTACATATAGCCTTATAAAAATGTCTGTGGTAAATTAGCATAATTGAAATTAAAATTGAAAAGATCTGGTTGTGTATAAAAGGAAAGTGTAAATTTTGATACATGAAATTTGTGCAACCATGTAAAAAATAAACCTTTAACAGATTCTATTTGAGATTATTAAATATGATTAATGACTTTTATAAATAGTCATAGAAAATAATTTTTAAATATTTATTTATTTATTTTACAGGAGGAGACAGAGCACATGAGCATGGGGAGGGGCAAAGGGAGAGGGAGAGAGAGAGAAAGAGACTCCCTGCTGAGTGTGGAGTCAGATCCTATGACCCCAAGATCATGACCTGAGCCCAAATCAAGAGTTGGTCATTCAACCGACTGAGCTAACCAAGTGCCCCCAATGGGAAAATGTTTTAAACTGATATCTTAGGAATGCTTAAAATATTCCACAAGAAAGAGAAGTTCCACTTTGTTTAATTACTAGGTTGGGAAAGCTGTTCATAGAGGAGGGAGTAGAATCACTGGGCTCTTTAGGATTACTTTTAATAATAACCCTTTGATTTTTTGATGATGACTTGTTAACTCATGTGACTCTGGAAAGCATGATAGCAAAAGAGGAATGCAAATTAGCATTAAAATATAGCTAAATCAAATGTAAAATATATTAATTTTCAGTGTATTATAGATAAGTTCAATTTGTCAACCTGTTTTTTTTAAAGATTTTTAAAATTTACTTATTTGAGAAAGAGAGGAGAGAACAAGCAGAGGGAGGGGCAGAAGAAGAGGAAGAAGCAGGCTCCCTCTGGGGAGTCTCATGGAGAGCTCAATCTCAAAACCCTCAGATCATGACCTGAGCCTAAAGCAGATGCTTAACCCACTGAGCCACCCAGGGGCCCCGTCAACCTGTTTTACAGAAAAGACATATAGCAGTTTGCATGATGGTATCTATGAGGCTGAATTATATTAAATGCATGAAACAATAATTTGGCCACATCAGTTTTAGCCATTTAGCATGAAATATGAATTTTACTCAAAACTAATCTGGTTGTTTCTATTATTATCTGTTGGGAAGGCATCTGAAAAAAATAAACTGACAATGCTCTAGATCTTTCCTTCCTTCTTACTAGTTGCTATGAAGACATTACCCAAATAAATACATGAAAAGTATTCAGTGTATTAACTAAACATTCTGATTTCTAAACCCATTTATACATAGATTTTCACAAGTGTGCCAGAATTTATATGGTAATGAGGGTCAGTCTTCTAACCTATTGATATTTTTCATTTCTAGTCTGATAAATGCAATGAAGTCCTAAACTAGGCAGTGAGAAAGATGGAAGGGACAATTGGAACAAAAACACTTAGAAAGTAGAATTTTAAAAAATATCAAGAAAAAGTAGAATCAGCTGCTTTGGGAACAATTAGCTGTGAGAGGCTGAGAGTAAGGACTAAATCCCAGGTAAGCCCCAGATTGGTAGCATTGGCTCACAGGTAAATGCTAAGCCTTTTAGAGAGTGTGGGTGGCTTTAAAGTGAGCAGGTCATTAGGGGGAGATTTGTGACAGTCTTGGCGTTAGGCATGTTGAGATTATAAAATCATAGAAGCTCTGGGTTGGAAGAATACTTAAAGTTTATCTAATCCAATAACTTGTGGTCATACTGGCAGCTTAATATAATGAATATTTAATGCCCTGTTTCCAAAGTTCTGTGCCAGGCACTGGAATCCACCCTGGGGAGGAGGGAGCTGTGTGATTTGAGGGTTTCATTTAGTAAAGTGCTAGTTAATTGGGATTTTACTGTAAAACAATTTTGGATGATCTTTCCTTCCTTCTTATAGCACTGAGATTTTGTCAGTAAAGAAGGAATCATACATAGGGAGTCACTAGCTCTTCAGCTAAATAGGAAATCTTTAGAAAACATAGGCCTCAAACACTCTGCAGATGAGAGGTGGCATTTCATATTCCTAAAGAAATTTGGAGGATGTTGGCATAATTAATCCCTATAAATGTATAGAGTATCTGTTAGATGCTGAAGGCTGGGAATGTATTGGTGAATGAAACAAACATAATAACTGGCCCATGGATCAGACACAATCAAATAAAGAAATTGTGTGTGTGTGTGTGTGTGTGTGTGTGTGTAGAAGGAGGGTGGGGGAGAGAATAATTGAACATTAGAACTGCTAGAGAGAAGTGATGTTTAAGCCAAGATCTGAGAGATAAGATGAAGCTGCCCACAGATTCCTGTGTGGGGCATTCTTCTGTGGGTTACTGAAATGGGCCAAGGTTGAAAACTTGTGAGTTTTACTTGAAAGAACCATTCTGATGAGTCTGCAATTTAAATTTGAGCATCCATTTTATTTTTAAAATATAAATGAACATGCTGTTATACTGAATAATTTGATTTGTTCTGAGTAATACTTGTTCTTACTGGAAGACTTAATTTCTTTTTGCAGGATAGTAAAAGAGAATTATGGTCAGTTTATTTCTGACTTAACTGATGCCTTTTTTCCCCCAACAAGTCCAAGAGATTGCAAATGCTTTGATAACATTTCTCCTGAAAGATAAATTTTTGGAAAATGGTTAATCAGGATTGGTCTTTTATCTCTAATAGATTCATCAGACATTCATAGATTCAGCTTACAAGCCTAGGTTACAAGCATTTCAGGTGTGACAAAATATGGTAAACAGCTTATCAGCTGTAATTTAAAATTATAAATGCAACAAAATAGTTGCTCTCTGCATAGCTCTGAAGAAGAGTGCAAAACAAGCTCTGTTTGAATTGAGAAGTCTTTCATTTTTTTTTAATTTTTATTTATTTATGATAGTCAGAGAGAGAGAGAGAGAGAGAGAGAGAGAGAGAGAGGCAGAGACATAGGCAGAGGGAGAAGCAGGCTCCATGCACCGGGAGCCCGACGTGGGATTCGATCCCGGGTCTCCAGGATCGCGCCCTGGGCCAAAGGCAGGCGCCAAACCGCTGCGCCACCCAGGGATCCCTGAGAAGTCTTTCAAATGGCAAAAATCAAAGCCATTCATTCTTTCAAACATGCATTTTGTTTATATGACCTTGAGCTCTCTATGAAATACTGACAAGATGGTTACTGTTAAAAACAGTATCCTGTTAGTGGTTAGGTGATTGGAAATGATCAGAATTGCAAGTTAAGTATAATTGGAAATATATTAGCTCATAAGAAGAATCCTAACTACATATGTGGGTTTTCATAAAATAATGATGATTTTATTAATTACTTATGAAGGATTGCCTGTATAGTATAGATATTCAAGGTTTATAAATGACACACAAGCAATTATCCTCAGTTTCCTGGAAGTAAAAGACAAGTGAAAATACACTGAATATGACACAGTTTAAGTATTTTTTTTTAATTTATTTATGATAGTCACAGAGAGAGAGAGAGAGGCAGAGACATAGGCAGAGGGAGAAGCAGGCTCCATGCACCGGGAGCCCGATGTGGGATTCGATCCCGGGTCTCCAGGATCGCGCCCTGGGCCAAAGGCAGGCGCCAAACCACTGCGCCACCCAGGGATCCCCAGTTTAAGTATTTTATTGTATTTTATCATATGCCAAAGTGATTGGATGTGCAAATCTGTTTTATTAGTTATTTGAAGGTAGAAATTGCTTATAGTTATATTTCACTATTTTTTTCCTTTTGCTCTTTCTCTCTTTAAGAAGTTCTTTACCTGTGAATAGAATGGATTCCTAAAGTTTTTTAAAGGGAGCCTGGCTTTAGAGAATAGAATATATTTGATATTCTTCCAATACAGAATATATTCCAGTTCCTTTTGTGAAGATCATCTGCCTTTGTTTGCCACTCTTTAAAAAAAGATTTGTCTTAGAGATAGATAGAGAAGGGGGAAAAAATAAAAAAGAGAGAGAGAGAAGGGGGGGAGCAGAGGGAGGGAGAGAGAGAAAATCCCTAGCAGACTTCACGCCCAGAGCAGTGCCCAACGTGGGGCTCAGTCTCATGACCTGAGATTTTGACTTGAGCTGAAATCAAGAGTCAGATGCTCAACTGAGGCCTTCCTGCCACTCTTCTTTAAGACTATTTAAGTCCTTTTTTTATGCAATGTCCATCTCTACTCACAATTCCATAACGTTAGAAGGATTTACAGAAGGAATATAGCTGAGATTTTGCTAGGAACATGCAGAGCTTGGATAAAGATTTGCAAATTCAAGATTGTGTTGTTCTACCTTAAAGGGTGTGCTAGTACAGCCTTCCCCCACTCATAATACTCTAAAACGTTCAAATTGCATTTGCTGGTTGAAGCTTCTGCCTGTGAAATAATAATAAAAACAATAATAATCTCCATCAAGCTTCACTGATAAGGCATTCTTGGGATTCATGGATTTGGTGTTTATAATCTCAGGTGTTTGGATCTTTTCCCAAAGGTCCTTGATTTATAGGAATTCAAAATTTCTTTGAGGTGCACCTGAAATGGTGAGCAGTCAGCCCACACTTTTGCTAGGCTGACACATGCCATTCATTTGACGTATGAGCCTCACTGGACACCAGGCATTATTCTCTTTTTAGGTAAGGTTGCTCTCCCTAAGTGGTAAAAATTTGATTTCTTTGTGTTATCTTCTCGAGTGAAATAAAAATCACTGTGAAAGTTGAAAAGAATTGTTATGAATATAAGCAGAGGAAGCAGCAATTCAGACATTTCCATAATATTTACAAAAATTTAAGGGTGAAAGGTACTGAGACATATTCTTTCAAATGTACGTTATCTTATCTGATTCTCATAATATTATCATTATTCCACTTTACAAGTGGAGAAACTAAAGCTAAGAGATTATAAATCACTTGACTGGGCTCAGCTAGCTTTTATGGACCAAGCCCAGGTCCTTGGTCCCAAAATTCCTATTTGTTTACCTTCCACAATTGCTTCTTGGATCCATGTCACTTCAGATACAAGGTTCAGATACTTGCAAGAGGTCGCAAGTCAGTGTCTCAGACAACAAAATCCAGTAATATTTTTCTCTTCGGAAGCATCTGCTTTTGGGGTTCTGATCTTTTCTTTGCCCTCTCCCTGGGAGCCCTGCCCTCCAGTGTCCTAAAACCTGAGAAGCTGCAAAGCATCTTTTGCACAGCAGGGAAAGACGGTTTCACCATAGGGCCATGAATTGTTAAAACATAAATGTAAACATATATACAAATTTGGTAATGTTATGTAATAGTGTATCATGTTTCTTGCTTTATTTGACATAGTTTTCCATGCATCTACGATTTTTGTGGTCCATCCTTGTTCTATTTGCTTGTTTAAACCAGAGCTTTCCATAGAATTTCTCTAAATTGAGGAATTTTCATCCCCCTATCCCCCACCTTTACTGGACACCCTGCTCCTTGGTACTGCTCCCTGGAAGATGCGCTTGCCTTTTGAGCTTTCTTCCTTATCCTTTACCCATGGTTTCTCTAAAAAGTTTCTGCGTCATTCAAATCTCCTTTCGCTCCTCCAGCATCACAAGTTGGACCATGCTGTTGGTCCTTCATTTCTACTCTTCGCTACAACTTAACTTTTGCAGGTATAGCTTTTGCCATTAAATAGTGTATTTTCTCACATCCTTTATAATGTTTTCAAAAGATACTTAAAAATGTTAGTAGGTATCCTTACAAAAGCATCATTTTAGTGTTTTATTATTGTTTCTACTTTGACCTTTAAAAGAAAGTTGCTAATAGTTAGATGTATACTTTCTGTGATGCAAGGTTAAGTACTGAATTTTTAATGTATGTGATCATCATTATCACTGTGTCCTGGTCTCTGCAATAGGAGGAATAATATTTGATGACAGGCTTTTGTGAGTTCTTTTTGCACGTATATTTATATTTATTATTCTTTACATTGAAGACTATTGTGCGTGTGAGTCAGGATGGTGAAGGGGTATAAGGCACAGCGTTCAAGATAGATCTCCTTTGTCACAGTATTTGGTACTCTTTCATATACTTAACTCTTAGTCAGCACTACTAATTTATAATCTAATAAAATCAGCTACCGTTCAAACTTCTTGTTTAGGGTTTATGACTTATACGATATCTAATTTAGCATCTCTAAATCAAAGTAGCTTTTGAAATTTATATTCTGTGAAAGAATCATATGTGGTGGTATTTCACTTAGTTCCATTGGGTTTAACAGACTCTTTTTATTAGTTTTATGCTACTTTTCAATACTTCTGTGCCACAGACTTCTTCATCTGTAAAAGTATTAATACTTAATAGAGTCGTTATGACCATCAAATTAGATACAGTGAGTATAGCATTTGGCATAGAGTAGACAATGAATAGTAGCTGTATAGGCACCTGGGTGGCTTGGTGGATTAAGCATCTGACCCTTGATCTCAGCTCAGGGCTTGATCTCAGAGTTGTGAGTTCAAGCTCTGAGTTAATTTCCATGCTGGGCATGGAGGAAAGAAAGAAAAGAGAAAGAGAAAGAGAAAGAGAAAGAGAAAGAGAAAGAGAAGAGAAGAGAAGAGAAGAGAAGAGAAGAAAGAAAAGAAAAGAGAAAAGAAAAGAAAAAAGAAAAGAGAAAGAAAAGAAAGGAAAGGAAAGGAAAGGAAAGGAAAGGAAAGGAAAGGAAAGGAAAGGAAAGGAAAGGAAAAGAAAGACAAGAGAGGAGAGGAGATGGGAGGGGAGGGGAGGGGAGGGAAAAGGAAAGAAAGAGAAGAAAGAAAGAAAGAAAGAAAGAAAGAAAGAAAGAAAGAAAGAAAGAAAGAAGAAAGAAAGAAAGAAAGAAAGAAAGAAAGAAAGAAAGAAAGAAAAAGAGAAAAGGAAGAAAGGAAGAAAGAAAGAAGGAAGGAAGAAAAGAAAAGAAAAAGGAAGGAAGGAAGGGAGAAAGAGAAAGAGGGAGAGAGAAGGAATGAAGGAAGGAAAGAAAGAAAAAGGAAGGAAGGAAAGAAAGGAAGGAAGGAAAGAGAAAGAAAGAAAGAAAGAAAGAAAGAAAGAAAGAAAGAAAGAAAGAAAGAAAGAGAAAAAAGAAAGAGAGAAAGAAAGAAAGAAAGAAAAGAAGGAAGGAAGAAAAGAAAAGAAAAAGGAAGGAAGGAAGGGAGAAAGAAAGAGGGAGAGAGAAGGAATGAAGGAAGGAAAGAAAGAAGGAAAGAAAGAAAGAAAAAGAAAGAAAAAGGAAGGAAGGAAAGAAAGGAAAGAAAGAGAAAGAAAGAAAGAAAGAAAGAAAGAAGAGAAAGAAAGAAAGAAAGAAGAAAGAAAGAAAGAAAGAAAGAAAGAAAGAAGGAAAGAAGGAAAAAGGAAAGGAAGAGAAAAGAAAGGAAAAGAAAGGAAGGAAGGAAGAGAAAGAGAGGTAGCTGTTATTACTGTTTAAAACTTATAAGCAGTTTTGTTCATTTCTGACAGTATTCTGTGTTCTTTTAAGAAAACATGAAGTTTGGTATTCTTGCTGTATCTTCTCTATCTCCCTATTTGTTACCCCCTGTTCTTTATTCTTTTATCTATTCAACGCATATATTTTAGCACTTATTTTGTACCAGGTCCTGTTTTAGGCTATGGAGAGACAGCAGTGAACAATAAAAGCCCCTGCTTTCATAGAGATAATATTGTAGAACCAATGTTTATAGGTTTTTGGCATTTTAATAAAAAAAACCTGTGTAACATGCAAGGAATGTGGAAGCCCAAAGATAATAAAATAATCGTCTGACCATATGTTGAATTATTGGAAAAAGCTCAAAAAGTAATCTTGCTTTTTAAAGGATCAGGTGACATAGCTTCACTTGAAGTAATCAAGGAAGGACTTGTATTAAGGCAAAACATCAGAGAAGTGTATTACCTTGTTGTTGCTATTGTCAATTACATGATTTTTCATAGGTAAACCTTATTTTTTGGGCTTCTTTTTAGAATTATTAATATCATTTTAAAAATTAGCAAGGATGGGGATCCCTGGGTGGCTCAGCGGTTTGGCATCTGCCTTCAGGTCGGGGCGTGATCCTGGAGTCTCAGGATGGAGTCCCACATCGGGCTTCCTGCATGGAGCCTGCTTTTCCCTCTGCCTGTGTTTCTGCTTCTCTGTCTCTCTATCTGTGTCTCTCGTGAATAAATGAGTAGAATCTTTTAAAAAAATTAGTAAGGAATAGGGAAATAAAAAGGTTTTTTAGAACAAACAAAATCCTCTATAATATACTTAACACAAAGACATAAAATTTGATTATTCATTACTCGTTAATAAGAACTTTTTAATTTTGATTGATTGATGTCCATTTTACTTTTCCATGTATTTTCTGTGATAAGACATACATTTTTATGAAAATGTATTAGGTAAAGTTGAAAAAATGAAGTTAATATGAAAATATCTATTAAAGGATGTTGGTGTCCAAGCTCTCCATCTTTTCCATCTGTCATTCATCTGGACATAACCAGAGCTTATTAAAAAGAATTAAATATACCATATGTACCACACCAGCGGTTCTCAACCAGGATGATTGTATCCCCCAGAGAACACTTGGCAATGTCTGGACACACTTTTGATTGTCACAGCTGGGAGGGGGCAGGGTGCCACTGGCATCTGGTGTATAGAAATTGGAGATACTGCTAAACATCCAACAATGCGTAGGATCATTCTCTCTTCTTCTCTGCTCTTCCCCCCTCAAATTTAATTCCTGCATAATTAACATATAGTATTACATTAGTTGCAGGTATATAGTGTAGTAATTCAACAATTCTATCCATTACTCAATGCTCATCATAAGTATATTTTTTATTGAGAGAGAGAAAGAGAGAGAGAGAGAGTGAGTAGTGGGGAGAGGGAAGAGCAGGGGGAGAAAGAGAAACTCCCCAATGTGAGGCTCAATTTCATAACCCTGAGATCATCACCTGAGCCAAAATCAAGAGTTGGATGCTTAACCAACTGAGCTGCCGAGGCACCCCCATAAGTATACTCAAACCCTATCTCCTACTTCACCCATTCCCCTACTCTCCTTCCCTCTGATAACCATCAGTTTATTCTCTATTGTTAAGGGTCTGTTTTTTGTTTGTTCCTTTTTTCTTTGTTTTGTTTCTTAAATTCCACATGAGTGAAACCATAGGATAATTGTCTTTCTCTGACTGACTTACTTCACTTAAAGACTGTAATTTTTAATTTCAAAGCAGTATGTGCTCATTATTAGATAAAATTAGAAACATTAGAAAATACAGATAATTACATTTTCTTAAAAATTTTTATTTATTTATTTATTTAGAGGGAGAGCGTGAGTGAGGGGAGGGGCAGAGGGAGAGGGAGAGGGGTAGAGAAGAAACTCCTTGCTGAGAATGGAGCGTGACACGGGGCTTGATCCTACGACCCAGAGATCATGACCTGAGCCAAAGTCAAAGGTGGATGGTCAACCAACTGCAACACCCAGGAGCCCCCAGATAATTACATTTTAAAATTCATAACTACTTACACAAAATCTCTATTTTACCCTTTCACAATTTTCAGTGCATCACATATCTTTTTTTAAAATAGAATCATAGTGTGTATATTGTTTTGTGACTTTTTCATGTGTCAATATATTTTGTAGTTCTTTATGCCAGCAATCACTGTAAAAAACATAATTTTTATAGGCTTTAGATTTTTGTATGGATCTAAATTAATTTGGTTTGTTAATATCATATTTGTTACCTACTGAATTTATTTCCAGGTCTTTTCATTCTTACAAGCAATCTTGCTGTGAATTCTGGTCTCACAGTAAATATTTTGTATATGTTCAAAGATTTCCTTCCAACAAATTATCAGAAGTTAAATTGGACAGGCTTCCATGGTTCTTGTCATGTATCACAAAATTGCTTTTCACAGAGATTTTTAACATATTTTCCCAGCAATGTAAGAGAATATGTCTCTCCTCATCCTTGATTTTGGGGAATGGCAAACATATATACAGAATGGGAACTGAAGTTTTCATTATTCTTTTCCCATCCTGTGGTTTTTCTTCATGGCTGTCTGTGGCAAGGTCATTTTCTGCTCTCTAGTCTCTCAGGTTTAATAACTCTGGGAACATTCAGAGCCTGGAAAATTGATCTCATGGTCACCAAGTCACATCAGATTGATTAGAATCAGTTTGGCATCAGAATGTTCATTCAATAGTTTATGCAACTGCTTTTCCAATATTAGATTAGATTGATTAGAAAATCTGGGCAGATAGTTGAGAAGAGGACCCAGTGCTGTCCAGCCTAACCTCACTGGCCCACACCCACCAGCTTTGGTCACAAGGTGAGCTGACCAGGAGAGGGTGAAGGGGCAGAGGCACAGCAGGGGTCTGTCAAGCAGGGACCCGTATCCCTGGAGGATACAGCTAAAGCTTCTCTTAGAATTGGAGTTGTTCTTTCTTACATCTCTTAAGAACTGTGGATCTTTTAGAATTCAGTATTTATTCATTTAATTTCCCACAGGATTTATTTATTTATTTATCTTTTAAGATTTTGTTTATTTATTCATGAGACATACACACACAGAGGCAGAGACACAGGCAGAGAGAGAAGTAGGCTCCATGCAGGGAGCCCGATGGTAGACTTGATACTGGGACTCCAGGATCACACCCTGGGCCAAAGACAGGTGCCAAACCGCTGAGCCACCCGGGGATCCCTTCCCACAGGATTTAAAACAATAGACAATGAAATCATGAAGTTATAGCCACTAGGATGGTAGATTGTTGAACAGGGCAACAATCCTGGAAGAACACGTATGTGTGCACATATAGCCATGTGCACAGACACACATGCACACAAACATACACATGTGTGCACACACACATTTGCAAATGAGTCAAAATATGGCATTTTTATACTGGTCTCAATATTTATTTTGCCATTCTTAATCCTCCAGCAAGTATCATTTTCCCTGTATACCCCAATATAAAACTAAACGTGAATTTTTCTCTACTTGTTTATTGCTTAAAGTGTTTCATTGGAAAAATTTTAATGTGGCATCAGCATTTCTAGTAACTTTTCAAATCTTAATAAGTTTTCATTTCTTCAAAGGAATATGTTGGTTCTTCACTGAAAAATAAGCTTAAGGAGGCCTGGGTGGCTCAGTCAGTTAAGTGTCTGCCTTGGGCTCAGGTTGTGATCTCAGGGTCCTGAGATCAAGCTCCAACTTGGGCTCCCTGTGCCATGGGGGTCTGTTTCTCCCTCTACCCCTCTTCCTGCTCATGTGCTCTCTGTTTCTCTCAAATAAATAAATAAAATCTTTTTAAAAAATAAGCTTAGCTCTACAGATTATTTTGGAATGTGTTTCAAACTCATTTTATTCTCCAGAACATATTATTCTAGCAAACATTTGTTGCTGGGTTTTACTAGAGAAATCCTGTGACTTAAGTTGGATGATGCCAAATTGAAATTCAAGACTATTTTAAAAGTTTAAAGGTTGTCAGCACATTTAATCAACTATATTGTATATGTTTGGGAAAAAATATTTGTTATCTCTCTTGCTAAAAAAAAAGGATGAATCTCGAAAAGACCAAAAAGCCTGTGCTTATATATTTTGGTTCTTGCCTAAACTAACCTTGAGTTGTCCATTGCGAAGAATAAAAATTGGATATTTCTTTTCACACATTATATCTGGCCCCGTGAATACAGCTTTTGTCTTGTAAGAGATTTTTTTTTCTCCAAACTCATCATACTTCTAAAAAGGGATAAGGTAGATAATCAAAGCTAAACTAGTTCTTTGTACAACAACAAAAAGGCAAGAGTGCATCCAACTTCATCTAGCTAATACTGAAAAGAAACCAAGCAAAGCTCCCAATTAGTGTGATCTGTACAATGATGTGCTTCTTTCCCAGTTAATTAAGAGGGATTCAATAAGATCCAGACCATAGGTTCTGACCTTTCATCTTCCAAGAAAAAAATTAACCCAGCAAATCAAAACAAACTAAAAGGAAGGCTTTGTTGAGAGATTCTCCAGGGTGATGAATCTTATATTTTTTTATCCTGTTTTCTCAAAACAGTTCTGTGTCTTGTAACTTTGACATTTGTAGAGAACACAGCATATTCCATGTCACACATCTTTTCCATTTAAAGCCCAAATTCAATGAGATGCCTTTTTGCAAAGGAGGAATGCATTACCAGTGATCCATGCTGTTGGAACCATATAGTCTTAGAATATCAGAGACAGGGAGGACCAAACAGAGAGACTGAGGCTCAGGGAAGTGATGTGACCAGCACAATATCCCATTAAGCAAGAAGGTACTGCTGGGTCGTAGGGCAGGTCAGAAAGGGAGACAGAACGTAAAGACTGCTAACTCTGGGAAACGAACTAGGGGTGGTAGAAGGGGAGGAGGGTGGGGGGTGGGAGTGAATGGGTGATGGGCACTGGGTGTTATTCTGTATGTTAGTAAATTGAACACCAATAAAAAAAAAAAAAAAAAAGAAAAGAAAAAAAAAAAAAAGCAAGAAGGTACTGGAACCTAATCTTCTGATTTCTGTTATACCCGGTTCTTTCCACTAAACTCTTAATTTAATGATGCTGAAAGAATCTTTGTCTGTTCAATGTTTCTTTCAACATTGTGTTTTGTCCTACTAGGAAAGCATCACCCATGTATACCTTTTATAGCAATGTATAGGATACATAGCTACTGTTTTGAAGATAAATGGTTATGTGAATAAACTTCATATTTGCTCATTCAGTTAACAAATATGTACTGAATGCCATCTGTGTGCTAAATGCTGGCAATATCAAATCACATCCCAGATGATCTCTGCACTTATATATAGAAAAAAGATATTTTATAGGGCAAAAAAGGTTTTTTTCTATAAACACAATATGCTTAACATGGTGTGATTTTTCTAGATAGCTTCATTTTATTTATAATGTCTAGACTTCTCAAGGTGTTGTTTCAAATCACCTTTAATTTTATCTATCTATCTATCTATCTATCTATCTATCTATCTATCTATCTATCTATTAGAGAGGGGAGGGGCAGAGGGAGAGAGAGAATCTTAAGCAAGCTCCACGCTCAGCACTGGAGTTTGACACAGGGCTTGATCTCACCACCCTAAGATCATGACCTGAGCCCAAGTCAAGAGCTGGACGCTTAATCCAACTGAGCCCCCCAGGTGTCCCTCAAAAACCCTTTTGAGGGTTTTATTTATTTATTTTTTAAAGATTTTATTTATTTATTTATTTATTTATTTATTTATTTATTTATTAAAGATTTTATTTATTTATTCATAGACACAGAGAGAGAGAGGCAGAGACACAGGCAGAGGGAAAAGCAGGCTCCATGCAGGGAGCCCGATGTGGGACTCGATGTGGGACTCTATGTGGGACTCTATGTGGGACTCGATCTTGGGTCTCCAGGATCACACCTCAGGCTGCAAAAAACCTTTTAAAGACTTGGAAGTTGGGGCAGCCCAGGCGGCTCAGCGGTTTAGCACCGCCTTCAGCCCAGGTTGTGATCCTGGAGACCCAGGATCCAGTCCCTGGAGACCCAGGATTGAGTCCCACGTCAGGCTCCCTGCATGGAGCCTGCTTCTCCCTCTGCCTATGTCTCTGCCTCTCTCTCTCTATTTCTGTTTGTGTATGTGTGTGTTTCATGAATTAATAAAAAAATCTTTAGAAAAATAAAATAAAGACTTGGAAATTAAGTCACCTCCAGTACTTCCAATAATGGTATAGAATGGTATATAAATGGAATATAATGCTAATTTATATAGTGATATTTAAAAATTAGTTCTTTTCAGATATCAGTATATGGCATCCTTCTTTTAGTGCATGCAGTTTTGTACACATGAAAGTTCTGACAAATCAAATAGGCATCAGCTACAGAGCTTGTCCCCTGCAGTGTCTGGTAGCTGCCAACGTATGGCTCAGTCAGAGGCCTGGCTTCCTTCATCTTCACCCCTGGGACACCCATCAGTTGGGACAGAGTCTATACTAGGTCTAAAGAAAGCTGACTTGTTTCTGCCCTCAAGTCATGAACTCTGGGAGTTCCAGGCCAAAAGAAAAGTGTCCGTAGAGTGTAAGTGTCCAGTGAGGGCTTTAAGAGGAGGGAGTCAGCACTGGGGTGAGGGCTATATATGGGGTTTAAGACTGGCTTGAGGGTTAAGTGGAAGAACTGAGGGAAGAGAGTGGGCTAGACTCCTGGAATGGAGGGATGGTAACCAAGTTTAGGAGTGAAGTGGGGAAAGACCTTGCTTGACTTGAGGCTAACAATTATTTCAAGTAGCTGGCTGCTCTTCCCAACATCACTGTCTCAGATGTAAAAGCTTTGCTCCCTGGAGCTTAAGACATTTGGGGAGTAGATTGGGAGCTTTCTGCAATTATTACCATTGCTTTTGTAAGCAAGTCAGCACTTTTGTAAGGAACAGTCTGGAATTAGCTCTGACTGGAGGCCCTGAGCCCCCGAGAATCATTATCATTCCAGAGGGCTTTCAAAGAGGCCTTCTGCCAATTTCTTCAAGAAGAGTTTGGTGCTGGGACGTAATAAGACATGAGGTACCATTCACAAGGAGAAAGGAGCCTAGTTTATTTTAATACTACTGTTTTTTTAAATTCCAGCTCAGAATGGTTCTCTGTTTATAACAAGAAAAGCAAAGCCAGAGAGGATGATAGTCAAAGGCATTGGGCTAAAGGTTCCGTCTCCCTGACAATGGGGAAAAGGCCTTGCTCGGTCAGGTGGAAGGAAGGCAATTTTGTGTGAGGCCTGAGATTAAAGGAAGTGTTTTTCTATTTCAAAAGTGTTCTGGAAGAGGGCAGCCCCGGTGGCCCAGCGGTTTAGCGCTGCCTTCAGCCTAGGATGTGATCCTGGGGACCCAGGATCAAGTCCCACGTCAGGCTCCCTGCTTCTCCCTCTGCCTGTGTCTCTGCCTCTGTGTGTGTGTGTCTCTCATGGATAAATAAATCTTAAAAAAAAAAAATGTGTTCTGGAAGGGAGAGAGACAGAGAAGAGAAGGAAAACAAGTTGAGGCCACTGATACCACCACTGACTTTGACCCCACAAAACAGTTTTGACTTTTGGGGAGACAAGAGGCTCAGGTCCAGCTCAGCACACATATGAGCATAATGACTAGGCTCTCTGTTATGCTGAGTGACTGTGATGTCCACAAACAAGTCTACTAGTGGTAGCAGAGATTTACTCAGGGAAATTTAAAAACCATGCCAGAAAATCAAAATCCTTTATAACCATGAAAATTTGTGCTTATCTTGTTCCCATATATTTTGGATTTTACTGCCCAGAAAGTGGTAAATGTCCAGTACACTTTAGTAGTAAAACCTTTACTAATCGCAGCTTCATTTAATGCAACTCTTTCTGCAATTTTCATTTCATCTGGAAATGTTTCAGTGTATCTCTAAAAGTCATAGGCACCTTTTTCTTCTAAAGCATGACCACAAAATTTAAAAATCTCTCAATTTGTGCATTACACATTTAATTAAAAATCAGTGATTTTTTTAAAGAACTTCATGAAAGATTTTCTTACAAAGCTAGATAATGTAGGGCCACTGAGTGGCTCAAAGGTTGAGCATCTGCCTTTGACTTAGGTCATCGATCCGATCCCTCCGATCCCGCATCGGGCTCCCTGCAGGGAGTCTGCTTCTCCCTCAGCCTATGTCTCTGCCTCTTTCTCTGTGTCTCTCATGAATAAAATAAAATATTAAAAGAAAATGAAGCTCAGTAATGTACCGTTTATTTACAAACATTAAGTATAAGCTCTCTCAGGCCCTATTCTGTATAACTGGTGGCAGGGGTGAAGCCCCTGACTGTGTAATTACTTAGTCATGACGGAGCACACTGAAGTTTTTAAACCCTCTATGGTTCTATTTTGTCATTTTTAAATGTTCTTAATTTGATACAAGCCTCATAAGATACTTAATCAACATACTAAAAATATACCTATGTTCACCTTACTTCAGCAGATATTTATTTAATGTCTATAATGTGCATGTACTAACCGAGTTTCGGTAGGAAGAAGGGAAATTGTAATCTAAAGGATAAAAAGAGAGGGAAGAATTTTTTTGGTTGCCCAGGAAAGATCAAGGAAGATCTTTCTTTGACCCCTAGATATTCAGTAGAATCTTTGTCACAAAATGCTTGGGGGGAAGGCAGACAGCCTCCTGAAGGCATCAAGAATGCAGAGCAGAAGTCTGGGAGAGTGACGTGCGGGAAGAAATGGGGCAGGGAGCACTTTAAATTGTCCTGTGGTGGGGAGCTAGGCTCAGCCCAAATTCAACTAGCTGCTTGGACAGAAGGCTACTAGCTGATGAGGGTGCAGGAAAAGTGGTGCCAGAAGGAAGCTTGAATTTTAGAGGTCGAGAGGTGGAATGCAGGTGAGCAGAATGGACAGTGTGCCCTGAGGGTTTGGTGGTAAATGGAAGGAAGCTGAAGGGGCAGGGCAGGTTGAGGGTAGAACCCTTCTTTAGGAGAAAGGAGAAGTAAGTAAGTTCACTGCCTGGAGAAGAGAAAGAAAAAAGAAAGAGGTCTTCTAGTGAAAGATAAAGGGACATCTAAGGCACAGACTAAGGATTTCACTTTAGGAAGGTGAGGGACATATCATTTTTCAAAATCAGAAGGAGGGAGAAAAGGATAGGTTACAATCCCAGGAAATTTCAGGAGGAGAGAGGGCAAATTTATGAAGGTTAAGCTGAATCTTCAGACTTACCTCTTGTGATTAGGTAACAGCTGCTGTCATGGTTATTTTTACATGTCAACTTCACTGGCTCAGATGCCCAAATAGCTGATGTTTCTGGAAGAGATTAGCATTTAGGTTGGTAGACTGAGAGAGATCTGCTTTCACCAGTGTGGACAGGCATCATCCAATCCATGGGGTCCCTGAATGGAACAAAAACGTGAAGGAAGAGTGAATTCTCTCTCTCTTCTTGAGCTGGGAGATCATTTTCTCCTACTCTCAGACACTGGAGCTCCTGGCTTTTGGGCATCCTGACTTAGGACTTAACACGTGTGGCTCCCTGACTCTCAGGCCTCTGGACTCAGATTGAATTATACCATTGGCTTTCCTGGTTCTCCAGCTTGCACATGGCAGATCATGGAACTTCTTGGCCTCTGTAACCACATGAGCCAGCTCCTATAATAAATCTCCTCTGACATATCTATGCATACACCTATACATACACATACACATACACATATACATATACATATACATATACATATACATATACATATACATATTTTTTGTTGTTTTGAAGAACCCTAATACAGCTACTGAAAAGTAATTTGTTGTGGCTCAGAAACGAAGACTATAGGTGCCGGGCTGAGGTGCAATTTGGTTCACAGATTTGTAGGACAGAGAACAGATCCAATTTGAGTTTCTGACAGTAAAAATTTTTCCAGCCAGAAATTCAAGGTGATGGCATTTACCCAGAATTTGAGATTATGAAAAAAAGATTAAGTAATTGAGGGATTCTCCAGTTTCAGGGGAAAGTAGGATTAAAAAGGCCAATCATGGGTCCAGACAGAAGCCATGATAAGAATGAAGGACCAGTGGGCAGGATTGAAGGAGGGTGGGTGGAAATATGGAAACCTGTGATCAAAGAGGAACTCAGAGTTTGGTATGCAGAAAGTCTAATGATTAGAATGGTTGAAGTGGGGCATCCCAGGTGGCTCAGCGGTTTAGCACCGCCTTCAGCCCAGGGTGTGATCCTGGAGACCCAGGATCGAGTCCCACATCAAGCTCCCTGCCTGGAGCCTGCTTCTCCCTCTGCCTGTGTCTGTGCCTCTGTGTGTGTGTGTGTCCCTCATGAATAAATAAATAAAATCTTAAAAAAAAAAATAGAATGGTTGAAGTGGAGTGAAAGGAGGAGTGGTAGAATTGAGAGGGCTAGAGAAACAGAACATGAGGAGAAAGAAGAGCCACCGGTGTGGGTATGAGGTGGCCTGCAGTCATATCAGGCCTAAGTAGAGGGGAGGGCTGACCACTTACTAAAGGCTTCTCATTTTAGGATATTAAAAATCAATCTGTTCTCTTTCTCTTTTTTTAAAGATATATTTATTTGTTTCAGAGAGAGAGAGGTATGGGGGGCAGAGGGTGAAGGACAGAGAAACTCAGACAGACTCTCTGCTGAACGCAGAGCCCGACTCAGGGCTTAATCTCAAGACCCTGAGATCATGACCTGAGACAAAATCAATAGTTGGACACTTAATTGACTGAGCCACCCAGGTGCCCCAAGTCAATCTGTTTTCAAAAGCACTTCTACTTGAATAATTATTTATAAAAGTATTCAGTATTTTAATATTGTGTCATATTTTCAAATCTATCTTGACATTTTTCCTCTAAGACTCCTACAATTTCATACAATTTTTAATTTTATTTCAATTTTATTTAACCTTAGGGCACTTGAATAGGCTACAAAAATGCACAGAGAGGCAGTAACCAAAGTCAGTGCTGAGGACAGTACATCAAAAGAAGAATTTACTGAGTGATGCTACCAGAACAATGGTCTGAATTAGGGATTGGAACAAGGGAAACTGTTGATCATCTTTAGCAAGAGAATAGGCTGGTTGTATTTTTAAATTTATTTGTTATTACTAATTTTAAGATTTTATTTATTTATTTGAGAAAGACAGCTTGACAGAGAGAACTAGCATGAGTGGGAGTGGGGTGTGGGGGAGGGCAGAGGGGTCATCTGCTGGGAGCCCAACATGGCAGATGTTTAACTGACTGAGCCACCCAGGCACCCCTAGACTCATTGTATTTTAGATAAGGTTTTAGTAACAAAGCTTGTAGCAACAATGCTGAACTTCAGACTGTAGCATCAAGCTATCCAGAACATCTCAGACTTGCTCATTTGATTAGTTGAATTATTTCTTTATAATGGAACAAAGCACTTGACAGTAATTGATCTATGAGAGGCATACTTTGATTTTTGTTTGCCTTTTTTAAAAAAAAATCTGATTTAAAGACTATGTCATTGTAAGCCTTCTGACTTAATAACCTTATTTGAAAATTTCTGTGTTAAAAAGAATGTTTTTACTACAAACCAGTCATTTTCAGTTTAGTCAGAAAACCTAATTAGGCCAACACTACCTCATGACTAGTGATATTAAAAACTATTGATAGATATAAACATGGGATTGGCTGTGGAACTGTTTTGCTTTGTCAGAGTAAAATCAACTCTTGAAATTAGAGCCATGTTTGTTCCATTCACACTGGAAAAAGTCAGGAAAGTGAAAATGTCCTTTACCCCCAAATCAAGTTTTCAACTTTCTGCTCTACCATGATTTTTTTATCCCTTAAAATGGAACAGAAGAGAATTGTCTTCATCAATAAAGAGAAGATATTGTCTTCATCAATAATGCATCTCATATTCCCTCATCATTAAGAGGAACCCGATGTAGACAATATGCATTCATACTTCATGGAGAGGATCATGAGATCAGCTATCCTTGGATTTGCATTTGTATATGGATGAGTCTGATCTTGGAATTAATTTCACATCAGAGATGTAACCTCAGGAGAGAGAAGCCACTCTGGAAACGGATTGGGTTTTTCCATCCGACCTTTTATTCATTCACTGCTTCATTAAACTCCTTTCCTAGCTAAGAAGAAACTATTTTCCTGCAAGCAAATGCAAGGAAGTGGCTAAGGGGTTTTAAAGAATTTAACTGCATGCAGGAATCACAGGGTTAGAAAAAAAAAAAAAAAGCTCTAAGTACAGTTGTATATAACTTTGTGGCCAAGAAATTAAATGCTCAGTATTAAATATGCAAAAATAAAGTTATGCTATCCAAATAGATGAAAGCAAGATGTGTACAGAGGAGATACAGAGTGGATAATAACCCTTCAGATAAGTGGTGTATTAGGGTTCCCCAGAAAAACAGAATCAATGGGATAAATATATATATAGAGAAAGAGATTTACTTTAAGGAGTTGGATCATATGCTTATGGAGGCTGGCAAGTTCAGAATCTTCAGGTTGGGCCAGCAGGCTTGAGACTCGGAGCCAGTGCTACAGTTCAAGTGGAAGGCTGGTGGCTGGCAGAGTTCTCTGTTACCTGGGGAGGTCAGTCTTAGTCTATTCAAGCCTTCAACTGATTGGATAAGGCCCACCTGTATTAGAGAGCCCAATGTTTTGCTCAGTTGCCAACGTAAATATTAATCTCATCCAAAACCTCCATCACAGAAACATCAGAAACTTCCAGAATGGTGTGAGCATGTATCTAGGCACCATGGCCCAGCGAAGTTGACGTGTGAAATTAACCATTTTAGGTGAGATTAGATAGCATTGCACACAGTGCTATTTAAACTGGCACAACTGAATTTCAAGGAAGAGAAGTCTTCATCTATTTCTCCTACTTAGAGCACTGATTACTTTATTTAAAGTAGATCAAAAATACTGTTGGCCTTAAGAAAAAGTCTAATTTAGAAGATCTTTTAGGCAAACTGTTTTGGGTGGTTGCTCATGTTTGAAACATTTCTGCTAGGTTTGCATTTATAATACCAGTGAGGAAACAAAGGTTTATGGAAAATATGTATGATCTCATACCTAGGTTAATTTATATTCTTTCAGGTTGTCTGTCACAGCATGCCACTAAAAATAAGCAATCTTTTTCTACCCACGTGGGATTTAGTCAGAAAAGCCAGTGTATTTTGTCTAATGATTTAGAAAGAAGGGAAATTTTTATTGCAAATGATAATTTCCTGTTAATCAGTGATGATCTGGAAGAGCCTTTCAGACTATTCCTCAGTGTTTGGCCTCAGTAAAAATAAAGGAGACAAAGGAATGTTTACATAAAACAAAAATGTTATCATTCTGATTTTGTTAATAGAGTTACCAGATTAGTTTCCTCCTCTTTGCTCCTTAAATTCTTTTAATTCCTCTCAGGATATTTTGATGTGTGTCTCATTAAAGATTGTCCCATATTAATTAGGCTGTTGAAATGTATAGCATTAGTACACTTGTGGTGAGCACTGAATAATGTATAGAATTGTTTTTTTTAAAGATTTTATTTATTTATTCATGAGAGAGAGAGAGAGAGAGAGAGAGAGAGAGGCTGAGCCACCCAGGTGTCCCTAATGTCTAGAATTGTTGAATCACTATATTGTACGCCTGAAACTAATATAACACTGTACGTTAACTATACTGGAATTGACATTAAAAACTTAATAAAAAATAAAACAGTCGACTTAAAAAAAAATAAAAGGAGATTCCTTAAAAAAAAGAAACAGGGCAGCCTGGGTAGCTCGGCGGTTTGGCGCCACCTTCGGCCCAGGGCGTGATCCTGGAGACCCAGGATCGAATCCCTTGTCGGGCTCCCTGCATGGAGCCTGCTTCTCCTGTGCCTGTGTCTCTGCCTCTCTCTCTCTCTCTCTCTCTCTCTCTCTCTCTGTGTGTGTGTCTCTCATGAATAAATAAATAAAATTTTAGAAAAAGAAACAAAGAAAATGTATAGCATTAGATTTACTAGTAAAATGAACTTAATTCATTCAAACTTTCAGTAATTTCTCTCATTCAATCCTTTTAGATACAGACACTTTTTTATCTTTCCAAGGTGATACTGGGAAAACAGGAAATATCAGTGATTTGATGTAACAAAGAAAACCCTTGTTACTGTACATAGAAGCTCTGTCCATTTTCTTGATCTTATTCTATTGGAGCAGAGGTTTGAAAAGGTAAGGAACAAACCCTATGACTACCAAGGTACCTTTGAAAATACCTGGAAAAAAATTGCTCAGCGCATATGCTATTTGATGGAAATCCCCAAATTGCTCCTTATAGCTTTCTGAATTTGTGGCAGATCTGCGTTTTCAAATTGAATATGCTACAGTTACAACCGGTATGCTTTTGAACGGGTCTTAATAATGGGCCATTTTTTACTGCTGTCCTCTGTGCTTTTCTTTGCTGATTTATGTCAACGACTTTAAATGCATTGTGGTATTTGGGCAGTGGATAAGATAGTAATGCCATCACATGCTGGTTGCTTAATGATGCAATTGCTTGAAAATTTTAAAGCCCATAATAGCTTCAGGTCAGGTTCAGAAGCTCATGTACAGTGCCAGACATTTGAAAACTGAAGCAGAGCCTGAACTCTGCCAAAATCAATGCCACATTTGTCAAGCCTGGTCTTAGGCAAAAGCTGCTGGAAGCCTCTCATTCATCTGAGCCAATCATTGATAATGAAGCTTGAAGGAACATGAAATATCTTTTCTAAAGGAACAGACAACTCTCCAGTTGGCTGCCTTCTTTTATTTTTAGTATAATTACCAGGAGCAAACTGTCTTGCAAAATTGGTAACTTATATTAGCTTAGAGCCTGTATCTTTGCAAGCTGATGCAAAGATGTTTTATTAGTTAAGAATATGTGGCTTGAAGTCAGCTGAGCATTAATCTTTCAAGATTTTTCTTGTGGGCCATAATGTGATTGACGATGCTATGGTGTGGGAAGCTTACAGAAAGAAAAGCAGCTTCAGAAGAACCACTTCCCTGCTTTCATGCATGCAATTTGTCTAATTTGCTTGACTCGTGCCACAAACATCCATCGATGCACAGGTTTCTGTGACCTGGAATGTTCCAGAAGAGCTGTGTAGCTGGAATACCTCAGCCAAGGATGGTGCTGGAAGTGTAAGATGTGGTTCATTCCAAAATGACCTCAAACTATCCCTACCGAATGGCTTAGGGGTTTTGTTGTTGTTGTTTTGGAAGCTGCATGCTCCTTTCCCCCTCTTTCTTCTTTTCAAAGGGCTCATGGTACTGGTTCCAACATCTCAAAAGGATGTCTGGCAGATGAGAGAAAAAAACTTGAAAGTAGTCTGAATGCTAGAACTGACAAGTGAGCTGGCCCCTTTCCCCCATTCTTCCTGCCTTTCATATTCCACAGTCAACTCTTAAAAGACTTCAGCATTGAAAAGAGAAAATGGAATATGGTAACCCTAAGACTAAGACATTTCCTAGTGCCTTTCTCGTGCATGTTCAGAGAAAGCAATTGATCTCAGGTGCTGCGATGCTTGCCCACGATGCAGTCAGCTCAAGTCCAAATGATACCTCTCTGAGGCATCATGTGATAGGACTTCTGATTAGGTTGTGACAATTATCATTGCCATTATCAAAAAAACATTGGATTCATTCCTCGTGTATATAGGACTTGGTAATTTATAACAGGTTCACTTTCCATTCTTCCTCACCACAACCTGGCAATTATTGTCATCATCACCATCCCCATTGTATAGATGTGGAATCTGAGGAGGGGACCTTATGTCTCTTTCCCAAGGTGTCACAGTTGGTAAGTGACAAATCTAAGACAAGCCATTCCAGATCCTGTACTTTTCCTGTTCTTCATATTGCCTCCTGTCTGCTGAGCAGACTTGGGTGCCGTTGAGAGGAGAAAATTATAAGGTCCCTGCACTTGCTGAGCTTAAGATCTACTTGGAGAGAGGCAGAATAGAGACACGGAGGAGGCCAGGCAGGGTAATGGGCTCTGCTAAGTGCTGAGCCCACCTTGTTCTTTGCTGCAGGAATGTCATATAGGAGAGGTACTGAAGGCAGGGGACAGAAGAGAGAGGTTTAAGGAGCAATGAGATTTGAGTTGGGTCTTATAAGGAGAATCAGCCTCAGATAGTTGGAGCCGGAGCAGCCTGAGCAGTGGGATCACTGTTGCAGGTTCATAGGTTCGGTGAAAGCTGAGCAGGCCCTTTTGTTGGACTCACATGTTATGTAAAGTAATTAGAAGTAATTAGAAACAGCATAAGGGCCAGAATGGGAAAGATCTGGAAAGTCTGGGTTTGCACTTCATCCGTTAAATGAAAGAGCAGCAGATTCATGCGTATAATTGATTAGACTGGAGACCATATGCGAGGGAGTATTAGTGCAGCTCATAAGGAGGGGGATTTGAAATGAGGAGTGGATGATCAAGTGCTGCAAAGGAAAAATTGATGAGATTTTTGGGGAAAAGAAGAAACATAGAGTGATAATATAGTTTGTTGTCCAACCTGGGACCTGTTTTCCAGGACATGTGCTTAAACTGGTCAGGATCCTGCGGAAACCAGCATAAAGCAGGATCATCCCAGGTAAACTGGACCCATGCGCATACTGGGCAAGAAAGATGGTAAGGTTTTGAGATCGGAGCAGTTGTTCTGGAGATAAGGAAAGTCAGCAATGAGACTTAAGTTTGTGGAAATGCCAATGGTCTTGGATTTAAAGCTTTGGGATGACAGTGGGATGTCAGTTGTAGATTTCCAGTAGAAAGTAGAAATGTAAAAACATTGTCTGTATATCCTTCTGGTTTCACCTTCCATTCCTCCTTGATCTAGAGCATTTTCTCTTAAAGCAAGAGAAGTCAGAAATGGTGGCTTTTTCCTGGTGCTGCCAACATGTTACATTGCAATTCATGTTAGAAACTTGAGCCTGGATATACTGTCAGGAACTCATCATCTACTCAAGTCTTTGGATTGCTAACACAAGGCCATGCACATTTTCCCACATCAAAGGGGCTTATTTGTCTCCAAAGTGGGTTCAGACAGCTTTGAGTTTCTAAAGAGCAGAACTGAATGTTGACTGTCTACCCGTTGGCAGTTAAGGTTCTTGGGAGGAACAAGTGTGAACTAGAAAGCTAAGCTAAGCTGTGGGAACCAAGTTATTGTCTGATTTACTTGCGGATCAGAAAGGATTTGTTCATTGGTTATCAGTTGCCTTGGTACTTCTCAGAGTGACAATGAAACCAACATACATTCAGGCCAGTGAACTTCTAAAGCACAATTTCGTGATTAGAAGTGTCGTTGGTTTTGTTGTAGGTTTTTTTTCTGTGTGTGTGTGGTTGTGACATTTTAGGTGATTTATGTGGCATTTTCCAGGAAGGCATTTAAAAAGCTTCATCAATGCCAATGTTTATGATCTTCTTAGGTTTTTTTCTAGATAGATGAGTCACTTGTTACATGAGGGTAGGGCAGGGAAGTAGTTTCAAGCTCACACAAAGTTCTTGAACCAGACCTAGATTTGCCAAGGAGAGGATCTGTCCTCCCCACCTTCAGGAACCCAGTTCACAAGGAAAACAGAGCAGTCACATTGGAGAAATTTGAAAATGCCATTCTCCATAGTCAGTGTCGTTATTTTTTTTCTCCAGGCCTACTTTGTAGACATTATCTATAAGAGAATCCTTCAAATTCGAAATAACTTGGTTGGACTATTCAGAAGGATCTACGCCTCCCTCCCTCAGATTTCCAGCCTTGAGTATCTGTTTAAAAACCAGTAAATGAGAATTAACCACAGCTATGCCCATGAAGGCTCGCCTGGAATTCAAGATGAATTTAATCGGGAGTGGTCAGTGAGTATAGACAGCTCTACTCAGGTGCTGTGTGGAATCCAGATATGTCCAGGCTTGGCCTTAAGTAATTCACATTTGCTTGGGATTACAGAATCCATATCAAGGAACCAGTGGGAGCTCAGGTGTCTATTACCCTGAGAGCCCCTGTCTCTGAATACATTACAAGTTCAGAGAAGGGTAAAAACCTGTGATTGGAATAGCCAAGAAGAGCCTGAGCCCAGCAGGAGAAAGTGGACAGAGGAACCACTAGAGGCCCAGCAGGCAGGGTGGAGAGCAGACCAAGAGAGCCAAAGACAGTTGATGTTCAAGGGGGAACAGAAAAGCGTCCCTCTGTGGGACACGACATATTCCCATGTCCTGGGAAATATGAAGGCTTTTTGCAGGCTGCTGGTGACATTCCCACCTTAGCCAGGTGTGAGAGGTGCCTTCTCGCTCAGTAAGAAAAGGGGCCCATTTCCTTTCCTACCTGTTGCCAAATTCTTTCTGTGGTCTTCCAGAACTTTAATGCACATTGCTGCAGTTTAAACCCCCCTTTATTACCCAGAAACAGTCCCTGGTTTTGATTTATTGAAAGAGCTGCTGAGCTCTGGAAAATCTTGGGCTGCTTTTAAAAGCCCACGTAGCCTTTAGCACTCTCCTGGGCAGGATGTGGAAAGGATTTTTCCAGAAGAGAAAAAGTAGTGGCTGTGGGTCTGTAATGTTTAAAATACAGGTGATGGAGTAGATGCTATAATTTTTTTAGTTTCATGTTAGAAAATATGTTACTAACACGCAGTGTTAGGTTTTTAAAATTTTGTGTTTTGGTATTTAGTATTAGTACAGACTGTACTCTGATATTAAGCCTATTTTTATATATTTGAGGACAATTAAAACACGGTTTTGAAAGGGAGACATTGTTGGGAATTTGGACCTCAGGCCAGGAATGTGTTTTCTGTGCTTATTTCAGCCTCTTTACAAGTATGCTGCCTTCAGATAAGATTTTCATATTTTATTAGATATACATAGAAGAAAATGATTAAGACTGGCTGCCCCAGAGTTCTACTTTCTTAAAAAAAAGAAAAGAAGTAATTTTTGATGGCATCTTTCCCCTTTCCAAGTACAATGATTATATCTGGTACCTATCCACTCTTAGTTTATCACATGTCAGCTCTTCTTTCAAGATTAAAGATTTTCTTCAAAGGTGAAAAATATAAGGGTCGTGTTTTGAAATTCCAAAGTGTTACTCTTTTTTTTTTTTAATTTTTATTTATTTATGATAGTCACAGAGAGAGAGAGAGAGACAGAGACAGAGACAGAGACAGAGACAGATAGGCAGAGGGAGAAGCAGGCTCCATGCACCGGGAGCCCGACGTGGGATTCGATCCCGGGTCTCCAGGATCGCGCCCTGGGCCAAAGGCAGGCGCTAAAGCACTGTGCCACCCAGGGATCCCTCAAAGTGTTACTCTTTTACAAAAATTAAGTTCCCATAAACTTTTCCAGTAAACATATGTTGTAAGGGAGTGAGGGGGTGGGGGGGCAAAGAATTCACTCCGGAAGAAGAGCACACCCTCAGCTTAGGAGACAGTGAATATGGGATGGATCCCTTATCGCATTATCCTCTAAGTGATGGAGTAATGTGTAAAGTTCCTAATTTACCATTTGTTGCGTATCTTAGCTTACACGATGGAGGATGTGACTGCAGGCAACAGAGGGCTGGTGTGTAATTTCCGATGGCCCTTTAAATTCTGGACTTGGCTTCCCTCCTGGCCGTGTGCTGCCGCTGACCTGCGTGTAGTTCTGGGCGGCCACGCTGAAGAAGGTCTCCTGAAATGTTCTGGGCTGCAGCCATTTCCTTACTGCAGATGAATAATGAATGAGCTGTGGTGAAAGCTAATGGTTCAAGATAAAAATCAGAAGCTCACTGCGAAGTGGGTAATGTTCCTTTGTCATCTCCATGGAAACTGCTATTTATCAAGACATGCTAGTATTTCAGAAGATGGTAAGGAGTAACCAGTTTCTGTAACTCTGGGTCAGGTGTTGAAGGATAGATTTCGAAACCACAGATGGAGTCCAGAATGAGTAAAGAAAAAGCCATCGGCATGCAATGGGGAAGCACTGTCAGGCCATTCTTTTAGATTTTCATAAATGGTAAAATAAATATTAAGCTGTAAGATGTGAATCAAAAAATGAGTTAATACTTTTTTCCCCCCAAGAACTTTGACTTGGCTACTGGGTGGGCTACAGAGTGAACGAGTGTCAGACATCTTCCAGGTGGCTCTTCGGGGATGCAGCAGGGAGGATTGGCACCTGTGTCAGGAATGCTGAGAGCAGCTGGCTGCACAGCACTGGTACAAAACAGTCCCCTGGCCTCGTGCATGAGTGACGCATTGCCCGTGGCCTGGGTGTGTTGTCCCCACTGCAGGCACTGATGTTAGACTGCTACTCTCACACCGGGGGCTAGTCTGATGCTGTGACTCAGCCAGTGTGTGGGGCAGGCTGGCTTAGCCGAGCCCTGAGGACAGTGGTGCCCTATCACTGATAGATGGAGAGAGGACGGGGAGACCAGGGACTCCCCTGCAGTGGGGGTGCTCCTTGGCCCTAGTAGAAAAGAAGTGGGAAACAATGCAATAAGAAATCTGGAATTGTTCAGACGTGAGTAATATATTAGAAAAGTGGCTCTGCACACTAAGCTTTTGGCCTTTGGAGCACATAGCATTGGGTTACCTAAAATCTAAGGAAAAAGAACCAAATTTTATAGACTTTGATTTCATCTCGTTCCCCCCCCCCCCCCGCAACACACACACACACACATACACACACACTTTTGGACTCATTGCTCAGGGTGAGTGAGGTGTTGACACACAGGGAACTTCTTTCCATCTGGTATGTGAAAAACCAGGGCAGTGATCCTCCTCAGGGTCATTTTAAGTATGAAAGGAGACAATGTGTGCAAAAGGGTTTAGCCCAGAGTCTAGCATCAGACTGCTATGAGTTAAAAAACAAAAGCATCTGCATAGGTCTCTACTTCCTTAGAAAGGGGGGTAGCAGAAGCAGCTCAGTTTAGTGTAGGAAGCAGCTGGACCAGACAGACTCTGCAGGAACTCACTTTGTGGAGGGAGGAGTGGTGGTGGTGCTTTGACCCTGGTCTCTCAGCGACCCGTCCAAGTCCTTCTGCGGGGCTTGGCCCAGCTGCCCAGTGTCTGGCCACCTGGAGATCTGTGTTTTTGTGGACGTGGCAGGGGCTGTTGGCTGGCCATGTGCATGCATGCCACTGCCTCTATGGACAGGTCACCATCACTATTTCGTTCTGAGCCAGTCCCCGGCTCTAACCTTTCTCTGCTCAGTTAATGTGAGCACCGGAAAGGCAAATAATTTTAAGGTTTTTCTACATAAAATATCATAGGAAAATGGAGCTTTCAAAAACCATGAAACGTTGTTAGTGCAAATGTAAAAGACTTTTTAAAAATGATTACCCAGACTACCTTGAGGCAGCAGAACTTGCCTTCCTACCATGTTTTCCTTTACTCTGTAGGTGTCTCCCCTCTCACCATGTGTCCTGTGCTCAGCACACACTGAACCTGTATTTACTGGCTGGTTTACGTACTGAAAAACCAAGAGGCAGGTCTACTTATAAATGCAACCTGTTGCTAGGGAAAGATCTTGGTCTTGGTCTGCTATTAACATCACAAGGGTCCCAGTGGTATCTGTATTTCTTCAGCACCTCCTCCCCCAACCTCTGGTCCTTTACTCATAGAAGGACAGTAGTGATCCACACAAGAAACCATCCCATGAAGCCAATCTCAGCCAAATGATAAAAAAATTGCCTTTTTTTGTGAAAGAAGTTACCAATTCTGCTTCTCTGGTATGTGCTTATGACTTTAGCTGGCTATTCAGATCTGATTAAAAGTCTGTATATAGGCTGAGATATAGCAATGAAAGCCAAATGCATACCTGTGAAAAGGTCTAACGGGAATAAACTACAGAAGGAGAGAAGGGGTCCCTTGCTCAGCAGAGTTCAGGAATAAATCAACTTCCTGGCCCTCCCTTGCCTCCTCTTGTAAAGTGGGAATCATGTACTTTATCCAGCTTCAGAGTACAGCTAGACCTTATGAACCCTTGATATCTTCTCCAGCTCTCTGATAATGATCCTTCAGATTCTTTTTACTTCTCTTTATTTTTTTTAAGTTTTTTTTTATTTATTTGGCAGAGAGAGTGTGCACAAGTAGGCACAGCAGCAGGCAGAGGGAGAGGGAGAAGCAGGGTCCCTACCGAGCAGAGAGCCCAATGTGAGGCTCAATCCCAGGACCCTGGGATCATGACTGGAGTGGAAGGCAGACACTTAGCCGACTGAGCCACCCAAGTGCTCCCTTTTACTTATCTTTAAACCTAGGCATAAATATGAATACTAATGCTTCTGTGCTGAGGATGTGAATTTCTTTCTGATATCTATTTTTTTCCATTGCAGTAGATTATTTGGGGGTCAACTATGCATTTTAAAATGAACTCTTAATTTTCTGCTAGTTGACATTGCCACATGGCCAGAGGGGAGGAAGATTCTGCAAAGGGAAGAACGGATGGCCTGACAAGGCAGCATGGATTCCAGGTGGCCCATCACAGCCAGCCTGCCTTTGAGACTGCCGCCACCAAGTCCCTGACCCCCAGGGGCCAAGGCTGCCATGCCCTCTCCTTGCAGTAACCACTTTACTGGTGGCTAGGGAGCTGTCAATTACCTTTTAGTCACTTATCACTTTGCTAATTGCAGAATAAACACCCTGAAGTCAGCTTTCTTTTACAGCCTCCTCTACTTCCCTGGTATTTATGTGTTAGCTTCTTTAGCATTACATTTCACTTATCATTTCCTAAAGACTATCTCTTCTCCCCTTTTTGTATTTTAAGTGTCTCAATTTTTTTTTTTTTTTTGAAGCAGAGAACAGGGATCAGTGTCAGGTTTTCTAAAGGGATTGCTGGTGCCACACCTGCTATTGTTGATACTCATAACCTAAAAATCCCTAAGGATGGCTAATCCTCCTTTCAGGAGGCATTGTTTCCAAGGAGAACTGGCTTATTGGCTTTCCACACCTCTCTGAAGGAACAACGGTGGAGAAAGACAACATGAAAGGGAAGTCAGCTGGCAGCAGGGCTAAATGAATCTGTATTCAGAAAGATTTCCAGATTTCCCTAATTGCTGTTTTTATTCGCAGAACTTCTATTTTAAGCACACACACTCACATGTGGATTGACAGGCACTAGCCCCAGTAATGGCTGTGTCTGTCTGTAGTGCCTGCAAGTGCTTGTTTCCATGGTGATGGATGGCACTGCAGAGGCTGGATCATGGTGCTGCTGGGACCAGGGTGCTGACACACAGGGAGGTTTCTTGTCTCTGTGTGTGTGTGTGTGTGTGTGTGCGTGTGTGCTGGGGGCGGTTGGGTGTTGTCAAGTGAGAGAGCCAAACAAGGAAGGGGCTGGGAAAGCATGATAGGTGGTGGGGGCGTTCACTGAGTAGAGTGGGTGGGGGGAGGGGTGGGGGGGAGGGATGAGGTAAGGTGACACCTGGATCAGGGGAATTCTAGAAAAAAAAGAAAAAAAGTGATACAGATGGAAAAAGCAAAAGCAAATGGAGAATGCAGAGCATTTTCCCCTTCCTTTGAAAAGGTTATGGTGGCAGAATTATCCTACGTGAAGATGGAAAAGAGAAAAATCGAATTTAGCAACCAGAGGAAGGCAGTGCAGGTGGTTTGAGTGTCTGTATTTCTGGAACTCCAGAGTCGATGGTTTGCTGTTGCTAACAGTGCAACAGGGAGAGGTGGGAAGCTGCTCTCTCACTCACTGCAGGATTAGGGGGACACATGAAGCCATTACTTCACCACGCCAACACTGTGAGACAAACAGCTGCCAAGGTAGAGAGCACCCAGAGCCGTCTCACCCTGGTCTGAGTGAATGACATGATGGCTTCATCTAGATCTCACACGGAGTATGACTGTTAATCACAGAACTTGAAAGGATATCCAAAGAATGACATTATATTAGCATTTATTTTGTGAACATTGACTGAAGCCATATCTTCAGCTAAAAGACAGACATCCACCTAGGGAACAGCAGCCAAAAGGGAACCTTCTGGGATTATTTGGCTGGTCTCTTGTTGATCTTTGAGCACCTGTTGACAACCAGTTGTGGACCAGAAGTTTTCACATAATGCTGAGATCTGCATCTCAGATCTAGGTGTAAGTGGTATCCATCCCATTTTACAGTTGAGAATATAGAGGCTCAAAGAGGTTGAGCTTTTTGCCCACAGTCAAGGAAGTCAAATCAAAAACCAAGATTTCCAGATTACAGTTCATTGTTGTTTCCTGTATTTGCTACTTCTTCTTTCCAAATCCCTAACTTTCTGATGGGAAGATTCAGGCTAAGGAATCTCCACTGACTCACCTTCGTTCCACTTATAGGTTAGGTAATGGAAGGCCTAAGAGGTGGTAACCAGGCCAAGCATGGTTTTGGCTTGGCCCCTTGGCAGTGGTATTTTCCAGGGATGAACTCTCAACCAACCTTAGAAAACAAATTCTGGAGAAGGATCTTCCCCTGTATCTCTAGACTTTTTAAGACTTTTGGACCCTACCGAAAGCTTGACAGATAAAACATATGAAAAAGCCACTCACCCTAATGAATGGACTTTGGAAACCAAACACCTCTGAATCATTTGAATCTCCCCCTAAGCACGTGATTAGCATTTAGATTTTTGAAAAATTATATTCCAAGTTTGAAGACTGATGAAAAAGCATTCACTTGTGTTGAGTCATGTATAGTGATCTTTGTTCGGTTTTGTTCATATTCACATTGTGCTTTCATTGTGGGCTCATTCTAAGTTTAAAAATTAATGGAACTTTATGAACTCTGACTTCACCAAGCTGGAATTCACTTAAATTGGTTGTCCTTATGTGGGAGGTCAGATTCCTGGTTCCTTCTTTCCCTTGTGAGAAATACTCATAGGGACCTGGGACCCACCCTAAAACTCTTCCATTCAAACCTGACATCCTTCTATGTGGTGGGTAGAATCTGGAAACCATAAGTGATTTAAATCTTAAATGTGTGATGCATTTCTGTAACTATTAAGTACTAAATCAGGGCTTTTTCCTAGAATTTCAATCCTGGAAGAGGTTGTTTGGTGTTTGTTTTGTTTTTGTTTAAGATTTCTTTATTTATTTTAGAGAGAGAGAAAGAACACGAGCAAGGAGAGGGGTCAGAGAAAGAGAGAATCCTCAAGCAGACTCCTCACTGAGTGTGGAGCCCAATGTAGGCCTCCATCCCAGGACCCTAAGATCATGACCTGAGGCAAAATCAAGATTCAGCCTCTTAACCAACTGAGCCACCCAGGCACTCCAGCCTTGGAAAGTTTTAAAAGGTCCACTTCATATCCACAAGGATGGCTCCTATCAAAGAAAACAATAGAAAATAACACGTGTTGGTGAGAACATGGAGAAATTAGAGCCCTTTTGTACTGTCGGTGGGAATACAATATGGGGCAGCTGTTATAGAAAACAGTATGACAATTGCTCAAAAAATTAAAAATTGTTTTGATACTAAAATTCATTCACTTAATTAAATTTATTCCAATCTTAGCCAGCTGTGACCAGAGAAACTCCCATTTCAAAGATTCATTCTCCACAAACCTTCTATAACTTTCTCTTTTCTCGACAAGATGCATCTCCATTCCTCATGCTTTCTTTAACCCAAAACACATATCCTTTTTTTTCCTTGTACACAGAGATATTTCCCTTATTATTTCTAGTAGCTTTAAGTATATATTAGAATTTTAACCCTAAATCCCTTAATTTTTAGTGAAAATAAAGAATTATGAACTGTCTTTTATATTAGCATTCCATAGCTTGACAAATGTAAAAATACTTTTTAGGAATTGATTTTCTCATAGTAAATTTTTCAGTATGGCACAGAACACATTCGCTAATGGACACAAACATCTTTAGTTCCTATGTAAAAGGAAGCCCGTATTCAGTAATTAATATTTTAGTATTCAATCTAATTTGGAGAAATGGTCTAGATATTTAATGACTATCCATCATTTGATTTAACTTAGCAAAACTTTAAGGCTTCAATTTACCAAAAATATTTGGGGAAACTTTTTAAAGTTTCATTTCTTTTATTCTATTACATCTATTTAGTTTACTTACTCTTAATAATTATGTTTAGATGCCCCACAAAAACTTCATGAGACATCAAAGTCAACCATTATTCTAAGTTGTTTTTCTGACTGTCAGATTTTGTTAAGGGACAACATGAGCTTATTTGACTGATAAGCCCAGGCAGAGTAAACTTTGTGTGTCTGCATTACATTTAATGCTCGTCACTCTGAAGACAGGGCCTGTTTTAACAAAGCCAAACTTAAACTGGCTTTTATTCGCCAAAGATTATCCCAGATCACGTGAACCTGAAAAGTGGTTGAGTTAGTTTCTGTTATATTTTTGAGAATTTTTATGAATACTTAATTTATATAAGTGCTTGATTTTCTTTAAGCCAATTAAATAGAGCTCTTCTACAAATTGATTTTGGCAATACTACCCAGAGATAGAAAATACAACACATTTGTAACACACACACACAGACTGACAGATGTAAGCAGACTTTATAGCTACCATACACTTAAGATTTCCCATTAGTCCAGATTCCAAATGACCTTTCCCCCTGTTTTTCTTCTGTTAAGAATTAGTTCTCTAAAGTTTTTACTTTAATGCTTACAGTCTCAAAGTCACAGAGAAGAATGCAAGTTACAAGCCTTTTTAAGATAAATAGGGGAGTTTTGGAGATTGGTAAAAAGGAATTAGGTGAACTTTGAACTGTCTCTAGAGCTGCATTTTTAGTTTTGCCAACATTTGTAAGATGAGGACAGTTGCTCTTAATTCCTCAAAGAGTTGGTTTGCAACATAAAGACATCATAGGTGGATCCATCCATAAATCCTTTTATTTAGAAGATTTTTCTTTCCTTCTGGGTCCATTTAGCTTAGAAGCCCTAAAAAACATTCCCATCAGGCCTTGAATATCAGTTTCCAGTTGGGCCAAATTTCTGTTCACAAAGTCATTAAATCCTTTCAAATATCTTTTAAGGTTTCAGCCAGAACTCACAGTAAATATTCCTGGCAGTCTTTAAAAAACTCCATGGCCCTAAGAGGCATCCACTAAGAGATTGTAAAGGTCATCACCTTCCCAAAATCCAGATTCACTCCCAAAGATAGTCAAGGGAAAGAACTGACTGTATGTTCCAGGCAAACGGAAAGCTAAGCCAAGCTCTTAGAACACAAAACAGGAAAGAAAGAAGGCAGTAACTATCCCTGAGAGATAAAGGTTCAGTAACCAGTGGGTCTGGTTATGGAAAGGAAGGAGCAGCATGAAATTTTATTTTTCTTTCCTAACTGGGCACTATGGGTAGAGGTTTGGGAGAGCTAACTCTGGTAAGAATTCTCACCCATCACTGTCTTCTGTTAGTCTTTTCAGGACCCCCTCTACAGACTCTAATTTTAATTTCAGCTTCCCTTAACAGCTTAAAGGAATAGCATAGCAGTTTACCAGAAAATCCCTCAGAATTTCAACTCTAGGAGGGGCCCTCCTTTGAAAGTAGATACATAGGTGTTTGTGAGGCATTAAGTTGGTAATTTTTGTTTATGGTCATGTAGAGGCAATTCAGAGAGAGGATTAGTAGGATGAGTACTTGAATAAAGGGGAATAGGAGGGAGCAGTAAGAGTCATGTCCATCTTATAGTCTCTTAATTTAGGTACCTCTTATCTTTAATTTTTCATTATCTTTTTGCAATGTAACTTTCATGAAGCTCTTTTTGGAATTCTGAAGATTTTTGGAAGCCTCTGCATACGTATTAAAATAGGTATCCCATTCTGTTTATTTAATTTGGGAATGCTTACTTTTAACTGCACTTCTTAAATGATCTTATCTAACTGGAACCTTCCTTCTACTGGCCATTGTCATTCCAGTGAGGGCTAGCAGCAGGGTGAGACCCAAGCTGCCAACAGAGTTCAACTCACATTTCTGTCCAGTCCACATATTTGTCTGGCCATATGTTGGAACTCCTAATCTGACTGTTACCAATACAAATTCTCAGGACAAAGAAGAAGCTGAGTAAGATTTTGCTGTTTTTGTAAATATTTATAGCTTCTAGGACCATAGTTCTTAGATATAAAATAAGCGTGTATACCAGAAATGCGGTACCAGAAAGTGATACAATTAACTCTTTAGATTTTAAGGATATTTCTTTTAGCCAAGCCTTTGGTCCTGTTGGAATCAAGCTAATACTTAAGAGTGGTATGTTCCTGGGTTGGGAATTATGCAGTGTTTTACAGAGTACCTCATCACACAGAAATTTTCTTGAGGTTGGTGGTTGACCTATTGACAGTCTAACCCATTCTGTGACCAACTTATCCTAACACAGGAGTCTTTGGGTTAGGTAATGAATGTTGTAACAACTTTTTTTTAAAGATGTGTTTATTTATTTTAGAGAAAGAGCACATGAGTATGCAAGTGGGGGAACGAGCAGAAGGAGAAAGAGAATCTCAAGCAGACTCCCCGTAGAGCATGGAGCCCAATGCTGGGCTTGATCTCATGACTCTAAGATCATGACCTGAGTTGAAACCAAGAGTCAGACGCTCAACGAACTGAGCCACCCAGGTGCCCCTGCCCCAACAGCTTTTAAATGCTCAACCTGTGCCCATCAATTTTTTAGGTTTTTTACTTCTGAGGTTCTCATTACCTAACCCAAAGACTCCTGTGTTAGGATGAGTTGGTCGCAGAATGGGTTAGATTGACACTAGGTCAACCTCAAACACATGTGCCTTAACACATCAGCAGTAACCAGTTACTGTGGCCTGGCCAAGAAAAGGCCCTGTGCTTACTCCAAAAATTCCTAACATGGAACCTGGGACTACAGAATGGATTGAACCAGCAGACCTCAACAACTGGGGACTACAGACTGACTCTAAACAAATGAGGAGCTGCAGCTGCCACTAGCAGTTCCCAATGTGGAATCTGGGGAAGGATTCCAAAGAAATGGGGAACTGCAGCCAGTAGTTCCTAATATGGAATCTCAGGGATGGAATTCCCAATCAAATGAAGAACTGTGGCCCATAGCACTAGCAGCTCACAATGGGAAGCCAGTCATTCTAAACAAATAGGGGCTGACTGGAAAGCCAGTTAGATTGGGAGCTTGAGGGATCCTGGGTGGCGCAGCGGTTTAGCACCTGCCTTTGGCTCAGGGCTCGATCCTGGAGACCCGGGATCAAATCCCACGTCGGGGTCCCGGTGCATGGAGCCTGCTTCTCCCTCTGCCTATGTCTCTGCCTCTCTCTCTCTGTGTGTGTGTGTGACTATCGTAAATAAATAAAAATTAAAAAAAAATAGATTGGGAGCTTGACACAAAGAAATCAGAGTTTACAACCAAGAGGAACTTACCCATGGCCCTCAGAAATAGCAAGAGAGGCAGAACTCAAAAAGGCATTTGCAGATACTATGCTATGCCTGTGTTTCTTGTTGCCCCAAGGGCCATCCCAATTTTGCTCCAAATCCCACTGCTGCCACCAAACCTATTAAAAAACAGGAATTCACCTGAGTAAATTTGAGGATTTAGTTAACTTTATTCAGTGATTCATGAATCAGGCAGCATCCTATCCAGCAAGTAGAAAAGAGCCCCAAGGAGCTATACAAAATAGAAGACTTTTCTGGGCAGAAGAGAGAAGGAAGAAGCAAAGAGTGGATTATGTCATCTTCCTTCAGGGGATGGGAAGGATCTATGTGGCAGATTACCTCATTGGTGCTTGCTGAAAAATTCCAGACTGACTAATTTAGACTACATTCCTATGGAAAGTTGAAACTATAGTTAGGTTAGGTATTAAGCCCTAGTTTTGTGACCTGAGCTGTAGTACAAATGACTCCATTTTGAGTTTTTTTGTTTCTTTTTAACAGCTACAATATAGATGAACCTTGTAAACATTATGCTAAGTGAAATAAGCCAGTCACAAAAAGACAAATATTTTTCCCCCACTTATATGAGGTATCTAGTGTATTCAAGTTCCAGGAGACAGAAAGTAGAACAGAGGTCACCAGGGTCAGGGGAGAATGGGGAGTCATTGTTTAATGGAAACAGGGTTTCAGTTTTGCAAGATGAGAAGTTCTGGAGATGAATCACGGTGATGGTTGCACAACAGTATGGATGTATTTAGCACTACCAACTGTACCCTTGAGAAAGGTTATGATGATAAATTTACATTATGTGTCTTTCACCAGAATTAAAAAATATATATATGTGAAGAGGTTTCTCCTATGAGTCCTAAGTATATGCGATTTCATTATATTCCCAATGGCAAACTTTCGGTTATGATAGGGTTTACCAGCATGACAAAAGAACCAGTGTGCTCCGAGCCAGCTGACTCGCTGCCAGAGTTGCTCAGAGAATCGTCCACATCTCATAGAAGAGGAAACAACTGCCCACATGTGGGTGCCTCTGTGGAGACAAAGGTCATTTTCAGCCATACTGCAGGGTAACATGTTGCAGAAACTTGCAGCTCTCCAGCTGTTAAGATTTGAATGAGGTAAATGACCATGATTGGCCTTTCACTGCCAGCATTTGTTCCCAGTGAATCATCATTTGACCGAGGAGCCAGCTCAGCAGCTTTTTGGGGAAAAAAATCAGCCCATTCCCTTTCAACCCCAACTGCTCTGAGTCAGTACTTTGGCACTGGGAGTGGAAAGCAGTAGAAATGGGTGGGCCTGTAGGGATCTAACAGGAAAGGATAACTCTGGGAACAATATCACTTATGCACGGGCTATTACGCATCTGTCAGGCAAGGGCAGTGGCTGGCTGTTCACCAGCTCTCCGCCCCTCACCCGCTGGCAGATTCTCTGGGTGTCTTATTTCTGAACCCCCTGTGAGGATCACCTGGCATCCTTTGACTTCCAGGAAGCTTCAGGGATTAGCCTTAGGTCTCCTAGATCATGGGATGAATTATCTGGCTTTTAACAGTCATTGGACAGCCTCTTGGCACTTAGTTTACAGCCCTTGGACTGCTGCTTTTTCATGGGTGAGCCTGTCTCTCAGCTGGATTGTAGTCCTCCAGGCCAGAGACATGGCTTTCCCCTCTTTGTGGCCTCTTTGCTTAGCAAAGATTGGGCATTGGGGACACTTCCATAAATTACTAAACGCTAGAGGGCTCGGAGTCCTCATTTAGAAACAGGTATAACTGCCATGTAAAGAAGGCAGTGTTATAAGGCTTAGACAAGACAGTGTGCATAAAGCTTTTAGTACTGTGCCTTGCCATCAATAAATGATGGTTAGGACTCTTACAGTATTATATGTCATAGGTGTGTATGGTGTTTGGGGGTTAACCTGACTTTACAACTCTTTTAGAAGACAATTTTATTCCTCTTCTAATTCATACCATTTTCGCTTTGTAATCACTTTGCATGAAATGGGGGCATTTAAAGGATTTAAAAAAAAAAAAAAAAAAAGCCAGCACAGAAGTCTGATGTAATAGCGCAGGTTGAGATTTGACTTTCCTGGGGTTCTAGTGACACCATGTGGACAAATATGTTATATATGTCGATCGTTCTTTCAGCGGTTTTCAAATTACATTGCATTGTTAAATGGCAAATTAGTTTGCTATGTATCATTTCTAATTTCTTCCTTCTTAATAATAACCTTGTTTTAAAGAGTAGGGTTAAAAATGGGAAATTGATTACGGAAGGATTGTATGTAGACTTAACTAAAGAGAGGAAGGGCATGATGAATCGTACAAAGCAGAAAATCAATTCTTAGATAGGCAAGTGCTTTCTTCATATCATGTCAACACAGTATCTGAAACAGATATTGATTTATTACAAATCATTAGTAACAAGTCATTAAGGTTTCATCCAGGGCCCATGGCATTCTACTTCATATTATCTACCCCAGTCCACCAATGGAGCTGGCGCTCAAGCACTCACAGAACTGTTGGCAGTGCAGTTGGCCCACCGGGTAGGGTAGGTTAGCCCTATTCCCAAAGTTGTATCTAAATTCCTTCTTCCCGCCTTCACTTTCCTTATGGGGAAGAAAAATGAACACCTCTCCGTCTCTTCTACACTCCTAGGATGCCATGTGGGTTTGGAGTTAGTCGCTGAGCATAGAACTGTACTCATGTGCTTATTATTGCTTTAGTTACTGAGGAGCAGACCCGTTTGGGTGAACTGGATTTTTCTAAACCCACTCCTTCTCAACCTCTTTTTACCTTGTCTGTACCCACGCCTGGCTCTGTGTTCCAACCTCATGGGTATTTTCTCTCCCTTGTTACTCAAGGTGCCCTGGAGAAGTGACAAGAGATAGGTCATCAGAACACTCGTGGTGATCTGTATTAAATGCATGCATTTCTAAACTTTCATCAGCAATTTTAATATTCAGTAATCAGAGCAATATGCTCAAGTTGTGAGTGTTTTGTGACACTCCTCCAATGAAGTGGGGTTTATCAGAAAGCAGTCCTCATACACATGAATCCTTTGCTTGCTCTCAGGGAACTTATTTGAAGTGGGCCGTGAGTGGCTAACATACCTTTCGTGCCTGCTAGTCCCCAGTGAAGGAGTGCAGAAGTTGTACAAAGGGAAAACTTGTCCAAGCAGCTCAACACTCTGAGGAAGACCATAATCAACTGGAATTTACAAAGAATATGGCTTTGCATCTGGTCTCTTGGTATACATGAAGTAGTTTATATATTCAGAACAGCTAATAGAATTTGAATTCATATATATTTAGGAAATAGTGTCTTATATTTGTCATTTTGTAAAGAGCTGGAGAAAGTGTGAATTCTGCAAGTGAAACTTTCAGAGTGTTACCGACACAATTCTTTAAAGAGTAATATCCAGATTGTACTAAGGATCCTTCTACAGCTGGGTTAATTGTTTTAGGACATTGCACTGATGATTTGGTCTGCTCACTGGAACCGCCTGAAAGAGTTGTTTTGTACAGTTTCCAACAAAGCCTCATTCCTAACCTAAGAAAAGTTGAGGTCCCGGGACAGCCTTTCTTATTACCATTCACGGAATTTTGCCTCAAGCTCATGGCTAAAGGTTCATCCATAACAGTGTGCAGAAGTGTCTCTGAGGTTGTGAGGGAGAGGAGATAAACGTTATGCCAGACTTGGAAAAATGCTGACAGAGGAGAGGTGTTCCAGAACTTCCTTTTGGTTTCTGACTGCTGCCACCACCCACCGGCTTAATGTATCTGTGCAGTCCTTCCTTACCCACTGGGCCCCTCCTGTCATCCTTGGATTGACCTGAACTGGGCAGGACAGCTCCTCCCTCCCTCACTGCAGCCTCCAAGCCTACCCCTTCACACTGTTCCAAAGAGAACCTTTTCTGTGTCCTCATCCTTTTGGAGTTTGGGGAAACAATTAGGTTAATTGGATAACAACTCATGCTGTAGGGTGCCACAGGGGCTCCCTGTAAGGCTGTCTCCTGTCTGTGTCATTGACAAGACAGTGTCCCAGTTAGTCTACCAGTACCACTCTGGTTGGGGAAACTTGGGGTGGAGTTATGTGGTCCCCTACAAGCTGCAGGAAGGAGCACTTTGGGTTTGAGGCTAATGTCCATTGTGAAAGTTTCCAAGTCACATCAAGTAAATGGCCACTGACTTTCAGAGTAGATAGGGAGGGCTTCCTGCCCTGGTGAGTTGGCACAAGGAGAGTGAGAAAGATTAGCCCAAATGACATTAGATGCTGGGTTTCCACTTAGCCCTTGTATGAAATCCATAAAGTGGCTTCAGTTGAGTTAGGCCAGAGCAGTGGAAAGCAAGAGAAGAAACATAGGCAGATCTGTGTGATGCTCAAACTCAGGATTTCAAAAAACAAACTCACCCTCTTGCTTATGGGTCACAGACCTCCTTTCGCTTTCTTTCCCATTTCAGAACCATATTTTTAGAAGATTTTATTTATTTATTCATGAGAGACAGGGAGAGAGAGACAAAGACAGAGACACAGGCAGAGACACAGGCAGAGGGAGAAGCAAGCTCCATGCAGGGAGCCCGACGTGGGACTCAATCCCGGGACACCAGGATCACACCCTGGGCCGAAGGCAGGTGCCAAACCGCTGAGCCACCCAGGGATCCCCCAGAACCATTTTATACTAAGCAATAGTGTCAGAGCTGTGGTACAAAATGGGGTCAGGGTAGAAGTGACAGCCAGTTCAGGAGGTGTCCCTGGCTTTACCTTTGAGTTTGTTGACGAGATAGGCTCCCTGACACTCCTTCACATACAGTGTGAAGCGAGACTTGTCTAGAAATGGTGAGTAGATATCTTGATGTGACATCCCTGAAACTCTGCACCCTGTGTCTATGGCATGCCAGGCTGGCACCGTGATAAGCTGGATGACATAGGACAGTGGGGTCTCCAGCCCCATGTAGGTCAGAACCCTTGTCTCCCCAGTCATCTCTGGCTCTCCACCATGGCTCGTATGTGTTTTTTCCTGTGTATGCCTCACTCACCCTGATCTCTGATACCTTTGTCCGCTGCCCAGTCCACACCATAAGCCCCATCTGCCCTCTTTGCTCCTGTTCATGGCTGGGAAATAGTTAATGGTGGAGACTGATGCTTTTCAAAGATGTGGTTTTCAACCAGAGTTGACTTGAAATATGCCCTTAACCAGTCTTTGGTCATGGAACACTTCATAAGGATTGAGACCCCTGGAGTCAGACTGATGTGATCATACACAGGTTCTGTGTCCTTGCAGACATTCCACAACGTCTCCCTCACCTCCTTGCTGCGGACCAAGGATGGCAATGACACCTGCCTCCTAGGGCTGTTGATTTAAATTAGTTAATTACGCTAAAGTTCTTATCTCCATGCCTGGTGTATTCGTGAGCTTGGGCAACGGAACAAAGTACCAGAGACTGGGAATTTATTTATTTTTATTTATTTATCTGAGAGAGAGTGTGTGAGCAAGAGAGAGCATGAACAGGGGAAGGGGCAGAGGGAGAGGGAGAAACAAGCTCCCCTCTGAGCAGGGAGTCTGATGTGGGGCTTGATCCCAAGACCCCAGGATCATGACCTGAGCCGAAGGCAAACACTTAACTAACAGCCACCCAGGCACCCCGAGACTAAGAATTTATATTCTCATAGTTGTGGAGGCTAGAAGTCCCAGATCAAGGCGTTGGCAGGGTTGGTCTCTTCTGAGACCCCTCTTCTTGGCTAGAAGATGGTTGTCTTGTCTCTCTGTCTATACAAGATCTTCCCTCTGTCTGTCTGTCCAAATTTACTCTTCTCATAAGAACACAAGTCAGATTGGATTAGAGTCCACCCTAATGACCTTATTTTAAGCACCTTCTCTTTGTCAAGCTTTGGGTGAAGTGTGGGGGACACAAAGATGCCTATTCACAGTCCAAGACATAGAAGGAGAGAGGTCTGTGCTCTGACAGAGAAGAGCCTGGTGAGCCCTGTAGGAGACATGGGCACATCTAGTCCAATCAGGGAGTGGCAGAGGTGTTGGGGAGAACTTTCCAGAAGAGATTCTTGTGTCTAGAAGGATTAGGTGGGTCCTGAGCATGAGGGGAGTTCTTTTCTGCAAGCAAGTGGACTTGGGTTCCTCTGCGTGGGCAGAGTTTTCTTTCTTCCCATTTAATCCTCAGCTCACTGGACTGTGCATGTGCCATTCCATTGAAGGGATATTCGTGGGGTCACAGTGGACCCAACTATGTAATCCAGGGGATTTGTTGCATTTTTGTCTTGCTTGACCATATCTCCTTCTAGCATCTCTTCTCCCTTGGCACCACACCCATCTGGCTGTCCTCAACCCTTTCACATCTTTCTTTTTCTGTGTTCTTCGTGGATATTTTGGGAGCTGATGTGGGCAAGTGGATTAGTAATGATATTACCAAAAGGTGGGGAAGAGCAGGCACTGGGTGGTGGGAAAACTCATGCATTTGTTCAGTTTGGGGACTGTGAGTTCCATGACTGATGATGTTTCATGGACAGAAGAGAGAGGGAAGGGGTCAGACCTACAGGAGAAGGTGGAAGGTTATCAATATACAGGATGTATTTGAACCACCACTCAGCCTCCTTTTACTTTGTCCCTTATGCCTAATTCACCACATAGTTCTTTTGTTTTTGCACTCTGGCCATCTTTTAAAGCTTCTTTCTCATTTCCATCTTCACAGCAGTATTCATCATTGCTTCTTTCCCAAATCTGTTTCAGTGGTGCCCCCTCCCAACTTCCCACCCCTGTCTCCCTGATGCCTTTCTAACATGCTGCAGGCTGCTGGTCACTTCTTTGTGTTTGGCAACCTACAGTGACTCCACAATCCACACCATATTAAGGAAGAATGCCTCTCCTAGTCTTTCATGAACCTTTATAATCTGGCCCCATCCTAATTATGTGCTTGTAAATTCCTTAGGAATATTTATTGAGCACTCTGTGTGTAGCTCTGAACATAAGGCCTTCCTCTCTTTCTCTCTCTGTCTTCTGCCTTCCTTGTTTCTCTCACTCCCTGTCTAAACACACACACACACACACACACACAGAAGCTAAGCACTTAGTAGGCAGTCAGTACATATCCAAGGGTTGATGGATTTGTGTAATTGAGAATCGATATGGAGGAAGAATTTGCTGAAAAGTGTTTGGGAAGCACATAAAAATCTTAAGGGAAGGAAAGGGGAGAGAAATGTGGGCAGGAGTGGGCTAGAGCTGTGCTGGTGTCGAACCAAGTAGAGAGCAAAGACTGTAGAAATACTTGAGCAGTGGGAAAGAGATAGGAATCCAAGTCTGTGGTCAGCAGTCTGTGGATGAGAATTTTAATAATGTGGATGAAAAAGAAGAAGCTCCTGGGAGTGCAGTAAGGAAGAACTGAAAGGATTTAGTCTAGACATTGAAAGGAAGTCCAAGGTAGGACTATTATTAGAAGATAGGAGTAGTTTGTACCTTGATCGCTGTCCTGCCAAATGGAAACAAAACCCAAGGATGGGATTTCGTCCCTGCATTGTGTTAGCAGCTCCAGAACCCAGCATTGGGCCCCTGGGAGGGTTCCCTCATTGTGAAGTCTTGATCAAAGCACACGTCTCCTCCTGTCTCCTCACCTGTCATGGGACTTTCACCAAGCTCTGAGCCTCTGCTTCACTGTCATGTCATTCAGCAAGTGCATGTGTACGTATTGTTCCTAATGGTAGAGCTCCCATCTGGGGTCCAGGGAACCCCCTTTGGATTCTTTCTCTCTCTCTTAGTGCTCCAGCTACATGGAATCAGTTGATTATTCTCTGCCTGCCTCATTTGTAGCACAACAATGGTGCATAGGGTAGAAATCCTATCACTTCATTTGGCTCTCTGAGCTACATGATGCCAAACAGCTGGATTTGACCCACTTTTTAACTGAACTGAGTGTATTCCTGGCGCTTTTGCTTTGCTTTACCAGGTATATTTCCTTAGTGAGAATATAAATTTTTTCTCTATGACTTGGGCCCTCTTTCCTTGTAGTTCCATTTCCGTGGTCTGGAAGGTTCCTATACTGCCCAGTCTGATCTCTGCTCTTTCACTGCCCTGTATGTGGCCTGAGGCCCATCAGTGACATTGGGGGCCCTGAAATGGTGCTACCCTTCTTGCTTCTCTCCTTTGCCCGTTCTCCTCTAGCCAAAATATCTGTGAAATTAACCACGTGTATCCTTTGGAGAAAAATTAGAAGCAGGATTGTCTAGGAAATTCCTACCTTTCAAAAAATGCAAATACCATTAGAGGCCTGTTCACACCCTAAAGAAAAGTAAACGGCCTTCAAATATGGGAATGTGTTGGGGATCCCTGGGTGGCGCAGCGGTCTGGCGCCTACCTTTGGCCCAGGGCGCGATCCTGGAGACCCGGGATCGAATCCCACGTCGGGCTCCCGGTGCATGGAGCCTGCTTCTCCCTCCTCCTATATCTCTGCCTCTCTCTCTCTCTCTCTCTCTCTCTCTCTCTCTGTCTATCATAAATAAATAAATAAATCTTTAAAAAAAAAAAACAAATATGGGAATGTGGGTCATTTTAATCTGATGTTGCTCTCAACTAATTTCTGGCAGAGTCCATGGGTGAAAATTCTCTTTATTCACCAGGAAGATGAGCAAAACTTAGGAAAGCTAAGCAGTTTTAAAGAAAACAAAAATGAGGAGCTTGGTCCCCTGAAGGAAAAGAGAAAGGAGGTCTTTAGGTGAGGGATGGGAGGAGAGGTGGGAGGAAGGATGGAAAGAAGATGGGGATGGGAGGAGGAGGGGAGGGAGTTGGAGAGAAAATGGGGGATGGGAGGAGGGGAGAGAGGAGGAATGGGAAGAAGATGGGTGAGACAGGTCTCAAACTGATTTTGCTTGTGTCACACCTGAGTGAGTGTGTGTTGGGTGGAGGCAAACACTTCTGCAGCAAAGAGGGACCCCAGTGAGGAGATATGCAGGCTTTGGTGCACAGACTGTGTCTGCCATCTGGGGCTGCTGCCCTACATTACCACAAACTTGGCTTAAAACAAGAGAAATTCATTCTCTTGCAAATTAGAGGCCAGAAGTCTGAAATCAAGATGGCAATAGGGCCGCGCTTTCTCCAAAGGCTCTAGAAGAGAATTCTTCTTGCCTCTTCCAGGTTCTGGTGACTGTAAGCATTCCTTGGCTTGTGGACACATCACTCCCCTCTCTGCCTCTGTCTTCCTTTGCCCTCCCCTCTCTGTCTTCTCTTCTGTCACTTATAAGGATATCTGTCACTGGACTCAGTTAATTCAGAGGGATCTAATTTCGAGAGATCCATAAGGTGTCTAAATAGTGTCATATGAACAGTCTGGGGGTTAGGACTGGGACATATCTTTTGGGGGGCCACCATTCAACCCACTACACATGCCACACCAACGTGATCATGGCTTCAGATACTCAGATTATGTGTCCCAAATGTTGATTCCGAAACTAGTCTCCTTACAGGTGTAGGAGAGGTGAAACTTGCTTGAGGCACTGGTCTCCTGTTACATGGTGGGATGATTTCCCCAGTTTCATTTTCTGTTAACTTGCACTGTTTTACTGTAGACCCAGAGAGATTTAACCTGGAGCGTTTGCTTTGTTTTGAACTGGTGAGGACTGTTTTGTTTCTTGTTGGCTGACTGGTTGGTTAAGATGGCCGGTGGAAGAAGGTCAGGGTTTAGAGAGTCTGTACCATTTTGAAAAAAACCTTTTCGGCAGGATCCACGGAAGGGCAATTATTTGCAGAGATGTCCTCTGGGCTTGATGTAAGGTGGTGTTTTTCCCTTTTCTTATTTTACTCTTATTCTGCCTTAGAAAGGAAGGCCAAGAATATGTAATCTATTGAAGAAATAATGTATGAATCAGAAATCCGATGTGGCACTACCCCCATTTGCAACCCACCTGTGTGAGAGAAGCATTTCAGCTGTCCCCTATTATAATTGACTTTCAGAGCAGGTCTAATAGATCGACAGCCTTGTGGGCCATAGTATAATGCCCTCATTTTATGTTCAGTGTGGTCAGCTATTACTGTTAATTTGACTTTCTACCAAATACTGTAGATGATGGTTATTGTAAACAGGAGCAGCCTTATCTGGTGTTCAGGGAAGGGAAGCAAGAGGAAAATCTGCCAGAGGAAGCTGTTTGAACAAAGGTGCTCTTTTGCAGACGGCTTAGGGCCCCAACCTCCCCCTAGGGGAGCTATATCCCTACTTCTTTCCTTTCACACTGACCCTTTCCAGCCCAGTGGTGGGGGAACCTCCATGAGAACTGTGGAAGGTGTTCATCAAATTTATTGCCTGGTGCCTTAAAAAGGGAAGGATGCTTTTGCTTTTGAGATTTAAACAGAAGTGTTTCATTCCCTCCAACTGGGAGTAAATATTTCACAAAACTTTAACAACTATGATCTTTGTATTAGGACTTACTCTGAGCTATGACTATGGTTCTGGAATTGTTTTTGAGGTCAAGGTTTTACATTCTTCAGAATTTTCTTGCCCATATCTGAGAGCAATGTTGCATTATCACTCAATTTTCATATGGTTAGGTATTTGCTCTGTCAAGTTATATCATTTAGACTTGTGGAAATTGTAAGCATCTGTTTTCCTTCTTTTTTCAGACTCATATTTTAATGTAAGATGACTCATCTCTTAGAGAAGTGTAGGGAGGTACAGATCAAGTTACGACTTAACTGCTCACCCACCTTGGCCAAGACCAGAGGTCATGTGGTTTAGCAGACTTCCAAAGTAGCATGTGGGTGCACAGCTTTCTGGTTCTGTTTATTAGAGATCACACTTGAAAAAAAATACTCAGACTATTATTCATATGTCTTAATAATTTTGAAAGTGTCGATTATTGATCCAAGATTGTGCCCACTAAAATTTTCCTTTTATGGGTCTCTGATGGCAGAACTGAAATATAGTTTGACTAAACATGAAACAAAAACTTATAGTACAAAAATTATTTATGAGAGGGACACCTGGGTGGCTCAGCAGTTGCACATCTGCCTTTGGTTCAGGGCGTGATCCCAGAATCTGGGATCGAGTCCCACATCGGGCTCCTTGAGGGAGGCCTGCTCCCTCCTCTGCCTGTGTCTCTGCCTCTTTCTCGGTGTGTGTGTGTGTGTGTGTGTGTGTGTGTGTGTGTGTGTCTCATGAATAAATAAATAGAAATATTCTTTAAAATTATTTATGAGAGAAAGAGAGAGAATAGTGAGTGCGGAGAAGGGGTGAGGACGGAAAGAACCTGTCTCGAAGTAGGTCCAAACTTATGTCCAACTCTCTACCTCCTGGCTGGCCTTCAGTTACCCATCCTGAAAAGTCCTCGAGCCCACCCCAGGGTGAGTGGCAATCCATTCTGGAGCCCTTGTTTTTTAAAAAAAAAAAAACAAAAACAAAAAACAAGGCTCAAACCTCAGAGAAGTGGTTGTGGTCCTCTGTGCCTAAGGGTCCTTCAGTGAGCTGGTCAACCAGCTGATCCCAGCCCTGCCCAACATGGTTCCTTAGCAACATGATGCACAAGAAATTGACATTATCCAGGAATCCACAGTAAACTCTGATACACCTTTTAGAGAATCTGTGACTGGAAGAAGCTGTATAATTGCATGGCTGTGGGGAGTTGGAGTTGACTCAGGGACAGCCAGAATTAGCTCTGGGCCATGAAGTGTCTTCTCACCTCCTTCCAAATTGTCCTCACTTTACCTTGTTGCCTGGGAACCTTTCATGGTGAAATATGTGCTTAGCTTCATAAGCTTCCTTTTCTAAAAGTACTGACACTGGAGGGGATTGAGGGGCAGGAGAACAGGAACATTCACATTTAGGAGAGATGTTTCCAGTCAGTTTTCTTCCCTCCCTTCTTAATTGAGAGGTGACAGAGGGAAGGCCCAGGAATATCACGTGGGCTGAGCCAGGGCAATGGGAGTGCTGCTAGGCCAACAGGCACTGGAAGAGAGGTATGGGTGGCCAGGGGTTGACAGAGCCTATAAAAGAAGAGCCTCTCAGCTGCGCGTGTCAGAGCTTTGTAAGCCCCAGCTCCAGAAGATGAGGAAGGTTCTGTAGATCTCTGTCCTCTCCTAGAGGATTACTTTCCTATCCCCAGAGCATGGATCGGTTCTTGTGGTGAATTCACAGACTTGGATTCTAAGGGGCTTTGAGGTGACCCTGATGCCTCCATGAAAATGTGATCTGTTGTTTAGCAGGGCTGCAGCTCAGAGTATGCCATCAGGGTATGCAGGGTATGCCTAATGTTCACTTAATTGTCCAGTATCGTAAGATGCAGGAGCAGGATCCCACCCACGTTAGCTCATGCAACTTGGAGCTTATTAAGACACTGAGAAATCACTTAGAACACAACTCTGGAGTTGTGGGCTGGCACCAGGGGTCTGGCACTGAGAACTAGTCACAGAAATCACACTCTGTGTTTTCTCTCTGCTCTTCTCTCCTCCCCACTTCCCTGCCCACACTCCTCTCCCATATCGCCTCCCCTTCCCATTCTTTCCCTCTTCCCATTCTTGTGTTCATTCTCCTCCCTTCCATCTCCACTCCTGGGTTACAGGTGCTATGGATCAGCCCTGTGATTCAGCACCTCGGTGGTCACATTCTGAATTAAGGAGATGCTGACACCAGGGTTGGAAAGCTGTAGAATTAGATAAAACAACACAGTGCCCTTGATCACACTGGAAACTCAGTCAAGGCTGCCTCCTGTCCTTCCTGTAAGACCTTTGAGGGAGAAAAGCACAAGTAAGTCCTTGCTGGACGTAACCACTATTTTGTCCAACACGAGAGTGTACTAATGTTTTCTTGGAAGCCAATATTTTCTTATTTTGGTAAAATACACATAACATAAAATTCACAGTTTTAACCATTTTTAAGTGTACAGTTTAGTGACATTAAGTACTTTCACATGATTATGTAACCAGCACCACCACCCATCTTGAGAACTTTTTCATCTTCTCCAACCGAAATTCTGTACCCATTAAACAGTAGCTGTGTATTCCCTTCTCCCAACCTCTGGAACTGCCACCATTCTACTTTCTACCTCTAGGAATTTGACTATTCTGGTTACCTCATATAAGTGGAACCATACGATCTTTAGGATTTTGTAACTGGTTTATTTTACTTAGCATAATGTCTTCAAGGCTCATCCACGTTGTAGCACGTGACAGTCTTCCCTCTCTAAGACTGATTATACTCCACTGTATCGATATACCACATTTGTTTGTTCATTCTTTTGTTGATGGACACTTGGGTTACTTCTGCCTTTTGACTGCTGTGAATAATGGGTGTGTCCATAAGTGTACAAATATCTTGTCAAGTCTCTACTTTCACTTCTTTTGAGTAGACACCCAGAAGTGGAATTGCTGATCATATGGTAATTCTATGTTTGAATGTGGGGAGAACCTCCATACTGTTTTCCACCAGGGCTGTACCATTCTACATTCCCACAGGTAATGCACCCCTAAAAGTGGACAGGGCCTAAAAAAACAGGAATTAAGTGTGGATTGATTCTCAGTGGCTTCCAGTTGGTCCTTACAGAAAAAGAAAACAACATGGTTTTTTAACTAGTCCTTAGCTGCTCACAAATGAACTTTTTTCTTCAAGGGAGGACATTTTAAGGTTTCAGTGAATAGGATTCTTTTTCTGTGCTTTGCACAGCAACTGGTAAACCAAGATATATATATATATATATGTGTGTGTGTATATATATATATATATATATACATATATATATATTACCCACTAAGATATGGTAAACTAATGTATCTATATATACTAAGATATATATGTGTATATATATATATATACATGTCCACAAACATATATATGTGTGTGTGTGTGTGTGTGTGTGTATATATTTAAATGTTGGGCAGCCCGGGTGGCTCAGCAGTTTGGCGCTGCCTTCAGCCCAGGGCGTGATCCTGGCTCCCTGCATGGAGCCTGCTCCTCCCTCTGCCTGTGTCTCTGCCTCTCTCTCTCTGCATGTGTGTGTGAAAAATAAATAAAATCTTAAAATATATATATATATATATATTTATATATATATATATAAACGTTGATCATCACTTACAACCAAATGAATAAAATTTGGTTAGAGAAGAGCATGTCAGTATCACATGGAATTAGGGCCATGTATACCCAGTACAGAAACTCCAGGTGCTGGTGTTAATTCAATTAAATTTGTGTCAGAGTAAAGAAATAGTGCCACCGGGATCCCTGGGTGGCTCAGTGGTTTAGCACCTGCCTTCGGCCTGGGGCGTGATCCTGGAGACCGGGGATCGAGTCCCGTGTCAGGCTCCCTGCGTGGAGCCTGCTTCTCCCTCTGCCTGTCTCTCTCTCTCTGTCTCTTCTCATGAATAAATAAATAAAATCTTAAAAAAAAAAATAGTGGCACTGCTGGATCAACTGGTCATACAGATACAAACGGCCAGCACTCACCTAGCCTGGATCATTGGCTCGAGCAGAGTAGCAAGGTATTGGCATCTACAGGAATATTCCTACAATGCTCGCTAGAAGACAGTTGTGTGTATTTATTTTTAAAAATTTTTAGCACCATGAATGACACATTCGTGAAATAACCTACCCTGTGTTGAGGAGACTGCTAGATTTAGAATGATTAACGAACTGCACTGGTAACCTAAGACCTGGTATGTGATATAAAGGAACTTGCTGATTTCATATCAAAGTAACCAGAGTTGTGACTTATATTAGAGGTTAACACATTTTCTCTGGAAAATAGTCAGATAGAAGATACCTTACGCTTTCTGAGCCATTTGGTTTCTGAGATAGCTACTGATTCCACCATCGTAGCGCAAAATCAGCCATAGACTATAGGGAAGCCAGTGAGCTTGCCTATGTTCCAATAAAACTTTATTCATGAACACCTAACTCTGAAATGCGCCTAACACAAAATGTTATTCTTCTTTTGATTTTTTTTTTCAATTCCTTTAAAATGAAAAAACCATTCTTAGTTCCTGGACTCTATAAAAACAGGCAGCTGGGACAGATTTGCCCATAAGTCTCAGTTTACAAAAACCCCTTGGAAGTCATAAGAATGTTTATTTTTGATGCTCACTTTTTTGTAGGTTTAGAAAAACTTGGATGCAAAAAAACATTAAAAAGTATGTTCTGGCAAGTCATTAATGAAGATTTAAACTTATGATATGAAGACAAATATTTCCAGCCACATGCCTCAGTGTAATTTGGTTAGCTGCATTTAATAGCTTCAAGGAGGCAGAGATTTAGGTAGCAAAGTGAACGTGCCAAATAGGAGAGCAATGTGGAGAGTTTTAAAACTGTGGCACTGTCTATGAATTCTTAAATCATGCATTCATACAATTTGTATGTTCATTTCCTCTTTTATAAAATGTTTGCTCCTGGAATTCTTATAGTTTCATTGTTAGTGAAAGTGGTTTCTTTCTTTTTTTTTTTTTCACAACCCTATATTATAAATTCTCAAAACCTGCCACTTCACAGCATTATTCCTTTGAATGTCTTTAATTCTGTAATTTTACACGTCCCCTTATATTCTAAATTTAATTCATTTTCAGAAGTTCTGTATGGAAAAGGGCCCGTAATAATTCATGATTATTCCCAATTATCTTTTTATAATTTAATGCAAGAGAATTTTACTGCATTTTAAAAAGTATCTCTTAATTTAAAAAAAAGACTGTTTTCCCAAGTTTAACTTTATAAAATAGTAGCCATAATTTAACTATTTCATGGTTCTAGAAGTATTTTCATATCTTAAAAAAATAAAGGATTTTCCCAAGATGTTATAATCCTGCAGTGATAATTTAACTATTTCATGGTTCTAGAAACACTTGGAACATTGAAGTTTTAAGGTTATCATTGACTAGAATATGCCAAATATTTAGTAATAACCTTTCACTTCTCAGCGTAAAATCAGTGCTTTACAATCACAGTCTTCATATTCATAAAACATGCCCCAAACAAAGCTTTCTATTGATATTCTACCTTACCAGAGCATTAGATAAGAGCATATAATAAATTGTAAAATCAATGATATTTTCATTGTTACCCACTAGTCTAACTATAGAGGCCCCTCAATGTGGTAATAAACATGAATTTAATCTTTAGGACCTTGGGCCTGGTAGACTTGTGATAAACATTCATTTGCCTCCCCAGTTTGTCTATTGCGTGTGGTCCTTTCTAAGTCATGAATTGACAGAGCTAAAAGAGGTATTGCTGCCACTCATTTAGTATAATCCCTCTTTAGAGAAAACAAGAGGGCACTCAAGAGACATCAGGATCTCACAAGAGTGATTTTGAGTCAAGATTATGACAATCCAGTTCTGATTCCCTGTAGTCTAGGGTCCTGCCTGTTACCCACTTGTTCTTGGGGAATTTTCAGGACTAGTTCTTTCCCTGCTTCTATTTTAGAAGTCAAGGAGACATCCCATAAAGGCTTTTCTGCTCTTAATACTCTACCCTGTATATATTTTGTAAAATAACTGGCCAACCACGAACAAAGCAGAAAAGACAAAGAGAAAATAAGAGTCTAGATAACCCAGAGTCTGCACAACTCTCCTACAATGAAGAATTGGTCGTTATGGCGTAAAAGCTAACTGGCATAAATGGCAGTTAAAAATAAAAATCATGGAATAAAAATCATGTGTTTGCCTTTCTTTCAGGTTAGTACAACATCTATAATATTTGAATAAAGTGTTCTAGGCTTCAGAATTTGTCTCTAAAATGCTCTAGAACTTAACAATAGGACAATGAAGCCACTAACAGCTGATGCTACTAAAAAAATCCTCAGGTTAAAGTTTAACAAGAATGTTATGCTTTGAACCTTCCTTCTTAATCCTTTTGGTTAAAACGAGATGAATGTGTTTCATGGAAAATTTTTATGTTACTCCATATCTTTGGGTGCATGAAGGATATACACCTGTATTGTTTTGCTAGAGCTGCTGTAACAAAGTACCACAAAGTGGGGTGATTAAACAACTGGAATTTATTGTCTCATAATTCTGGAGGCCAGAAGTCTAAAATCAGGTTAATGAAGGATTAACAGGATTGACTGATTAGCAGGATTGATTCTTTCTGAGGGCTGTGAAGGAGAATCTGTCCCATGCCTGCTTCTGGTTTCTGGTGCTTTGCTGGCAATCTTTGGCATTCTTTGACCTCTAGAAGCATCACCCTGATCTCTGCCTTCATCATCACATGATGTGCTTCCTGTGTGCATGTCCATCTCCAAACATCCCCTTCTTATAAGGCCAACAGATTAGATTAGAGGCCCACCCCATTCCAGCATGACCTCGTCTTAACTAATTATGTCTGCAAAGACCATAATTTCCAAATAAGGTCACATTTTGAGGTACTGGGAATTAGGATTCCGACATATGAGTTTGGGGGGGAGGCACAGCTTAAACCATAGCAACACCCCTCACTGAAATACTGTTATAAAACAGTTACTCTCTTCTCTATAAAGTTTCATACAGAGACATTTCTTGAGCTCAAAAAATATTGTTAACAGTTCATATGTTTGGACACTGAAGGGCAGTATAACACTACAAATAATACAAGAAGTTTCCAGCCCAGTTACTGTAGAAATTAAATTATGATGCTTTATAGTAGCATGGTTGTTGTATATGGTGATTTTAACCTTATTTATATCAATGAGACCTAATAATGGGGGAGATTTCAAACCTGAAGTTGTCTAAATGACACACAAGGAGAGAAGCTCAATGTTGAGATTCCCGTTGAACGGTTATGCCTCTTTTATGGTTTTAAAGCTGTAAGTGGCTGCTCATCATGGCAGTTCATACTTAGATTTCATTTCCCTTAACATCAAGGAAATTGTGATTGGCATGGACAAATGTTTCAGCATGGAGGGGATGTTTAGTCATCTACTTGTCAGGCACTTGAATAAGATTTTTTCAGGGGATGTAAGGAGATAGCTTATATTAATAGAGTTATTGCGTTGTATTCTTCACATATGAAAGAAAAATGGATAATACACGGAAAGAAAATGTTATTTTCATGCACTTTGATTAGTGTTGATTGCAATTCTAATGTCTTACGGTTGTCTAAAGTCTGACAGCAGTAAGATGGAATAATTTTCATCAGAAAGGCAGTGCAGGAGAAGACAAACAGGAAACTGCTGATTTATTCTGCCTTCCATTCTGTGATCATTGACTTTTCTGAGTGTGATCTTGGAAGTTTATGCTTCAGCAACATTAACTTAAGGCCTTTCATTACTGTTTTTTGCCTTTCATTACTAAACAGTTCCTCTCCCTGACACCCGTCGATACATTATCTCAACAAATTCTTTCTGCCATCCTGGGAGGTGGATACAATATTATCTTCATTCTCTCTATGAAGAAAAGGAGGTTTCCAATTGATTCACCCAGTTGGTAATTAATGGAATTAAGTTTTAAACGTGACTTTCTCTGATTCCAGTGCTACTATGCAAAACTTTTCAAGGCCACTATTGCCATTGAGAGCTTTATTGTATGCGGTCTATATTGGTGCATTGTTAAATGAAAGCTAGAACATTAGAGAATGTAAACATGAGTGTTCTTGTCCAAATATTGAGAGAATCTCCCTGTGCTAGGTAGATGTCCCCTGTAAAAATGAGCCTAACCCTTTATATGCCCTTAAAGATATTCTGAGTTAATAATCATCACACATTGAGAGAAGGCCAGCAGTAATATTAGACAAGTTTGTGAAAGGAAGGAAGAATCATGTCAAATTACTCCTGACTTGTGAGAAACCTAGTAAGTAAAAACTAGCCATTAGATGTTATTTGTGAGCCGCCGCCGCCGTGCTGTGGCGCCTGCTGAGGGAGCACCAGGCCAAGCAGAGGGGACGCAAGAAGCTGCAGGAGAAGAGGAGGCGGGAGGCCATCCCTGCAGCGACCTGCCTCACCGAAGCGCTGCTGCATCACCTCAGTGTGGGCGTGGCCCAGGCTCCATGAACCAGAGAAGCTGGACCACGAGGCGAAGACCCTACACGTCTAGGCTGCCCAGTTTGCCAAGCAGACAGGCCAGTGGGTCGGGATGGTGGAGAACTTCAATCAGGCACTCAAGGAAATCGGGGATGTGGAGAACTGGGCTCGGAGCATCGAGCTGGACATGCGCACCATTGCCACCGCCCTGGAATATGTGTACAAAGGGCAGCTGCAGGCCGCCCCCTCCTAGCCCCTCTTCCATTCCCCTTCCCCCCACCCCGTCCCTCCTACCTGGGGGAAGCTGATAGGCCAAGAATAAAACACAACCCCCCCCCTTCCAAGAAAGAAGTTATTCGTGAAAATGCTTGAGTTTCTCCTCTCACTCTGATGTGCTAGGCCCCAAATCGATTTCCCTAGATGGTTGAGTTTTATTTACTCTGCTCCCTTCCAACGAGTGCTAACATTTCTAATAATTTTTAGTAGCCATGGTTGTTTTTCATAATTGGGCAGAGCAGATGTGATAAAAAAGAAAATTACTGCTTATGATTGATTTTCATTTTTTTTAAGAAGAGACCTTTCATTTTTATGATGAAGCCAGTAGCTATTAAAACCACCATTAGACCTTGTAGACAGGAGTTGCCATAAGGGGTGGGAGAGAGAAGTGAACTGTGCTTCTGCTCTTTATTACAGGGAGTTAATTTGGTTCCGTCTCTACTGAGCTGGTAACATTTGCTCTGAAATTTCATGTTACTGATTCTCCATGCTATTTCACTCCTCTTCTCTCCCGGGAAGGGGAAAGGGAGGGTAGAAGAGAGGAAGGACACAAAAAACAAGTTCAGTCGACAAATCTACCCTTTTCCCAGGACACCTGTATAAGCAAGCACATGTGTTGGGTCTTGACCATGTCCTACCCTATGTTCAGAAATTCTAGCAATCGGGGTCTGTTGGGAAGCCTCATTGCCTTCCTTGCGACTTTGGCACAGCCATGGTGACCCGCCTTGTGCACATTAACCATTGCTAATGGCCACTTAGTGGGAAATTCTGCCCCAGAGATTGCAAACTGCCTGCCCATGGGTCGAATCCAGGACACAGGTGTGTTTTATTTGGAGTGCACAGTGCTTTTTTTAAGAAAGAAAAAATAAAAGAATTTATTGCCAACTTTCAAAAATCAGGGACTTTTAAATGAAAATCTGATTTCACTTTTTCTTAAAAACTCAATCAGTCTAGCAGCCCTGGCCTTACTTTGATGCATGACAAGTGTCAAGGTGCTGCCCTTAGGAGAAGGGAGGGTTCTAGTTTATTATTACCAGTTTCCTATTGTCTGCCTATGTTAATTACCATTTATCACCCCATTTGCACTGTGTTTTATTATGCCTGGCCCACTTCACTGTTTGTATTACCTTCCAGGCCTCTGTAAGCATTTGAAGTCCTTATGCTTTATACACATAGCTCATGCATTGTGGGGAAATGGCAACCAGACCTGTTATTCACTCAACTCTAAATTTAGATTAAAAAAGAATTATGGAAACTCTAATATACATGGTATAAGATGAAGACAAAGAAGAAATACTGGCCTAGAGTGTTTTGGTCACCATATATAATTTTCTAAAAGACCATTGAGTAAGGAATATCTCCAAGTATGTATTCATGGTTGTACACACATATCAACATTTATTTATAAAAACCATATTTTAAACCAAGCCTTCATTTTGGACTGTAAAATTTTTTATCTTACCACTGCCAATCTCTGTCTCTCAGCCTTTTCTTAGCTGTGCTTGAATCTTAATACAACTATGAAAAAATGGTATCTTATTCAAACTATTCCAGAGAATGTTTTTATTGGCAATTTTAAAAGCTGACTTACTCTGAAGGACATTTTTGGAAGGAGTACTTTACTCCAGTAATATTTTTAATGCTATATAAATGTTTTTATTAGCTACATTTGAGTTTGGGTAAAAAAAGAAAAAAGCAATTTTTCACTTAATAGTTTTAGAATGTAATTTTAGGTTGCATTTGTACTAAATACTACTGGAATCATTATTCTCAATTAGAAATGGTTAACCATCTTATGAGTAGAACACTGACCAATACTGAACCCACACAAGACAAAAGGCTCTGTCCTCAGCTTATTTAAGGAGGGGGGAAAAACTTCCAAAACTGTATGAGAGCTCCGACCATGGAGGTGGTGATGTTGATGATGGCAGTGGTGCTGATGGTTAGGAGACAATGCTGATGCTCATGGTAGTGATGGTGATAATAGTAACAATCATTTTGGTGATTTTAGCTTTACGGTATTATCATTAGAAAACATCATTTGGGGCACCTGGGTGGCTCAATGGTTGAGCATCTGCCTTTGGCTCAAGGCGTGATCCCGGAGTCCTGGGATCAAGTTCCACATCAGGCTCCCTGCGAGGAACCTGCTTCTCCCTCTGCCTACGTCTCTGCCTTCTCCCTGGGTCTCTCGTGAATAAATAAATAAAATCTTTTTAAAAAAACAAAAAACATCATTTACTTGAGGAGACTAGTTTGAATCAAATTAAAAATCTCTTTTAATGTTAAGCCATTTATCGAGGCAAGTAGATTAGAAATAGAAGTAGAAATATTTAAAGCAACCAATTCCATACTTCAATATCAAGCAACATTTACTAATGTTCCTGGCAGACACATACTTCCATAGCTTTAGGAATATCATTTGTTTGCCTGCAACCTTAAGCAACAAGCCAGTATGCAAGAATATAAAAGACAGAAGGATTGTCTTTATGGTTTTAGCCCTCACACAGATACCAATTCTTTGGATTGTGATTTTTCTTATGAAACGTTTTAAAAATCAGGATTCACTAAAGGGTCCTTGTGAGGAATCAGTATAATGATGTGAGTCAAGTGTCTTTGGGCGTGGCACATTGTGGATCTTGGCACTGGCCTTAGGGTCGTTCGAAAATCTCAGAAGGGAAATTCACAGCACTGTGATTCACTGGTCACATGCAAGTTGAGTAAGAGTTAACCAAATGGCAAGACAGCAACTGGTTGCTCCAAATACATTTCCAGCTCCCGACCTAGAGAACTATATCTGGAGGGTGTTGGCCTGACACGGGTTTTATGGGTTTGGTTTATTTTTCTGGGTTTGAAGCTGAACTTTTGTAATGCACATGCTTTAGCTTTACTTGCATGCCAAGATCCCCAACACATGCCTCACATTAGCTAGTGTTTTAGTGACTCCTTTTCTTTAAGAATATGTTCTGTTAGAGTATATTCCACAATACACTGCCCTAGCTGCTGTTCATGTAGACTAGTAGCTGAGAACACCACCAAGGAATGAATATACTATCAATTTCATAATTGTTGGGTTTTTTTAATTGACTCAGCAAAAAAAAAAAAAAAGTGTCTTAGAGCTTCAAACTTGTGAAAAGTAGTTTGAGGATCTTTATTTTCCTCTCTGTGTTATTATTATTTGAGTAATTTACTTCTTTTCTTAATGGCTTTATCTTTCTCTGGGTAAGAACCAGAGTTTCTTTAAGGGATTTTTCTTTATCAGAAATTTATTTATATAAGTTTATCATCAAAGAAATGAAAAAGTGATAAACAATGGAGGATGTGTTTTTTACTGACAATAATATAACACATTCCTGATATTTGGCAATAAGACAAATTATAGGCATATTATTGAATCAGAAATGTATAGAGTTACATGATTATAGAACAGAAAAATTCACAGTGGTTGAGTTATAATATCATGTGCATAACAACGCTCACTGCTAAGAGTGGAGAAAAAAGCCAAGTATGGAATGAAATTGGAAAAGAAACCTTATCAAAATTAGGTTTTGGCGGGATGAGGAGGCCCACATGTGCCAAGTTTTAGCTGAAAACTAATTATAATGGTCACATTATGAATTGTGCAGAAAGAAGAAGGTTATTGATTCTGATGCTTTAGATGCACAGGTGATTGGGTTTTTTTAAACACGGGTATAAGCATTTCTTTTTGGTAAAGAGCATCTCCTTAAAACTGAACCTTTCCGAGGTGCCTGGGTGGCTCAGTGGTTGAGCATCTACCTTTGGCTCAGGGCATGATCCCAAGGTGCTAAGATCAAGTCTGCATCAGATTCCAAGCAGGGAGCCTGCTTCTCCCTCTGCCTATGTCTCTGCCTCTCGCTGTGTGTTTCTCATGAATAAATAAACAAAATCTTAAAAAAAAAAAAAGACCTGAACCTTTCAGTATGTCCCCTGTAACTGGTATCAAGAAGAATGAGAAATTATAAATAAGTATTTTAAAAAGAAAAGAAAATTAAAACAGAAAAGATATGCCATACTCAGTGATTCCAATAAATGGACTGAGTTTCATGGCTTTTACTTTTGTGATCGTAATTTCACTTCAAATATGTTAGGTAGGTGATAGTAAAATATTTTAGTGTTTCACGCAAGGAGAGGCACCTTAGAGGGACACAATGACTCGCATGCGGGCTTTAAAAAAAAATGAGGCCATGGCTGCAGAGATATCCCATTGTTGGTAGAGGGCGCTCCTGTAAAAGAAAAGATAAGGACTGCTCCGTGATGTCAGTGTCACCATGGAGATCTCATTCCAGTGAGGCGGAATGGATTCCACAGTCCTGCTCTTGGAAATGTGTAAATAGCAGATGCTTTTATTGCCTTTGTTTGAATGTCTGTCGGTGCAGCGCAACTCAAGCCGGAAGCTCAGAGGAGAGGAAGTCCATATTTGTCTATAGTGGTTTTTTTCACTCCCTGGAAGCAGCTCAGCCTCCCGGGACCAGTGTGTATGGTGACAAGTTAATGGAAAAGATATAAATCCAGATTTCACATAAAAAGAGTCAAAACCGAATATGTTTTCCTAGGATCAAAGAAATAATTCAAATTTCCTTGTAAAAAAAATTTGTTAAGACACTTTTTGCTATAAACAATCTATAATATATGTGATAACTATTATTAAAATGAGTTTATTAACTGAAATTTATAATACACAAATGTAAGGGCACATTTTTCTGTACTTTGGATAGATTTGTTTTCCTGTAGCTTGGTAATTAAGAGCCTGCTTTTGAACGGTTTCAAATTTCTACACAAGTTGAATCTGGCTAAGTTGTTTTTTTAATCTGTACAATGGATACAAATACCATCTAACTACTGTAAATAGAGTCTGTTTCTTTTATAGCAGAGAGGGTTCAATGCAATAATATATATTGAGGATTACATGTAAAAATATTTTATTTATTTTTTTGAGAGAGAGCAGGAGTGGGGGAGAGGCAGAAAGAGAGAGAGAGGGGGAGAGAGAGAGAGAGAGAGAGAGAGAAGTAGACTCCCCACTGAGTGCAGAGACCAAGGTGGGGCTGGAGGTGGGGCTCTATCCCAGGACTCTGAGGTCATGACCTGAGCCAAAGTCAAGACACTTAAGCCACTAAGCCACCCAGGCTCCAAGAGAACTCTTGTTGCTATCATACCAAGAAAATTTTTCATCTTTTCTTTATATCTTTATCATACAAATTACTGTGGTAAAACATTGTAGCACCAATGTAGAAGCTGATAACGGAGAGAATTTAAAGAACTTGTTCCAAGTTTATACAATGTTTACGTCAAATCTAGGTTCAAAACCCAAGTGTCCTGATTCTCATTCAAGGGCTTTTCCAGCACATCTGGCAATTATAGGCACCTATATTTTTTAAGGTACAGTGAGTGTGGCATTATGCTAAGCACCGTCAGAGATAAAGTCTGATGCAATAAATGCAATGTCATTATTTGGGGTTAGAGTTTCATATAATAACCAAAGCACCAGGTAAGAACTGAAAATTAATTGATGGTATATTAAGCATTGTATGCCATAAACTGATTACCTCCTTTATGAATTGCATATGGTATACGTAGAGTTTCTTTTCTAGTGTAAGGACATTTTGACAGAGGACAGTTTTCTCAGAGGAATACAAATCTCTGGGTCCCACAAAACTAAAAGTCGTGACAGATCCCAAGGGGTCCTGAGTTCAGACAGTGGTTCATAGAACCAGACCTGTGTTCTATGATGATCATACTAATTAATGACATTCACAGCATCATTTCAGTGGAAGCTTGATGGAAATCAGAAGCATGCACCATATACAGCATCATGCTAGCAACTTCTACCAGCTTTGCACCATATTCCTGAGTATAACTCCAAGTATGCTTTTCACAAAAACAATTATACTAGTAGAATCCCTATTCTCCAGGTGAGAAGGGGCACCCATATGCTGTATTTTATCCAAGTTCACTTAGAAAGGAAGCCTGTTGCTATAGTGCCCAGGAGCTACCTACTTTGTTTTATTTTTTATTTTTTATTTTTTATTTTTTTTATTTTTTTATTCATTTATATTAGGTATACATTTGGCTTATAAGTATAAGCCATTTTTACTTGGAAGTAAAAATGCATTTGAGCTAATAAAAATAAAATGTATTGAGGACTTATTCTCTTTTGATTCAGTCTTAACTCATCTACTCTTTGAAGCAACCAGTATACAATAAACGTGTTTGATATGAGGCACAAAGAAATGAACATCTAAGTGGCAGAGTTGGGTTAATTCAGAACCTGGGCTTTGATGACAGGGTGGGCTCTTCAGAAATTGTGCTACAGCAGGTATCTCTGTGGTACTGAGGAATACTGCCCTACAGGAGGCACTATATCTACCCTGACCAAATGTAGGATCTCTAGAAATAGGATGTGTTTTAAGATAGCTACCTGGGATTTCCTGACTTGCCTAAGTCAGAGGTGATTACAGTGCAAAGACTGCAACTCAGCCACCCAACTCCAGCCTCATGACATAAGCCACTTGTAGGTAATGCAGTTTACTTTTTGCTGAATTACTGATACACAATGTGTTAGGAATTCTTTGGAGTGTAAGTCTATACACTATGTGCTGGAAAAGAAGAGATGAAGGATTAGGGTAGTTGTAATCTCAAGGGCTAATACAGTGGGTAGTAAATAATATGTATTTAATAAACATTTATTGAATGATGACTAGGGATTCAGGGAAGGGGTAAATCACTTTGGATTGGAGTGGATAGAGAAGGTAAGGCTTGAATCTTCAACTGAGCCTTGAGTCATAGGAGAGATTTGAACAGGCAGAGTTAGGTAAGAGGGGGTATCAAATGAAAAAAAAAGTCATACAAAAACCCATGCAAGTAGGAAAGAAGTCCTTTTCTGAGAAGAATATGTAAAGTAGATAAATTAGAATGTGTTTTGGGTTAGAGCATAGTCCTTGTATTTGTCCTTATATCTATTCATCCATCCATCCATCCATCCATCCATCCATCCAAACATCTGATCATCCATCCATCCATCCATCCATCCATTCATCCATCCATCCAAACATCTGATCACCCATCCCTTCATCCATCCAAACATCCAGTCATCCATTCATCCATCCAACCATCCAAGAAATGCTTATTAAGTATCAGGTACATGGCATGACTACTGTAGACTTGAAAAGTAGGTTGGAACCGGATGGAATGCCAGACTCAGAAGATAAACTTTAATTTGATGATGGTAAACCATTGATGTTTTTCTGAGTCATAGAGTTTTTGAAAGTTTAAAAGAAAGAATAGATTAGCAGAATTAAACAGGATGGATTGGGGATAAAGGAGGTAAGAGTGAGAAATCCACCCGAGGGAAATGCCAAGGTGCACAGGTAGGAGGATAAACTCAGGACTTATGTGGTAAGAGGAAGGAGGACAGGAAAAGGCCCAGGTCTGAAAGATGTTAATCCATACATGGAATTTGTTTTTTTTAAACTTGTTATCACACTGAATTTTGAGAACCTCAAATTTTAAAAGGAGTAACACTGTATAGATATATAAAATCAGATCTTTGTGCAAAACATTGGTAATCTTTTGATATTAGAATGTCCAGTAATGCCTAAAGGAAAATTCTCACACTGTATTGGCCTACAGAAGAGGGTTATACATCTTTCGTTACTCTTTCTTTTTTAGATGGAATACATTACAGCCACCTCTAGATTAATGATAGAGAGTGAAAGCATGGATAATTGAAGTGCACAGATTATCCTAAATCCATCTTTATCATAATCTTGTGTTTAAGCCTCCTTTTCTATCAAATCTTTTACCAAGGCTTCTAACAAGGAGCAATTTTATAAATTTGAATTTGATCTACTGACCATACACCTTCTGTGGTGGGAGGTTGTGAGCAGGGAAATGGCTAAATGATGCCAGAGCAAAGAGCACAGAAGATATTACAGTTTCTAATAGTTCAACAAATTCTTTGGTTTTAGTCACTGAAGATTGAGAGGTAAATGAATACATGTTGCTTGGCACCGAAATGACTTTTCCCGGTCTTTTTGTGCTGGGTGATGACAGTTTTTCTTTAACAATCGCTGCATTCCTTTTATGTTCTTGGAATCATGGAGTTGGAAACAACATCAAAAGTTCATCATGTTTCATTTCCCACTTGCCAACAGAATTAAACCTAAACTGTCCAAGCTGGATCATTGGCTCTTCTGTTCTTTGAGTCTCAGGCTTAAAGGATGGTCATGGGCATATGATGGAAGGAGGTTAGTTAGCTGGCAACCCCCTTATCCAGTGCTGTAGTTTTGATGATAGTTATCTGCCTGCTTAGCAAGAGCGTAAAACATTCACACACCGATGAATGTGATCTGGTTTGCAATCTGATGCTTTAGAATACAAATGATGGGAATATGTGGAATGAAAGGACAATTTCCTTTGGAAAAGAACATTTTTTATGTAGTAGAGATTTGTCATCGTAATGTTTGCCACACAGCTTAGCACACAGTAGGCCCATCATAAATGTTTATCAGCTAGAGAAATCTGGCTGCCCAGGAGAGTGGGTAACATTACTTTCCATTGTGTGTTGTTTCCCTGAGTTTTTTTCACCCCTGGCCGCCAGTACAGAGCCAAAGGGAACCCTGTCACACATTAGTCCATAGGATACTATGTGAAGAGGAGAGTTCCAGAATCAAATAAGTTTGGGAAATAATGTATTTTCTATCTCCTATTTGGAGTAGTGGTGTACATTAGCCCATTAAGGGTTTTTGCAAGGACCAGAAATAAAAAAACTTGTTTATATTGAATGAACTCAGTATTTACCAAATCTATTTGGCCATAAGCCTCCCCTTCCTCCTCTCACCCACACCCCCTGCACAAAATGTTTTAACCATTCACACTAGGAAATATTGCCTTTTGAGGTTAATTATTCACATTTTTGCCTGAGGGAGAGACCATGTTTTATTCACTTTTGTGTGTATATGCTCTATGCTAACTGGCATATAGTAGGCTCAATAAAGACTTCGGTGTGTATAATGAAAATGACCTATATGGGGTTGACATCAATTGCTGATCACAAAGGCTGGGTGGGGTGCTTGTCATGAAGATCAAGATGAACAGGGTCACAGTTGGGATCAGACAGAAAGGGAGGAGTGAAATGGAGTGGGTTCTGGATTCAAAGGGCCTGTTTTTAATCCAAGTAGAAGACTAGAGCTTCTTATACCACTCATGAAGATCTTTAGTCTGTTTTCCTTGATAATTACAATGTCCTTCTTAAGTAACCTATATTTTTAAGCTTTTTAAAAATATGTCATGGATGTAACTCACTTATAATTAATGTTTATCATCAAACTATTATGGAAATGTCATTCTTAAAATTTCAGCCAAGCAATTATTTGGAAATGAGAGCTTATTTGGAAAAACTATCTGACAGCTACACATCATTGTCTTTGGGGTCTCTAAGTAATGCTCTGTTCTCCCAACTTACTACTGTAAGCTTTACAGTACTGTCAATGTGTCAGGGCAGTGCTACCAAGCTTTGACAGAGAGCAGAATCTGAGATGCCCTGCAGATGACTGCAAAAGAAAATAAAGGTAGGAACTCATAGTAAATCCAGGCCAAAAGGATCTAACTCTCCAGGGGGGTTTGTCTGTGGGCCTCAGATATTCAAAGGAAAATGCTATTAAAAAGTCTATTTTAGCAGCTCTGAATGGGTACCTTCAATTGTCCACTTCATAATGTGCTCCGAGCAAAAAAAATTGAAAATGGATAGAAATCAGCAGTGTTCCCTGTGCTTTCTGTTGGCATCATACATATTGTAAACAAAATATTGCACCACACATCCAAAGACAGTAAGTAGTATGCTTGAAATTATTCCTTTTGACCACAGGTACTTGAAAGACAACATTTAGCTCTCTTAAAGTTCTTATTGGAGAATAAGTTGAATAAATATCAAAAGGTTGTTTTAAAACTTTTCTTTTGCATAACTACAAGAAACTGGACAGCACAGGAGTTTTAAAGTTTGGCATGACTTGAGTTGGTGAGCATACTGTTGCCCAGTCTCTGAATCTTAGAAATAAGATCGTTCCTTTTATGAGAACTTTCACTTTTGTTTCAACTAGAGGTAGAATGGGTCTAAAGGAGATCCTTAAATGCATATTATGATACAGATAATTTTTTTCAATAGTTACCCCAAACAGTGATCACCACGTGTATACTATATTTGTTCTTAAAATCTTATGCTGGCTTTTATTGCTCTCGAGGAATATTACATTCAAATGAATAAAGGGGTGTTCCTTTCCCACATGTCGCTGCATCCACTGTATTGTGAAAAATAAAGGGTTCTTACCTCATAGCCTATTGACATGTCAAGTAATAAATGTGACAGTTACCGGTTCTACTTTCCTTATCCCGTCTTCCTGCACAACTGAAATGTAACATGTTTCTTACTAGTAACAGATGCTGGAAACCTTCTTTTGAAATTCCTCTAGAGAAAGCTGTCCTGTTGATTCCATTAGACGTGGGAAGTGGCTTTATGCAGATGTCTACTTGCAGGGATGCAATGTTGTAATTGCTGTTCTGCTGACCCCTTGCTGAGTGCCATGCTTTTCTCTTGTAGGTGATGTGCCTTCAGGACTTTTTTGGTGACGATGACATTTTTATTGCATGTGGACCGGAGAAGTTCCGTTACCAGGATGATTTCTTGCTAGATGAAAGTGGTAAGGAAAAAAAAAAGTTCAAAACCAGGGGAAATTTGAGGCAGCTTTCCAAAATGAGCTGCACCAGGCCAAGATTATGTCAACCCCAAAGCTACCAAATCAGTTTCAGATCCTCACCCAGCATGTCTTTTCCATATCTCGAATTTCTTTGATTTTTTTTATATAGAAAACAGATGAAATGATAATTGGAAAGGTTAAATCATTCAGAAGAGAAAATCACCAATGGCTAATTTATAATCATTTAATAACTAAATTGATGCTTTATAGAAAACCAAAATGCAGATTTCCAAGATGCACATTTTTAATTATCTATTTTTGTCAACATAGGTAGTTGAGAGATTTGTAATCATAAAGTTATTGAGTGTGTTTCTAGGTAGAGCTTTCACTAGCTTCCTCTGGTTCCTAACTAGGACAGTGGCCTGGCATCCTTTTTCCTTGAACTACTACAGAATTTGTATGTCTATATTAGCATCTGTAAGGGACCAAAAAAGAGGAAGGTGGTGTCCTTTGATTCAAATGGAAATGTGATTGTTTGTAATAGATAAAGAAGAGACAGTCCATTAAGAGGGAAAGATGTGTCTCAGGAAGTTAATGCAAAAGGTTGTGACTTCAAGAATGATTTTTTTCTGATGCTGTAAGTCATTTCAGAACCTTAACAGCATCACAGTAAAGATTATTGCACTGACAAAAGAGACCTCTCCTTAATCATATTACATCTAACTTAATTAGGGAAATATTACATATTTATGGACAATTCAGACACCAGATAGTTGGAAATGCTTTTTGAAGTGGTAATGAATTTTCTGCTTAAATGCATACAGAAACAAATTGGTGAGCTTTAGACGAAGTGGATGGGAAATACTTAAGCACTAACAAGATAGGGTAAGGGATGAGAGGTAGGGGTCATGCTCTCCCACTGCTGATGCACATTCACATACAGTGTCTATATTAATACACATATATGCATATCATCTCTGTGCATTTAAATGTAGTATAATTATTTCATCATTTAAAAATGACTTAGAATATATAGGGAGGGATAAGAATTAGAGATTTGCCCCTGAGTTCTAAGAACTTCAAATTCCCAATGAAAGTACATATATGATATGATATGTTAGACAGATAGATAGACAGATAGATAATATGACAGAAGTGTCATTTGAAGAGATTTAAGTTATTTTGGTTCAAAGAAACTAACTGGAAAGTATCTCCTTCTCTCTAAATAAGTTCTCTCTAAATACATTCCATCTGTATCTCTGGTTGATGTGCCCTTTGGGGGCAAAGATTTATATAAATATACCATGCACAGGGTGCCCTCAGGGAGGATTGTCCCCCACCCACCCCTTCCTTCTACAAGGTGAGAAAGCTTTGCTGTAACATAGAACAAGAGAATGTTAGGAGTCAGGCGGTGGAACTGACAGCACAGTTTTGAGAAAAATAAACTGCCTTGACTTTCAATTTAAAGAAAATAGCTGCTTCTGGTAGAATAGTCTGAAAGAACAGATGCGTTCTGAAATGAATGTTTCGTTTGTTGCTTTGATAGAAAACAACCTGTCAAATTCCAACTGGAATACACTTCAGTTTCAAATCAGCGTTGTTGACCTGGGAGCTGTCAAGGTCTCTATTCAGCCTCCAGTTGGATTTGGGGTCTCTCTCCAACCTAACCCCTCCTGGTGAGGCCTCTGTCCTGGGCTTTCCCTCCCTTACACTGTGCTCTCACACCAGACCATTCCCATCCCATTCCCCTGTGACAGTGGGCAGACAAGCTTTCTGGAAAGTACAACAGAAAAATACCGGAAAATCCATCGTGATTTATCTTTCGAAACCTTTCTCATTAAAAAGAATGCTGGCAGATAGGTAGATAGATATCTATCTACATACATGCATAATCATACATCAAAACACCACGCCCATCATTTATGGTTTGGCACTTTGAAAGACCACTTCAAACTATTTCAGTAAGAAAGTGAGAACTTCACATTCTTACCTCTGATGAATATACCCTAACCGTTTTGTGGTGTGAAATCCATTTGCTGAGTAACAGTATCTTCCCCCATCCTAAGAGAAACACGCGGATTGGGGGAAGGGGTAGAAAAAGAATCTAAATTGAGATTTTACTTCCTTGGATGAACTTACTCTGAGACTAAATTCACACATTGACAACTGCAATTTCCCTGTTGCTTGTACAGCATGTTCTAGTGCTAATGTATTAAAATTTGAATCTTTTTTTAAGTGCTCTGAGATGATTTATCCCAGCTTATCTGTACTTGCTAAATGGTATTTGCACATTGAGGCTTCATTTGGCCTGTTCCATAGTAGCTTCCTAAAAGGAGTATCAGCAGGGGGTACAGACATCTTTAGAATTAATACTCAAGCAGAGCTGGGCTTGATTTAATGGCATCAAGAAGTGGCCTTTTGCCACAAGGCAGCACTTTTATTTTATCTTTCAAAATTAACCCAGCTCCTGGTGTGCTCAGGATTAGCAATAATACATCCCCCTAATTATTGCTGGGAAAGCTCCTGGAGACCGCTCGTAAGGTCTCTCCAATGAGGAATCCTGCCATTATAGACTTATATTTCATGAGCTACATTGGAGCCGGATCAATATTAGAAACTGTGACGGAGCATCCTTCTTCCCCTAAATTTTCACATGGGAAGAAAAACCAAAAAAAAAAAAAAGCCTTCCTTTTTCCATCTTAAAATGTAACCCATTTTAGCAATATCGTCATCAATCAGTGGAATCTTAGCACCTTCGAAAAATGGTGGATACAGCACTATATATAGAGACAGACAGGCCAACAGCTCCTTCCCCTGCATGGGCTGCTGTCTCATTTAGAACGATGAAGCATAGGCAAGGGAAATGCCAAATTGGAGACAAGAAGCTTAACATAGTTTTGCTTATATACTGATGATAAGCTGACAAATTGGTGGTTTTTGTTGTCATTAAAAAGTGACAGGATTTTGTGGAGAAATACCCACCTCACACCTGGGCAGGGGAACAGTTAGCTCCTTGGTGATGAGCCTGTCCTGGGGTATCACTTTCTGTCTGTCCCCCAGCCTCAAGCCAACACCCCCAAACTTGCTTGGCTGGTCTCTTCACCCATTTACCTCACCCCTGCTGGACCTGCCACCTGCTCAGGAATCTAGGTATATCTCTCCCACTCTCTTTTTACCAAGTCCTGAGTACTCTTGATTCTGATGTTAATAGGCATTACTTCAAACTTACAAATTTTTACATAGATGTTGTATTAGTTTCCTAAGGCTGCTGTAACAAAGCACCATAAATTAGTGTTGGTGGCTTCCAACAAGGGAAATTGATTCTCTAATAGTTCTGGAGGCCAAAAGTCCAAATTCCAGGTACAGGAAAATCCATGCTCCCTCCAAAGGCTCTGGGTAAGAATCCTTAAGCTATAATCCTAGTTCCTGGTGATTGTTGGCAGTCCTTGGAATCCTTTGGCTTACCGCAGCATTACTCAAGTCTCTGCCTCCAACCTCATGAGGCCTTCTCTGTGTGTCCAAATTGTCCTCTTCTTGTAAGGACACCAGTTTTGGATTAAGGTCCATCCTAATCCAGTATGACTTCATTTTAACATGGTTACATCTGCAAAGACCCTATTTCCAAATAAGGTTCTTCTCAGGTGCTAGGGTTAGGACTTCAGTATATCTTTTGTGAGAACACAATTCAACCCACAAAAAGATGTTTGAAGCTGTCTGGATTTTATTTGAACTTGAGTTACAAGTAAACTCATTTTTGTTTGTTTTGACCTGTCTTTCAATTTGTACAATTACAGCTTTATATTAATTAGTAGAATACATAGACAACATAGCTGTGACAAGACTGGCCCCTCGTCTGACCTTTCATAGGTAGGGTCACTCACCTGGTAGGTCAGAAGAATGCTGTGAGATCATGTGAGCAGTCCGTTGGTGCATTTGACAGAACCTCTCTTGAAATCCTTTTGACTAAGATAAAAATATATGGTCTGAAGGACATAAGTCATTGTGTTTTTAATTGCTAGAACTGTCTTGTCCAAGAGGTATTGATTTATACATTGATGTCAGTGTGTGGAGGAAATCTCTATTAGAGTTGGCCCATAAGGTCACGCTGATGGAAGGGACTATGTGCTGAAAGTCATGCCAATAGGGTTCTGATGTGGGTTCTGTATAGTTTAGTGTGGCTAGAAATGTCCATTTGAGAACACTGATGGTGTGTGGATGAAATCATCTGGTAGGAAAACAAGGATCCATAAGGATTTTAGCAGAATGAATTGGATCCAAGAAGATAAGATTGAATTGGTATTAACAAAAAGTAGTGCTTTAGGTATTTTTTTTTTTAATTTAAAAGAAAGCCAGTGCTACAATATTAGTTTGGAGTGATGTAGTTTTAACAGTAGAACACGCGAAGATTTTAGTTGCACGTTTCTTGTAAGATATGGCTCATTTGCTGTATGGATTGTAGGCATGTCATATATTATAAAACCTTTCAGCCCCTCTGACTGAACATGGCAAATGTTGACTGAAACAAAAAGTTAAAATTAAAAACGTTCTTCAAAATTCACAAACGACTGTAGAACTCTAATAAGTATAGCATAGAAGAATAGACAACATTTAAATAATTGGCCTTTCACATGATTTTTGTAAGTTGGTAGCATTCATACTTTCAAAGTTATGAAACTTTAAAACTGCACTAAGACTTTTAGGATACCGTGTTTGTGTGTGAGTGTGTGTGTGTGTGTGTGTGTGTGTGTGTCCGTGTGCATGCATGTGTGTGCATAATGTCCTATTTCTGGGGAATGCCAGTCCGGCTTCTCTCTGTACTAGACACACCTGTCTGGAGTGTGGTGTTCTTCCTGGGTATATGACTCTAGTAGGAACATCCTTGGCTTCTCTTATGGGCCCCCTGGTGTTGGGTGCCCAGAATCCACTTGGTAAACTTTTCTAGAAATACTCCATCGTGACTGCTTTCCGGGGATCCATGTCCTGAATGAGATGAGATAGAAGCTGCATTAGACACCATTCCCCAAGCACTGATCCCTGAGTGTTTTTCCCAACTCTGGGTGGTAAGAAAATGGAGTTAGAACCTAGAATAGTAGAAACAGACTGGTGTAGGGTTAGAAGACAGGTGTAGTCCAAGCTCCATGGCCTACTTGCTGTGTGGTCTTTGTATCTCCAAGCCTGTTTCCTATTCTGTGAAACACCTTTTTTTCCTGAGTTGTAATGGACCTCAAATAAGATAATAAATGTCAAAGCACGTTCAAAACTGTGTTCCTTATTACTTAGTGAATGATGTTAGTGAATGACACCTCAGCTGAAATATCCCTCATAGTGGATTGCAGCTGGACTCAGCCACGTAGATTCATTTGCCCTTAATTGGAGGCAGATGTCACCAAGATTTGGTTTGGGTGCTCTTTAGAACCAAAAGGCAATTATTATCTATTGCTTTCTTCCTACTCTCAACTTTTATTCCTGTGGTGGAGGTAAGAGGGAATGAAAGGACCTTTGAAAATATCCATTCTTTTCTGGAGGGAATCTTTGGAAGATTAAACCAAACTACATTTAGAACCAGTCAGACTTTTCAAATAGATAATGTTCAGAGATCCCAGCATGAACGTCCACATCAATTTTGATGGCCTGCCATCCTGTCCTGGGGCTGGTGATGTTGGGAAACCACAAGGTCATTGTGAACACCAGGAATATGCTGAGTCTGGAAAGAGACCAGGCCTCCTCACAGAGTAGATTTTGAGCTACTGCTAACAAAATTCATTCATTCTTTCATGCTTCCATTCATTTATTCAATAGACCAAGCTAACTTAGCATGTGCCAGGTAGTATGTTTAGGCACAAACAACTATCAGCCTTGACACTTATATGAAATGTGACACATCATATGACTTTTAATATCGTTTATGTCTAAAGATGTCAAAGAATCTCTGGTACTCAACTCTGACTCAAAATATTGCTTGATACTCATTGCTGTAGTGTATTTTATTCCTTTGGAAAAATATTGTGGGAAATGACTAATGGGGTCACAACATCCTGACTTCTCTTTATAGATTTAAATTTTAATTGAATTATGTGACCAGTTTAAATTGAATCTGTGGGCACATTTCTTTGAGATGCATAGTACTTCATGCTGGAATATTTTATTGTTTCAATAAATGTTAATTCTAGGAACGTATAGTTCGTATTTTTAAAAAATCAAAACAAAACCTGATGGCTGTCAACATTTCATTGTCCTGCAGAAATCTAGTATAATCTTGACTGCATTGATTTACAGAATGCAGCCTGATGCTTGAACTAGAGGGTTTTAAGGGTTTTGTTTGTTTTGAGTTCCAAAGAGTACATTGGTAATGTGCTTTGCTCTTGTCAGCAAGTTCCCATTCACCTGTTAGCAGTGGTAAAACTAGAGGGGTTCTGAGACTTTCTCCACCATAGCTACACTTCAACTCATGCATAAATACAAAGTCCCCAGAACATAGTGATATTTTCAAATTTCATAGCTGCCAAGCTATGGAGACATATAGAGTATTATGCTTTGGAGACAAGCTCTAACTCCAGCCCAAGCTAGTTCCTTTGCAACGAATAGATGATTTTCTACTTAGGAAGGCAAGTCATTGCATAACACATGCAGTCTTCCCTTTACACTTTCTCTTCTGGTCCTCACGGCTTCTATTTATTGCATTCAGTCACAGTGATACCTGAATCGTTAATGTGGAAATACCCTACACGTTTAACATTGACAATGAGTGCGCACACAAGGAGTCTTGGAGGCCACCAGCCCACTGCCTTGTCTAGTGCAGGTGACCCTCGCATAGCATTGAGACAGCTGCTCATCCATCCACAGCTAGAACCCTCTGTTCTGCAGTTTACAACTATGTCTGAAGGCCACTGTGCGCCAACACTGATTTTTTAAATAAGTTCTTTCTTACTGGGGCCTCAAATTAATCTCTCCCTAGCTTGTACACAGAGGTCCTGGTTCTGTCCTTCAGGGTAATAAAACCCACTGCCTTCACTTGCAGAAGATGAGCTTGTGTTGTAGACCACTGGGATGATCAAAGTGGTTCACTGTAAACTATTTTATTTGCCTTTCCTCCTAAACCAAAATGTCTCCGTATCTACTCCCCCCCCCCCCCCCCCCACGTGCCTTGTTTCAAAGGAAGAAGAGCCTCTAGTTCTTTTAAGGGCAAATGCAAAGTTCTTGATTTTGTCTTCCCTCTTCTTTGTGACCTTGCCTTATCAGTGTTCCTTTCCTCTTCTCCTTGTGAATCTGTTATTTTACCCTATCTTCGCTGTCTCTTTCTCCTCAACCTGCAGCCACAACTGAATTTCTCCTCTCCTCAAACAGCCTTTAGTCATCTCTAACATCTTATCAAACCACAGTGCCCTTTCTCTGCCAAACAGCTTTAAAAGGCAAAATTACAAAAAAAAAAAAAAAAAAAAAAACCTAAACTACTGTCCTTGAGGCCTCCATGTCCTCGTCCTGATTCACTTTTTAAACATAAGAATGTGTTAAGGGGAGTCTTTTTCATTAAAAAATTATCTTCTACTAACTTTTTAAAATTATATAGTAGTGCAAATTTTTCTTTTGCCACTGTATGATGCTGAGGCACAAATCTTGAGACTTTTCTCTTCTCTCCCAAGATACTAAAAAGTATTATGGACTCTTCTAGCTACAAATCACCATCTCAGTCCTGAAATGAAAATATCTAGCCCCATTCAATAGTCATTCAAAATTGGAATTCTTTTTCCATACCCACCCAGGGCCCAAAGTAATAAGTCCTTTCTCTGAAAGAAAGGGGTCGGGTTCTCCTTTTGTACTTACCTCCTCCCTATTGTTTTTGATCCTTTCAGGGCTGGAATACAAAAGAGTGGCGAAGAGCAGGGTGATGAGAAAGGCGAGTTGAGGAGTCCTTACATGACCACACTATTGTAAGATGGCTTCAGGCTGTCAGGGCTAGCAGATGTTATATTAAGCCAACTCTGCTTATGGGTGTTTTTAGGGTTCTTCAGGGACTCTCATTGGGAACATTCCACTCTTCTTTTTTGATGTGGTCAGTTCAGTTTCTTCCAGTTTTGGGTGTTCTCCCTCAGTTCTTGTTTGCCAAAGCTCTCCCTGTTGGCCTCAGATGATCCTCTTGGGAAGAATTTAAATGAGCCACATGCCAACTCACACTCTCAGATCCATCAATACACTCACACGTCCTTTCCCTCCCAACAAAAGGCCACCCAATGCAATCAAGCCTCCTTTACTCTGCTGCCAGTAGTTCTCCAGGGAAAGCCAAACACTCCAACACCAGTGTGTTATTCCCCTCCATCTGCAGATGATGCTGGCCAGTATTTTCAGATCTCCCAGTGAAGCCCTAACTGAGATGAAGAGAAGTATCTCCCCTCCTTTGGAATGAGGGAATTCATAGAAAAACTCTCTCTAAAGAAGTCCTTCTCACAAATTCTCTTTCTCTCTGATAACATTAAGCATTTTCTACCTTTGAAATGGCTAAGAAAACTAAGGCATGTCATTGGTTTATATCTACTCTGAAATTTCTAGCAGGTGATCAGTCTTACAATTCACTTCGGTAGCTGATACACATCCCCTTACAGTCTGGGTGAAAATCCATTTTGAATCCTGTTTCATTTGTGACTGCCTTCCACTCCTACCACATATACAATAGTTCCATAAACAAGGATAACCTTCAAATCACTGTATCCAATGCCCTTTTTTTCTTTTTCCTCCCCAACTTCTTTGTGTCTGAGGATATCCTCCTTGAAATCCTCCTCTTGTCCTTCATGGTGTTTTGCTGTTCTGGTCTTCTGCCTACCTTCTTGACTGTTCCTGAGCTGCTTTCACGTTTGTTTTTCCATGTATCCCTTAATAATTGTTCCCGAAGATTCATTCTTCAACCCTTTTTTCTACTTAATTACTTTCAATTCCTAGCCAAGTTCATCTACCTTAATGTTTTCAGCAATGATGGTTATGGTAGACAGTGATGGTGACAAATGGCAACCAGATGGTATGCAATAAGCAAAGTCTTTGAAGTATGTATAATTTTCCCAATTTTACAATTAAGGAAATTAAAGCTTTGATGGTAAATAATTTGTCCAAGGCCACACAGCTAGTTAGTGCAGGAGGCAGAGTTCAAACCCAAGTTTGTTTATGTTTGACAATATACTCTAAGTACACCTCTTCTCAGATCTCCATCTCTGACCCTGATTCCTCTCGTGGACTCCAGAACCGTATTTCCAACATGCTGGTATGGATTTCCTTATGGTTATTCCACAGCCACTTGAAATCCAGTGTTATCCCACAACTGACCTCATCATCTTCCGAGTCAACTTTGTCCTTCTGTGTCTCCTGTATTAGTTCGTGGCATCAACATTCTCCTTTAACACATGGAGTTGTCGTTTACTTGCTCCTCACCTTTTTACTCCTCGTATCCCATGTTTTATCACCTGCTTTCAATGCCACCACCATTATTTTAGGCCATTTCCTCATAATCTCTTGCTTAGACTCTTAACAGTGACGTTTTAATTTGTTTTCCTGGTTTCAGTCTTCAATTGTATAATCATGTGTTTGTACACAGGTTGATTTTCCTGTATTCACTTGACTCCTTCACTTGATGCCCAGAGACTCCTTGGCATGTCATTCTAGGTTTGTTGTATCTTTCCAGCCTTCTCATTGCTTTATCCCTCCTTTGTACTCCACCCACACAGTATTATTTGCTGGTCTCCCAAAAGCCATTTATTTTCAGTATCTCCATCCCTGCCATACCCATCAACCTGGAATGTTCTTCTTCCTTTTCCCCATCACTACCCAGCAAACTCCCTTTTGCCCTTTGAAATCCAGTTGAAAAGTTGCCTTCCCCTATCTTGGTGGTTTCCTTCAATTACTGAATTCTCATTCTTTTTACAGATATTTATCTCATTTAATCCTCAGAAAAACTCTGCAGTGTTGCTTTACAAATAAAGAACCCCAAGTTAAAACGAGTTAAGAAACTGCTTAAGGTCATATCCCCAGTGTCCTCTGTATCACTAATTTCTGTATCCCACAGCACTTATGACAGTGCTCTGAATGTCGTAGAAGCCCAAGATATGTTAGCTGAGTCAGTAGATACAGAAGGGATCTCCTCCACCTGTCAGCCTTGTAGACGCTTGAAGAATGAGGCTCTACACTTCCCAAGAGCTGGTTTATCCAGATCTTTTAGGAAGATTTCTTCAACTGTTTCTCTTAAGACCACCCTACGCTCCTGATTACTTTTCTCTGAATACTTTGGTCAGCAATATCCTCCTCAAAATAAACCCAGAGCTGAATGCAGTACTCCTGGAAGGCTTCAAATAGCATAGAGAATATAAACTTATTTAATAAAGGCATCAAATGTGTTCAAATGCAGCCAAAATGTAATCATGGTTTCTTTAAGCACCAGCCAAGCCATATGGGCTCATGGTTAGCTTGCGATCACCTGAACTCTCTGGGGCTCTCTGATGTGATGTCAAGCCACATTCTACTTGTTTCATTGCATAGCTGAACCTCCATCCAGCACTTTAATTTGTATTCGTGCCAGAGAGCACCTTAGTCATTTTAGTCATTAATTCTGGCCACTTTAGAGCCTTAGGCATCCAAATTCTGCCTGAGGATAAATAATTGCAGAGGACAGAGTTGAAATAAGATCTCTCTGATTTCCAGGTCCTTACTCTTCCCAACTAAGTTATGCTACTAGGGACCTCTCTAGCTAAAGACCAGTAGCATAGCTCCCTAAAAGCTCTCAGGCCAAAAGAAAAAGAAAGGAAAAGCTATAATAATCTCTATGTGTGTCCTCAGGGACGGCAAAGGCAGGGCAGCCTCAGGCCCAATGTCCAGCTTTGGCTGGGCTAGTCTCTTTCTGCAGCAGGGGAGCAGTGCCATAGAGGAGGACAACACATGTTCTTTTGTCCTATGCACAGATCTGCCCATGCCCCCGAATACAGGAAGGTACAGATAGGACCTTCCTCTTACCGTGCGGCCACAAGGCATATGCACTGAGGTTTGTGTGACTCTGCGATCTGCCTGTTCAATTCCCCATACCAAGCACAAGTTAAGAGCCTACTATGTGGCAGGCATTCTTGGGGTTTACACAAAGAAGTCCTGGAAAGTTAAATATCTACTCAGGGAAAGCCAATGAAGTGAATATTATTGTGGAAAAAGACTTGATGTGAAGGTAATTCCAAAATCTAGTTCCAAATTTGAGTAATAATTTGGTATGTGGGTGGCTAAAGGTTGTCTCTCTAGATTTCCATTATCGTAAGTGTTCTGAGTAACTAAAATAAAATAGATACTGATGTTATATGATTCTCTGCTGCCTAAAACTAGATTTTTTTTTTTTTGAGATAGCTCTGGAAAAATAAACAAACGGATAAAGCTTTTAGTAAAAAAAAAAAAAAAAAAAAAAAAAAAAAAAAAAGATTGTGTGGGTGACTTAGCTTCATGTTTCAATAGGCAGAATCACTGTGAAATCCTAAGTCCAACTTTTCTTGGAGACCTAAAACAGATCTTAATAAGAATTTGTCTGAATTCATATGAATCTTAATCAAATAATCAGAACAAAGCCAAACAAAAGCAGCAGCCTTATCAAGGAGTGCGGGCAATGGAATTGAAAGAAGCCACATCTTGTAAGCTTAGTGGAGGGTAGTGAGTAAAGGCAAACCGCTGTCAGGAGATCGGGGTGAAACTGGCATCATCCTGATCAAAGACAGAATCAAGCTCTGCAGTTAGTTTCACTGTGAAGGTGCACTAGGGCCAGCTGATTCAGTCAATGCCTTTTGTTTGCTTGCAGGGCATCCCACCGATATGATAGCTGGGACATCTCACTGGTAGGACCACAGAGCTCCTGCCCAACTATTGAAAACTGAGGTTATTAAGCTTTTGACTTTATTAGCTCTGGAGAACACAAAATTTCTTCTTTTATAGATTTGCCTCTCAACCTTTGTGTCACCTTAGCTAAACTTATGTCTTAATACCTTTTTTTTGTGTTCATTTCATACTTAATAGCCTTTCAATAGAATTATTCTAAGGATAATATTAGAAGTCAGAAGATAATTTACATTATGATTAGTTTTAAAAAACCTATGGGAAAATCAGTACTGTTGTTCCTTCTTCCTTAAGTGAGATATAAAATCTTCCCATATGGAATGGGTTTTTGAAATGTGGAAATCAGGGTAGCTTAATATATTACGTAGCAGAGTTTATAGACGATTAGCATGAATTCAATTTATTGTATCACTTATAATACACGTGTGTGTGTGCATATAAGTATAGATTCTACCCAATTTGGCTAATATTTGGTGAATACTATGTGCCAGGCATTGTTCTGAGCACCACACATTTAACAGTGAACCAAAGATAGGAAAATTCTTGCCCATGTGAAGCTTATTAGGAAAGGAAGATATTTAATAAGCAGAATCATAAGCAAATTACATAATGTATCAGAAAATAAGTGGTAGGAAGGAGAATGAAGTAGGGAAGAAAGGGGGTGGGTGGGATGTGGGGAGGGGGGTGGCGGTGCAGTTGTAAGGTAGTTGGAGGAGACTTCAGTAAGAAGGTAGCATTTGAGCAAAGGCTTGAAGGAGGTGATGGAGCCAGCTGTGAAGATCCCAGAGGAAGAGTGTTCCAGGCTAAGGTAACAGTGCAAGCAGCCTTAGGTGGGCAGGTGCCTGATGTACACCCTAGTAGAGCTCTATAGTGGCAGGCGGGCTGTAGCGCTGCACTGCAACTCTGACACTAACTACCTCGAGTTAGCACATACTTCCCGGGTTAAGGGCATAGTCCCCAGCAAGACCACCCGAATTTCAGATGCTAGCTGCCAATTCAGGGGTCCCCAGGCCACTCACACTTCTAACCAACTGGTTAAAATTCAGAGGTTACCACCACACTCCCCTCAGGTTTAATAGTCTGGTAGAATAACTCACAGAACTCAGGACATTGCTGTGCTTTGGCAATGATTATAATTTTATTATAAAAGATACAACCAGGACCAGCCAAATGAAGGGACACAGAGGGCAAGATATGGGAGGATCCCAGAGGGAGAGCTTCCATGCTGTATCCCTGAGGAATCAGGACACGTCACCCTCCTGGCACTGTAATGTGTTCACCAACCAGGAAGCTCCGCTGAGTTCGATATACAGATTTTATTGGGGATTCATTACTATAAACCTGGTTGACTTATTCAGTCTGTAGCTCTCCCACTCGTAGGAGGTCATGTGGTTATCATGCAGCTCAGAGCCCACCCCACCTCCCATCACATAGTTGGTTGGTTTGATATGACCAACCCCCCATCTTGGGTCATCTCATTAGCTTAAACTCAGATGTGACTCAGGGGACCTGCCATAAATGACATGGATATTCCTATCACTTGGGAAATTCCAAGGGCTTAGAAGCTACCTCCTAGGAACCCAGGAAGAAAACAAACACATTTTTTAAATTATTTTTTTTAAGATTTTATTTATTTATTTGTGAGAGAGAGAGAGGGAGGGGGGAAAAGAGAGAGAAAGAGAGAGCACCTGAGGAGGGGGAGGGGAAAAGGTAGAGGGAGAAGCAGATTCCCTGCTAAGTGAAGAGCCCGATACAGGGCTCGATCTCAGACACATTTTTCTGTACAACACGGACCCTGTCAAGATCTCAGAAAACATCATGCTAATTAGGTAATGATAACCATACTAACCACTTATAATGAGGAGAAAACAAACAAAGTAACAAAAACAATGAACTTTGATAAGTTTTTTTGATACGTTTTTTTGATAAGACCTGGACCTTTGCACACAGAGAAAGGCAAAATGACTAGCTCCAATCCAGAAGGGACAGACTGACCCCTCTCACTTGACCCTTCCATCTCAAAAGGCAATTTCTGTATAAGGATCATAGAAATGTTTTAATAACTGTGTGGATAGTCAGCTTTTGGTGAAACGTGCTAATTGAGAGGGACTTGTGGCATGAATCATCTAAAAATGTGCATAGTACAAAAATCTCTTTCATCTTCTTGTTGAGTGTACTTGGTATTTCACACTGTGTACATTCCCTTCAGATAGATCATTTGGGAACTGGATTACTTTTGCTCAGTAAAATTCCTAGTTGTTAGGGTTGAAAGAACTTCAGGGAGTGTCTTGTTCAGTTCTTCCATTTCATATGTGAGGAAGCAGAGGGGAGTTAAGTTGACTGCCCTAAGTCAACCAGCATGCTAGTGTTAGAGCTGAGAGAGTCTCAAAGCCAGGTTGCTGATGTCCAGTCCTGGGTTTCTATTGTGTGAAGTTGCATCAGTTCATCAGTCAGTGCAAAGCCTTGGCCTAAAATGCATCTTCAAGAGAATACCACCCTTGGAGAAGGAGGGTCCTGCTCTTATCACCTGAGTAATCCTGAACAAAGTACTAACCCTCCCTAAGTCAGTTGTCCACTGGCAAAATGGAGACAAAAGTAGTACCAATCAGAACAAGTTGCCAGGAGGATTAAATGAGATGATGTGGGTGAAAATCACATGCAAAGCTGTAATGTAATGGACAAATGTTACGATGTGGTATCACCATTATTCTGGGGGTGCTTAGAAACCCTCATCTCTTGATTAAAGTGGAACAGATTTTAGATCTTTATTTTGAACTATTTAAAAATATTTATCTGAACAATATATTAGTGAATATGAGAGATGCCAATTTATGATAAAAAAACTTTCACCACAAGTGGCTAACTCACGCAAAGAGGCTGTCCATGGTAGGCAGCAGCACTTTAATAAATGAGATTGAAAAACCACATGAGGTCCGTGTAGCAACCCAAAGAGGAAGACTCAGACTTCAAGCATGTGATGATGCACTCTTGAGGAGGAGAAGACTTGAGGTTCCCTGACATTAAGATTAGGTTTGCAAGTATTTCTTCCCCTCTGGCTAAGAGACTGTTACTTTTTTCAGCTCTCTTTCCCAGCTCCAGATACCTCGCTTTATAAAGAAACTGCAAGTTTAGGTCAAGCATACTATTCTTTAGGTTTCAGTGTGGAAGACACTGACACAGAATAGGGCTGCATAGCTTGGGGTTCATGCATTGTCATATTTGCTGTGGTATCTGCCTGCTTTGTTCTCTGCACATGTACAGTTAAAGCCCATGTACATAAGCTGATCTGCCAGCAAATATAACAGAATGATGAGAACTATCCAAACAATATCAACAGCGAAAAACACACAAAAAAATATTTTTGATTTAATGATTAAAAAACCAATATACTTTTAATAAAAAAAATGCACTGAACGTGGATATATGCTACTTAAAATATGTTTTAAAGTGGAATTAAACTTTTTCTTCACCTATTTTGCAACCCAAGAATGGTATTCCATCAAACTGAGAGATATCGTTATTTTTAAAATACCCTTAGGATGTTTCTTTTTATTTGGACTGCTCCTATAAGCTAGTTAATATATGGTGTTGTTTCTGCAGCTTTGCCTTAACATTGTGAGAGCATTAGCATATTTTATACAGTCTTTTAAATCTGCTGCAGCTAATTATATAATTTCTCATCTTTGGTTTGAAGCCAGCAGCAGGACTCCATTTGAATTATTTAGAGTGATGTTAATTCTCTTGCTTAACTATCTCTTCTCTCACAGTTTGCAAAAGAAGCTGGGCCTAAGATGCCTGCAGTAGGGTCATTTTGGAAAAATTCTAGCTGGTCTCTCTCAGCCACTCCCTGGTCTAGCAGACTTCCAAGGAGCACAGAAGGAGAAAGGGCCAGCCTGTAGCACGTTAACTAATCTATGAGGTTGCTAGTTAGGGCAAGGTAAACTTTGATTCTAAAATTACTTGCTCATTTTTAGTTTGTGGTGATGAATTTTTAGCAACAAGCACTCAATTGTAGTGGATGGTTCTAAAAAATATTGTCCAGAGGTGCCTGGGTGGCTCAGTTGGTTAAGTGTCTACCTTCAGCTCAGGTCATATCATCTCAGGATAGAGCCCCAGGATAGGCTTCCTGCTCAGTGGGGAGTCTGCTTCTCCCTCTCCCTCTACCCCGCCCCCTTCCTCATACTCTCTCTCTCTCATCCTCTCTCTCTCTCACAAATAAATAAAGCCTTTTAAAAAAATTGTCTAGGGCAGCCCTGGTGGCTCGGTGGTTTAGGGCTGCCTTCAGCCCAGGGCATGATCCTGGAGACCCAGGATCGAGTCCCACATCAGGCTCCCTGCATGGAGCCTGCTTCTGCCTCTGCCTATGTCTCTGCCTCTCTCTGTGTGTGTGTCTTATGAATAAATAAATAAAATCTTTTAAAAAATTGTCTAAATTGAGGGTAAGCATCTTTGTCTGTAAAGAGCCAGACAGCAAATACTTTAGGCTTGATAAACCGTACGGGTTTTTTTGTTGTTGTTGTTGTTGCATCTTTTTGTCTCTACTGTTATAGTGTGAAAGTAGCACATAAACACCTGAGTGTGGCTGTATTCTAAGAAAAGTTTGTAAGAACAGGCTGGATTTCGTTTGCAGGCTGTAGTTTGCTGAACCCTGGTCTGAAATCATTGATTTTTAATCTTCTCTGGAATATGCTCCATCATGAGAATTAAATGAGAGGTATGGACCCTAGTCTAGAAAAATCAGCATTTCCTGCCAAGTGTCCACACACCCACACACAATTCACATGTATGAACCTTCAATACCAAGAAGTTACACATCCCCAAAATTCATATATGGATCAAGGTCAAGAACTCTTGATCTAGTTGGTGTTTTCCTGACCAAGAGCCTTTGTAGTGACGTGCTGGATACTCTGGAATCCAGCCATTCCTCAAATAAAGAAATTTAAAAAAAAAGAAAGATTTTGCTTCTACTTACCTCCCATCAGAAGATCTAGACTTTGAATGGACTCTACAGTTTCTATGAAAACATAGAAGTCCTGCATTAGAAGGACCAGTGGCATGCACTGTAGAGCTTTAAGGAGAAGAAGTTGTGGACACATTGGAAAGATAGGTAGACTTGGGAAAAGACGAGGGGTCAGAGACAGTCAACTTGTTACACTTCAGTAAAGAGTGGGTGACTTGGATTTGGGTCTGTACTTTTAGATATGGCTGCAAAACCCACCTCCATATGACCCCTCTTGCGCTGTCTTGGCTTACCTTGTTCTTTCTTTTTGTTAGAACAGGTGTTAGTTTATTATCTACATTTGTTCTGCTTTTTAAAATTTTTCTCTCATTGTCTTCTGGGTGTCAGTGTCAAGATTCCCTGAATTTATTGTGCTATTCTTAAAGGCAAGAGGCTAGGATTTTTTATTTGTTTGTTTGTTTTTTAAGTTTTATATATATATATATATATATTTTAGTTTTCCAGCATGGGACTTGAAGTTTTATTTTTTTTTTTAGTTCTCTAGTGTGGCACTTGAACTCAAGATTCCAACAATCTTGAGATCAGGAGTTGCATGCTTTTCTGACTGAGCCAGCCAGGCACCCCCAGGGGCTACTATTTTATACTGTCTTGTATACTCACTATTGTCTTTGTGCCTCACCTCCCCTTCCCTGGTTTCCCCTCTACACCCAACTTCCCAGACATACCAGACCCTTGTTCTGCCTGTGGCCTCTGTATGCTGGTCCATGCTGTTCTCTTGTTCTCTTGTTCTCTTGTTCTCTCTTCCCCCTCTCACTCTACCTGGTTAATTTTTGGTCATCCTTGAAGAGTCAGGGCAGTGTTACCACCTCTGAGGAATCTCCTGGAACCTCCCCAACCTCAACATGGCACTCGTGGCTGTGTCTTGTGTTACTATGGCACTTGATGCTTCGAAGTGTGTGACTGGGTCTCACTGGATTATAATTGTTTGCATCCCTGTTGGTCTACTTGAAGAGTCCATGAGCAGTAACACAGCCCGGGCACTCACTGTCTGAGAGTAAATTTGCTTGACAGACAAATGGTGGGTCCTCAGTAAGCAAGTACTTACTGGTTGACGGTAACTACAAGGTAGGAAGAAGGGAAATAGGACAATAAAAGAGAAGGAAATTGATGAGTTTCAAGTAAATTTATTTTCTAAGTATTTTCTAAGACCATCCCGTCAACATTTCTCTTTTTTTGACTTAGTGGTAATTATAAAAAGAAATGTGTTAGATCAAATAGCATGCAGATGAGGCTGTGCTCTCCTGTTGAATGAGCATCCTTGGGGCTATGTCGGCCCTTTTCTCCACAGACACTCCCCACACAAGGGCTCCCATGTCCTGGCGCCCTGGTGATGTTGCTATAAACTAAAGTGGTACAGCTTTCTAAAGGAGACAGGAGGTGAGATTTGGGAATCAGTTTTCCAGAAGTGATAGCTATGGGGTGGTGATTTGTTCACTATCAGTGGCAGGTGGCCCAAGCACTGGCACGACTACTGGGATGACTACTAGGGCTGGCTGTGCAGGGGTCTCCCTACTTGAATCTACTTGGCTTCAAAGGGACAGAATCTAGGACCAGCTCACGTGATATTCTAACATCGGCATTACCAGACTACCACCAGGATCAGATGAATACAAAGCCCTAGTGTCAGTTTACAAACAGGTGGGCTTGGGTGTGTATCTTGATACTCCCAGTGTCCTCCCAGGTCAAAGGCTGGTGTCTAAATGCATCGGCTCTGGATTAGCTGGTTTCAATCCCAGCCCCAAGCCATACTAGCTTAACAGCTCTGTGAATCAGTTTCCCCCTCCGTAAGTTATGGCTAACAATAGTCTGTACTTCATAGGCTTTTTGTGAGACTTAAATGCACCATATAAAGAACGATGCCACGTCAAAAGAACACTCAATAAATGTTTATTACTATGAATGCTGTGTAAACTTGCATTTGGTACCTCTAGAGGCCCGCTTCTTAGCAGGACACTATAGTAGCAAATGCAGTGGACAGAGGGTATCCTGATAGAGCACCGCAGCTATGCCAGTTGGCTGCTGAACCCACAAGCGGGTGAATACTAGACACACAGACCTTTAGGAACGCGCCGCTCCGAGGGTCTCTTCTCTGAGGGTCTCTTCTCCGAGGGTCTCTTCTCCGAGGGTCTCTTCTGCCTTCCGGGGCATCCTTCACAGGACTGGCACCCTTCGGGACAGGTGTAGAAGACTTCTAACCATTGATGCCCTCCTAATTAAGGAATTGCAACATAAAGAGATAGATATACAGCATCGAAACACCGTGGCTACCATTACTGCTAATAATAAAGCAGCTGTTGCCCTTTACTGACTGAATATCGTGCTAGGCAGCAAATATTCATATTTATCTATGGTATTTTTAATTTCCTCAGGAAGAATAGAGATGAGGAATTTGAGGGTCAGAGAAACAATAAAACCTCCGCGACAACACACAGTACGTGGTGGAACTGGGATGTGACCCCAGATCTGCCTGCCCCCGCACCGTAACACGTTGTCTTCGCCATGGGGCCATTTCTTACTGGGATCAATTATAGCTCTCAGGGATTTAAAAATTGGCCACGATATTCATTGCGTGGCTTTTAACTAATATAAAAGTGTAGCTTCCATTTAATTATTGTTCTTTTTGCTTCTGATGATCAAAGGGAACAGAGAGACCTGACATACACCTCACTGGCCTTTTCCAAAACATAATCCAAGGCTGTGCTTCCTGCTCACAGCCTGACTCAGTGGTGAATCAAGGGGCTGAGCCAGCCTGTGTGTCCTTTACGTTTGTGCCACCAGCTTTATCGCTTGTCTTCTAGCCTCTCTGCCCCCCACTGCTCTCTCGTAAGAGTCCTGACACCCACAGCCTCCACCGTCTCCTCCTCCATTATGTTTCTCAGGCCCAGGGCAGCCCACCAAGCCCCGGCTGCCGTCCTGGTGACTCAGATGCCCTTTAAACAGCTCAGGGGAAAGGTCGTGAAATTGTCAACATGGGGGCGTCGTGAACTTGGCTCTGGAGCTCGGTTAGGAGTCTGGGTTCTTTTCTAAACCAGACTGGAGTGTGACTTCCTGAAGGTCCTTTGACCTGGTTTCTAAGGTCCTTCCGGGCCGTCCTTGTATGTTCACATTTCTTTTCGACCTTAGTGTAGAACTTTGGGGGATCTCTCAAGCTGCCTTCTGTTCCTCCAGTCTTTTGCAGCCTTTCAATGGGTTAATATACTGACCAATTGACCTAGTTACTTCTGCTAAGTTCCTGATTCTTAGCAGTTATTCCGCTCCTTTAAGGAGCCAGTGCAGAAGCCGAGTCATTTTCAGGCACAAGGGAGAGATGACCGGGCTTTCCATTTCTGAGGTCTGATGCTAGAGCTCCGCTCCTGTGTGTTGGTCCCGGGAGGCAGCTGTATGGTCAGGTGTGAAGCAGCTGGTGGACTAAGACAAGCCTGAGGTGGCCTGGGATGACAATGGGCTTTGAAGTCACTTGGGCCACTTGCAGTTGTATGCATCTTTGGGAAGGTAACTAATAGCTCAGAGCCCATTTCTTCATGGAGTTTTTATGAGGATTAAAAAAGGTAACACACACCAGGCATTTGGCATAGTCCTTGATCTGTATCAATGCCTAATAAATGTCAAATACCTTCCCTCTTCTTCTATACTCTTCCAGTGTTCAAGTTCCATGCTGTATTAATAACAACAGAAAGCATGCAGTTATATGTTCTTTACAACTTGGGAAGGGCTTTTATGTGTGCGACCTCCTACAGTCCTCACCAGAACCTGGTATAGAGATGTAGGAGGAAGGGCAAAGTTAGTTACACTGTACAGCTAAAGAAACAGATTCTCAACCCAGATCTGACTTCAAGTCAGTGCTCCATTCTTTGTGTAACAGCCAGTTGATGTATACTTACTGATCATCTGCTGTATGTTCAACTCTGAGCTTAGTACTATGCAGAGGGGTTGGAGGACATGGTCCTTCTCCCCAGGAGATCTTGGGTGACTTAGGTGGGGTGGTGATAGGCAGAAGACATGTGAAACAAGAAATATTTATGTATGCAAGGCTGTGAAAGTACAGTACATAGTGTTTACTTTTTAAAATGTGATTCCTTTTTCCTGACACTTTTTTCATAAGGTTCTTAAGAGAAGCAGAATTTGAAAGTGAGGCTTGATTCAGCTCAAGTCATAATCGGAAAAAAAAAACAAACAACAATAAAAAAACTCCCACTGTGTGTTTCTAGGGCAGAGCAGGGTTTCTAGCCTTGATACATTTTTTTGTTGTTGTTGGATAGAGTTCATCTTCATTAAGGAGGTCGTATGAAACATTCAGGGTGGTGGGCACAATATTCCTCTCTGTTTATACCTCTGACCCAAAATATTAAGTACCAAAAATCAGTTTGTAGTCCAGAAATCTGGTGCTGTCATTAATACCATTTTCTCCCAGTTCCAGAAGTGGCAACTCTAACCCTGCCCTGTCATCTGGCCTTCCCTCTGCTTCACTAGCTCCTTCCCACAGGTACCAGCCCCATCCCTGTATCTTCCCAAGTGTCTTTAATTCTTCTTTCATTCTCTGAGTCCCAGCAGGAACCTCTCAAGTGATCTTTATTCTTCTCTTCATTCATTCATTCAACAAGTATCTTTTGAGCACTCCTTTGAGACAGGCACTGTTCTGGGTGCTGCCACCATATGTAAAACAGACATGGTCTTTGCCTGAGGGAACATAAAGTCTAGTGTGAGGGATGGACATTAAAAGAATAACTCTAGGAATAATGTGCACTATGATAAAGGAAATACAAGGGCCAGGAGACAGTGTGGAGCTAATGTCAGGGTTTAGGAAAGACTTCTCTGAGGATGTGGAAGGAAAGCTGAAATCTGAAGGAGGAGTAGGTGTCAGCGAAGTCACCAAGGTGGATGAGTCAGTGAGCGTGTGGGTGTGGCATGGTGTTGGGGAGTGCCGAGGGGCAACATTGAGTGTTTTCAGGAGGAGAGAAAGCATGTTTCAATACTAGAATTGAGGAATGGAAGGAAATCCAGAATGGCTGGAGTGGAGAGAGGAAGAGAAAAAGTGGCAGGAAATGAGTTTGGGGCCAGGCTGTGGTGTATCTTCTAAAACCATTTTAATGACATGGAACATCCTTGGAACAATAGTAACCAGGGCATGACATGCATGACCCAATTCACATTTTTAAAAGATCTCTCTGGAAGCAGAGTGGATGAAGAATGGATGGAGGGACCCAAGAGTGAATGCAGGGTACTATCAGTCAGATGACATTTAAGATTGTCATTGTGGGGATGTTGGTGACCTTTCTTGGGTTGTTGGCAGGGGGATGGAAAGCAGTGCACAGAATTAAGAAGCATGCAAAAGCACAAGTGAGTGGTCATGGTGACTTACTGAATGTAAGGAATCAGGGATAGAAGGGTCAGGAACAACTGGAAGTTCCTATGCTTGGGTGCCTCTTGGATGGTGGCACTGTTCACTACTACTGGTTGCATAGGAGAAGTGAGAAGTAGATACACTCCAGCTTTGTCTGTGTGGGAGACATTGGGTTGAGGTACCCCCAGAACAGGTGTCCCTCTTCCTACCACTCCCCCTCCCCAGTTCCTTCTACACACAGATTAGTGGCCCTCAAACTCCATCTTGACCACATCATCCCCTTTTAGGGACCTTTCAATGAACCACTGTTTGTAGAACTGTGGTCATCCTCTTTGCCCTCCATTGTCCAAAGCTTGTCTCTCATGAGCCCCCCTCTATAAAGTTCATTGGGTTCCTCCACAGCTCCCATGCATTATCCTCCACGTTACTCATATGTCTTCCAATTCCTAATTCAGTCTCCTCAGACATACTCCTTCCAGCTCTCCCAGACTATTTACTTCAAGCTTTTTATTCTTGCTATTCATTTTGGAACACTCTACCCAACATCCCTGCTATTTTCTCCTTTTATGGATTCTGTTTTTCTTATTTACTTAGGAAATCCAAATCAGAAATTATAATGTGCCTCATGCCTACCTCCTTCCACAGTGCTCTGTGCATAGTTATCCTCCAAATATATAAGGGCATGGACATACAAAGGGCAGGTCTATGGAGTGAAAGATGGGGCAGGTTGATAGAGAAGAGAAGGTTGATAGAAGATATGTAGATGTGGACATAGTTATAGATGTGGACATAGTTATAGATACATATTGCTGTATCTATACACATGGACACATACATCCAAGGATAAGGGGTTAATCATTTATTTGGTGTATAATAACAGAGAGAGAAAACATAAAGTTTGAAACGGGGAGATGACACATGGAATGTAGTAATTTATAAAAATTAATCTGGCTCTTCCATATGGGTAGGTTTGAAGGGGAAAACAATTGCTAGTGATTAATGAGTTCTTTTTATCCACCAGGCTCTCTGCTGAGCATTTCACATGGATGAACCACCCTATGAGAGTGGTACTATCATCATCCTCATTTTACAGAGCACGAGTTCAAAGTTAGAGAAGGTAAACTATTCATTGGTGGAGCCAAGATGCAAAATTAGGCTGCCTAACTGAAAAGCCCATTCTCTTAACCACTACACTACAGTGTCTTCTGGAAGAAGAGGAAAAAGAGAGGAGTCCAAGTGTGTGCTGGGAATGGAGAGTGCTTTTCAAACTGATTCTGGGATCGCTAGGGTTCTAGGAAGAGTCTCTGAGCCTGCAGTGAAGAGGAGCCTTCCCCTTCAGCCAAAGCATCCCCACTGGCATCTGTCTTAACATTGGGGATCTAAGCAGGATTTGAAGAAAGGATCCCTTGCTTAAAAAAAAAAAAAAGTTGAAAATCACTAGTATTTCAATTGTTTGGCTTGTCAAGGGAGCTAAAGAACTGGTACCAGGCACTGCCTAAGATCCTATAAGCCTGTCAAAGCCTTCCTGAATGAAAGGAAAGGATATTTATTATTCCCAAAGAAATGAATCCACTAGCTCTAACTTTTAAATTAAGGCATTTTTAAAAAACTTAAATCAGCAACAGAAGTTGTTTACTTGTTTTTGAAACTCTTGGGAAAGAAAATTTCTTTTTGGCTCTTTTGACAAATTATAAGTCAACTAATTAAATAGGAGTATTTTTTGAGTCTTACAACTGCCTGTGAAGTAGGTATGGCCAGCCATTAGTTAGCCAATTTTGCCAAGCCAATACTAGACACAGAAAGGCCAGGCAGTTTGCTCAAACTCGTTGCTTATTCACTGCTCTAATTCCTGTGCCTAGCACGTAGTAGTTGCCCAACAAGTGTTTGGTGAATTCACTGAACACAGAAGTGAGTGACAGAGTTGGAATCCAAGCCCTTCAAAATTGAGACTTGGGGCCCCTGTTAAGTGTCTGACTCTTGATTTCAACTCAGGTCATGATCTTAGGATCATGGGATCCAGCCCCATGTTAGGCTCCGTGCTGGTCTTGGAGCCTGCTTAAGATTCTCTTTCTCTCTCCCTCTGCCCGTCCCCACCACCTCCCAACCCCACTCTTGCGCTCTGTCTCTCTCTAAAAAACAAAACAAAACAAAAATCGAGTCTAGTTTTATTATCCCACCCTGTCTAAAGTATGACAAGAGTCTAGTCTATGGGAAGTTACCACTGTGAGTATAAATATAACAGTGGAAATCAATTAATATTTTGTGTTTCATCTATCAATTTAATATCTAGAATGCCCCTTTTTGGGGACACCTGGGGGGCTCTGTTGGTTAACTGTCCAACTCTTAATTTTGGCTCAGGTCATGATCTCAGCAGGGTCGTGGGATGGAGCCCTGTGTCAGGCTCTGTACTCAGCATGGAGACTGTTTGTCTCTCTCTCTCTGTTCCTTCTCTCCCTTGGTCACGTTTCTCTCTTCATCTCTAAAATAAATAAATAAAATCTTAAATTAAAAAAACAATAACAATGCTCTCTCCTTCTGTCTCACGAGCTTGACAAATCTCCCCCTACACTTCCTCACTCTTCTGCATTTCAGGTTGGAATCTGTACAATCTCCTAGACAATGTGTCTGCCAGATATTAACTCTTACTGCTGCCACCTATAACAATGAAATGTTTCTTTGATTATAAACCATGATGCAATTTATAGAGTGAACTTTATCTTGATTTGGGGGAAAGAGGCTACTTATTACAAAATATTCAATGCATTTTTAGAAAGAAAAATTAAGATGTTATATATGAGTTCTATGAGGCTATAGAATGGATTCATTCTTTTTGCTAGTCACTTGAAATTATTACATTTTAGTATGCCTGTTAGGAATAAGCATAGCATTTGACTGTAAAAATGTTTGGAGAAGAGAATAAAGATCCATGGCAGGATTTGGACATGGTCTCTATTTGTTTTCTGGTCTGTCTGGCTTTAAGGAGCGTGAGCTGGCAGGCTCATGAGCTGGCTACACTACCTCACGCTCTGGAAATCTCAAATTCCAAAATGTATGTCAGGCCAGTTGGGCAGTCTCCAGCCATCTAGAGAACACCTCTCAACTGGCGACTCCCCATAAAAAATCTATGCTAATCTCTGCTGAAAACATTCTCAGGATAACTAATTACTTTTAAAATGCCATGTTACCATGGTACATGAAACATATGGGTGGAGGGTCATGTAGTTGGGATTCAAATTAAGTCTCCAGGTTGTAAGTTTTCATTTTCTTATTGTTTTTAGTTTGTGCTTAATTTGAAACACAATGAGAAAACCATCCTACCGGGCTTGGCTTGCTTACTCTTTTGCCTTTCTTCCTCCTGGTAGTTTTGCCTTCTACCTCCTAAATTCCTACTGGTGTTCTGTTTTAAAGGCAGGGTGGGGATTGTTTGAAAGCTTTCACATGGGAAGGGACACTGGATCTGATCCCTGTGAAATGCCACTGACCACAGGAAACATGAACCACAGGTGATCCAAGAGCCACAACCACAACAAACAGAGAAAACCAAACAAAAACTCTACCTCAATACCCAGTGTAGCTGTTTTAGTTATAGGCGATCCAAGGATCATTTTTCTAAAAGTAGAGATAGGTGAATATTCACCATCATTCGTATACACACATACAGAATTTAATCTTAGTTTTATACTTTGGCTATTAAGAAAAGGCATCTAGAGGGTTGTAGAGGAAAAGAAGGAGGGAAGCATAACTGAAGAAGAGGTGAAAGAGGTAAAAGGAAAAAGGAAAGGGTAGGATTGGATGATGAAGCTAAGATTTATTGGCCATCTACTCTATGTCCCTTGCTAAATATAGGCAGGCTGGGCATCTTATTGGAGGGGGAAGGACTACCAAGACTCGGGGTGGGGAGATGAGCTTAACCAGTGGAGAGAAGGGAAGAACTTGAGAGGGGAAGAGAGCTACCTGGAGGAACCAGTAGTCTCTGGAAGTTCCAAGTCGTGTAATCCACTCTTTAGATCTACTGAGTGTCCCACTCTGGGTAACCGAGTGGCTGGATTTCATGATGCTGGATTTCAAATGCAGAAGTTATTTATGGTGTGTGTGTTTTATGGATGTTTTGTTTTTCTTTTGCTCTTGGGATACTCAGGGTTTTGCTTCTTGGTGTTCTGGAAGTTTGATGTGGCTTTCCCTGTAGTTGTCAGTTAATTCACCAACTGGGACCTGAAGCCGATAGGCACCTCATCCCTCCCGAGTCTGAAGTTTAGATGTGAGTAAGGAGTACAATGACTCATAACCCTCTGCCTCCCATCCGTAAAAGTCAAATTCTCTCGATTTGCTGGCTTTTTTGTTTTAAAACACTTCTTATTTCCTTCAAGATGGTTTTCATTGTTGACCTAGAACTATTCAATTTCTGTGACTTTGAAAAAAGAAAAAGAACGGATCTTTCCTTTTCTTCAGTCTTCAGAATTATGATATGTTCTAAGGATTAATGAATTAATTGCTTTAAAATCGTATTATGATACTATTATACTTAGGCTTAACTTATTATTATATTTTCTCATTCATTTCTCATGAATAGAGCTTTAAATTCCTCATGGGAAATTTTGGGTACAATTAGTAGAGATTCCAGAACATAATGCAACCATAAATGTTTCTTTTCAATATTTATTTGCTACTTAGTGCCTTGTAAAACAATTCCTAAAATCACTGGGTCTCTCCAATTATCTTTACCTTTCAAGTAATCTCTTTCCTATTTATATTTGATTGAATTATGAGATTTTACTATTTGCCAGGGACTAAACTGGATGCTGGGGATATAATAATTAATAAGCTATTAGGGATTCCTGGGTGGCTCAGATGGTTAAGCATCTGACTCTTGATTTCGGCTCAAGTCATGATCTCAGAGTCCTGAGATCTCAGCCCTACTTTGGGCTCTGCTGTGTGTGGAGCCAGCTTAAAGACTCTTCCCTCTCCTTGTGTCCTTCCCTCCTGTTCACACCTTTTCTCTAAAACAAACAAACAAACAAACAAAGAGCTGTGATCCTTGCCCTCAAAGAATTCCTGTGGTCTTTTTTGTTGTCATTGCTTGTTTGTTTGTTTTGCTTATGAGATAATTAATGATCAGCTCTGAATTTGTCAACCTCAGAAAATATCAGGTTAATATTTTCATTAACAATCATTTTGCTGCCATATCTTTTTCTTCTATAAAAATCCCTTCCTCTTATCTAAATTGACATTACCGACTTGGAATAAAAATAATCCAGACTAGAATCAAAGGAAAATTAATCCTTTTCTCTGGTCAGTGCTGTGATCAGCTGAATGCACTGGTCACCTGCCAATCATACAAAGTTCTAGCCAACGTATTCCTTTATTATGTCATATTTCTAAAACCTTGTTTTCCTATAAGCATGAGCTTTAACTTTTTCAGCATTTCTGAAATTCTCTCACACACAGTATCACAGGTTTTGCTGGGTAAAACCACTGAGCAACAATTTATAAAGAGAATTATATTTATCTTGTTTTTGCTTCACATTGTGAAGAGAGTCTGGGCTGCCAGAGTTTTAAGACAAGGGGAAAAAAAGTGATTTTGTGGGCAAATTAAAACGGTGATAGCAAAGGAGTTATGCATATAACCTTTTTCTGTGTATCTCCATTAAAAATCATTTATTTGAGAAGATGGTTAGGAAGAAAAAACTGAAAAAAGTATTTTAAAATTCTTATGAAACAAAGGTGTTAATGGCAGTGCCAGAATTCATAACTGGATGCAATTTCAAAAAAGTATTTATTCAGATATGAAGTCAAAGGCAAATATATTTTTTTAAGATTTTATTTATTTATTTGAAAGAGCATGCTTACATGGGGAGGAGGAGCAGAGACAGAGGGAGAAGTAGACTCTGCTGAGCAGGGAGACCTTTGGACTTGGGGGGTGTGGAGGAGCTTTATTCCAAGACCCTAAGATCAGGACCTGAGCCTAAAGCAGATGCTTAACCACTGAGCCATCCAGGTGCCCCAAGGGGAAATAACTTAACATACGAATACTGTATACTAAGGAACAATACATTTTATATAGGCTCTAGTGAAAGAATGTATAGTCTTCTTTTTTCCTGCTAAGTATCCAGGGAAAATATCGTGGGACCTTGCTTTGAGGATGTTTTAGGGATCCACTTGGGTTTTATTTTTCAGCTGAGTCCGACCTAACACCAGGCCTTTCAGGCAGACATTAGTAAAAGCCATGTGGCCTCTATCAGGACATTTTCACATCTCCCTGCATGGTACACAGAGCACTTCCCTGGTATAAGTCATATACTTACTTTCCCAGCTCATCACAGTCAGAAACCCCTTCTGCCCAGCTCTATCCATGCTGATTACGGTGAGGAGGATGCCAAGACATCCAGGAACACTTTGGGAAGTACGGGTCCCCCTGGAGTAGGTTTTATTATGGGACAGACACTGAGGGAAATCTATTTCATTGCATTTCCACAAGCATCCTGGAGGCGGATTCGATGATCCTCATTTGTTCACATGGGGAGTGTGGTTGACAAGGCGAGGGGCCTGTCCAAAGATGCCATGGCTGTGACAGGACTCCTGGAGTGTGCCATTGACTGTCATACCATCTTACTCTCCTAAAAAAAACCGTCAGCCCTCTACAGAAGCTAGAACTGTTTTAACCTTTTCAGTTCACTGGATCCTCTTGTTAGTTAAGGTGTGTTTGATGAACTCTGAGATGATGATCTGTATGGCCCTAACACATCTCCTGTCTGGTTAATATTGACACAAGGAACTGTTCAAATCCAATCCATATTCTGGTAGTAGCTCTCCTTCAGAATGCACGGGGCAGCTAAAATTGAGAAATTAATGATCTGTGTGGCAGAGGTACCAGTCCCAGAGACCCCTCACCCTCTGCTTCAGGCACAAATACTGCAACAGTAGGGCCATTCTAGAGTCTGCCCTAGCAAATGTGACCTCAGGTGTCTGATCCTCCCATGTCTGATGCTTGGGCTCTAGGGCAACCTTATAGATAGATACCCACCATCTTCTCTCAAAGAGCAGATATGCCACTGTGATCCCATGGGTGGGCCTGGCAGTGGTGACAGACATCCTGGAGAGGTGAGGCCATTGCGTGGAACAACTTACCTTTCTCTTAGATACAGGAGTTTAGCTCAGGAAGGCTGGCCACTGCTGGGAAAATCTAGCAGTCTCTATAGATCTCTGTTCTAAAATTTGAAACCACTGATGATTTTTCAAAAGTTAAATTTGGGGATCCCTGGGTGGCGCAGCGGTTTGGCGCCTGCTTTTGGCCCAGGGCGCGATCCTGGAGACCCGGAATCGAATCCCACATCGGGCTCCCGGTGCATGGAGCCTGCTTCTCCCTCTGCCTGTGTCCCTGCCTCTCTTTCTCTCTCTGTGTGTGACTATCATAAATAAATAAAAAATTAAAAAAAAAAAAAAAGTTAAATTTGAGGGGCAGCCCGGTGGCTCAGCGGTTTAGCACCGCCTTCGGCCCAGGGCATGATCCTGGAGACCCGGGATCGAGTCCCACGTCAGGCTCCCTGCATGGAGCCTGCTTCTCCCTCTGCCTGTGTCTCTGCCTCTCTCTCTCTCTCTCTCTCTCTCGAATAAATAAATAAAAATCTTAAAAAAAAAAAAGTTAAATTTGAAAAATTTTATCAATTCTAATATCTCCCCATTGGCAGATTATGAATCAATGTCTTTGTTAATTGTAAAAAAAAAAAAAAATGGTTTTTTAAATTTCTAAAAAAAAAAAAAAAAAGACATAGCATTTTTGTGTGAACTATACACAAAATACACTTCTTCTTTTCACTACCTCCTCTACCCACCCCCTCCGGACCCCATCAGCAATTTATGGCCTATTTCCTAGAGGTTGGTTTATTGCCACATTAGGGTCTTCACTGCACCTTCTGTGCCCGGATGCAACCACAATGGCCCCCCTAGAATGTCCCCACAGTGCTAATTTTTTTCTATAGATCTGTCCAAGAGCGATCTGAGGGATTGGGAAGGGCTTAGGTCCTTCAAGAAATGGTCTGTTTTGGTATGCTTGAGTGGTTCAGTGGTTGAGCCTCTGCCTTTGGCTCAGGACGTGATCCTGGGGTCCTGGGATCCAGGCCCGCATCAGGCTTCCTTCCTGCAGGGAGCCTGCTTCTCCCTCTGCCTATGTCTCTGCCTTTCTCTTTGTCTCTCATGAATAAATAAATAAAATCTTTAAAAAAAAAAAAAAGAAAAGAAATGGTCTGTTTTAAGGAAGGGATATCCACCCTTCCTATTTCAGGTTTGGAAGGAAAAAAGGGGAAAAAGGAAACAAGTATTTAGATTACTTTGGGGATACTCTCCATTTTTGTTAGGCACAAAATCAATAATTCCCTTTCAAATGGCTACTGACTGGACAAAAACATTGTGTATACTCAGGCTGAGTGTACCTCTGTTTTGTCAAATTCTTTTGTCTTCTGTGCTCTTTCATTATCTCCTCTAAAGAGGCAGATCACAGATCACAGATTAGTTTTAAAAGAAGTAACAATGTCTTGATTTCTGTAGAGTAATTTTATCACTGTACTGCCTATAGGTGCCTTTCAGTTATTATTGCTGGTTTCTATAGCATGTAATTTGCATCTGAAGGTAGCTTACAGACAGGTAAGGAAATTGCAGGGCACCCATCCAGTTTTGTCATAGTAAACCAAACTCTATTAGGGGAGCTGGGACCATGTACTGGGTCAGTAGCTCTCTGTGAACTCTGAAAATAGCATCTGGAGAAGACAAGAAAGGAGAAGCATATGGGGGCAGATGTCTACCAAGGCAGAGGAAGCGGAATGACAGGTGGTACAGGGCAGCAGTGTTCCCAGAGAGGAAGGTGCTGGTTGCTGGAAGTTTCTCCATGTGGAGCTGTGGATGCAAGCTTGTTTCTGGTGGGAATGGGCAATTCTCATTCCCAGAGGGGATTTTGTTTTCTTTTAAGGAGTACTAAAGTTCTTGAAGTTAAAGAGCAGACTAGTTTTCACCCAAAATGCCTCGTTGCCCTCTGAATCTCTCAGTACTCACCTCCTTCCTTACCCTGGATTTTGAAATCTCTGCCAGATGCCTTCCTATAAAGCCTTTAGCATCCTTAACCTTTGAGGAAAAATAAATAAATAACAATAACAATTAATAGCTGGAGTTAATTGAAGGTTTACACTGTGTCAGGCATTGCTTCATTATACACATGATCTCATAAAACCCACCCCAAATGCTGTACGTTGGTATTATCCTGCTTTGCAGATGAGGAAATCTTAGAGAAGCAGGTAAGTTGCTTGAGGTCACACAATGGAGAGCCAGGTTTCCCCACAGGCCTGCCTGACTCCAGAGCTCATGCTTTTAACCTGTGGGGAGCAAGGGCAGGGGGAGGGGTATGGCTTTCACAGATATTGTGTCTTCAGTTTCATATGCAAATATTCACTTCTAATACCCTCTTTGGACAGAGATGAGGTTGACAGTATTAAAAAAAAAAATCAAGGATACCTGGGTGGTTCAGTGGTTGAGCATCTGCCTTTGGCTTAGGACGGTCACGAGGTCCTGGGATCGAGTCCCATATCCAGCTCCCCACAGGGAGCCTACTTCGCCCTCTTCCTGTTTCTCTGCCTCTCTTGCGTGTCTCTCATGAATAAATTAGTAAAATCTGAAAAAAAAAATGCAACTGAGTAAATTTGAAGTTCTAATTTGCTTTATTCACAAACTGAGCAGCATCCTATCTAGCAAGGAGAAGGAAGCTCTGAGGAATTATACAAAATGGAAGGTTTTTATAGGAAGGAGGGTGGGGCAAAGAGTTATTAGTAAAAGGCCTTATTTCAGGCAAGGTCAGTTTTCCTCAGGAGGAAGAGCAGGGGGTCTTATCCTGCAGATTACCTCATCTTTTGAGGCATGGAGAGGGCTCTATGGCACATTACCACACTGAGGCTAATCCGAAAATTTCTTCTGACTGACAGTTAAGGTGACATTTCTGGGGGGAAAGTTGGAAATGCTATTAGTATTAAGCCCCAGTTGGGTGCCTTGGCCTAAATGACACCATTTTGAGCCTATGGTTTTCTTTTTAACCAGAAGCTATAGGTTTAAATAGGAGCAGTAGCATTCATGAGTTTGTATTCCAGCCCCCCCTCCATGAGGCCAGTCTTGGCAGGACAGCTAGCAGCAGAGGCTCAGACCCAGGAGATGCCGGCAGCCAGGTTGTCCATCCCTTGATCTCATTTCCTTTCCTATAGCATAAAATAGCCGCTACTGTATGATAGTGAAAATGTGTTGCCTCGTGCTGACACAATAGAGCATTTATATTAGGAATGTTCATAACAACTTAGGAGCCCCAGTCTCTGTTTGCTGAGATATCTATGCAAACTTCTGTAAACAGGTTCCTTTTTCCTTCAAATACTTTGAAGAGGTAATGTATTTTTTACTGCGAAAGCTTTAGGGTTTCTTGTTCAAGAAAATCTGTGCGTCTGAGTATCTATCTCTCAGCACAAAGTTGTAAGAAAAAAAAAGCCCTTTCTTTGCTAACTCAACAATAGGAATTGATTACTTACATCATGCCCCCACAAATTATATGACCACAAGAAAGGACAAATTGAGAAGCCTATTGTCTAACCTAGTTTATAATTAGCATAATCCATATTCTTTTTCTTTGTCCTTCACCCAACATTTTCTCCTGCCTGATTTGAATAATAAAATGGCCTGTCTTGTTTGGATGATAAGAAATTTCTTATCTTCTCCTGAGAAATGATAGATAGTATTGGCTGCGATTTCCTAATTCCTATGCCTTATTCAAAATGTCTTAGATCTTTTATACTAATACCTATAACACATTTTATTTCCTTCCATAATTTATCTGTTCTGTATTCTCCATCTCCTACTAATTCAGACCTCATCAGGAAAAGAGAAACAAAGCTTATTCTAACCATTATTCTTTCTTGAGTTGTATTAGAATGTCAACACAGTTCTATTTTAAGATCCTAAGCTCAAAAGCTCATTTTTAAGGGTGAGAATCTGTCTAGACTACAATCTCAAAGCAGCCCTAGAATGTCGGGAAAAAATTTAATGTTCTTAGAAATGTTATTTTTAAACTTAAAAGATAATTTAAATAATAATATTAATTATTAAACCTGATAACTCCTACCTCTAAATAGGTGATCACTAAAACTTTGTTTTTAGGCTATTCTTTTGAAGATTTAAAACAAAATTGTTTTTCTGGAGAAATGACATTAAAAGTAATGATAAAGGTTTCAGGCTAATTCACAAAAGGCTGTTTAACCTACACTGACCCTGGGCCCTGGTTTCCTCTGAGCCCTGGCCTGCGGGGGACCTGGGGCAAGGGGCGAGGCAAAAGTCTTTCTGGTGTCCACAAAACCTCCCCATACACCCTAGTTTAGGCTTCTGTGACTTCCCTCTTTGATCATTCTTCAGGCCATTGCCAAATCAATCTTTCCTACAGCCCAGACCTGGTTATGTCACTATCTACTAAAAAAATCTTCCCAAGGACAACAGTACTGAGACAGGACTTCAGAGTCCTGCACATTCTGCTCTCCACCCACACTTCTAGACTTTATCAGTAATTTCCATCCCGCAACTAGCACATGCTCTATGCTCATATCAAACTGAGAGCCACCCTCAGTTTGCCAGGTAGAATTCAGGGTTTCATTCTTGTCCTTCAATTCTGCCTCTTGCTCATTCCTGTCCTTCAAAATTTAGCACAAATGCAGCATCTGTGAAGTCTTTCCAAACCTTCAAGTCAGAAGTAGTCATTCTGTCCTCAGAAATCTCTTAGCCCTTTAAATGTATTTCTTATGCACTGCTTTCATTCAATTTTATAATTATTCAACAAACAGCACAAGATTTTGCTGTTACTGTTATTCCTTGATTTTTAAAAGTGCTTTATTTGACCAACTAATAAAATGAAAAGGAGAAAACATCTGCTTCCTGAATTTACTCCAGTGACTTTGTCTATCATGAATTCTACTTATGAAGGTGAAGATAGGAATTCATGCTGTGTGGTTGCAATGGTGATTCTGTTTTCTCTGGACCATTAGGTAATTGGGTTGAGTGGAATGGTCCTAGAAGCTAGCAATGATGGTGGCTTAGGATGGAAAAGAACAATGAAACACATTTGTGTGTATTTGTTTCAATTTTTAGGTAAAAGTACTCTCTGGGAGAGTTAAACCTCATTTGCGCTGTGCTTTATTCAGTTAGTCAAATGATACCTTGCTGGAATTTGTAATGGGAAATGGGACTTCTGACTGGGATAGGTATCAGTTAGGAAATCTCGCCATTGACAGGCTTCAAGACAAGAGAATGAATGAGCTCACCTAAGTGGAAAATCCAGATGGCCCTCAGGATAGATTTGAGCCAGAGGTTTATGAGGTCTCAGGATTATGGCTTGATTTCTTTGAAAAGCTTTTGATTTTGTTGTCCTCTGTATTCCATCTTTGACCTCATGGGAATAAGATGACCACCCAGAGGTCCCAGGGCTTTTGCAGGTTCCCAGCTCTGGTGAAGGAAGAAGAAGGGGGGAAGCTTCTCTTTCATCAGCTATTGAACAGAATCCCCGAGCTTCTCTCTGATTGCACTAAATTATATTACATGTCTACCTCCACGGTATGCAGGAAGAAAATGATGATTGGCTTCGGCTAATCAAGGCCTGCACCTGGATTGGGGGTGGGGGGTGGTATTGATCCTCCACAAACAATACAGATACTGATGTGGTGAGGACAGTGTCTGTCCACCCTAGGCTGGCTTGGAGGCCAGAACTGTCTCAGGGCAGCATGAAGTCATTGTACCTATGAATTCCCCAACAGGAACAGGACGAGGCAGGGAGTAAGCAAGGGGCTCATTTATCTTTTAACAACCTCTGTTCTGCTCTGTGCCAGGCACTAGTCTAGGTGCTGGAGTTGTGAGGTGAAAACACAAACCAGGTTCCTACCCTCACAGAACTTACAATCTATTGGAAAGGGAAATAAATGAAGTGAACGAGAGAATTTCAGATTGTAACTCATGCCGTGAAGGAATTGACAGGATGCCTTACAGAGATAGGTGGTGAGGGACTCTAGGAAGGATGCTTAGATTTCAGAAAGAAGATGAGAAGGGCAAAAAACCAAACTTTGCCTCTTTACAGTTTTACTGAGGGCACTGGCTGGCTTCCTGTCCTATGGAGGCTGCCAGTGCCCAAGCAGAGGTGTCCAGATCAATCTGGAAAGGCATAAAGGAAGCTTTTCCCCATCTCAGCTGGTCTTCACAGTTCCTGTTAACCCAGATTAGCCATTCTGGCTCTCTGAGGGTCTCTTCTTTCCTGGCCCACCCTTTCTTTCTAAATGCAGAAGTAGAAGGAGAGCTGAAACCATTGCCCTCACCCAGCCAGTATTCAGACACTTTCTCATTTCCTTTGAACACGCAATGTTCAATAGAGACCCCTGTTGAACAGGACCTTTAGAAGAGTTCTCTACTAGAACTATGCTGATTGACATTTCCTCACTACTGGAATGTTACATGATATTTTGAGCTGCTCGAAATGCTATTTACATAGTATTTGTTTTAGGATAGCCATAGTTTTGTTATTTGTTATTTGTACCCTCAGCATGTAGACACACAACTTTAAGCTTTTCAAAAATATATGTAATTGAGAAGTCTTTCTTGGATTTATATGTAACAATAAACATATAAGACCCTGTTTGATATTTGCTTCACTGGTAGTGAAACTAACCATATGAAGAATTCTTGAGATCTGGTATTGGTAGGTTCATCCATAAATTTGAAAGGAGTTATAAATAAATAAATAAATAAATAAATAAACAAACAAACAAATAAATAAATAATTTGAAGGGAGTTTTGTTTTTTTATTTTTGGCAAATGGATCCTAGTGATTTTATGCTTTTGTATGGAAATTATATTGTTTGTGGTTTAGTAGGTTGTTCCAAGACCATATTTGAATCGTTGGTATTTTCTTAGGCCATGTATCAAACTTGGCTTTGGAGGGGGTGGACGGTCTCCTTCTAAAACATTTGTGTGTGAGTGTAGCCTTAACATTTTTTAGACTGAAAATAGTTCTGAGAGCACTAACTACAATATCTTGTTTCTTAGAAAATATTAAAAACTGTTTGTCTGACATTAGCCGTATGGTGACATATAGAATCATTATAATTTGATTTTGCAACTTGACCAAAGCATTCATAAAGTGGATGGCAGTGAAATGGGAATAAACAAGCTAAAGAAAAAAATAATAATCATCATAAAATAAAAAATAAACACACACACACAAAACCAAAAAATAACAACAAAAAACAACCAAAATGAGACATATTAAATGCCAACTAATAGAAAACACATTTGTTTTAAGGTTAGAAAATTTTTCAACAAGTTATATCAAGGCTTCCATAAGCAGTATTCCTGCCTCTGAGTTAGAATCAGACATTTTCCATTGCATTCTTGCCAAGTGTGTGTGACATAATGTAGTTATATGACATCAGAGAGCTTAAAAAGAATTTTTAATCTTCTGCTGAAGGACAACTGATAGAAGCAATTCATCAAAACTCCTTTTAAGTAAAAACATCTTGTGATTAAGCATTTAAAGTTTAATACTTAATTTAGTTTGCAAAGTTTTACAAGAATTGTTTACAGGAATTTAGTTTGCAGCGTTTTATAGGTGCCAAAAAAGAAAGTTTCTTTTCCTGCTCCCCCTTCCCATTTAAATGGAACCTGGCACAAAAGAATTCAAATTTTTATTATTTGGTGATTATTTAAATTATAAGAGAATGTTCTTCTTGCCTTATAAAATGATTCACAGCAGTGTCTTTTAAATCAAGACTTTGGAGGGGCACCTGGCTGGCCCAGTTGGTTGTGTGACCAACTCTTGATTTCGATTCAGTTCAGGATCACAGGGTAGTGAAATCACCCTGCCTCCAGCTCCATGCGCAGCAGAGAGTACGCTGGAGGTTCTCTCTCTCCCTCTCCCACTGCCCCTCCCCACTGCTCATGTGTGTTCTTCCTCTCTCTCTCTCCCTGTCTCTCTCTTAAAGCATCTCTACTCTATCATCTATTCCTCCTGTTGGATAGATAGCCTGGTGCACTGCAGGACACAGAGAAGTTCATTCAGGGGACCTCTCTGGAGCCTTGTCTTCAAAAGGATTCTGAGGCCATATCCAAACTCTGAGACCATAAAATCAATTTGTTTGCAGTGATAAAGAAACAGAGAGGATCAGTACATCTGCCTCAAGTTTGTAGCAACTAATGTAGTGAATAAAGCCCTAGATTTTGGAATTAAGGAGACCTGGGTTTCATCCACGGCTGCAAAACCTACCAACCATGAGATTGTGGGCGAGTCATTTATCTTCACTGGGATTTAGTTTCCTTATGTTAAATAGTGATCATAGATTAACTTCAAATGAATTGAATCGAATTAAACTGAACTAGCATTTATTAAACACTTCCTGTGCATAAAGCAATCTAAATTTGTTGTTGATGGTTACAAGGAGCAAATAACAGCTATTACCCTCTAAAGTATCATACAAAATGTAAATGGTTCTATGGTGGGCAATGTCTTAGGCTCTCATTACCTTTCTCTTGAGCAGTTAGCTCCCTCATTATTCTCCACACAAACACTTCCTCAAAAAAAAAAAAATTGTTCTGTAGGATACAGCGAGGCATTGATCATGCTGTCCTCCAGTTCCCAAGCCTTCTGCGGCAACCGTCATTCCACTCCTGGCAGTGATTTGGCCTTGTTTTCTCGTCTCTTATCCACACATCCTCCTTCATGGCCACAGTGAGCAGTTGGTGGAGCCTGAGGAGAAGGATATTGGCAGCCTGCGTTGAGGGGCTGGGCTCAGGGTAAATAGGAGAAGGCTAAGAGAAGGCAGAGTGGGGAGCCAAGAGAAGCTCCACTTTTAACTGCCAATCCGCTGATCTCTCTTTCTTCCAGAGCTCTGTCCCATTTCCACCTCCACTACCACCCCATCTCTGCTGTCTTCTCCTGATTAGGTCTCCTGTGTTTTATCTTTCAGTTTTCATCTCTCTACTGAAAGCATAATATGGAACTCAAGTATATTTTTATAATCTGCTGTGTTTACTGAATTAATTTTATGTCTTCTGTTCTTAATTTTACAAGCAAAGGAGAATATTTCCTTATTTCTGGTTTCTTTCTCACTCTCTCAACACCTACCCTAAAAAAATAAATAAATAAAACACACTTTGTTGAGTTTTTCCTTTTGCTGAGTTTAATTTTTTCCTGTGGCTTGATAATTTTCATCAAAGAAACAGTTCCCTATCCTTGTCTCAAATAGTGAATTTGACTAGTGCATTTAAATTATGACTACATTAACAGGATTTTTTATTTGTGTACATCTTTCCACATTGTATAAAGCAGTAGCTCTTGACAAGGAACAGTTTTGCCTTCCAGGGGACATTTGGCAATATACAGAGACATGTTTGCTTGTCATTACTAGGGATGGGAGGGAGTGCTACTGGTATTTGCTGGATAGAGGCTAGGGATGCTGCTAACCATCCTACAATATGCAAGGCAGCCCCCACAATAAAGAATTATCTGTCCCAAACTATTATTTGTGCCAAGGAGAAACACTGTTATAAATTAGGATAAGCCTATGTGGTGCTCAGACTGAAAACTTGGTGAATAATTTCTATAAAGTGTTTATTTAGTTCAAACTAAAATGTCTTAAAGCTAAAAGAATCAACTTATGCTTCCCCTGTAACATTTCCTTAGTCATATTTGTATTCAAATTATCTAGATTTTTCCATTGCTGATGTTCAGTGATTTCTTCTTCCAATTCTTCTCTTCAATTTTTCCACAATGTCATATTCTAATTAACGAAGAAAAAATATTTAGTCAATGTATTTAGTACTATTTGTTACAGAATATGTATGATTTTAGAGAAAGCTGGGGGTATTTTTGATGGTTTCTTCATGTATATTTTTTAAAAATACCTGTTAAATGTTCTTTAGGAATTTGATTATAAAACTTCTCAGATATTTACTTCAGTATATCCATTTTTCCCCTCTTAAAACCTCTGAGGTTTATTTCATATGTAAACAACCTGTGATATAGAACAGCCAGCATATCTTTTACCAATAGCCTCCTCCTTGTCCTTATTTATAAATGCCAGTTTTCTTAAATTATTATTACTTAAAATATTCATTTGATTCCGTCCTCACCTTGTCATTTCTTACAAGCTTCCAAGATTTTAAGTTATGGACCAGTGATCATACCAAAAGAACGATAAATTATGAAGGCTAACTATACATTAGCAGAGTTCAATGTTGTAGTTAAAATGTGCACAAGTTAATCTGATGTGTAGTTAATGATTTACATATTCATCACAATGTTGCCTGGTAATTAGGCATGTGGTAAGCAGTTCAGAGAAATTACTATAATTAGTATTCCTTCTACATGGCCAAACTACATTTTTGTAAGGGTTTTTTTTCCCCCTGTTTGCTTAGTTATTTTTCCAGTGGCTATAATCAATGTCAGTGTTGACATTCTCCTGCATATAGTAGTACTGTGGAACTGTGTATACTTGTTGTACACTTTAGTTGTCTTCTCTCTCTCTTACGCACACACACATCACTTTTTCTCATTCAGACATACATGAAAGACTAACATACTCAAGCTGCTCCCTTTCTTGTATTATTTTCCTGGGGCTTGAGAAAATTGGGAATAAGGAAATGTTTGGGAGATGACACTAGCCACTCCTCTGTTTATCATAATTTTTGATAATATGAATGAATTCATCATTTTTGTTTAAGAAAAAAAGTCATAAAAAATAGAAGAAAAATGGCATGAACTAGAGCCCAAGACAGACTTAGGTGCCAGTGATTGCTTGTGTGTGTCTCCCCTAAGCAGGGCCTCATTTTCTGCCTGTAACTTAAAGAGGTAAAACATCATGTTCTAAAGCACAGAGATTCAAAGCTGTAACTAGACTGTGGCACACAAACAAAATGGCACCATTGGTCATACATACCAACCAAGAACTATCTTGTGCTTATTTTATCCATTCATGCTTGTAGTGTGTGTAGGTTGGCTGGGTCCAAGGACCAGAGGAAGTCCCACAGGACCAGCTAGGAGGGCCATTGGCTTTGCACAGGATGGGAATCAAATGTGAGCTGAGAGGAAGTGAGAGCAGAGTTTATTGAATACAGAGAAAGTGCAGGTGCAGAGTTTCTGGAAAACTCAGAAAGAAAAGGAGATTTGAGTCTTGTTTTTGCTTGGGAGCTAGGGTTTTTGTTGAGCACGGTGGTCTGATGTATATGTCCTCTCAGGCATCCAGGAACTAATTAGAACAAAATGAGTGTCTAGGTGTCCTCCCTAAGTCACTTAGGCCCTGGAGCCAAGGATCTTGATGAATCATTGGTCTGGAAAATGTAGATGACAGCCCTACCTAGTTATTCCTTTAGATATTATCTTTGTGCTGGAAGACTCCAAAGAAATCATTAACTCCTTGCTCCTTATAAGGAGGACATACATTATTTGTACTGTAAGGCATGTGGAAGGTGGAGGTGCAGGTCCTAGCAAGAATAGAGGTGGCAAAAAAAGCCATCCTTCATAGGATTCCTTCATTTTCCCTCTCTTACCTGGACATGAAGTTTTAGAATTATACTCTACAGTTCCTTTTAAACCAACCAGATTAGTCTAAATTTTTTTCTTCACTGTTGTTTCAAATATGCTAAAATGGTGAGACTACAGCCAGTTTTGATTCTTATTATCTATGAAATTTTTAATTCTCATTATTTATGATTGATATCTTTATAGTATAGGAAATGCTTACTGCTAATGTGTCCTCTCATTAGTAAGAGCAAGTTTTGCAGACATTTCTATTTACACATACAAGACTTAAGTCTTAAGTATCTTCTTAAGGACTTGGGGTAATGAGAAATATGTTTCATTTCTTTTGCAAAGCCTTTCCTGGAAAACCAGGCAGGGACCACTGTTTAGCTGACAGTTGAAGATACTGTCCATTGTGGCCTACTTTCCTAGGAAAAGACATTTATAGGCATTCTGTAGTTCCAGGAAATAATCTTGTATCTATAATTGGAACTTATTTAGGCTTTCCCAGACTTTAAGTGTGAGTTAAAAGGTGACCTTTAGAAGCAATAATGGAAGGGAATAAAAGAAAACCACATTAAAAGAACAGGGTTAACCAGGCATATCTGCCTCATTTTGGTGCCTTGTGCTATTTGGATCATACATGTTGGATCCAGGTTATTTAATGTTTTCATATATATTTGAAGACCTCTACAATATAATGATCTTGGGATGCCTGGGTGACTCAGTCAGTGGAGCAGCTGACTCTTGGTTTCAACTCAGATCATGATCTTAGGGTCCTGGGATCGAGCCCCATGTCCCTATGTCAGGCTCCATGCTCAGTGGGAAGTCTGTGGATTCTCTCTCTCCTTCTCCCTCTGCCCCTTCCCCAGTTCCCTCCCTTTCTCATAAATCAATCAATCAATCAATCAATCAATCAATCTTAAAAAAAATAATGCCTGTTGCTCATGGAGGTGGCCTCTCAATTCTGAATGAAATGTAATTATTATGAACGAAAATTAAGAAAAAATTAAAATGTTTAAGCTACACTAAGCCAATCATCTAAGTACTTAAATGTCAAATAGTTTTATCAGTTACACTCTCCTGTATCAGGTGTGTATGTTTTTGGTAGTGTTTCCTGAATCAAGTTCATTGTTGTTCTCAGTTTTGTTTTGTTTTTAAGTAAGTGATTTGGAATTTTTATGTTTCACTTACATGGGAGGGGAAGACTTAGCCCACTACCTATCCTCACCACCAATGGCACCCTCCAACTAACTAATTCTAAGAATTGGTTGATGTAGTACTTTTAAAATGTGTTTAGTTCTCATTTTCTTCCCATGGTTTCCCAAGGTTTAGTAGCCTTTGATAGAAAAAAAAAAAAAAAGTTGTCCTGGAATGTGCATTATTGTGACTCTGCTTGCCATAGTCCCAGTAATATTGTCAAATACTTACTGCACACATCAGTTTATTGATCCCTTTGATATTCACTGAGCTCCTGAAAAGTCATATTGACTTTTTCCTCACCCACTATCCAATCCAGCTAGTTTTACTCACACTTGGTCCCTGCCCTCCATTCTTCACATGTAGGCTGGGTCAAGGCAGTCCTCATTTCTCCTGGCATTGGGGAAGCACCTTGGCTGGTTTCCTTGCTTTCAGCCTTGCACTTTTCACATCTCTCCTTCACATGCCTTTAATGTACTCTCTAAAATGCAGACCTAATCAAGTCACTCTCATGCCTTAAAATGCAGTACTTTAATAGATCAAGGACCTTCCTTACTGCCCCTTCCCCATCCTCTAAGGATAAAGTCATTGCTCCTTTAAGTGGTCCCCCAAACCTTAAATCATCTGGCCTCTACCTGCCTCTCCACATTCCCCTTCCTTCATTCTACTGTTCTACTGAACGACTCAGTAATGAATGGCTTTAGATCTCCACTCTGTGCTGCCTTAGACCTGCTCTGCCCTTGACTTTGTGTTCTCTAGCCTGGGATACATTATCCTCTCTTCACCTAGTTTATGTCTACAGGTTCTTCACATTTTACCTCAAGTTTGCCCTCTTCTGTGAGTCTTTAACCCACACCCAGATGGAATATGTCCCTCTTCTGAGCTTCCAAGCTCCTAGACACACCTCTGTCTTCTATCCTTGCACTCTTACCACCTCATGTGGAAATGATCTGTGTGTAGATTTGTTTTCACCTCTAGTTGAAAAGTTCACCTAAGCTAAGGACCATACCCTCTTCATTCTCTTCATTTTGACATGCTAGTGCTGAACTCTTATGAGATGTAAGAGAATTTTCCCGTGGAGCTTTACTAGATTCCTTGATAAGAAGAACGTTGCTATCTTCTATATAGTTTCTTTCTTTCCTTTTTTAAAAGATTTATTTAGAGAGAGAGAGCGCACACATGAGTGGGGGGAGGGACAGAGGGAGAGAAGAATAATCCAAGCAGACTCCCCACTGAGCTCAGAGCCTGATGCTGAGCTTCATCTCATGACCCTCAGATTATGACAAGAGCCAAAATCAAGAGTGGGACACTTACATGACTGAGCCACCCAGGAATCCCTATTTTCTATATGCTTTCAAAGAAAACAGATCTTCACTTGTTTTTTTTTTCTTTTAAATTCTAGTAGCATATTAAAATTGTTTCACTCACTTTTACTTTTCTTTATTGTTGCTACATACAGTTTAACCAAAGCCTCTCAGAGACCTATGAGTTCTAAAGCAGATTTCACCAATTTTCTACCCAGTTTCAAAATAGATATTTAAAATATTTCTTTCCCTTGGGGGAATATATATGTTTAACATCTCGTCTCTGAAGTTCTTCTGAATGATGATGTCAAAGTAGTACACTGTAGCTGTATTCTTCTAAGAATGGAAGTAATGGAATGTGGTTAATTAAGTTACGGAGGAAAGAGCACTTTTTGTTAAGAAAGCTTTAGGTTTGTGTGAATTAGAAAAAAAACATTCATGAGAAGGTCAAGCAACCACTGACAGTAACCTATAATCTTGGCAGTGCTTTGGAATTAAGTGTCTTTGTGGTATTCGTAGAATTTTTTTAAAAGATTTTATTAATTTGAGAGAAAGAGAGAGTATGAGAGCATGAGCAGAGAGGAGGGGCAGAGGGAGAGGGAGATTCCTCACTGAGCAGGGAGCCCAACACAGGGTTTGATCCCAGGAACCTGGAATCATAACCTGAGCTGAAGGTTTATCTTCAAGTTTATGCAGTGTCAGCAATCCCTGATTTTTTGGTATACTATATGGATACCAAATTATAAAGACCACTGTAAAATAGTTATATTTTCTCATAAAATAGATGCTATCTCATGTTCCTCTCTAAAGCCTTGACATAAAATAGTTCATAGAAATAGCTAACCACATGCTATAAATGTGAAGATGTGACTAACCATCTCTGATATCATTTAAAGAGGACAGCCTACCCAAAGGAAATGAGAATAAGGGTAGTGTGTACCTTGATTATAGAGAAGACTTAAAATAGATACAGCTTAGAAAAATACACCCATGTGGTGACTTAAAGGGAGCCAATCTAAAACTAAATACTGTCCTCACAAACCATGAAACATCCAACCACAATTGGTCTTCTATTGTTAAATTTATAAAGGCATATTAAGGATGATTCTGAATGACCAAAACATATTTAAAAATCCACCCAAAGAGGGGCACCTGGGTGGCTCAGTGGTTGAGCATCTGCTTTCAGCTCAGGTCATGATCCAAGGGTCCTGGGATCGAGTTCCACATCGGGCTCCCTGTTAGGGAGCTCCCTGTTAGGGAGCCCTCTTCTCCCTCTGCCTATTCTTTGCCTCTCTCTGTATCTCTCATGAATAAATAAATAAAATCTTAAAAACAAATCCACCCAAAGAATTTTCATCTGAAGTTATTTTCCTTCCTATAGGAAAAATATGCATTCAAGAAATACCTGAATATGATTGCCATTTTAGTCACACTCCAGTCTGGAATCGCTCTTTATGCTAATCATCCTCACAGCATCTAAAGATTTGAAAATGAAGGCTGTTGTCTGGTAGAGTTTGGAGATGAAACATGGCTGGGATCTGAGCTCTTGGGCATCTTCTCTCTTTTGTCATCTCTGCTCCTCGTGAGTGCCCATGTCAGTGGCAGGCTTAAGATCCAGGAAGAATCACAAAGGAAAAATAGAAGAATACGAGCAGCAGGACCACAGGGCTTTCCACAACCTTATTTTCCAGCTCCCGGCCCTCCCCTGAGCACTTTCCTGTGCAGTCCCTTTGAACTTCCCCCCACTTTCCTGTACATTTTGGTCCCTCTTCCCTTCTCCATGCTGCTTCCTCTTTTTCTTAAGGAAGACTCACAGGATCCTACTTCCAGGCTCAGCTCAAAGATCAGAATGCCCGGCAGAGGCATTCTCCATGCCCACTAGCTTTCTTCTCCCCTGGCCCTCAGGCTGGAGGAGCCCTGCCCCTCCCTGCTAGGACAGCAGGACACTCTGGGGCTCCCACATCAGAGTGCACTAATTTCAAGTTCTGGCTCTGATACATGTGTCTATGTGGCCCTGGGTCCTTTGCCAGGCAAAGCCTTCATTTCATCTATATAACCAAATCATACTTAATTCTACACTACATCATAGTGTAGAATGAAATCATGCGTATAAGAGAATGAGCATCGTGCCTGGCACAGCGGAAGTGCTCAGTGTGTGGAAACTGTTAATGACTTTGTCAAAGGTGATCATGTATGCACCATTCTTTAAGGAAAGAGACGGGATTTTATTCTTTGAATATCTATGGTGTCTGGCACACAGACACTTGAGAAATGTTTACCAAGTGGTAATTCATTCAATTAATGAAGAAGTTTAGAATGGTGGCTGTGAATGAACAGCAAGAAAATTTCATATCATTCTGGAAAAGCTGCTTCCCGCCTTCACCTCCTACCCCTTTGCCTGCTGGAGTTCCTGTGGGCCGCTGGTAGTTTGGACCCCTTGAGAGAAACCACCAAATTAGAGTAGAAGTCCTTGTTTTGAGTCTCTTGTATTCACTGAGCATTTATTAAACAAATACTGTTGAGCTTTTCTTTTGTGTGCAGGCACAACTGTACATCTGAAAGCAGAGTTTCACTTTTATACTGCCAAAAAGGAATCCATTTGGGCTTGTATGTTGTTATATAGGGAGCTGTATCCATGCACAATCATGCTTTAACATACTCCAATTATGCCTTTCTCCCGCTGAGATATTAGGGGCTTTCCATTTATCTTTCTAGCCAAGAAAAATTTCCTTGAATCATCCAGAGTTACTTACCTTATGTCTAAATCTCCAAATGAACAGGTGAATATCCTGAGATGTTTAGTAGGAAGGGCTACCAGACAATGTCACATGTGTGGTACAGGGAAGTGAGATATGGTCAAAGCAGAAACTGCTAGTGTTAGTAAGATAGTGACTGTCCCTTAATCATAGAAAAGCACTTTTACATGGTAAGGACAGACTAAAGGTCTTCATGGACACTGAATTCCTTGAGGTCCTCACCAAAGGGAGGACCCTTTGTGGGAACCTCCAGAATACTTGATAAATTTTATTGTTTGATCACTTTTTTTTATTAGTACCCAAAAGGGTACTAACTTGGCATCTGGCTGACTAACATTTTCCTAGGTTATAAGGCCTCACAGATATATTAATAAATGGGATCAAAAACCTTGACAGTGTTCCCCAGTTATGTGTATTAAGGATGATTCCACTGAATTAAATTAGTTTTAGAGATCTTTGCTCATTTCTGACTCACTTCAGATTTGTGCAAAGAGAGAAAGGCAGTTTACCTTGAGTTTTGACTCATACTCATAATGATTAAGAGTCCTTGAAAGCTGCTGGAAATAATGTAATAATGCCTATAGTTTTATTCTTCATATTGCATTTTAATGAAAGATCCTAACGAAAGATATATAAAAAGCAAAAAAGTCTACCACTGAATAATCAGTGCAGGTATTTAAAGTGAGAGGTGAGATTCTCCAAGAAGTAGTGATTGTATAACGTGTCTTGTTACACTCCCTTTAGTAAGATGAGGGCACATTGGGGCATAAAATTCCCTTATGATATGTATGTCCCAGCTGGTACTAGCCAAGATACATTTCCTTGAATCATCCGAAACTATTCTGCTAAAATCTACACTGTGGCGTGATATGTTATAAATCATCTGTGATGAAGTAAAATGGTCTAATACCAGGAATCAGAAGAATAACAAAAACGTGGAAGAGAAGGTTGGCAAGTCCCCATCTATCTGCCCTGCCCCTCACCCTATCCAGAGAACCCAAAAAGGGAAAGAGGGCAAATGAGAATAAACAAAGAGAGAAGGGCGTCTCCACAAAGCTGAGCCCCCTGAAAACCTGCTTTCTAAGGAGACTATTTCCTAGCGCGGGCAGAAGATGCTACAGGCAATGTGGGGGCAAACCACAGTAATTTATTTTGCACACAGCTATACTCAAAACACACCACGATTTATTCCTTTATAACAGCTTTATTGGGATAGAATTCACACACCATACAACTCACCTACCGACCAGTGCACCAACCAGTGCACAATTCACTAGTTTTTAGTATATTCATAGCATTGCACAACCATCACTGCGATCAAGTTTAGATTTTCATCACTCCAGCAATAAACCCCATACCCTTTAGCAATCCCACCATTCATTTTTACTCAAGCACAAGGAGAAAAATTCTGTATTTATATACCTGGATTTATAATATAGTCATTTTATTTTTACAAGAGTCATGTTATAATTGGGGATAAAGCAACTTGAGAATTACTTAGCTAATCCAGTTTAGGTTTTTTTGTAAACATTTTTATGATTTTTAAAAATTTTCTAAAATTCTACATTTTATGCTGTTTCTGGAGATAGAACTCTATAGTCTACCTGAATCCTTATTGATCATTTACAGAACCTATTGTGTCACCCATCTAATGAGAACGTTCTTTGGAAATACTTTGTGACCTTTTGTTTAAATATCATATTGAGTAGGTTCCTTTTATTTTTATTTATTTGTTTATTTTTAAAGATTTTATTTATTTATTCATGAGAGACATAGAGAGAGAGAGGCAGAGACAGGCAGAGGGAGAAGCAGGCTCCATGCAGGGAGCCTGACGTGGGACTCAATCCCGGGTTTCCAGGATCACGCCCTGGACGGAAGGCGGCGCTAAACCGCTGAGCCACTGGGGCTACCCAAGTAGGTTCCTTTTAATAATTAATTCCCAGAACCTGTAGAACAGAAGTTTAGCCAATCAGAATGCAATACAATTCTATGACAGGGGCTCCTGGATGGCTCAGTCAGTTGAGTGCCTGACTCTTGCTTTAGGCTCAGGTCATGATCTCAGGGTAGTGGGATCCGGACCTGTGTGGCTCTGCACTCAGTATGGAATCTGCTCAAAATTCTTTCCCTCTCCTTCCTTCCCCTTCCCCCAACTCACATGTTTTCTCTTTCTAAAATAAATAGATAAATAAAAATCTTTTTTAAAAAATCTACATGGCAAAACATTATACAGATTTCAAGTTAGGAGATAAAAAATGCTGTGTGTAAAATGTGTCTTATAAAGGACTAAATTTTGTAACACAGAGAGTATATGCTGATCAATAAAGAAAAGGACAAACAGAAAAGCCCAAATGACAAAATTTTCAAGAAGTTGCAAAATATAAATTAACACAACAGTGTAATGCCATTTGTACTCAACATGTAAAGAACGTGTTGTATGGGCACCTGGGTGGCTCAGTCCTTAAGCATCTGCCTTCTGCTCAGGTCATGATCCCAGGGTCCTGCTCAATGGGGATCCTGCTTCTCCCTCTCCCTCTACCCCTCCTTCTTCCCCTCCTTCCCTCTCTCTTTCTCTTTCAAATAAATAAATATTAATAAAAAAAGAATGTGTTGTGAAAGCAAGAGGAAAATCATTCTCATACAAAGTTGATGAGAATGTGGATAGTGCCAAACAGCTCTAATTTATACAAATTTTAAACGCTCATTTGTCTTTTATCATTGATCCAGCAACTGTCTCTAGAAATTTTGTGTACACAAGTTTATATGTAAAGTTTATTGCAGTTTATATATAACCACAAAAATCTAAAGAAAAACTAAAAGCTATTAACAGAGGTCTGGCTAAATAAATTAAGATATATCCATTTAATGTAATACTGCACTGTCACTAATAAATATTAAGCCTATTTAAATGGGCCAATATAGAAAGTTGCACAATATGTATTATTAAGTGGAGAAAAAAATCAAAATATCAATATTATATATTATATTCTGTTTGAATAAAAAGAACACATATACACATATATGTTCACATATGCATCTTTGTGCATGCTTATATATGCGCTGACATTTTATGACAGACTCCCAAGAAATTATCACTGATTATCTTCTGGGTGCTAAACTAAATGGGGAAGTAGGGAAGAGACATTTTTACATTATACCTTTCTTTATTGTTTGGATTTGTTCTAATAAAACCTAAACTTTGTAAAATTTAAGAGCATTTTTACATTTAAAAATCAGTGCTCATATATTACAAAAAATTGAAAATGCAGAAAAACCTTCTTAAAAATGTAATCCCTTGACCTAGGGAGGAAAAACACCATTAAAACTCTTCATAAATATCCTTTGAAACATTTATTTTCATACACATGCACTGTGTATGATTTGATACATTTGATAATCCACTTTTTTCATGACATATATTCTATGTGGACACATAGAATATTCTATGTCATGAAATACTATTTTATAGTACATTTTAAATAAATGTATCCTTAGTAATTGTCTGGTTGTGATAGCCTGTTTGGGCATTTTCTCTTAATTTCCCTTCATATATAGAAAGAAAAAAGGTTGGGAGAAAACAGTAATCAAGATGTAAAAATAAAAATATTATAGGCGAGGAATGAACAATGACTCTGAAAATCAAAAGCCATATTCCTTATTTTATTTTATTTTATTTTATTTTATTTTATTTTATTTTATTTTATTATTTTCTCATGAGAGACACAGAAAGAGAGGCAGAGACATAGGCAGAGAGAGAAGTAGGCTCCCTGTAGGGAGCCTGATGCAGGACTCTATCCCAGGACCCCAGGATCACGACCTGAGCCAAAGGCAGACACTCAACCACTGAGCCACCTAGGTGCCCCAAGCAAAATTTCTTCTTAAAAAATAATATGTATCACCAAATCTTTGGGGGGAAGAAAAAGATGAGGAAATGAAACAGAATCCCAAGATGTCTTATGCTGTATTCCTAACAAAACTGACAAAAAGGAACTTAAATAATTTTTTTAAAATGAAAAAAATCAATAAATCTTCAGCTGTATCCAAACAAAGAAAGAAGTCTAGTTTATAAACTTTAAAAAGTGGTTGCTAAGTAAGGGCATGGAAAATCCTAGTATGTCCCAGCATGACTTAGCTCCTAACTTCTAATTTGAGATTTACTGCTTTCTTTTAACTTTTTTGCTTTGTTTGGATTTTTACAATGGGTATATATCATCTCTATAAAAACAATAAGTCCATTTAAAACATTTTGATAGGTATTTTCAAAGAAGAAGAAGAAAAGTCTTCATTAAATGTTTATATTTGGCACGTATGAATATGCTTTCCTCCCTAAGTGAGACCCAGTGGACCTCATGTAGACTCCTGTGGTTACCAAGAGACCATCGTGTTCAATATTGTCTCTCTTAGCCTAAATGATGTTTAGGACTCTTTGGTTTTTGTTGGGTACATGATGTGCCAGGAAGGCTGAGGAGAATAAGATGACTTTTCTGTTTTCTAACAGAGAATAGGCTTTTAGCAACTATTTAAATACATTTCTGCTAATATTTTCAGAAAAGAATAAAACCCTCTCTATGTGAAATTGAATGTCTTTAAATATCTCTTGACACTTTTTCTTTGTTTTTGGAAATAAAGGACCAAATTTACCATAAAAATACAAGTTTACCTTAGCTCAACATCTCTGTTTACTGGGTAAATATTTGAAGATGATAAGTCTAGCCATGAAAAGAAGTTATCTACTGAAGTCATTCAGTGAATTACTCTACCAGAGATAACTACCGTGAGGATTACAGTAATGACTCATTTGTTTGATGGCTGAGGGCCAAGAGCAAATAGAATGTCATCTGATTTCAGACAGCTTCCCTGCAAGTCAACTATATTATCTCCCTTCTACCCAGACCCTTTTCACTGAAAGACCACAATCCCTCCAAAATCCTATATACTGTCATATCAGATGGCTGTCTTCCTATGACTACAAAATTTATTAGCCTTGAAATACTATAACCCAGGGACTTACATAAGCACTGCACAGGGAATTCGTTTCAAGCCACATTTGACCCCTTGTTTTAAAGGTGATCTTCAAATAGGTTTAAGGGAAATAAATCAGATTTTCAACCCATAGTCTGCTTTCTCCTAATAAAAAAAGAAAAGAGGCTTTAAATGTTTCTAACCTTTTTCTTCTTTTCTTCACTTTGGCACAGAAGATTAATCACATCTACCCAGAGATGTAATTTAATGTCTGTCATTTGGAATAGAAGAGAAAATAGATAAATGGCTCATGAAGAGAGTACTTTAAAATTAAACTATACAACCAAAGATTTTATTAGGCTGCTAATCCATCCTGCTGATGGGGAGGATACTTCTCATTAAAAAGTCAAGTAACAAGGAAACATGAGAAACAGGATAATAAATATTACACTCTTTGGCAAAAGTGAGGAAAGGAAATTTTAAGTTTTCAGAGTATGAGAGAATTACCCATAAGAATTAATTCACCCTTAAAATGTCCCTCTCACATTGCATAAATGTGAAAGAATTTGGAAAGAAGAAATTGTTCAGAAGTTTGTCTTATCTAGGAAAACTTTGTCATTCATAACTTTACATTCCCTATTTATGGGTGGGCATACTTTCCAGCAAAGGTTTCTATTTGTATCTGATATAACTCTGTGCTTAACAAAAAACCTAGCTACAAGACTTAAGTGATTAAATTATGCTCATGAGATCAGTTCCTAGATAATGGCCTTCCTCAGGTTTTCATTGAATAAAAACCGGGAATTTTGTTTTAAAGATAATATTTATGGCTACTCTCCCCAAATTCCCATTTTCTTATTCTTCCCTACACACAGTATCTTTTGTGATCTGTGAGCAGCCCAGATCATGCAGCCAGAAATCTAGTGATCAGCGTAACAGGTCACAGAAATGATGGCAAATATCTTATCTACTTGTACAACATTTTAATTGTTCCATCCAAAACTCAAAGACCCATATGAGCTGCTAAAAATGCAGATCTGGGAATAGCTGGGATATTCACCAGGATTGCCCATTTCACATTGGTTTAGCCATTTTCAGGTGTTCACCTCCCTGCCTTGTCCATTCGGACAGGTCATCTGTGGTTCTTGGACAACCTGTGATGTCCCCCCAAGACTTTAACATGTCACATGATTAGCTGTGTGTGACAAGTGTGTCACCTAAGAAATTGCTGACTGTAGAATAGCAGGATTTATCTTCTGAGGCAAGCTCACTCCGTCAAAGGTATAAGCAATCCAGAAACATTTCTTCTTTCCAATTGTATTGCAAGGTAATATTTGGGGACTCACCATCCAGCTGGAAACACAGTTACTTTCTCAGCATGGGCAGTAGTAGGGCTGAGGGGAGGTGGTTAACCTGGAGAAGTTTAGAATACATTATTGATCTTAGGAAGCGAAATTTATATCTGACTTGCATTTAACCTGTGAAACTTTGTCTCTGGCTTTTCAAATTTCTTTATCCTATTTAATCTTCAAAAGAAATAAACTGACTTGCTGTTTTTCCTGGAGCAGTAGAATAGTCAGGAACACTAAGTCTAGAAAAGTGGTCCTAATGTGGGTGTTGTCTGGTTCACGTACTGAGTTATTTTAAAAAGGAAAAGAATTTATTTCATCCCTGTTTCCTGGGTTCTTTCATGCCACTACCTTCAAAGAGTACCCTAGAAATCCATAGGCATAATAGATTCACAGAAAATGAATTTATATGCAGCACTTAATTTAATTTTTCGAATGGATCTCCCTGGTGGCACTCTTCAGAGACTTTTAGAAAAGAAGTATTGCTTGTGTGGCACCAAGGGGGAACTCTTACTAAAATCTTTTTTTCTTCAGGATAGGTACTTCCGTAATATGCCAAGAAGTCACTAATTCTAAAGCCTGTTCATAGTTAGAACAATAGATAAACCATTATGGAAAAACATGATTGGCTGCCATACTTTTATGTATTTTCTTGGAAGGAAATGAAAACTTTCTTAAGAACCTATTTAGCCTTTAGATAATATGCCTCCAGAACTACTACTACTTCTACTACTAGTTCTTCTCCTCCTCCTCCTCCTCCTCCTCCTCCTCCTCCTCCTCCTCCTCCTTCTTCTTCTTCAGATTTTTTTTTTATTTATTTGAGAGTAATGACAGAAAGAGAGAAAGCTCACCCACGAGTAGGAGGGAGAAGCAGACAGCCAGCTGGGAGCCAGACATGGTGTTCTGTCCCAGGACTCTGAGATCATGGCTTGACCCAAGGCAGATGCTTAACCAACTGAGCCACCTAGGCGCCCCTGTCTAGGGAACTTCTAGCATTTTAATCCCCTCCTGTAAGTGGTACTATTATTTTAGGTACAGAACACCTTTATGCTATCTCCATAGTAATTATTTATGGTGGAAAAACAATCACAAGTTGTTTGCAAAGTTTTATTTCTTTAGACTATAGAACCATTACTTTATCATTACTTCTGCATTCTAAGGCTCTGATTATTTTAATTTTGATTATGGGGTCACAAACCAGTAGCGGAATTATATATTAAAACATGAATTTGAAGAGTTTAGGGAGGGGTATGGCTGATTCAATTCCTGACTTTTTGTGCTCTGCCAAATGTACACATTTGTGTTACCCATTTCTTCCCTGAAGTAGCTAAGTTTTATCAACTCCTGTGATTGTCCCTATTCCTTGAAGGCAAAACCTTTAAATTAAATTCCATCCCAATGAGATTTTGCTCAGAAGTAGATTTGCATTACCATTCTTGAGTATTACTCAATCCTTTTATAACCACATAAGTTCAGCTTATCATTTGTCATGACGTTCTGATTATTTTCTTCTATACCAGGGTTGGAATGTTTATTCCTGTCCTATAGTTACGGTTTTTTGTTTTTTTTTTTTTTTCGCCTTCAGCTTCCCTATTGAATTTTTATTTTTTTTCCTCCTTGAGATGACAGAGCTGGCTCAAAGATGATTTTGGTAGGAGAATTATCATATATACATATGGTCCAAAATATATATATATATTTTATTGGAGTTCAGTTTGCCAACATATAGTATAATACCCAATGCTCATCCCATCAAGTGCCCCCCTCAGTGTCCGTCACTCAGTCACCCCATCCCCCTGCCCACCTCCCCTTCTACTACCCCTTATTCGTTTCCCAGAGTTAGGAGTCTCTCATGTCTATCACCCTCTCTGATTTTTCCTACCCATTTTCCCTCCTTTCCCCTATAATCCCTTTCTCTATTTTTTATATTCCCTGTATGAGTGAAACCATATAATGATTGTCCTTCTCCGATTGACTTACTTCACTCAGCATAATACCCTCCAGCTCCATCCACGTCCACTCCTGATCAAAACTCTTCAGAGTGTAGGGATAGAGGGAACTTTCCTCACCATCTTAAAAGCCATCTATGAAAAGCCCACAGCAAATATCATTCTCAATGGGGAAACACTGAGAGCCTTCCCCCTAAGATCAGGAACACGACAGGGATGCCCACTCTCACCACTGCTATTCAACATAGTACTGGAAGTCCTAGCCTCAGCACTCAGACAACAAAAGGAAATTAAAGGCATTCAAGTTGGCAAAGAAGAAGTCAAACTCTCCCTTTTTGCAGATGACATGATACTGTACATAGAAAACCCAAAAGACTCCACCCCACGATTGCTAGAACTCATACAGCAATTCGGCAGTGTGGCAGGATACAAAATCAGTGCCCAGAAATCAGTGGCATTTCTCTACCCTGACAATGAGACTGAAGAAAGAGAAATTAAGGAGTCAATCCCATTTATAATTGCACCCAAAAGCATAAGGTACCTAGAAATAAACCTAACCAAAGAGGTAAAGGATCTATACCCTAAAAACTACAGAACACTTCTGAAAGAAATTGAGGAACACACAAAGAGATGGAAAAACTATATCATGCTCATGGATTGGAAGAATTAATATTGTGAAAATGTCTATGCTACCCAGGGCAATTTACACATTCAGTGCAATCCCTATCAAAATACCATGGACTTTCTTCAGAGAGTTGGAACAAATAATCTTAAGATTTGTGTAGAATCAGAAAAGACCCCGAATAGCCAGGGGAATATTGAAAAAGAAAACCAGAGCCCGGGGCATCACAATGTCAGATTTCAAGTTGTACTACAAAGCTGTGGTCATCAAGACAGTGTGGTACTGGCACAAAAACAGACACATAGATCAATGGAACAGAATAGAGAACCCAGAAATGGGCCCTCAACTCTATGGAGAATTATCTCCTCAGGTCTTGTCTTTACCTTCAGACACAAAAGCATGACTCCCAAATCTCATTTACTCAATGTGGAGTCAGGTTTGGTTGTCTTTTCTCAGGATGAGACTCCGATGATTTCTCTTCAAATGCAGGTATACCCCTTCCTGGTAGACAATCTCTATTTCCAATCAAGCTTGATGTCCTGAACATCTAGATGAGGGTCAGTGACTTTCTGGAAACTTGTTTTGTATATAAGCTCCTCCCCCTATCAAGAACCTGGGTCCTCTCCTTTAATTGACCAGGTGATAAACTGGATAGCTCAGGCCCACCTTGCACAGCGGTACTTAATTGTAGCATAGATATTTTCCTTGAGCTGTGTGCCTCCCAGCAAAGCAGTTCTAAACCTCTCTAGGTATAAGAAACCATCCAGGAAACACATTAAAAATATAAATTCCTAGATTGTTGGTCTAGGGGAAGGGGTTTGGGAAATTGAATATTTACCAATAACCCTCAAGTGATTCTTATCATTAAGGAAGTCAAGAAACACTCTTTTTAAATATTGCTCTCAGTAAGTTGTTGGGGTCTGTCTGTTATTTATTCCTTTCTAGAGCGACTAACTCCTATTTATTACCATCTTATGGCCCTGTTTCTTAAATTATTGTTTGAGTATTAGAATCACAGTCAGCTAAGGTGCTTGCTCAAGATCTATTTCAATCCTATGGGGTTGGAACCTCTGGGGACCTGGGCCCAGAAACCTTTTTCACATGCTCCCTCAGATCAGAGTCACTGACTTAAGGGTACCTCTCCATAGCATTAGCTTTAATGTGAATACAAATTACTAGGAACACTGGTAAAATGCATATTCTGATTCAGTAGGTCTGGAGTGGAATTTAAGATCCTACAAGCTCCCAGGTGATGCTGAGGCTGCTGGTCCATGGACCACATCAGCACAAGGAGGAAGGAATGTTCCTAAACAGAACCCAAACTATTGGACAGCACAGAGCCTGTGAGTTTGTTTCAATGGGAGAAGAGCAGACCCCATTGTCATCTAAATGGTTCTAGTCCTAATCCCATTAAGGGGGCATGTGGCAATTCAGAATAAAACCTTATCCTTTGTGAATGACATACCTGGCTTTCTCAACTGTCATTACTTTGTGTTGTCCACCAGCTCCACACCTTCATCTTTCCCAGTGAGGCCCCTTCCAGACCTCCTGACCATGAAGCACTCAGACCTGTGCTAGACCATTGAACCAAAGATGTACATTATCCTTGCTTCTGCATGGCTGAGATAAAGCCAGGCATAGAGGAGCCTTCCCAAAGAGAGAGCTAAAACTATCAAGTTTAATTTCAATTTATAGTTCTATGCTCTTTTTTGGCAGGGGAGCTTCTTTTATATCCTTTTCTTTTCCCTAGGAGTTCATACCCATTTTCTAGCTTTCAGTTCTTGAGTAATTTATCTGTTTCTTATTTCTTATCTCTCTTTCAGATCCTTTCTATTTTGTAGCTAACAAGAACCAGGTGGTCATGAGTTGCTAATAAATGTGAATTCTTATTCTTTTTCCAAAGTCTGCTTTCAGCTAGGTCTCAGTATGATAGTTTATTGTTTTTGAACATGTGAGTTGGGACCAAATCTAAAGTGGGACAGACACCTGTTGCTTTTTCAAGATTGATTTGTCTTGCTAATTCATCTCATTCTGTTAGTTTTATCCTTCTTTCCAAATGCCACATTGTACAATTACTTCAAACTCTGAGCCTCTGGATTTCCTTTAGCAATTTTCTTATCTGTATACCAGAGAATGGCAAAAGCTTTCTGGTCTGTGGATCCACACCATCAGGATCACCAGGGGATTTTGTTAATGCCCCAGGTCCCACTTCCGTGATTCTAATTGAATAGGTCAAGGGAAGGACAAGGATTTGTAAAGAGCTGGAGAGTCTGTCCTTTATCCTGCAGGAGGACCATAGGCCTTGGTAAACACTCGCTCCCCCCTGCCCTTTGGCATGTGATGCCACTGCATGTACAGACCCCTCATTAGGACTCAGCAGTACACCCACCAAAGATCATGTAGGCTGAGATTGTCCTGTCCACCCCACACCCCATCTGGTGCATCCTTGAGTTTTGTGGACTCCATCTTTGCATCATACCCCAAGTTAGTCTGTTCTGTCCATTTCCATTTCCTTCACCATAGCTCAAGCCAGCATCTTTTCTCACCTATATTAGCCCCTTTGAAACCCTTTCTCTACGTAACAGCCAGGGTGACCTTGTAGACTCACAAATAAGATGGCTTTGCCTAAAACCCTTCTATAACTCCCCATCTTGCATAAAGTACAATCCAAACCTCTCTCTTAGTCTTCTCACTCCTGACTTGATTGATCTCTTCCCTGCCTCCCTTTGTTTCCTCTAATCTGCACATGGCTGGCTCTTTCTTGTGTTCAGAGCTCACCTTCAATGTCCTCTACTCCCAGACACCTTCCCTGACCACCAGTAGAGAAAAACCACTCACTCAGCCACTCACTGTCACATCACCCTTTCAATTCTTGGCAAAGCACTTATAAAACTAGCGCTTGTCCTTGATTTTTTTGTTTTGTTTAAGATTTTATCTATTTTTCATGAAAGACACAGGGAGAGAGACAGAGACATAGGCAGAGGGAGAAGCAGTGGGACTCGATCTCAGGACTCCGGGATCATGACCTGAGCCAAAGGCAGATGCTCAAATGAATGAATTTAATCTGAGCAGGAAGTATGAGCAGAAGTTAGCCAGGTGAGGTAGTAGTATGGCCAACTTGATTCTTATGCTGGGAAATGAAGGTTTTAATGCCCAGAGGTAGGAAGATATTTAGTGCATGTAAGAAACTGAAATATTGTACCCAAAGGAAAGATGAGACAGAGGCTGAGGTAGACAGGAATCTTATGGAGTGTGCCAAGGATGTTCTCAAAAAGCAGCAAGGAGTCACGGAAAGGTTTTTGGCAGGGGAATAACAAGAGATTTTCTGCAAAAAATTCTAAAGAAATGCTTGTCCTGAAGTTGTGTCACACCTGCTGCAGTAGATTGACTAATGACCACCCAAAGATATCAACTCTTAAATGTTACCTTATTTGGAAAAAGCAGCTTTGCAGATATAATTAGGCTAAGGATCTGGAGATGAGGAGACTACTTTGGATTATTCAGGAGGTCCCGAACACAAACGTCCTCATATGAGCCAGGCAAAAGGAGATAAAACAGGCACACAGAGCAGATGTTCATGCAGGGATGGAAGCATAGATGTCAGTGGTGTGGCCACAAGTCAAGGAATGCCCGGAGCTACCAGAACCTGGAAGAGGCAAGAAATGAATTTTTCCCTAGAGAGCCTTTGGAGGGACTGTGGCCCTGCAACACCTTGATTTTGGTCTTCTGGTCTCCAGCATCTTGAGTGAATACATTTTGGTCACTTTAAGTCACCACGTTTGCAGCAATTTGTTATAGCAGCCTTCGTAAATTAACACACGCACTTTGCAAAAAAGGAGAAATAGAAATAGAAATTCAGATGATGTGCGCTGTCACACATGGGAACCCACCCCATCAGTGTAGGCCCAGAGTGTGAGACTGGAGATGTTCGTTCATCTGCTGTTTCTGCAGTCAGCCTTTTCCCCTTGTGAATGTTCTCATGACTCTAATGGATGAAGGTAAGCCTGTTTCATACGACATGATGCTTGACTCAAGCCAGCTACTTTATTTGAGGCTAAAAGGGAGAGCTGTGTGTGTTATAGAAACAAAGACCAACCAACCAAACAAGATCATGCTAAGGCTATTTATTTTTTGCTAGAGCAAAGGAGTCAGCCGCCATCATTTGCATTTTGGCAGAGACTTAGAGCAGGCAGAGGAGTGGGAGAGCTTTATAAACGGCGAAAAGGGAAGGCTTCAGGTGTGGGCTGATTGTTGGTGTGGGGAAGCTGTGGGTGGGCTAGCTGTGTGATTGGCTGGGGTACATATTTAGCTTTCTCTGGTTTTAAGTTGGAAACAAGGACAAAAATTAGGGGAAGCTGTCATCTATTAATCAAGTCTTGGCCATGTTGGGCTGATTGTTATAGCAGTTACTGGTTAGCTTCCTGGGTCGTTACTAGGGAACGCAATCTGACTTGTGGCTAGTCTGACTTACAGCAGGCTGGCTTCCTGGCTGGTGAGCATAGATGAGGCTTGGCTTGCTTGCTGAAGTAGTGGGTCAGAGTTCTGTTGTTCTGCATGGTCCAGCCATTGTCCATTTGCATACTCAGTCACTCAGTGTTCAGTGAAGACCAAGAAGGCATCCCTCTTGAGCCAGATGACATGCATGTGTCTATCAACAGGAACACATTGGGAGAAAGGCCTTCAGTGTCTGTGATTTGTTCAAACCTCCCACCAAAGGCACACAGGTTTCTGATGAGAAGCTCAGAGCGAGCCAAGGGGTGCTTCTCAATTTTAGTAACTGCTTTACTTTCAAAAAGATGAAGATTGTTAGTGGAGTTGTATGGGCTAATGAAGAGGCAGCAGATCCTGGGCAAATGCTGAGGATTGTCAGAAAAAAAAAAAAAAGGCTGCCCTCAGGGACAAGTGTAAAGCTTATGATGTTGGGCTTTTATGGGAAAACAAGCTTACCAACTACAGGTATATTTTAGACTTCCAGAAAGACAAGATCTTGACTTCATATTGGCAAAAGGGTATATGATTATGGCGTTTTGAGGCAATTCTGCCTGGCTTGACGAATAGGGTTACATATTCCCAGGCTCAGTAGGGAAGAAAGGTATCTGCCTGGGTACTTGGCCTCAAACTAACATGGCCCGGGTAGCATTATTTGGGGCTGGGCTCCAAAAGTTTCATTGCAAGGTCAGGTGGTCCCTGGAAGGGAAATGATGACTTGGAGAGCAGCTATTTGGGCGATGTTCCTGGCACTTCTCTATTACTGAGATTTGTATAGCACAGAAGGCTGTGCCGCCATAACCTCCTCCATTCAACGAACTCTCAAGTGAGAAACCCCCAGTGTTTCAAGGCCCCGTGCCTCCCCATGCTCTCAGAGATGGGTGAAGCAATCGACGCTGATCCAATTTTAGCAGACAATTGGAAGACCTTCAGTATAGCCAGTTGCATCATCTGCACTGTAGTGAATGCATAGAAGACTGAAACTATCAATTCATGTTGGCCACAGCTGTAGAAAGAATGTGCAAAATGCACTGTTTCAGGGACCCAGGCAGGTGGTTAGTGATGGCTTCATAACACCCTCAAGGAGGAACTTAAGAATGGATGGAAGACCATGGGAAACGTGGCCTGATGAAGAGATCTAGTAGTGGTTCTCAGCCAGGCATCACTGACATGAGGGACAAAGGAAATAACAGAATCCGTTTTAGGAAATGAGGACCGGACAGAACAAGGCACGGAGCAGCTTTTCTTGCCTAGTGTCTGGAGGTCGCCCTCCTTTCTCCCTCCTCCAGGGCTGAACTGCAAGGACTGCCTGACCAGCAGGCTGGGACCATACGGACAAGAACACTCATGGGTGACAGAAATAAGATAGCAGGAACCTGGGTTACCAGGCTAATAATGTCTTAGAGCAAAACTGCTCCCCACCCCAGACCTCCATATATGTCTACATTGTTATAAAGGGAAAATTAACTTTTATTTGACTGTTAGGAGAAAGGAAAGTATTTAGAGAAGAGAATCATTCTGAGTGGTGACTCTTGTGACATTAGTACAGAAAATCCCAGTGCCCTAAAGTCTTCTGCAGAGGTTACATAAAGGAATCTCAGCCAATGAGTGCTTCCAGAGCTGGTTGGTGTTAGCTTCACAGCCAGCAGCCCTGGCTGTGGGAACACGTGTGCGCCATCTGGAGTGCTCAGCTGAGTGTTCTGAAAAGCTGTGGTGGGCCAGTCTAGGTGCTGGGTTTAGACACGCGTAGCTGTATTTTTAGAAGGTACTTTAAAAATCTCAATTTCTGGGACTTTACTCCCCAGCTAAGCGACTCCAACCAATGCCTTCACTTTCAGCTCAGTCTGCTACATACTTCGTTTTTGAAAAACCACGTCTCAGAGTGTTTCAATCTCGACTGCTTTTATTCTAGACATGCTGCATATGGAGCTTAGGGAAGTAACACTGGTTCCCAACCCCACAGCCAGTAGGGATGGGAATTTCACTGTCAAAGTGTCAGGATTGACTCAGAATGCAGGTGGCACAGGAATGATAGAATGGGCTTCAGTCCTTGCTGGGGAGATGCAGACTGATCCTTCCTGCAAGGAGCCTGTATTTGGATATCCTGTGATGCTACTGTGAAGTGCAAAAATCATCATGTTTCTATCAGAAGTAAACCTTAGTTGCCAGACATAACCAAGAATGCTCTGTTCAGTTCACCAGTGCTGACAATCCGGAGACTAAGCAGGATGATGAAGGCTTCAAAACCATGAGACAGATGTGGTGAATCCTCCAAGCACCAGAGGTGCTCCAGAGAAAGCTGGACAGCCACTTCTAGAGACAGGAGAAGATACTCATGAATTGAGGAGAGTTGATTTGGTAACCGCTGATAACCTTGGCATTCTCAGAGGGCTCCTTCCAACTGAGGGCATATTAACATGTAAGAGCGACGTGGTGGAGAGTTAGAGACAGAATCCCAAGTTCTCTCTCGGTCGTTGAGTTTGTGTCATTTTTATAAAAAGTCTCTAGAACTGAATGTGCTTCCTGACTCCCTTTTGCATATAATCAAAGAGAGGGATGCTATTCCATTTGGAGGTTTTGTGCTTTTGCCAAGTTGAGAGGAAGCTTATCTTTGTAATCAGGGTGGGGAGGAAAGCACAAAGCCTCTACTGCTCGTGATGGATTCTTCCAGATGAACTTGCTCATCTCCTTAACAGTTCTGAACAACTGAATTTCGAGCAGGTATCAATTGAGAGGCCTCTGCTTGACGGTGCTTTTATTCTGGTTGGTTTTGAAAAGAGAGTAAAGGAGCAGAAACATACCTTGTTTAAAGAATATTCTCTAGCCAGCATGCAGCATATCACTAAGGCTGTCTAGGCACGTGGGGCTTCCCCTTTGCTCTTCAAGGTTCTCCAGAAGGCACAAGTGGGTCCCTCTGAAGGTACTAATGTCCCTGCTGTGTGAACTCAGGTGAGGTGTTAGTGCCTGTGGTGGCATTCTGCCATCATTTCTCTTCTCTAGCACCTTCCACAACACTACAGCCTACCTACCAACTGTTTCTGAGTGGGGGGAGAATCTGCATAAGTGGAGGTTCTCATGCCACTGGGAACATGGCCAAAGAATTTGTTCCTGTTTTAGTCTCTTCCCTCTACATCGGCATCTGGGTTGTCTTTCTAAATTTGTCCATTACAGAAGGCTCATTTCTTGAATTGGGGTCCAGGGTGAAGGTGGGAAATATTCTAATTCCTATCTTACCAAATCTTGAGGACATCTGTAAGGCAAACATTCGTAGAGACCATATGGAGAATGATACTTTCCTTCACAGAATTGTGAGTATAGGGACTTTCCAAAGCAGAGATTTAATTAAATCTGGTTTGCTTGCTGTGGTAGCTTCACTCACCAGACACCCATTTAATGTGCTTGATCTGATTTTCTATACTTTGGGTAGACTTCAACCTTTAGTAGCAAGAGAAATTACTATCTGGAAGCTTCAAGTGGCTTACCTGCAATCCTTCAATATTGTCTTTCTTTTCTTTTTTTAAGATTTATTTATTTATTTATTTATTTATTTATTTATTTATTTATTGAGAGAGAGAGCACAAGCAAGTGTGAGGGGCAGAGTGAGAGGGAGAGAGAATCTCAAGCAGACTTCATAGTGAGCATGGAGTCTGACATGGGGCTGGATCTCACGAGCCTGAGACATAGTGTCTGACACTTAACCCACTGCACCACCCAGGCGCCCCCAATATGGTCTTTCCAAGGAGTGTCTGTTCTGTCCATTATCTCCGCTGCCAAAGGAAATGCATCCCTCATAATACAAGGGTGCCAAAAATATCAGAATGAAGTGATTACCCTCCCAAAACAAATGGCCCCACAAGAGAGGGAGAATGGAGGGTGCTGTTTTTTTCCTTGCCAGAGGCTATGAAATTGTCTTTTGTGAGAACAAATAAGGGTTTCTGTTTTACTAGCCATTTAGATCATATTATTTATGATGTTTCTAAGTTGTGGTTCTAAGCTGACAAAGATTTTGGTGTTCTCTCTAAAGTAATGAAGCATTTGTCCTTCTTCACTGCATTTTTCACCATTATAAAACACCATTCCCATTTAAACTAATTAAAATACTTAAAATTTAAACTTTAATGGGAAAGATGGTTGGAGTCTTTTGGTTTGTTGGTTTTTTTTTTTTTCCTGATTTATGGCTTGGAGCTGCAATTTTCTTCAGTTGCTTTTATTTTGACCCTAGGAAAAAAGCAGTTGCTGTCATTGTTTTGTTTCTGTTTTCTGTTATTCAGCCCTAGCCTTTCAGAATTATTCTAATCCCTTATATGACTCATGAAGCTTCACTATTATCCTGAAGGCAAGAGGTACAAGATTTGTAATATTTGTAATTATCTTTCAGACTCCATGACCCCCAGCCTAATACTTCACTATAACTCCACTTCTGAAAGAGCATTTATTGTTTTGTTCTGTTCTGTTTCCTGATACGATAGGCATCTTGATAGAGTTGTAGCTCTAGTATCTTCATTTTTACCTCAATGTCGATATGGGAACTGGTTGTTTGCAATGCTTCCCACTATCCACCATCACTTACTTGTCTCTCTGCCCCAACCATGGGCACTGATAGAAATTTTTCATCCTTTATTCACAGTAGGACAGCTTGCGTAAGTGACAACATCAGATCCTGGGGTCATGAGGAAGCCACCAATTCAAGACTAGGGTTCTAATAGAAGTCATTTAGCCTTACTGAGACCCAGTTTCCTTCTCTATAAAATGAGAAACTGGATGAAGTCAGTGAATAGTAAGAGTTCACACAAGTGGTAAGAAGATCAGTAGCAGGCAGCCTGGGTGGCTCAGCAGTTTAGCGTCACCTTCGGCCCAGGGCATGATCCTGGAGACCTGGGAATGAGTCCCCCGTCAGGCTCCCTGTATGGAGCCTGCTTCTCCCTCTGCCTGTGTCTCTGCCTCTCTCTCTCTCTCTCTCTCTCTCTCTCTGTGTGTGTGTGTGTGTCTCATGAATAAATGAATAAATAATCTTTAAAAAAAAAAAGAATCAGTAGCAATTTGGGCCAATATTTATGGAGGAACTTTACACACTTTTTCACATGCCAGGACTGGTTAGTACCAAGTGGAGTAGGAGGTGAGGGGGCAGACTAACAAATGGATACTTTTGATAGATTAATGATATGGTGAGAACTAGGTTCAAGAGAAGCAAGAGCAGCTCTAGAAGCATGGCATGAGCCCATGAGTTCTTTTCAATACTTCAAAAATCAAACAAAACGCCCACGTTGGCTCTGATAAGACTGAGCTACCTAATATCTTTATGGTAGCTGGAAAATGTCAACTTAGTGTAGTAAGATTGGTTCAGTTTTGCTGATCCCAGAGCCCTGGTTGGTAGTTGGAGCCATAACTAGCAATTCTGGCACCTGTGGCAACCAGCACACGACAAACCCTAAAATCAACTTTTTAATTCATGTTGCGACTCACAGATGGGTGTTATTACCAATGTGCACCATCTGGTAGCTTCTTATTTTAACTTTTCATTCTTGCTCACTAGATACTGAGCTTTTTAAATTATTATTTTAAATTTAGTGACCCCTAAACATTCATGATCTGAGACAAAAAGTCCTGGTCATCCTGCCCTCATTATAGTCCTGATTTTGAGTTAAAATGAACAATGTATTATTATTCAAAACAATTTGTTTCATACCAAGGTTTTTTCAAACATGAGTTTCATGACATAAAAATTAGCAAAAGAACCCTCAGTTTCAACAATGATTTCGTTCAAATTACTGCTGGCTAGAAGACTCCATACTGCACTACCAGGTGGTATTTTGAGTCCCAAAACTTTGTATTTTCTTCATTATGGCTGCCATGCTCAGCACTTGGCACACAGTGGACACATGATGGAAGTTTAATTGGAAGCATGCCAGTGGACCAGCAACATTGCAGCCATCCAATCTGGTTGCTAATATATTTCCAAAAGGCCAGGCCAGTATCCAAGGCTAGGACAAATTCCAGGATTTGTTGTCTGTTACATGGACAGAGCCTTGAGCTAATTGGATGTCCTCTTCACATGTCCCAAAATCTGTTTTGTGAATTAAACCTCTGTAGACACACCTGTGGACACTGTCACCCCATGAGAATAATTTTTGAGGTTCTGGTTGTATCTTTTATTGTATTTCTTGCTAACTTCTGTCATTTAATTTTTGCTGATCTCTCTCTCTCTCTCTCTCTCTCTCTCCCTCTATAAGAAATAGAAGTCTATTTCAGGACCATCTGGCTAGGCTAGAGCAGCCAACAGTGGCCCAAGTAACTACCAGGGAAGCCTGGATATGCCCTGAATCATTTTCTCTCTGCTTTTGACGAAAAGACCACATAACTAATACCTCAAGGTGGAATTTCTTTCCTCTTCTTTTTCTTCCTGAAATCCTTCCTCTTCTTTTTTGCCTCACTACCCCCTATAGTTCAATGCATAAGGCTCTCCAGGACACATTCTCCCCTATCTCCTATGTACAGCCTTCCAACATTTGTATTTTATGTACACTTACATGCCTTCTATATTAAACAATATGAACTACTTTGTTGGTCTGGGAAAAATAGGAAAAGATGTTTATATAAAGCCATTCAGAATGTATAAAGGAGAGAAAAACATGTTTTGAGTTCATAAAATTAGAAATTTCATGAGTAGGGAAGAAAATTTCAAATTCAAGCATCAGAAATAGATCTGGAATTATTATGATTTCTTTGTTATTGAAATATAAAATGGCAAAAAATGCATAAGGGAAAAGCTAATCAGTAGATTTCAATTTTAGACTACTATACCTAAAAAGAATACCACATTTAAAGCTAACATACTTCAACAACTACCTACAAAGATAAATATTTATAATGTGGTAGATAAAAGGAAAGAACTTTAATACAGAATGCATTCTTACATACCAATAAGAAAAAGAACATGCAAATTGCAAAGGGCCAAAGGACATGAGCAAATAATAGCAAAAGAATACAAATGGCTAATAAGCATCTGGGAAAAAATATAGAACTTTATTGGTAATCAAGGCAATTCAGATTTAAGGCAATGAAGTCTGATATTGTGTAGAAATTAAAGATTTTTTGAGAAGATAGAACCTAACCTTAGTGAGGGGTCAGGCTATGAGTACTCTCATACTCTGATGGAAGTACAATTTGGGTCAGCCTCTCTGGAGGGCAGTTCGTCAAAAGCTTTTCAAAAGTGCATCTCTTTAGAATCAAAATCCTACTTTCTTCAACAGAATTTTTTAAGCACTTGCAATGTGCCCCCTGGTTTCCAGTAACTAGAAACTAAATTTTATTTGCAGAGGTTAAATCTTTCCTAAAGAAATAATCAGATAAATGCACACTTATTTAGAAGGGTGTTTTTTAGCATAATTACTTATGATAGTGAAATGTTGAACCCAAGTTTAATGTTAAATTTCATGAACACAAACACCAAAGATTTAAATCTAATAAAAGCAAATTGTTTTTCATCCTCAGGCCTAGAAGCGTCCTATAAACACTGTTGTGTGGTGGCACACACTCACACGGTGCCCTTGTAGCAGGGTAAAGTCATCTCCACCAATTTGACCTCTTTTGAGCCAATGGTGTCATTTCTTAACATATGGCAAAAACAAACAAAAAACATCGCTAGCACTGCAAGGAATCCCTAAGACCAATAAATTGGGACCTGATGGGTAGAATCCTCGATCACTGCCTATCTTGGTTTATGAGATTGACCTTTGGTCTAACATTTTTCTTGGAAGAAAGAACAATTTATCCCGAAAGAAATACATAAACACAAATAACACACAAGGCGGGTGGAGAGAACCAACAAGCTAAGCTATTTACTAAGCTATTACTCCTCATCTATCCAAAATATTACTGTAAACAAGGTAAACTAGAAGGCTTAGGGTATTATTTACTTCGATGTCTAAGACGCCCGCCCACCGTACCCTTTCCTCATTGTTTTTTGGCTTTTGTTATAGATAAGCACTGGGTTGGCAGGAAGTAGATGCGGCTGAGGGTGGCCATATATATCTATTTCCAGGTTTTCTATGCATTTTGAATGGTTTGTGCCATGCTCCTATAATGATGTGTGGTTGTTGTTCTTTCTCCAGAATGTCGAGTGGTGAAGTCCACTTCTTACACCAAAATAGCTTCATCATCCCGCAGGAGCGCCACCAAGAGCCCGGGGCCTTCCAGGCGCAGCAAATCCCCTGCATCAACCAGCTCAGGTAAAGCACCACAGGAGATGAAGAAACTGTCTTGTTTCTGACGCATGATGAGCAGAGGGTGTGTGAAGCCCAGAGCATGAGGTTTTTAAGATAGGGTAGATTCCGGTTTACAATTTTAGAACAAGTTGGAGTGGTGTGGAACAGATTTGCTAGAGTCTAGCATGTTAGCTTAAAGGAAAAGCATCAAGCTTGGGAAAACTTACTTAGCAAAGACTCAGGAAACCCAAATTTGTCCACAAATAGAAGTATACTACCGACTTGCGTCATTTCTACCACCAAAATCAGTTTTTCACGCTAAGAGCAAACTCCCCTCCCCCTCAACTCCAAAAGCCTCTGTTGAAGCATTTCTTCTACTTGGCACTGGCTTATGAGGAGTTTCCAATTTGTATTTGCTGAACTTCCATAAAACACATGTTTTACTCTGGGCCCCAGACTGGCTCTGGAGCTAAAAGCAGTAAGAATCAGAGCCTGGAGCAGGAAAAACTGTGTTGACTCTGGGTCAGTGTCCTGCCTCTCAGGGGCTCTATGCTGGTGCTATAGCAGGATGTGTACTCAACAAATGACTGTCTCAACCCTGCATCTTCCTTCTTTGGTCTTAAAAATAAAATGAGTCAGAAGGTATATGTTTGGTTTGGTTTGGTTTTTGGTTCTTTCTTTTTAGTTTCAGGAATAAGGTCTATTTCACTCCTGAAGGGAATTATTTATTAAATAATATAAATTGTTGAATGGGAATTATTAACTGATATGTACATCAAGGTGATTGTCCCTAATTTCATGAAGACAGAGGAAGCTCTTATGAATAGAGACAAAGACCCTTTGTGGCTACATGGAGGCCGTGTACTTGCCAGCATGAGCCAAGAGACATGTACAGAGATCTCTAAGCTGGAGCAACAAGGCCTGTCTCTGGCATCATTCGCCAGCTATTAAACTACAGTGTAAGTTATAACCTCCATACTTAAAAAGAGAGAGGTGCTCCGATCTGTTTTTCCTAATAAAAAAATAAAACTATGACCTCCAAAGGAAGTCTTGGAAAAAGAAACTCTTAGTAAGCTGGGTAGCTAGAGCACCTAGCTCATCTTGGTTCTCTCTGAATTACCTTCTCCCTGGGCTTTTATTGTTCACAGCAAATCCCTAGTCTCCAAAGATCTTCTTTGATGTTCAAAGGGTGGCAATAATGGGCGGCCACTGCCCCCTTCTCACAGCATACCCCACATCATAACCAGTCAAGGAATAAGTCTCAGATCATGGTTAGCCCTTGAGATGCAGCTTGTTTGCTTCTCCTAGTTTAAGGGTAGACTGAGAACTCTTTCCTTAATATGACATAGCTCACCCAGATTGAATGGAACCCTGAAATGAGACTTTGCTAATGAGTGAGGTATTGAGACTCAAAGTGTAGAGTGCATGAATGTTACTTGGGAACTCAGTAAAGTTTGTCATTCTGACTGCTGCCCCCATGCCTCAGATTCTGATACATAGGCCATAAACCTATGTTTTAGCAAGTATTCTAAGCAATTTTAATCAGATGATCTATGTATGTACCATACTATGAAACGCAGGGGTTAAGGAAGTGGCTCCCCAAATGTGGTTCCCTGGACCATCAGTAGCACCATCATCTGAGCATGTTAAAAATGCAGTCTTGATGAGGCCCTCTGCAGACCCACTGAGTCAGCAACCCAGGAATTTAGGGCCCAGCAGTCTGGGTTTTCACAAGCCCTCCAGATGATTCCGATGCTCACCCAAGTTTGAGAACTAATGAATGATAGATAATAAAAGGGAAATAAATATAGGGAGTCATTTGACTGCATAATCTGGTAAAAGATATGACTTGCTCATCTTCATTTATTGGTATGACAGAGATGACTTCCTTTCTATGCCTCTACTTGTCCATCTTTAACCTTGTACCATGGCAATGTCCATCTTTAACCTTGTACCATGAAGTATAGACCAAGGTTTTAATGACCCACCTTCAGAGAGCCTATTACCTGGGCCAAGAGAGAATTTCTGTCTGAAGATCATCCCTTCCCTGGAAACAGATATTGGGGAAAGTCTTTCTCTTTAAGAGAGATACCACCTGTACACAGAGATATAGACTTCTACCAAATGGCAGAGAGGTGCATGTATAACTCCCCTTGGAGACCTTAGCTTGTTCATTAATCAGCCAGCAGGTGAAACCTGAGCTCTTTAGAACATGTTCAGTCTTGACCAAAGAAAATTGCTCATTTTCTCTGAGCAAACCTGGGCTGTCAAATGAACCCCCATGGAGCAGAAAGGAAGAACAAGATCATGGGCCTAGTCAGCCTGTCGCTCCTAAAATCTTGGCCATTTGGTATAATCATGGAAAGTTGTAAAGGAGAAAGAAGCCCCACATTAACGGAAATATTAGCAATACTGTAAAAAACAACAATATTACAAAACAAAATCAGTCCCCAATCTAAAACACTCCGACATTGACGAATTTTTAATATTTTCTCTCTTCTTTCTTAGTATATACCAGGTGTAGTGGGGGAGATATCTAATAATGGGTGATTAACCAAATTCTTATGTTTTTTTTTTTACGGGATAACTATTTCAACAGAATCAATATACATAATTTAAGCATGATAGCTGGTGACTTTTTGTTGTTCTTGTTTTTAACAGTTTTTAAAATGTTGATTTAGTAGTTGTTTTTTTTTTAATTGAAGTAGAGTTGACACACAATGTTGCATTCGTTTCAGGTGTACAACATAGTGATTTGACAAGTCTGTACATTATGCTGTGCTCTCCACGAGGGTAGCTCCCGTCTCTCACCATAGAATGCTATTATAATGCCATTGACTACATTTCCTATGCTGTGCATTCTATGTCCATGGCTTATTCACCCCATAACTGGAAGTCTGTATCTCCCACTCTCCTTCACCCATAGTGCCCATCCCCCACATCTCTCCCTCTAGCAACCATCCATCTGTTTTTTATATTTATGGGCCCCCTCTGCTTTTTCTTTCTTTGTTTATTCGTTTAACAGGTTTTATTTTTAAGACCTGTAGGCAGGCAGTTAAGTGCTCCTGGGTTTGGGCAGGAATTTCTTTTTCTTTTTTTTCTTTTGTCCTTATAAGTCAAGGAAGGGGGATAAGTTGGATTATCATGCACATGTCAAAGAATGGAATCATGAGATCTGGAGTAGTTACTGTCTGCTACTAAGTTTGCTACTATAGATGCAGAATAAGTGTCCTGTTTTCTGTCTGCTTATGGCAGCCAGATTGAAGGAGGGAATACAAGAGAAAAACATGGAGAGAGAATTTTTGCAACTCAGAAATAACTGCATAAATAGTGAAAAACCTGTTTTACTCCAAAAATGAATCTAAAAATTTGAGTTTGAAAAAAGGAATTGTGAATCTAATTTTAAAAAGATAATTATGAATACAGGAAATCATTTCACTTGAGAATTAACGTAACATAATCACTACTCAGCATCTTGAAGATTATATAAATCTTACAAATATAATACATCTAATATATCTACTTGTAATCTTATAAATATAAATGAATGTATCATTTACTAAAAGTAATTTCAGAAACTAAAAAGCAGACAGGCAAATGTAATGAATATATTTGTATTTGTCACTGCCAACATTTGTAACTATTCTTTTTAGAAGTTTAAAATGGATAGAATGAATTACTTCAAAATCAGTAGATTTTTTTCAAACAAGCATTTCTCTTTACTTTTGTTTCCCTGAGCCCTTTCAACTCTAGTTAAAATCTGGTTGATTTGACTGGCACTAACTTGGAATTTGTGGTAAGTGTGCCATGGCAGGTAGTATCTTTTCCATAAAGTGGAATCTGAATCCATTCTAAAATTAAACTTCATCAAGGTGTTTTTAACTTCTAGGTCAAAATTAATTAAATGGACTGATCACATTTTGTTTAACATGAGACCTTTATGCATATAAAATTTTGCCTTTTGATCTAGAAAGCACTTTATGCAACCATTTCTTGGTTGTATAACAGCTTATAATATGCAATGACTATCTCTTGATTCTGACTTGCTACCAAACCCTATCACCTTCCTCTGGATGATTCTAACTTAGAGAAGGTCTACAGAGCTGCAATACCCCGTCACAAATCTGTGGATTATGTCAGTGTTCCCAAGACCACTCTCTTTCCCTAGTATCTAAGCTCAGAGTTTAGGAAGTCCCGTGACATTTCCATTTCTTTTCTGGGCAAATGCAGCTGCTGGGTGTCAGGGGAGTGCCTGCCTTGGGCCCCTGCACTGTGCTCACCTAAGACTCTTGGCTTCACCCAAGTATGGCTTTTATACCCAGTGGAAAGGAGCACTGAATTATCGCTACATTAACTGCATCACCATTTTCCTAAGATGGCCTGTTCACTGTTCTTCAGAAATCATAAAGACTAGAATGTGAATAATTTTACTTTCATACCTCTTAAGGGTTGATGTTGCCCCAGACCCAATTGCCACCACAAACCTGTCTTTTTAACATTAAAGAACCTTTGCTTCTACCCTTAAAGTATTAACTTAAAGTTTGAAATAATTTCTATTTCATTTGTTCAATTTCTACCTCCAATATTCACCTTTCTATGTTATACAGAGATTAGAGCTTAGTATAAAGTTAAGATTTGGTCAGTTTTCTCTTTTGTGTTTTAAGATTTTATTTATTTATTCATAAGAGACACAGAGAGAGGCAGAGACATAGGCAGAGGGAGAAGCAGGCTCCTCCTGGGGCGCCTGATACGGAACTCAATCTCAAGACTCCGGGTTCATGCCCTGAGCCAAAGGTAGACGTGTCCCAAGATTTGCTCAGTTTTCGTGCCATTCTGATGTTCATGATAATACTGTTAACTGTATTTAAATGACATCAGAGTTTACATAGGATCTTTATGTCTTTGATCGTTTTTGATTCTCCTAACCATCTCCCAGCTACAGTCAAGACATGATAGTATTATTTGTTATGTAATAATATAGACTATTTTGTTTTGTTTTGTTTTTTAAAGTTTTTTTTTATTTTTTTTTTGTTTGTTTGTTTTATGATAGTCACAGAGAGAGAGAGAGAGAGAGAGAGGCAGAGACACAGGCAGAGGGAGAAGCAGGCTCCATGCACCGGGAGCCCGATGTGGGATTTGATCCCGGGTCTCCAGGATCGCGCCCTGGGCCAAAGGCAGGTGCCAAACCACTGCGCCAACCAGGGATCCCTAATATAGACTATTTTTGGAAATGAGGAAGCAGTGAGGGCTGGGGGAACTGCCTGGCCTAGAGTGACTGACTTAATAGTGGCAGCTCAGGGCTGGCACCTGGGGCTCCCAGTGCTCCAGACAAGGTAGGCTGGCCATCCTGGATATCTGTTTCTTCACCTCTGTTTATTAGAGATTTGATCTCCAGAAAATAACTAATACAGTACCTAGTTCAATGTTGCAATTTACAACAGCATAACACTTTGCAATAGAAGCCTAAATATTAGTCCCAGGACCAGCATTCCAGGAGGTGAAATGATTCACTCCAGCTTCATGATGTATGGTTAAGTGGTAAACAGAAACTTTCCTTTGTAAGTCAGTGTTAGAACAAGAATGGGAAACCTCTATAAATCTTCTCTTCGTCCCTTACTCATTCTTCTTCTTGGAACTAAAGGAAGTTAGAGGTGATTTATGAATGTAAGGTGTTCATTTACACATTCAGAAATATCAAGTGCAGGTCTGCTAGTGTCAGGTGTTAGCTAGGCACTAATAAGGCAGAGATGAAAGAAACAGCCTCTATTCTCAAGAAGTACACAGGTCAAGCCCCCTAAATAATTTAGAGATAACATAATTCATATACTTGTTGAATTATTATTAATCTCCTTAACAGAGAGTTGGAAAAGGCAATTGGAACTACAAGAAAAGAGAAACCAGGAGCCTTACTAACACACACAAAGAATAATGAGTCCCTAGACAATTGTGCACTGAGACTTTGACTGCGTTTATCACTAAGAAATGGGAAATGTGGTTTTTAGTTGCTTCTTAAAGAAACAAGAATATATAAGAGTATCATAAAGAGTGTTTAATATGGGTTGAATCTTTATTCATGTGTGTTTATCTTTGGAACACAGACGTCTCATAAAATGTGTAATTTAAAAGTGAAATTCTTTTAAACGAATTCCTTTTTCTGCACAAGGAAGTTATAACAAAATATCTCTAAAATAAAAGAATAATATGCAACTAATTTTATTTCAGTAAGAATGATGTTTAGTTTTGCTTTATATTGTTTTCTTAATGTTAAAAATGTAAGAAAACCACATTTACCTATCCTGAATTTTCATTGCTATAGTCCATCTTAAAATTTACAGATTTCAAAATTTTGACCTCTTCATTGATCACTTTAGAAGAACTTCGGGGCTTTTTGTTTGCTTTAGAGTTTTTACTCCCATTGAAATGGATGGCCAACTTTTTATCGTAAAATAACACCTACTTAGACTGTCTCTTTAGAAGCTATGGGAAACATAATGGAGCCCCAGCAGGTGCCATCACTTCAAGCATGAGCTAATGGACTTTCTTGACTTTATAAATTTGTGGTCTAAGGTAGGAACCCTCCTGACAACAACCATTCATTCATCTAATATGCATAGAGATTCCATCATTGACCAGCAATGCTGGGTGCTGGAGGTGCAAGGGTAAAGATTTGACAGAGGATAAAGCTGGGTGACTTAGTTAATGACCTCTTACCATGGCTAAAGCACCATTCTGTCCTCCCCTGCTTCACACTCATATGTGACTCTGGAAATCCTGCAGTTTTCTTATTTATGCTATTCAAATTTTCCCTTTTTATGGTTATATAAACATATTTTATGCAACATATGCAGATAAGACAGGAATTAAAGCTGGGGAAGCAAAGAGAATTTTAATCAGCTTTCTAGTCCAATATGTCAACTTTTTAGATTTACATCAGACACCTTCAAAGGCAAATTGTTAGCTTTTTTTTTTTTATTTTTTTAGCTCAGTCTTTTCCTATAATATAGATTTCAGCCTTATACATTCTTTGGAGGATCTTGGCTGCTTTGGGGTTCCAAGGGAATTCTTGAAAACAAAGTGCACCAGGAAGATCAAGGGGGCTGATGATTCATCTCTTGTGTTTTTGGAATTTTCTGCTGCATGTGAAGTTCAGTCCTCTTTCCATTCTCTTTCCCTGTACCGATCAATTCCTGGTAGTGCTTCCTTACCCTCAGCAGATGAGTATCTCCAAAGGTACTTTTCAGAGCTTTGAACCATGATCTTGACCCATTCTCTGTAGGGAGCAGGCAGCAACCCTACATCAACTGCCTTTATGAACTCCTCACTGTAAATGCCCCATGTTAACTAAATAAATATTCCCTGAACATCTGCCGTGTTCCAGTCATATCTTAGGTCCCAAGGATATGAAGATGATTAAAGCACCGTTCTTGTCTTCATGTTGCTTATATTCTTGCCTTCAAGTTGATATATATATATATATCACTTACTGTAATACTGTAGAAAGTGCCATGACAGCCCAGAGGAGGAAAGGATTAGATCTCATTCATGGAGTCAGAGAAAATTTCCAAGAGAAAAGAACTTACAAATTGAAGGATCCTGCCAGGATAAGAAGGACCAGGAGGGCATCACCACTTGAAGAAACAATATGAAGTAAGGCACAATATGAAGTATATGGCATATATTTTTTAAAGATTTTATTTATTTATTCATGAGAATACACAGAGAGGAGAGAGCGAGAGGCAGAGACACAGGCAGAGGGAGAAGCAGGCTCCATGCAGGGAGCCTGACGTGCCCTGATCCCGGGTCTCCAGGATCACGCCCTGGGCTGAAGGCGGTGATAAACCGCTGAGCCACCTGGGTTGCCCAAAGTATATGGCATATTTAAGGTTGCTAGTCTGATAAAAGCACATGATAGATTGGAGGAAAGGGTTCGAGAGGATGGTGGTAGCCACGTTGATGTTGATCATTGCAAAGGCTTATGAAGGTGTGTTTTTGTTATAGGTATTAGGGGGTGAATAAGAATTTAAGCTAAGACCATGATTTGATTTTTATTTGAATTTTAGAGACAATGGTGCAGTAGTAGAGAGGGTGACTACACATGAGGGGTCAAGAGCCATGGAACTCTATGAGGCTATTGCAGTCATGCTGGAAAGAAATTGTCGGATAGAATTTAAACAATAATGTTAGGAATAGGGTAGACTTTGAAAAGGAAATGAACCAGGAATTTAACTGGATATGAGCCCAGAAGAGGAGAGAGGAATCAGAGACCAGGAGCATGTTTGAAGGTTGAAGAGGAATGGTAGGTGAATACATTTCAGGTATGTGGAGTGTGAGTTGCTTTAGAAAAACATCAGTAGGCAATTAGGAATTAGTAACTGTGTTTAAGTCAGATTTGAGCCAATGATGCATATCTGGGAGACCCTGCATATAAGTAGTGATTTAAATAATAGAAATATAGGATGTCTTTCCCTCCACCCCAATGAAAGGTTTGTAGAATAAGGATGGGCATGGCAGCATGGTGACCATCTACAATTAAGGGTTCTCCTGCAATATCCTGTGGGGTGGGGGCAAAGCACCCCATGGGGACCAGAGGATCTTCAGAGCCCTTTTGTCTCAGGACCCTCATCCACACTGGGCTTTACATGTCCAGTTCCCTCAGAGAAGGGCTCTGAGATCCCAGCTGACACATTTTCATAATTTTAATTTATATTATTTTAAAGATTCATTTGTTTATTTGAGAGAGCGAGAGAGCATGTGAGCAGGAGACAGGGTAGAAGGAGAAGGAGAGAGAAGCAGCCTCCCTGCTGAGTACAGAGCTCTTGTGGCGATCAATCCTAGGACTCTGAGATCATGACCTGAATTGAAATCAAGAGCCAGATAGATGCTCAACTTACTGAGCCACCCAGGCAGTCCACATTTTCATAATTTTAAATCAAAGGTCTCCAGGTGATCCTATTTCATTGTTGAATTAGATTTTTTTCCCCTTTTACCCTGAAATCATCTTTGACTCGTTTCCCCCCCCCCCCCCCCCCATTCAGTTTATCACCTGTCTTCCTGGCTCCCCTTCTCAGTGCTGCTCTAGAACTCCAGTTTCTCACAGGCTACAGAAACTGCTTGCTAGGTGGCCTCTTCCCTGCCTTTTTCCTCTGTCCCTTACATCTGCCCTGCACTCTGATGTCAGACTTGTCCTTACTTCTGCCTGCCAAAAAAGAGTCCAAACTCCTTCTTCTCAGATGAAGAACAATCCTGATTTGGCCACGGTCTTCCTTTCCAGCCCTATCTCCCACTTTTCCTTTGGACTCATGCTTCATTCTGTGAACCAATTTAAATTACTAGCAGATACCCCTTGGGCTTTTCCACTTGATACCTTTCTGAGTCTTAAGAGCCTTCTTTTGCCCCTTCAGCTGTCCAAAGGGCACACACGCCGTTGGCCCAGATGACTCTGTGCAACCTCACAATGTAGGTAGGATCTTCTGATCACCTCACTATCTAGGGTCTTCTGCACCTCTGCGATCCAGTGACAATTGATTTGGCTCCTGGCCTATAGGAGACACATGATTTCACCCTCCTAGGTTTTAAGGTTTCTGAAAGCAGGAGTTTTTTGTTTTTGCTTTTGTTTTTGTTTTTTTTTTACACACTCTATAGTGCTTAGTGCTTAAAAGTTCATGATAACTACTGGGTAAATTGGCCAGATGAGTGAATTGAGAAATACTAGGACCTGTTCAAGTTGCCTAGATTTCCTGGTGTTCAAGGGTCTTTTTGTACATATTTATTAAAAAAATTTAATTCACAGGTCACTTCCTACATCCCCACAGTTTCATTATTCTCAGCAGACAGTCCCTTTGAATTGAATCCATTATTTTAGTTTAAGAAGGAAATGTAGGGGTGCCTGGGTAGTGCAGGCGGTTAAGCAACTGACTCTTGGTTTCCCGCTCAGGTCATGATCAAGCCTTGAGTTGAGCTCTGCACCCTCCCCTCCAGGCTTGCTCGCTTTCTCTCTCTCTCTCTCTTAAAAAAATATGATCCATTTCACCTATGAGTTGAGCATCTGTGAAGACAGAATTAGGAAAAAGCATCTTTCCCTAAGTCTTCCCATCCCCCACCCCATTAGATAGGTGTCTGTTTTCTCTTGGCCTCATTTGACTCCCTCTGCTTTTTGTTTCTCCTCCTCCCTCCTCCTCCTCCCTTCTCCTCTTCTTCCCTCCTCCTTCTACTCCCTCCTCCTCCTCCTCCCTCTTCCTCCTCCCTTCTCCTTCCCCCTCCTCCTCCTTCTTTTTCTTCTTCTTCTTCTTCTTCTTCTTCTTCTTCTTCTTCTTCTTCTTCTTCTTCCTCTTCCTCTTCCTCTTCTTCTTCTTCCAAATAATGTAGCAAACAATGGACAAAGGCTAAGAAAAGAGATTTTAGAGTATCTACAGCCTCCTCCCATTATCAGGGGATGAAAGTCTAAGGCAAGCAGTTAGATCTCTTCAACAACACTCCTGAATCCCCACTCTCTAAATACACAGCCGGACCCCATATGTTTGCAAACATGTTCTCTCCTCTTAACCCTGCAAGAGCAGTGTTAGAGATACATGAGCCACCTTAAGTGCAGAAAGGAAATCAGGAAAAGACAAGGTAGATTTTCATGTCTAAAAAGTTCCCTTGTAATTAGTTAATCTTGCTTGGAGATTGCTCTGATTTTGAGACAGTTTGAGACATTTAAACATTTAGCTTCCACATGTGGTCCGAGACTTTTAAAAATGAGACTATAAGGAGAAGAAACCCTTTAAGGCATTACTGAGTTAATATACACATGAGTCTAGTCATTTAAAAGAAGCAAGGAAAAAAAAAATAAAAGGAGCAAGGAATGAGTAAAAATAAGTGAAGTATTTCTGAATTCTAGAGTTTTTTAGTCACTTCCATATTCAATTATAAGTTTTGGGACATAGGGACCAATAGAGTCAGACATGTAGTAAGTATGTGGTGTACACTGTGTGTGCTGATTACAGAGACCTGAATTATGGCTTCAGTGAGTAAAATGGGGCAGGATCATTTATCTGAAATGATAAAGAGAAAGGTGAGGCTGGATCCTGCGTGAGGAGTAATATCCTGTGACCAGCTCATGCTGTTGTGTCCCTGATGGGCTTAGATGATGACTCGGCTGGATGGAGGCAGGGCACAAAGTAAGGTGGGTAAAGTCAGCTCCACAGATGTCATACACAGCTCTTGGGTGGCTGGTTGTGTGATTGATCCTCATAGGATCTGTGAACAATCCAGCCTAAAGTTTAGCATTTGTCATTCAGGAGGTAACAAGAAGACCAAGGGATACAGGATTAAAGGAAAATGAACCCAGATAGATCTGAGTAAAGGAAACCTTAATGGGTTCAAGGCAGTGGATCTGATGAGTACTTCAGTAATTCAAATGTAGCCATCTTCACATTGAAATAATTAATCGTTAGACCTGCTTGGCCACTTAAAAGCAATCTTTTTTTTTTTTTTAAGATTTTATTTATTCATTTGAGACACAGAGAGAGAGTGAGCATGAGAGAGAGAGATCAGGAGTGGGGTAGAAGGGCAGAGGGAGAAGCTGACTCCCGTCTAAGCAGGGACACCCTGATATGGGGCCCTGGGATCATGACCTGAGCCCAAGGCAGACCTCTGCTTAACCACCTGAGCCACCCAGATGCCCCATATACCACTCTTTTTTTAAAAAAAATATTTACTTATTATTTGAGAGAGAGAGCACAAGCAGGGGGAGCAGCAGAGGGAGAAGGAGATGCAGACTCTCTGCTGAACAGGGAGCCAGATACAGGACTCGATCCCAGGACCTCAGGATCATGACCCAGGTACCCTAAAAACAACCATATTGAGTTTAATTTTTCCCATTCGAAATATAGAATCCTTTATTTTTTTAGAAAGATTTTATTTATTTATTCATGAGAAACACAGAGAGAGAGAAGGCAGAGACACAGCAGAGGGAGAAGCAAGCTCCATGCAGGAGCCTGACCTGGGACTCTATCCCAGGTCTCCAGGATCACATCCTGGGCTGAGGGGGGGCTAAACCTCTGAGCCACCCGGGCTGCCCTATAGAGAATCCTTTAATAAAATAATACTTTACTCTGTAAAATGATGCCATTTGTCATTTGAATTTTAATAAGTTCTACTAAATAGGTGACAAAGCCCATTTTATTGGCATTCAGAGACTTCTGGTATTACAGGATAAAAAACAACTGAACTCAATACATGTGTCAGACTTACTTCTGAAATAAAATTATGTATTCCAGCAGTGATTCAACAATAAACTATGTGGTATTGTCTGGATGTCAAGAACCATTTTAAGAAGTTGCTAATGCTTCTTTTAGGTGGCCAAGAGGAAGAATCTGAATAGAACTCTGACCCTAAGAATTCAGACTGTTCCCAACTTTCAAGCAGGTTGTGTTCCAAAAATGTTTGATTGTAAATGGCTTGTTTGGCACTTGAGCTACATCTCTCAGGAGAGGTGGCAACACAAATGGAAGTCCTGAGTCCAGTGGCTTTTTTTTTTTTTTTTAAGAATTTATTTATTTATTCATGAGAGACACACAGAGAGAGGCAGAGACATAAGCAGAGACAAATCCCAGGGCCCTGGGATCACAACCAAGCCAAAGGCAGATGCTCAACCACCGAGCCACCCAGGTGCCCCAAGTCCACTGGCTTTAAATGAAGGAGGTGCCCCAGTGATAAAGAAGGAAATCCAGAGGTCTGAAGACAGGAGACAAAAGTTCTAGACGGGTCCTGAGGCATCAGGACAGGCCTCTCACAGGAAAGAAGTACAGCTCTTTGAGAAGACATAAATGAAATCTTTCCAACTGTTCATCTTTGGGCAAGTTATTTCATCTTAAATAGGAAAAATTATATCTACCTATACTGCAGAATTGATGTTAAATAAGTTGTTTCAGTCTGACATGTACAAATTCTTTATGTCCTTCCAAACCTACTCCCTCCCTCTCTTCTTGCCTCAATCCTCTTCAACCACTCAGTTACCATATCCTATAGTTTTGTACCTCTAAAATCTTGCCTGAATGTTTCCATTTACCTCTCCCCCTTCCGCACCCTCATTGACCCAGCTACACCATTTCTCTGACCACAGGACTTGTAAATGTGCCATACTCCCTCCTGCCTAGACATCCTCCTTAGGTATATCTCCGAGCCCATTATTATTGTTCTTCCTTAATCCATTCTTGACGGGCAGGAGCTCTTGAGAGCTTTTAAAAATACAAATCTGATCTCCTGGCTCCGGCCTAAAATCATTCAAGAGCTTGTCATTGCCCTTTGGATAAAAATCAAATTCCATAACATGAATGTTAAATCCCTGTATTATGGGACCCCTACCAACTCCTCCATCTTCATTTGTAAGACTTTTTCCCTCCAGCTCCATTTACCTGCCAGGCCAACTTCTTTAGGTCTTTTCAATGCACCACACTGCTCCCTCCCTCCCCAGGCCAAGCCACAAAACAGGTGCACCTCCCCCTATCCCGCCAACACTTTTCCTTCATTGAGCCCTATCCTCTATCACCTGCAAAATCCTATTAACAACTTAGGTTGGATTTCCTTACCCTTTCTGTAGGGTGTAGGGTGACTTTGATCCCATAGTTTATTAGGATTTCAGAGGCAACAGCCAAAACATCCCTCCTCAAAATACTTTATTGTGATTAGTAGTTCAGTTATCTGATTTCCCTGCAGGCTAGCAGGCTGGAGCCTTAGGCAATGTGGTGGTGAAAAGTACAGATTCTAGATTCTCTTGGTTAGATTTGGGGCTCTTGTCTCCATATTTGCTGGTCAAGCTGCTTATCATTTAATGCTTCAGTTTCCTCTTCGGTAAATTAATATTGCCTGCCTCATAGTTACTGTGAGTATTAAATGAGCTTATATGTGTATATATATATGTAAACTATATATGTGTATTTGTATACACATAAGCTCATTAGTGCACATGTAAAAGGCTTAAGGGCATTAACTGATCCATAGAAAATAATTCTTTGATAAACTGGGATGCACATAGAATGGGCACTTACTAAATGCAAACGTGTTGCAGTTTTGCTTTTTAAAAAGGCTAAGGCTGTCATACTGGAGTCCACTTTCTCTTTTTCTTTGTTTTCCGTTAGCTTTATAAAATTTGTGAATCAAAAGTCAAAAATGTCAATACTCAGCTTGCTTCCCCGTTTACTTTCTCCCCCCAGTCTGGGTAGCATTTAGGTGTGATATAGAGATGCAAAGTGGAGAAGTGGACCAAGAAAATATTACTGTCATAGAACCTGTCTTTCTGTCAACTCAGAGGGATCTCTTGGCTTGGTAGTTGTAGGTTCTGCCTCTGCCTGCAGTTCCTTGGTTCTCTCTCGCCTGTGTCTGAGCCCTTCGCACAGAGGCCAAGGGCTGGCAGTCCGGCAAGAAAGAGGAGGCCTGAGCATCTCGCTTTCAACAAAGACAGGACTGTAGACTTGAATGCAAGCAAATTAAAACATTCTCAGCACTTCCTACTTCAATCTGCCCCCCCACCCCCAAAATTGTTATTTGTTGTTGTTTAGAAGGCGTCACGGAATACATTTCAAAGGCCAGAACTACACAGTAGTGCAGCCTGGGTTCTGTGACATTTTTTTTTAAAGGTCTTTAGAGAAGATGACAAAACAGGGAGCTTCCCACTCTCGTGGGCACTAAGTTTCTGTGCAGACGTTGTTGGTGAAAAACCAATAAACACTGTCCCAGGCCACTGAATTTTGTGAGGGCGTCCTTATTACCAGGTAGTCACCAGGTTTTAGAAGTTATTGTCATTTTGATTTTCGGGTGAGTCACTGGGCCTCTTGCCCCCCAGGCACTTCATTATGATTCAGAACAAAGCCAGAGAGGGCTCTGGCTTCCGGGACTTACTGGTGTCGGGGGTGGGGGTTGCGGTGGCTCTGCTTTGGCATGAGGCTTAATTGACACCTTTGATGTAGCCTAAGACAGAACCCGCACCTCCCACTGCTGCTTGGAAGACGTCAGCCTTACGCAGAAAAGGCATCTGCTGATGAATCCTGAATCTCATTCAGCCTGCTCGGGGAGCAGCCTTAGCCATCCTTAACTAATCCAACCGCTTCCCAATTCCGCGGGTGCTGGGCTTAGTGCTGAGAAGGGATTTCGTCTCTTGCTATTGCCAGGTTAAACACTCAGACTGTGTCCATGTTAGAACTCATAGAAGGTAAGTTAAATGTATTCTTGCTCTCCTTCATGGAAAATGTTTATTGTTGCTAATTCTCCTTCGTGGACTGTGGTTGTAAAACATGAGAAGATGTTGTCATGTGTGTGGGTAATAGAGTGGCAACCTTATATATCTTCTTATGAAGAAGTCCTGTGTCCAGAGTGTTTTGTCAGTTCTGGAGGTGATGTTACTCAGAGAAAGGAATTGCTTACTTGAGTTCTGTGGCTTTGACTGCATTTAGTGATAATGTCGTCTGAAAGTCTTCAGAGTCCGGGAGAATTCCAGTGATTTTAAACCTATCAGAAAGCAGCTTTTATTTTCAAGTAGCAATGAAGACAGACTGTAAGGAGTTCCTGAGTGTGTGCCAATTAGTTTGTCCTGCTGAAGGCAGGTCCTTCAGAGTTAGGCCAGAGGGATATGTAGGGGACAAGTGGATGCAGGAGCTTCTAGAAGGGAGTTGTTAACTGTAAAAAGATAGGGGTCTCTTTTAACAAGACACTGAGAAAATCACTTGGGAGCCGTGGAAATATATACTCCTACTGGGTGGTTCTGGGAAGCTAAACTACAGAACGAAGGATGAATCCCATTGAAAATGTCTCAGGACCTTCACCACATGGCTAAAACTATGGGCACAGTTAAAGGCACCGTTAATACATTCATCAGGAAAGTTATCAAAAGTACATTTTTCAGAATGTTCATGTAGCCTGATGGCTATATTTAACACAGGATTAGCAAGACAGTGAATTTCTGCGAAGATTATCCGCTGAAGCTGTTTTTTAGGACTACATAGAAAGGGTCCTGGAATTTTAGCAAAAATCGCTCTATAACTGCTTGTTTCTTTGCGAAGATGATTTGTCATGAAAAATTTTTAACAAGCCATTTTCTTTTTCTCTCTGATTCTTTGCTTCCAGTTAATGGAACCCCTGGTAGTCAGCTGTCTACTCCACGCTCGGGCAAGTCGCCAAGCCCATCACCCACCAGCCCGGGAAGCCTGCGGAAGCAGAGGGTAAGGATCTTAAAAGCAAGCTCCTTGTTTAAGACCTGCCTGAGCTCCCGGTGCAGAGTGACCCAGGTGCCAGCTCCCAAGAGCACTGCTTGTCTCTAAGTAATAACCAGGTGAGGGCAGGTGGGCTATGGCTGTGGCCTCTCTTAGCTAGAACTCAGGGCTCTTGTTTTCTCTGAGTTTGTCCGAATCTTGACTCTGAGAAGAATTAACAGTTGCTGCCTCACTTTTAAATACCCCACCTCTTTTTGTTCTGAATGGACCAAGACTTTATTGGCACTGGTTTGGAAGCTTCCTTAGTTGTAATGAGGTTATTAGATCTCATTGCTGACCATCAGCCTTCCTTAAGAAGGAAAAGGAAAATGGGGGTTATGGTGGGGGATTGCTTTATGGCACAGAATGGTGGTCCAGAGCCGCTTAGGGTCTGTGGCACCGAGGATGGATACATGTGACATGTGTTTTTGTGAATGAAACCCACATCAAGTGCCTTCTCTTTCATCACTATGTGCATTTTGGTGGGTTTTTTGTTGTTGGTGTTTTTTTGTTTTTTTTTTAGCTTCTTGTGTAATACTAGAGAAGTATACTGAGCTTAGAAACCAAAGTCAAAAAGTTACTGGAAACAGCGTTAGCTTCTCCATGCTCAGGAAGGGGGAAGAACTACTGTTCTTATCCTCTCAAAACCTGTACTGTCTGTCTTTTCTAGTAATACTACAGCAGGAATAAAAGGGGTGGGAAAGGGAAGAGAAGAAGGTGCTGAGGAGGGAAGCGAGAGCCTTTTACTGTCCTGATTTCATGAGCGAGGTGGAGAGGAATATGTGCTCTTAGGAGGCTTTATGATGGTGCTTACTGTACATTTTAATAATAAGCCAGGGCTCCTTGGAGGCTTCTGAACTCAAAGACTAGATTCTTAGTTTGGTTTATTATGCTTTAAAATGAAACTTCTGAGTTCCATAACTTTAAACTGCTTCCAAGATGGAAGCTCTTCCCTTCAAGCTTCCTGCAAGGTTGTATCCGCATGCCCCCATCTAAAAGCAGGGGGCTGGGGACTCCATCAGACCCGGGTCCCTTTGGTACCTGGCCCACCACGTGTCAGCTTATGCTGTCTTTCTCCATGGAGCCTCCTGGCATCAGGTGTAGCTGGTTTAGATTATTTGATGAGGCCTGGGTTTGGCACCAACTCCTCCACTAAAAGGCTTCCAGTCTGCTATCCTGAGTCTCAGTTGGAAAAACAAGGCAAAACAAGAAAGAGGCTCCTTCCAGATAGGAAATCCAATAATTCTGTTCCATCTGAGTGTTTTCACTATGGGTTTCTTGTTGGCCACAACAAGAAGTCTAATTTTTTGCATTTTATTTTTTAAGATTTTATTTATTTATTCATGAGAGACAGAGAGAGAGAGGCAGAGACACAGACAGAGGGAGAAGCAGGCTCCATGCAGGGAGCTTGACGTGGGACTCAATCTGGGGACTCCAGGATCAAGCCCTGGGCTGAAGGAGGTGCTAAACCGCTGAGCTACCCCGGCTGCCCTAATTTTGCATTTTAAAGTACAGGAATCAGTAGTGAACTTCTAAAAGAAGAATTGGCCAAATTCATATGATCCCCTAAGTGTCTATACTTGAGTTGGGGAAGGTGTAGTAGGGTGTTTCATTTCTGGAAAAGTTACCCCCTTCTATAGGAGCAGTCATATATAGCACAGATAGTTCTCTTTGAGAGAATAGTCTCTATTTTGAAGTGTATACTTTGGAGAATACACCTGGCATAGTAATCCCCCTTCATCCTTTGAACAAATTAAACTCAGATTCAGGCTTTAGCTCATACTTAGTTGCTAAGACTAAATTATGGTGACTGAGAATCCCTGCCATAGATTTGAGCTTCTCTCCCTGTTTGCGTATCATTGAGGCCTCCATGGGTGAGAATATAAAGTGCTTTGCCCAACTGTCCCTTCATTGGCGGAATGAGGGTAGATTTTGCTTCTTCTGCCCTCTGTATTCTCTGCATCACTATAATTTTGTCCCAATGAAGCAGAAAATTTCTCTCCAGTGACTAGCAGCTGTGTGGCCAATGGCTTCTATAATTAACATTACCAGCACTTGGGAAATGATTATAAAGGGTAGCTCTCTTGTAGATTCTTCACTGCATCATTTAAACTACCAGTGCCAGCATCTACTTGAGAGGGAAAATAATCCCATTTGTTTCAGGGAGACAGAGGCTTATGGTCATCTGAAAACATTTATTAAGCACATGTTGTAAGCAGAGCACTGGATAATTCAGAGATGGTTCAGTTTCCAGGCTTTTAAATTTAGGCCGTAAATGAACATCCTCCATCCATGTACCATGTCAATGCATGGAGACATTCCCAGATGCTTTAGCCAGAGAAGCTTTCATCTTGGTGTGGAGGCAACTGCATCAAATAACCCCTCCCAGTTAAAACGGGCCTAGCATATCCCTAAAAACTGATCCTGTTTCAAATTTGGTTAATGTTCTTCTCAAATGGTTGGCTATACTCCTATGCAGGAAATACTGAAATAAGTAAAAGATGGTAAGTGCTAAAAGAAGATACTTCAAAGAATAAATTAACTCTTTTTATTACAAATTGGAAAACAGTAGCTAGTTCTATTTTTCCTTCTGTGTTGCCTAGCAACATGGCCAGGAAAATGAGTTGGCTGTGCCCCCCAACACACTCAGACACACACACACACACACACACACACACACACACTTACACTGCCTACCTCGTTTAAAAAAATAGGAATGTATTTCTTTAATTTTTAAAGGAATCTTGATACATTTGACCACTTTCTTCACAGTCAGGAAAAATCTATATTCCTATTTATGTTAATTATGATGATTTAATCAGCTTTTTCCTTCCTTTGAAATCATATTTTTATGTTACAGCTCTTGGTATTTTAGAATAGTCATATGCAATAAGAGTCTGCATGCCAGTTAGTTTTCTTCATAAAAGCATTGGTGGCAATGTACCAAACAACCTCCCTATTTTTTCAAAACACTATTATTTAAATTGCTGTCTAGAAGCATTTAACTGATCACAGAAGCAGATATTATAGGATCTTTTCTATCCATGAACTTCGTTTTGGTCTTATTTCTTAATACATCAGGAAGAAATGTACTGTGCTGTGTAGGTTGAATGAAGCTCCCCATTATACTCCCACAGGGCTGACTTGTGTAGATTATCTGATCAGTCAGATGATGTGAGATGTGGGTGGTACAAAATAGAAAAGAAGCCAGAATTCTAGACTGTCTGCAGATCTGAGCCGGTTGCCTGGCTACCAACTGAGAGATCTCCTAGCAGAAAAGGCTGGAGGGAGGAAGTAAAGAGGTGATTGGCGAGTGGTTGGAGAACCGGAAGACCATTGGGAAGGGAAGGGGAGGTCAAGCGTGCATTTTTTCTGTTATCTAAATATAAAATTTTGAAAAGGCAGTTTTTATTGGGTTTATGCGATACGCAGTGCAACAACATTGGGTTGCTGCTCTGCGACCAGAATTTGCTAAATGCCATCTGGGGTTCCTGACAGATTATTTTGTGAGGTAAGCACATTCCTTGTCTACCCAGAATGGGAAGGAAATGTTCAAGGAGGAATTGCCTAGACACATAGTAGTGGAGTTGGCATCCATAGACCTCAGGATTTATAAAACTCAACAGGACACAGAAAGGGATAGCTCAGAAGCAGTTCAAGCCAGTTAGGCAAAATAAGCACTATTTTTGTCTGTTTCAATGGTCTCTCAGTTATTATCTTTCCTCTTACCCAAAACTGAAGACTCTAAAAGGTCTGATGACATTAGAAACCAAGGATGCTCATTCATTAGTGCTCCACTCCTAAGAGAGCCACAGGGCACCCAAGAAAGCCAAGTAAACAAATCTATACCGCCCTTCATCTTACAGGACCTGTATCGCCCCCTCTCTTCGGATGATTTGGATTCAGTAGGAGACTCAGTGTAAAAGAGACAATGGAGCAATGTATATGGTTTGTGATTTGGTGAAGGTGTTTCACATTTCCTAAGAAAAGTCTAACAGCAAAATACACAAAAGAGTTTTGCATACCTTGAAATTATGAACTCAAATTATATAAAAGTAAATACACAGGAATTTTATATTCATCACGTTAATCCTTGAAGATATATATATATATATATTTCCTACATTGATTTGGTTGGGGAGCTCCATTGCTGAGGTTTTTTTTGCAAGGCCTGGCTTTAGATGAATTTCATATATGGACCCAATATTGAGTGTAAGAACGAGCTAATGATTGAGCAATATAAGGCAATAATTTCTGCCGATGAGGTTTTCATTTAATCATAAGTAGACATATAGATACAGTTTTCCTATACTCTTGGTCAAGGGAATTAAAATGGTACTAGCAGACATTTTTTTCTTAAAGTTATATTCTTTTTAAAGTTTGGATTGCTGATTTTTTAAAGATACTTTATTGCAAAATAATAAAAATATTCAAGTTTTTTTTTTTTTCTTCCTGGCCAGTAGACATGGCTACTTACCATTTTATGGGTTAAAATATCTGAGAAAAAACACTTGTGTCAAGGACACAGCTCATGAAGACTCTAAAATTAGGCATTAGGAACTTTACTTGCTTTTGTTGTCAAGTAAATTTTTTTAAACTTACCTTTCATTGGAAGCAACATAAAGATAGCTTACACAATATACCAACATGAAGAACTTGTTCAGTGGCATTGCGATAAATTACATAATTCCTCCCTATAACCATATATGTAATTTTTCAAATGTGAAAAGGCTGAAACTACAAAACTTTTTTTTTTTTTTTTTAACACACAGACCTAAAAAAAATGTGTCTGGATTTCTTCTAAGAAGAAACAATTTAAAAGAAAAATTCTCTTAAATGGTGCTATGCAAATCAGACCCCAAATATCCAAATTGCCATTCAGAAAAGTCCTGATGTTGTAGAAATTTTCGTATGCAAAACTCCTTTTGTGTTAAACCCAGTAAATCTATGATTATAACCCACTGTTTAACATTAACTTACTAATTCTGCTCTTCTGGTCTTCTGTTTTAAAAATCATAGTCAGCTTTGCTTAAACATAAAATAATTATTTTAAAATCTGAATGTTAAAAATTAATTTTACGTGTATGGTCTATTGTATGTAAGCCATACCCTAGTGATCATTTAGTTTTACTAGTTCAAACACTAACAATTTAAGACTTGTGAAGCATGGTTTTGATATTCTACAGGCTTGACATATCTCAGTAGGTGATAAATTAAAATTGTATGATGCCATTTGGAGGCCTTTCATTGACTTCTTTTCAAATTTTACTTGAAAACTGAATTTAAAAACAAAATGTTTGATTCAAGATGGAGAGAAATTCAGTTGTCACATACCGTTTTAAATGGCATCAATTTATCTCCTTGATAAATTGCTCAACTATCAAATTTTACCATCTGGTTTATAGTTACATATGTTACCATCTCACTTTTCAAGTGAATAAAACATTTCAACCAAAAGAAGAAAAAAAAAGAGAAAAGAGTCCAGGCAATCTAACAGCATCTGAAAACTTAGCCTTATAATAATTAGTGCCTCATTATCCTGTCTGTTGGAGAGAAAGACACTTCTCTGGCAGGTTATTCGAACCACAAACTGAATCATTCCATCTTGAAAGAACATTTCATAATAATACCTGTTCCAGACTTCAGGTTTTAAAACTGTTTCCAATAGAAATGAACAGAGACTCCTGCTGAGATCAAAAGGCTGCTTTGTTTTAGCTGAAACAGTAAACATCTGTGAAGTTGCCTATGCTGGTGTCTGTTCTAGTTATGTCTTTGTAAAATGCATTACTTAATACAGTTGAGTCCATAAAAGATTAGTATGTATTTGACTGAACTGTCAAAAATGCAAAGAAAGCAGTGGAACAGTTAACTTAAATCTGGTGGGGTCAGATGGTCCAGAACAAAAATAAATTCCAAAAATTTTAACTTCTCTGCACTGTCAATCTTAGGGACAAGTATTGCTTAGAAAGGCCCAATAAATGCTATTGTTCTGGATAAGTGGCAGATATTGCCAATTGATATGAAGCTCATGGCTTTGTTTAGACATGGCAAAAAGAAACTGTACTTGTACTAATTGCCGATAGATATCATGGCCAGCTTTCCATTCAGGCAGTTCCAAAGGAAATGCTGTTCCCCAGCATTTAATCTTTTGAACATATGACTTTTATTAAAGCACTGTTCAGAGGCAATATATATCATTTACTTTTTGAAACGAAAGCCCCTCAGAGATTGAAACAACACACCATTTATAGACTTTGAGATCTCTTTCTATGCAGAGCGTAATTCCATTATACTAAAGCAAAAATTAAAAAAAAAAAAACTCTTAGCAACAAACCAGCAGTTCTCAGTTCATTGGTAGAATCAAATTGATGATTTATAGGCACTTAAAATTTACTTATGTACAGAATTATTTTTTAAAAATTAGGCATTGAACTTTAAAATTGTTCTACTGAGCAGGAGAGCTCCAGCAAAAGCCATCCATTTTCGTCCTTATGGTAAACCTTAAGTGTGCTATAAAGACATTGTGCTCGAGTTAAAAGTTTGACATTTCTTCATTTGCCCTCGCTTTTTTTCCCTTAGACATCATAGAAAAAGATAGGATAAGGATTTCCCTGCTTTCAGCATTTTAGAAATGTAAAACAATAGTCTATCAAGTATGAAGTTCAGTGTGTACTCAGAAGACTGGTTCTGAAGCCATGTGGTTGATTTCTTCTTTGTCCTAAGGGGGAAAGATCCACAATGTTTATATACTGTCATAGGCTTTTAAGACATTTCAGGCTCACCCATCTGTACACATCCCTGTGCTCTTACATTGACTCATCTAAATATTAATATCTTCAAAAACCATTTGAAGCAACATTTATATATGGTATGTGTTCCCCACATTGCATCCTCTATAATCTATACATGATTAGGCTAGCTTTTTGTTTTTATTTCTTTCCCCATTTAAAAACAATGAAGCCTGAAAGGCACATTTCTTAATGAAAATAGAGAACAGTATTCTTGAAAAAATAATCCCATATATTTGAGCTATTGGGCTACTAAATTTTTCATATGTGGCCATATATCTATACAGGTGTGTGGGTGTCTATGTAAATTTTCAGGGCTCAGTGTGTATATGGGTGTGCTTATGTACGCATTTGTGTATGTTTGTAGACCATAAATAGTAAAATATGGTGACACAGCCTTATGAGTTACTGGCTTTTGTGGAATTGTATGTAAAAACTTCATGTCATAAATTGTTAAATGTGACGTGTTAGGGCATTTTTAAGTTCAAAAGCAGTATGCTAAATTAGTATGCTTAACTAGTAAGGCAAGATGGTTCCAGTAGATGTATTGATTTATTTAACAAACAAAAAAATTGGAATCCAGTTATACAGAAAAAAACGTGAATTCAAACAAATTCAATATTGTGTTAATTATTAAATATAAGCACACATTAATGTTTATATTGTTACGTCTTGACATTCAATTATCAAAATGAATGAATCCTATCACTGTGGTTTTCTCTAATGTGTATGTATTGATGAGATGTATTGATTGTCAATCAATAGTCACTAAAAAGTGAAATAATGATATATAGAGTTGTGGTAGCTGAAACATAAAGATAAAACAATCCAAACTATGTTTGATTTGAAGTAAGTTGTTAACAAAGCCAGATAACCTGTAAGGCAATTTTGTATGTTCTTTCAAAACACTATTCTAACTGCTGACATATTTTCAGTAGTAACCTTCCTGTAATTGCTATATGTGTGTATATATCTATATTAATGTATACACACTTGAAAATGTTAATTGAATGAATTTGTTATATATGCATACATTTGCCCATTTATACATGTTTGCATTAGCCTTGCTAGCATCTTTAATTATGCATGAGAGTGAAAACTGTATTTGTTTGAGATATCCCATAAGAGTGTAGTGTAAAAATTAGAGATATATTGAATTCAATATACGAGTTGCCTGATGCAGTTTGTTATACTGCCAGCTGAAAAATATTTGTAATTTTGTGTCTGTAACGCATGTGGAAAGGATAGGAAATCTGAAGTGCTAGCTGTAATTTTCAAGAGTGCATGATATATAGTGTCTTTAAAATGTGGTTCATTTTGGTAAGGATGATGGATAAATTCCAAGATAGTATAAATGGTGCATGTAATACATGGGTGTTTGTATTATATATGGCCACAAAAAGGTTTTGAAGCCAGGATAGTAGGCATCTAAAAGGTCACAGGCAAAGAACTATGAAAGCTAATTTTCTTGTGATGTGTATTTTTTTAGTTTATATTCATCAACAAGCAAGAAATTATTTGTTCTAAGGACTTTTACTTCAAAATACACTATGAATGTTGTAAATTTGGATGAAATTTTTACAAAGAGGTGACATACTTTCTGCATACACTTGAGTTGCTTGGATGTATATTCTCTTAAAAAGAGCATTTGGTGTTAAAATGTTTTAAACAGCAATATAATTTAAAAATCCATTAACTGAGGCCCTCAGCAGAGTTTTATAGAACTATGAGATGTTTCATTTAACTACCCACTTTTGGAAGTTCCATCACTTTGTGTTGTGGTTTCATTGTAAAATGTTATAGCTTGTATTTCCCACTGGACCATGTTACTCCCCTCAAAGTTAACTTTGTGACACTTACCACCTTAGAATAACTATGTAATAAACAGGAAAAAACACCTATGTTGTTCAGTGAGTTTCTTTCAGAAAACTTATAAGAAGACATTGACATTGAAATGACTGTGAGGAGTAATGGTTGCTTTCATAATTATGTTTATGGCTTTCTTGTGATGTAATTAGTGTCAGTGAATTGATACTTGAGATACTGCAGAATGGCATTCCTTGCCATCTAAAGTATAAAATACTGGCAATATGACAAAATAAGGGGATCTGATGAAGAATTCTGTTTTGGCTGCTTATATTAAAATCATTGTGCTTTCCTCTTAGGGTTGTTTTAATGGTGAATTTGTCAGGCAAATGGTCAACTGATTGAAAAAAAATTGACATGCACTTTTTAGACATACGAGCTGTCTCCTGAGTTTGAAGACTTTTTTTCCCAAGGTCTTCTAATTGTAGAGTGAGGGAGATGATCATGTGGATATATGTATGTGGGTGTGTATACAAGTTATTTTAAGTCACTGAATAAATGAATATGTAAAATAAATATATAATAAAAGAAATAGTGATGATAATAAAATGCTTGATTACCCAACTTCAATCTAGAACAAAAAAAAAAAACACACTTTCATTCATAATGTGGTATAAAGGAATATAGAAAATTCTACTGGCTTAGTTAGAAAAATATTTTTCTTAAAATTATTATAGAAGTCCAAAATTCTAGTTTTTAAATCTAATGTTTTTGTTAGGTTCATTTTAATCTTAAAATTAGAGTTGCTTTAGTTGGTTCTTTTTATTATTTTCATGATAACGTAAATGTAACCAGTGCCCAAAGCAATATGGCACAACTAGAAGGAATGTTTACAAATTTATAAAATTCCAAATTGTATATATACTTTCTTAATATAATAGAGTTTAAAATAAAGTATAGTGGGTGACAAAAATTGTAGTGAACTCCCTTCATCACAGACTAGGAATCTCATTTGAGAAGTAAATCACGGAGGGAATTATTTTATCAAGAGGTGATAACCTAGATGACTTTCTGGTTCCCTTCCAAACTATGATTTCATGAAGAAATAAGAAGAAACATTGTGCCTCCCCCCTCCCTAAGACAACAGCCTTTTCAGGACAAATGGTTCAGATTTTGAATTTATAGATCTTGGCCTAGGTGAGTATAGAGACTGGACACAAGAGCCAAGAGGGCTGCCTGATAAAACAAAGTTGTAACTAAATACATTTATTTTTGAAATCTTGGCTCCTGTGGGTAGCTTCACTAACACAGATTTAATACCAGTATTCCCATTTTCATTTTTCCTTCCTCTGAGTAAACCAATTTCATGAATAACTGTTCTCCAGTTTTTTTAAAAACTTTGACCAAATCTCTATAATAATATTTTACGTTTTTCAATATTGATTCTTGTTATGCACATGATTACCTATCCCATAAACTGTATTTATGCTAAACATGCTCTGAAGAATGCAGATAGATGAATTTTTTTTTTGATAGAGGAATTTGGAAAAAAGGAATTCCCCTTGCCTTGTTTCATGTAATAGAATCTTATTAGTTATTACAGATTGATGTGACCAACTTATTATTGTTCATACACACTTGGAAAGCAAATGAATGGTTTTTTTATACACACTTAGAATCCTCAGGTTTCAAGCTTTCAACAGCAAGAGTATGATTTAATTTTTTTTTTTTTATTAAAGGAGGTCATCTTTAGAGATTCTGTAGACTTCAAATCAAGAATACCAAGACAGGAGTTTGAATTTGTTAAATATTTCCTGATTTCGTTTCCTTTCCAAAGTTGATCCACTTGATTTTTAAATAATAATTCTTCTTCTTCTTCTTCTTCTTCTTCTTCTTCTTCTTCTTCTTCTTCTTCTTCCCCTTCTTCTTCTTCTTCTTCTTCTTCTTCTTCTTCTTCTTCTTCTTCTTCTTCTTCTTCTTCTTCTTCTTTTTACAATTTTTCAAGTTAATATTAACTAATAGTTGTATACCAAGGCAGGACGTGAAGTGGAAGTAAATAATTATCCAGTCAAAGCTAAAGTTATCTGGTGAGATTTTTCTACCTTGAATGGATCAGTGGATTAATTGGATATTTTTGAAAACTTTATTCAGTGTGATCCTCATGATCCTCAGTTGAGTGACACCATTAATACAAATGGCAGGGGTAACTAGTGCCATTATATTTAAAATGAACTGTTTTTAACTACATAGTCATCAAATACATCTTGATAAAATGTGGTTAGAGCTGTTATGTCAGCTTTCTCACTTATTTCACAAAGTGTGATATGTTCTCCATCTGTTATATGATCCCAAGCTAAATAGCCACACTTAGGATGTGTTCTTACTTAGGGCGGTACTTTTATGAAGGTGTGTCATAAAAGCATCCAGGTGCCAGCAACCTGCCCACCTGGTTCCCATTAAATCTGCTTGGAGGTGATAACATTTCAAATGTCACAGTGTCTCTTAGAGCAACTAATTGCGTTAAATTCTAAAAAAAGTATATGTTCTGTACTACACATCCAGATGCCTTAGAATTAGCAAACTAAAGCAAACACCATTATGCATACTATAAAATGGTTTATCTGTTCAGAAAAAACAAATAAGCAAACTGATTTCACTTGTAAGCGTGAAAAAATATAAGCAGGCTTTTCGGCTTCTGTTGGTCTAAATAAAGGCTGATTAATCTCTTTGGGTTAATTCTAAAGAGCAAGAATTTACACATTTTCCCTTTACTACACTCAAAATCTTTCAATCAGACTTATGAGCAGTAATAAAAGTGTTCCAACACTGTCTAAATTAGTATATTTAGGATTAGTAACTAGCATACACAAAGAGCCATGTTGTTTACTGAATCACTTCAACTGGCAGAACAAAAACGTCAGGTGGCAGAATCAGAATTAAGAAAAATAATAGTTTGTAAGGATATCAATGTAATAAAGATAACATTTAACATGAATAAACAGGGAGTCTTAGACTTGATCCAAAGCACCAAACTCCCAAATACAGACTAGCAAGACCTGATATAACCGTGAGCTCAGTGTTAGGCTAAAAAGTTACAGTACTATTGCTAAGCCAATGTGATCTTAAAGTGCATTGATATTCCACTCACAAGCTCCAAAGCTCTGTCCTCTGCTCTGTGCTGGTCAGGGTACACCTAAATATTACATTTGTTTTGAGCACTGGCATTAACAAGAAATATTGAGAACTGGAGTTTATCCACAGGAGAGTGGAAGGGGTCATGAAACCGTGTAGTATGATGAACAATCAAAAAAACGGGAAATATACAAATGGAAGAAGAGAAGGTACTAAAGGGGTCCAGAAGCTATTTCCAAATTCCTGAAGCACTGTCATGAATTAGACCTGCACTGGGTAGCTCCAGAGGTGAGAGCTAAGATCAATAAGTCAAAAATGTAGGACATTATTTCAATATAAGGAAGAACTTTGTCTCCAATGAACAAAGGACCACTGAAAAATGTGTTCTGTAGTGGAGGTGTTTGGACAGAGGCCATTTGACTAAATGGCTAGGATTTTTGTAGTGAGGATTTATGGACGGAAGTACAGTGGAATAAGTAATATGTAAGGTCTCCTTCAATCCCTGAAATTTTTTGAATCCATGAATAACCATTGTCTTAGAAAAGTGTACAATGTTAACTATTTTACTTCTTTGGGAAAGAGAAAAGAGAACACCATTAGGAATCTAATATATTTATTTTACTCTATTGATCATAATAAAAAAAGGAGAACTTTCCACTCTGTGTTCTCTATCTGCAAGTAAACTCCCTTTAATTTTTTTTTTTAATTTTCTCTTAGTTGTCTGTTACCCTCAGCATGAAGTTTTAAATTATTTGGGGTAGATTTTCAAACCTAAAGTTGAAAATAAGCAATTCTAAACGTAAGTAAATTTGTGGTAATCCTCTCTCTCTCTCTCTCTTTTTTTAAACAGAACCTAAAAACCTTGAGGGGTTTTTGTCCATAAGGCAGAGGGAACACAGCTGGCCTCAGATGTTAGGTGGCACTGTTAAAAATGCTATTTGTTAGTTGATAAGGCACTTGAGTGAATAATATCCAGTAAGTTTCTGAACATTACAGTTCAGAACTGTAATGTGCATACAGAGATGTTTTCATATACTTTGGGTCAGCGTCCTATTTTGAGTATCTGAAGTTCTTATTAAAAGAACAAGCTTTTGGAATTGAGTACATAATCGTGGACATCTTTGCTAGGAAACACGCTACTAGTCTATTAATTTGAGTGCTTGATGAAAGAATGTGTCTTTGTATTCTAAAATTTAAAACACCATATGACAAGACAGCACCTGCCACCCTGAACCACAATGTACACACTTGTGAGGATGTTGGAAGAAATTCAAGAATCAGAAAGCCCAGAGGAGAAGGTCTACATTTTAGACATTTACCAACTGCTTTTCTTCTTGGAACCACACTATGTCTACAGCAAAAGCAATGGACACAGGATAAAAGATCTCACTTTCTGGAAAACACACCCCTTCCCCTCAAATGTGGTAATGGTTATTTTCACCAGATATCGACATTATAAATCTGCCTTGTCTAAGCCTTGTATTCCAATATTACAAATACAAGGTTTTCACAAACAGACATCCATAAAAGTCAGCAGAGCATGACTTAGAAGCTCATACATTTACAGTACCTTCGACAGAGTCGGTTATGACCACATAGTGTCACTTCAAGAGAAAACTGTTGCAAGGTTACAGTCTGAATCCCACTTTCTAGCCAGATATAGGATAAATGTGTGCTGCTTGTCACAAAGGGAGGCTGGATGAGAAAGGCTGAAAAAAACCACTCAAGTCACCAGACTGATTGGTGGAAGGAAAATAAAGGACACACCACACAAACTGTGTTTTATTCAGCAGTGTACTAGAGTAACCACCGAACTTCTAGGATGTCCTGTTAAGGGAGCAGATGCATCACTGCTGTGAATCTAGCTTTTACCCCAATGTCAACTGTCAGCTTTGATGAACTCATCCAGTGAAACATGCTTATCTTAGCCACACCTAGGAAAACAGGAAGTGGACTCAAATGGCCCTGCAATGATTTCAGTAACATTTCCCAACGATAGTTTTGGTGAAAACTAAAATCTGCTTTTTCTATACAAGATACTATTGGGGGTAAAGAAATTATGTAAGACTTTCTCTTCCTTCCTACTTTGTGTACTGTTAAGGCTGGATGGAATGGGGAGGAGGTTGAAGGGAAACAGGTAAGCAGAGGAAAAATAGGTCAACTTTGCTTCTCACCACCTCTTCATTATTAATTCAACTACAGATGCTCTTTCCCTTCTCTCTGCTCCACAGACAGCCAGCACCATGAGCCAATGCCGCCCCCTCAACCGCCTCCTGCTCCCATCAGGCCAACAAAGTGGATAAACCCAGGGAAACAGAAGGAAGATCTTTTAGGACAAGCTGTGTTCACTGTTTAGAAATAGCATTGAAATATGCAAATTGTTTTCTCAAGGAATAGATGCAGAGATGGCAAGGTTCATCGTTACAGTACTTCCCCATAGCTGATCATAGTACTAAATATTTGCTATTGTTTTGTCCTCTGAGCTTTGAAGTATAGTTGTTATCCTATCTGCAGTCATTGGTCTTGGTTCAAAATACGCCCAAAATACAAGGGAATCACCAGGCTTAGGCTTTATTCTTGTCTTTGCCTCAGACTTACTTTATGACATTTAACGTATTGATAACCTACTTAGTGCTTGTGTCTTTATCTCAAAGTGGAATTAACAAACCCACTCTGTATCCTTTCTCCAAGAATGTGGTAAGCCTCAATTTTTTTTTTTAGGATATTCCATAAACAAACTGAAGAGAATTTTTTTTCCTATGGTAAGAACAGAAAAAAATTTGGATATCAGAGTGGCGCCATATTTGAGGCCTGTTTGCAGATAGACTGGAAAAGTGAGGTGAGATGCTTAAAATCTGACAAACCTAAACAGGGAGCTAAGGGATGCTGACTGATCTTGAGAAAAAGGACTAAAAGCCATGGAACATCCAAATTTAGAATGATTAACCAATAATAGATGGTTAATAGGGCGGGAAAGATAAGTAATCTAATTGAATAGCCTAAGAACCTCCCCTTTCGAGTGTTAAGACCAAATCCTCCCCGGTGATGGGTGCAAGATCCTGGGCTGGGCATCGCACCTGCAGACTGGCAGTCTGACCGAGTATTTTTATTTTTTGTTTCTGTTCCCTTACAGAGCTCCCAGCATGGAGGCTCCTCTACTTCCCTTGCATCCACCAAAGTCTGCAGCTCAATGGATGAGAACGATGGACCCGGAGAAGGTGGTGAGCTCGGGAGTTGGTGTCTTAGGAGAAGGCTTAGCTTGGGGGCGGGGGTGGGGTGGGGGGTGGGGACAGATTGGCTAAATTTCTTCAGGAAACTGTAACTTTTCAAGCATTATGAAACAGAAGCCTAAAGCAGCTCCTAGGGATAGGATTGCATATGGTTTCCCCCAGGGATCTCATCTACTCTATGGGAACAGGAAGAGCAAATTAGCCTAATTGGGAGATATTTCACATCCTTGGAAGGCGTAAGTATTCTAAGAAGCCAGCTAGTGCGTACTTTGAAAATAAAAGGAAGTAATTGTTGCTTGTGTTTTCCCGAATTCTGTTCACTTTCAGTATATTCAAGACAGTGCCCTCTCTTGATTGACTGTTACAGATGTACTCTAACATAAGCGAACCGAGTATGTGAAAATATGGCTTTACTAAGAGAATTACTTGATAGCCATTGCAAAAAATATTCTTTGTGCCTTAGGCTATTTCATTTTAGAATTTCTCTGTGATGTGATCAAAGGCCCTGGATTCCAGAACTGATTTTTTCACTAACTCACTGGGTTGTTTTGTTTTGTTTTTCCAATTTTTTTTTGAGAGGGAGAAGATGGGTGGTTGAGGGGGAGAGGTGGAGAGAGAATCTTAAGTAGGCTCCACCCCCAGCACAGAGCCTGATAAGTGTTCAATCTCATGACCCTGAGATCATGACTGAGCTGAAATCAAGAGTCGGACGCCTAACTGGGCCACTCAGGCTCCCCTCACTAGACTGTTTTGAATAACCCTCTTCATCTCTCTACATCTTAGTTCCTCTCCTATAAAATTGTATAAGACTGTAATATATACCTGTTTCTCCCTGGGGGTCATTTTCAGCCTCAAATCAATTATGAGAAAGTACTTAGGAAAGTGTAAGACTGATATAATCAAGCCATTGTTCAAGAATCAGCATCTCTTACTTGTTTGAAACATGATTTAATTTTCAAAAAAAGTACCTTTTATTATGTCAAGTGAAATAAGTGATACACACATGAATTATTTCCTGACTACCATGCAGTATCATATTTTTTTATATTTCCAGAAGTATGAAATTCAGCCATCTAGAAGTCTTTTTGTTCCACTGTGTTATATTTACCTAATGAAATGAAATGGTCCTTGGCTAAGACTTGGCACAGCCTTCTTAGTCAAAGCCTAAAGGATACATTTTTATCCATAGGGGGGGAAAAAATCCCAAGCCATGTGCTCCAGATGGGTGCCTCACTGATGCTCCCAGTGGAGGGAAGGATGAAGTACCTCCTTCCATTTCCCATCTGGAGTCAGCCTTGCTTCTGACAGCCAAGGATGGTTATTTTTATTATCCATGTAGTAAAGAGCCTTAAGACCGTGTCATCTGAGTGATGTTTTATAAATTCGGTGCTTTGCAGTGGATTTGAAAATTCTCCAACGATCTCCTCTAATTCCCATGGAGTAGACAAAAATCCCCAGGCTGAGTCTCTGAAACCAGAGGCTTCTCTGGTTGTGAGATGGTGGGGATTAGGGAGGGGGGTGTCAATTAGCATCAGCTCTCACTTTATTCTGGAGACCACTGTGATAGCTTCTGGTGGGTAAAGACTAAAATGTCACCTATAAAGAGGTAAAGAGGCTGCACAAAATGCCGAAGGTAAAAGTAGTAGCAGCAAATGTCCCACTTTTGTACACCACTTTCCAGAAATTCCTTCCACCCTAGGATCCAGAGTGGTGCAGACTGAGCATGATCAGAACCAGAATAAGAGTCCTAAAGCAGATGTGTGATAATTGTGAGTTTCCATTTGTTCTTCCCCGATGTTGCAGACTCCTGGAGAATACAAAATCACCAAGAAAGCCTGTGCACAACCTAAGGTTTTAATTTTATTTTGAGAAGAAATGTTTAGTCTCAGTTTATGATTAAAGGTCAGAATAGGAGCACATTTAGAAAGCACACTAGGCCTCCATCACATTTTGTATTCAGGTTGCCTGAGGGAGAGCTAGGATTTATAACTTTAAAGCATGTAAATTTTAGAGCCCAGCTATAAAAAGCTTTTTACACCCCAAAGATGTTAAAGGTTATCCAGTATATTTATGTGACCTAAGTGTGGCTTATTTAGTTTTATGGCCTTAGATATTTAAAGCATTATTAGGCATTTGTAAAATATTTCAAAATGCATTTTAAGGGGGAAAATGTGTTGTGTTAGTGGCACTAACATAATTGAAACTACAAAACTGTTCTGTTCACAGACATAATAAATATTGCAATTTTAACTCAACATCTGCTATGCAGGTTGCTGGTGAGAACATTTGTCTAAAATCTGCTCATTGATACTAGGCAGGCCGGGCAATCGGGGCTTAGTTCATAAGGAATTTTACGGAGATCTCCGTTTCAGGATGTAGTAAAGCTAAGTGTCCAAACAGCAGGCATGTGTCATGCTTGTCCAATGTCAAGCAGCCCAGGGTCCCCTATAACCTCCACTTTCCTCCTGAGCCATACCTAGGAATGTCATTTCTCTGAAGACGGTGGGTAGTCAGTCAGTAAACACTATTGATCAAATTGGCATGAAACGCAAGGAGCGAAAGTGTCAGCCACTCTTCCGTCCGTGGAAGCGGACGCCATACAGTCTGCCTTTCCTTTTGGTTTATCATTCGTCTTAGGAAGAACTGTTGAGTATACAATGTCAGCAGAGGGGGGGTGTGCCTCACTGTATAGAAAGTGACATATCGATTCTCAATCAGTTCCAGTCTATTAGATGATACTTCTAAATGTCTTTCTGGGGCAACATCTGTATTCCCTTTCCTACCAATAAAAATGTACTAATGATTCTTTCAGAAGTGTCGGAGGAAGGCTTCCAGATTCCGGCCACAATAACAGAACGATATAAAGTCGGAAGGACAATAGGGGATGGAAATTTTGCTGTTGTCAAGGAATGTGTAGAAAGGTGAGAAGGATATCATTTGCATCAAACTTTAAAGGAAACATTTGGCGTTATGTTTTCCAAGATTGTGTCTTTATTTGCCGTCTGTGGCACATATGGAATAGGTTACTGTCTCAACTCCAGATGTAAAAAAATTTTTTTTTAAAGAAGGAAAAGCCCATCTAACAACAGATTTGAAAAATGTAGTGATTCCCGGGACAATCTATAAATTAAGGACTTTGATTTTTCCTTTTTAATGTACTCAGCAAAACTTTGCCAGATCTTTCAGGTGAGCCCTTTCATTTTGTTTAAAAAAAAAAAAAAAAAAAAAGTATTGAATGGTTTTTTTTCTCTACACTTTTTTGAGGCATCTTCTAGAGGTCAGAACATTCTTGTATATGGTGTATACTAATGTACTATCATCAAATTAAATATAGTAACCTTGAAAAGCTTTAAAATGAGTATATACTGATCCCAACAAAAATGGTTTAATACATTAAAATGTTTCAAAATGAATGAGCTTGGTACTCTTGTGGGCGAAGGGCAAGAGGTTTGGAGTAAAAGGTGTATCTCTGAGATCCTGATACCTAATCAAAGACAGTGGCTGGTGGCTCCTAGATAAAGTGACAACTAATAAAGTCACAGCCCAGATTATGGCGGCCTCAAACCCCAAGCCCAGTGTTCTATTTGGACTTCATTTCTTGAACAGATTTTTGCTTTACAGGGACCTGGTCTGCCAGCAGCTCCTTCTCAGAGCTGGTGAACAGAGTGTGGAAAAGTTAGGGGAAACCCTGCTTTGTTCTTGAGGAAGTGCACATGCGCTTCCTGGGGACTGGCTTCCGTGTCACTTCTCTCTGCCCATGGTGAGGCTGGGCTCCTACTAGACAGCACTGTCTGAAAATAATGCTCCTTCACTCTACTCTACCTCTCAGAGAGGATGCCTTGGACTATAAGCTTTAGTCTTGGCAAGATCCAGAACTTGTTCTTCTCTAAGGGCTTTGATTTAGAAGCACAAGATTTGTGCCATGTTAGAGTTGGAAGTCTGCACAGGGCCTCAGGCATCACCAGGGTCCTCACTTGGGTCAGTGTCCACTGATTTGCTCCCCTACCCCCTTTGCCACTCTTAGGAAGATGCTTCCTCCACGAAGGCAGCAGAGCCCTCGTTAAGATACCTTTGTGCATTAGATCTCTTACTTCGCTCAACCGCAGCATACCACCTGGGCTAGGATATTCCCCCCCAGGGCCAGCAAGCCACTGTAGCAGCCACTCTGTGAAGGAGGGGCATGGAATAAGTAGTATAAGAAAACCTCTTATTAGTTACTGTTAGGCTACTTTTTCCCCCCTCTGCCCTCAGTCACCCCACTGCCACCAGAGTTTGACCATGTGTTACATCACTGCCAAATATAGAAAGTTCTCCATTACTTTTGTAGGCCTCACACCTCCAAAACCAGGAACAACCACTGTTCACTGAGCATAAACTACAGACAAAGCCCTTATGATTTTTCATGTAATTGCCGTAATAATCCCATAATACCAATATTGTCTTTGTTTTATATAAAGCATACAAAGAATGCTGTTAGAGAAGTTAAATGCCCAAGGTCGCTCTGCTAGTAGGTACTTAATAAGGCATAGGTCCAAAACCCACACTTTTGACCACTTCACTCCCTCCAACAAGGAGTCTCTCATGAGAATGTAGCTTAGCTGATCTAAAGTCACGCATACCACATTTGTCTCTGTACAAAAAAGATAAAAGTTAAATCAGGAGAGCCACTCGTAAGGCAAAGGGTGGAAGTGTGTGTGTGTGTGTGTGTGTGTGTGTGTATGTTTATATAATTTTATATTTCATTTCTACTTTTACTGATAGTAGATTCAACTCTTTTTAACTTTTTTTCCCATTGTGGCAGAAAAATCCCATTTTTAGCAGATTGCCATGCCCTTCCTATGTGGGGTATCTGGTTATCCGCCAGTGTTTGTCCTCTGTTCAGCCTGGTGTGGCAGCCATGTGCTGTTTCTCCTAGCTTGCTCAGAGATCATGATGGCATCTTAGTCTAACAGTTACTGGTCTTCCCACAAGAGAAATTTCTCATGTCTCTATCCAGAATTAATTTCTTTCTTTCTCGCTTGGATTGTGTTCATTTTGCATGAGTTCTCATCTTGGGTTTCATTGTATAAGCCTTTGGAGTCTAAACACCGATTGCCCCCAAAAGTTTCAGTGTTCTGCTCCTGCTGAATGAGGACATATGGCATGTGCCCTCTCTCCCTGGAGGCATCATGAAACATTCTCTTAATATTTTCCAGAGGTCCAAGAAAATAAAAGTGAGCTAAGAATGTTGTAAATGGCACACATTGCTTGCGGGGACATCCTGCCATACTTTGAAGGATGCATATGTATTAACAAGAGCAAGTATGTCCTCCTCTGTTAGTGATATGCTGTCACAGGGAAGGCTTTCCTACAACAATGGACACAATAATAGTGTTGCATAGGCCTTGTGTTCCACGGCCCTGTCCCAGCATAGCAGTGGTTGCCCCGTCCACTTAGATTTCTGTCTGTTCCCCTGTAGCAGTTTTGCCAGCGGCCTCAGGAGTCCCTAGGACATACCAGAGGAGGTTGGTGAACTGAGACTTGCTCTATTCTGAAGCTGTTTTATGGAATACTTGAGGTCCCAAAGAGAACTCAGAGAGCTGAAGAGACCCCTGAGGGCTCAGAGCATGAGTACAGGGCGCAATGAAGTGCCTTTCATCTTTGGCTTTCGGGGCTCTTCATGGGCTAATTACCTACAAGCCAAGGGTATAAGAGGTGCAGCTATGAGTAGGGCCAGTGTCTCCAGGGGCTTCTGGTCCTCCTCTCCACCTGCACTGCTTGCATTTTTTAGCAGTGTATGCATCAGAATTGTATTAAGGTTCTAGCTGCTCATGATTCCCTCTCTCCTTGCCTCCCCTATAAGCCCAAGGAACTGTGCAAGGAAACCATTGGCTTGAGCAGCGCATATAGGTGGGCTCAAACCCATCTGAACGGACAGGGACTTCAAGGCCACAATAATGGGTTGCATCTTCCTAGAAGGTCTTCAGAAATCTCAAGAACCTCCAAAACCTTGGACCTAAAGTCTGAAGCCATTTCCTTCTGAAGTGTGATTTGGAGGATGAGTCAGGGTGAAGCTTAGCTGTTTCTCAGCTAGCTGACAGTACTCTTCCTTCCCTTCTTCCTGAGGATGCTCTGGCACTGGGCTTGTGCTCAAGTTCAAAATCAGACTCTACTCCAGAGATGTCTGATAAGACATTCTGGAATGCCTCAATTCTCTGCTATCCGCAATTACCCTCTTCGGAAGAGGCTGAGATGGGCTTCCTTATGATTATGTGGCAAAGGAAGGGTGGTGCTTACTAACCCTTCTTTGTTGGGGTGGGGGGTCCTAACTGCCAACATTCTCTGGAATTTCCACAACTCAACCAACATGCTCGGAGCCTTTGGCTAGTTCAGGCTTACACTGGACATATTTGGGACTATAGAGAGGGACAAGACCCCCAGTCTCTTTGCTTGAGAACCTAATCCATAATGGATGGGTTGCCATGAAATCCATCAAATTCTACAATGGAAATGCTGTTTTTACTTTTCCACAGAACTTTAGTGCCTTGAAAACCTAGCACCACCTCCATAACAGCAACAACAAAAAGCACATTAGTCCAGAGCATCCCAATCAATAAGTGTTCTGCTGCCCCCCGCCGTCCCCATCCCAGGGTGAGGGAAGGGGGCTGGGTAGCAGACTGGCCCTGGGTTGAGAATCACTAAACAAGACTGCTTTCTCCAAACCATTATTTTTTAGCACAAACATTAAAAAATTAGATTTAGTTCAAATTCATAAAATTTGGAAATTTCTCTCTTAATAGTTCAAGCTCTAACCTTGGGTCAATCTTAATAGGAAGGAGACCTTACAAATTGAGTTCTTATATAGAAGGAAAAAGCAAACAAAGATTGTCCTGTTGCTGCTACTGCTGCTGCCACTGCCTTTGCTGTGACATTCAAAGCTCCGTGATTCTGTGCAAGGTCAAGAATGTAATTTCAGGAACGAGCAAATGGGTTATAGTTTCACTAGCAATCCTGGTGTCTGGTGTTCTCACCACAACAAGCTGTAGGCTACTTGGGACAAGGACCAGGTTTTGCTCATCTGTCTGAAATGCCCAGGTTTTGTTCACCTCTGTAGCCACCAAAGAACCCTGCTTGTAATCACTCACTGAAGAATTACACAGGCACAGTGGTCCTCAGAGTTAGGGTCCGCAGGAAGGCAAATACTTGGTTTAAGGTTTTATTTCTTGCCAAGTGTTTTCATTTACCAATTTAGAGAAAGAAGTTAAGTTTTTATACTTATGGTATACATTTAGTACTAACAGCTGTTTTCAGGTTTATTTTCCAGACTCAGCCACTTTCCTATAAACATATAATAATTAAGGATTTTATTAGGACTTTATGGTTCTGCCTTCAAGGAATCAAGAAAGAAAACTTGCAGTATTAATTTTGGTGGTCCTCTACAGGGCTCACCATCTGATATAAAATACGGGTCAATCTAACTGAGTTTTGGATCTTCCTTTTTTTTTTTTTTTTTTTTTTTTTTTGAGTTTTGGATCTTCTTACGTAAGGTTCTGGGTACTGAACCCATTAAGTCCCTTTTCCCAGTAAGCCCTGAGGCCACTGCAGCCCAGGCTTGCCCATATTTGTCCTTCAGTCCTAGGTTTAGGACATAACCTAATTGGCCTGGTGTCCTGGAAGCCAGCAACACACCCACTTGACCCTTGGAGATTCTACTCCTTGTCCGTCTGGCTGTTGAGGGAACTCAGCCTTCCTGGTTCCACACTAGCCCTTTACTTTGAGTCCTGTAATTTTACTTATTCCAGAGAAACAGGATCAAATGGTAACATGGGAAATGACAAAACTAATAAATCCCCCTCTTTTCTCACCAACACCATCCCTTTGTTGAGGCACAGAATGGAAGTGTCACCTCCACCCCAGCTCACAGGCCCTGCCTGCGATTGCTGGCTTTTATCACAGTGGTCAGTCCAATAATCTAGTTTTCTCTGTCATCAAATGAAATGTTTTAAACCAGATATGAGAGTGTCAGGGATTCAATTCTCAGATTTGTTTTATTTTTTATTTTTATTTTTTAATATTTTATTTATTTATTTGAGAGTGAGAGCCAGAGAGAGAGCATGAGGGGAAGGAAAGGGAGGGGCAGAGGCAGAAGCAGACTCTCCACTAAGCAGGGAGGCCAATGTGGGGCTCGATCCCAGGATCCTGGGATCATGACTTGAGCCAAAGGCAGATGCTTAGCCAACTGAGCCACACAGACACCCTTCAGATTTGTTTTATTATAGTTTTTTAGTGACTCATGAAAAGCAGAATCCAGAAATTATTCAGCTTTTAGTTTTCCTCTTGATTAGACGTTTTCAAATTTGCAAACAAACTCCTCAGAAACCTCCTAAGAAGAGACTACTTAAAGGGACCCCGGTCCTTTTATGAGGTGAAGAATCCTCTTGCATGTGCATGACTTCACTCTTTCATTTGTCCACGCAGGGGCCTGGAAGTATAGTGGGAGAAGCACTTTTAGCAAATGATATGAGTGGTGTCTAAAATGCCCTTGAGAAACACTGCTAATATCTGGCCTCTTAATTTATGGGCAAATTACTCTTGCTCTAAACATGTAACTAGGAAATCCCCCCTTGATTATTCATACTGAAGATTTTATTTTTATTTATTTTTATTTTTTTCATACTGAAGATTTTAAAACCCTATTTAAAACTTTTGTTCTTAATCAATCCGACTCCCACTGTATTCATTTGTATCCCTCAAGATGGCTTTTACCTATGGGTAAGAAGCTAAGCTGTTCTGGTTTCCTATCAGAAATGAAATGGCAATGCTTGTAAAATAGTGGCTTCCTATGATTATTAAGTATACATCTTTCGACAATAGAGCTGTTGTTTTTGGCACTACAGTGTCTTAGAAATGTTAACACAATTTAGGAAGCTATTTAAAGGTGCCTATATGACTAAGCCCTCCCTCCCACACCCATCACAGAGGAAGGTCAGAGTTGGCTGGGCTGTATATGAAGCAGAGTCCTTAAGAACAAGAGTCCTGGGTTTGTTTGTTTTTTTAAAGATTTATTTATTTGAGAGAGAGAGAGCAAGGGAGGAGGGACAGAGGGGGAGAGAGAATCCTAAAGCAGACTCCCTACTGAGCTCAAAGCCTGATGTGAGGCTCCATCTCAGGACCCTGAAATCATGACCTGAATTGTAATCAAGAGCTGGTAGCTTAACCTACTGAGCCACTCAGGCACCCCGATGGTGGTGGTTTTATTGCAAAAATGGTAACAAACAGCTCAAGATGTTTCTATCCTAGCATATTTGTTGTCTGTACACTTGGTCCACCCCTTAAGATTTACATATTTCTTTGAAAAAAGGAATCTTTTAAAAACTATTCACACCAGTTTGATGCAAGATATATGGGCTAATAAATTAATCCTTAACAAAATGACTCAACAGATTTGAAATTGAGTTTATTTTTTACAAATAACTTTCTCTTTGCAGGTCAACCGCTAGGGAGTATGCTCTGAAAATTATCAAGAAAAGCAAATGTCGAGGCAAAGTATGTATAAGGCATATTGTTATGAAAATAGGGGGTTGCTGGGGTAGAAACACGAAGATCAGTTCCCAAATAAACATAAGGTCACCCCAAGAATTGCATTTTGGTGGAATAGAATGTTATATATTTATTGGAACATAACTTTATCCTATAAATATTCTTGCAATAAAAGTTAATTGGAATGATTTTATTTCTGTTCCATTATCGTTGTTTGCCTCTTTACTTTCTTCATTTACTTTTGCAATGTAAGTTTCATTCCATCCTTCTATATGCAATTATACTTATCCTGATAGGCTGCAAGCATCATCTGAGGACCTTCAACATCTTTTGGCAGTTCTAGGCTGAGTATCTCAATCTAGGATATACTCATTCTCTTTTGCCAAAGCATATCTCCTTTGATCCTCAGTATAGTTTCACTCATTGAAGTTAGCTCCTCATGTATTTTGATGTGTATATTGATTGAGGTAACTTTTCTCTTCAACAGGAGCACATGATCCAGAATGAGGTGTCTATTTTAAGAAGAGTGAAACATCCCAATATTGTTCTTCTGATCGAAGAGATGGATGTGCCAACAGAACTGTATCTTGTCATGGAATTAGTAAAGGTGTGTATCTTAGAAAAAGAATAAACCCACAAGGTACCACACTTTCCTATCTGATCGAGCTCTTTATTTTCTATTTTATCTCCTTTATTTCCGTCTACCAATGTTTAGTCTTTCATGTCCATGTATTGGCATAACAGTTAAGAGTATTAACACTAGAGTTATACCGCAAGAATTCAAGTCCCAACCTTGACATATAGCTTTCTGACGTTGGGTATACTTCTCTGTACCTCTGTCTCCTCAAAGGTAAAATGAGAAGATTAATAGTACATACTAGGAGTGTTATGGTGAAGATAAGAAAGGTGGCTTTCACCATGTTCGTTCTTTCTTTCTTTTTTCCTTCTTTCTTTTTTTTTTTTTTTTTTTTTGTGAGGGGAAGGGCAGGAGAGGAAGAGAGTGAATCTTAAGCCCAATGTGGAACTTGATCTCATGGTTCTGAGATTATGACCTGAGGCAAAGTCAAGAGTCTGATACTCAACTGACTGAGCACCCTCCACTATGTATTTTCTAATACACAGAAAGTATTTGGTACCAATATGATCATTGTTGTTAAGATTGTAGTAGAAATTGTGTACTTTTTCACGAACCACATCCAAAGGTATCAACCATTCTTATTAAAAAAAAAAAAAAAGAAAGGAAAAGCTTTAAACTTTTAGTCACCAACGTCATAGAAAAATCACAGTAGAAAATATTCTGCTGCCTTTCAGTAGATGTTACAACCTCATCTTGTTACGTAAAATTACATTTGTATTTTATTAAATCATAGAATATGGATAGAAATGGCCATATATTGATAATGGCTGAATCTAAGTGAAAGGTGACTCTCCTGTTCCCTCTACTTCCATATTTAAAATTTTCAGTAACTAAAAGCTTTTACAAATTTAGTGTCTAGTGTTCATGAAGTGCTGTTTTTCTCAAGCCTTTTTCCTATTATGTTAATCTAACTGAAGGTGTAACTAATTTCTACTTTAGTTGTAAAATGTCGTAAATTAGTCACACCACCCTCTGCATCAACTGTGTGCACCCATCAGTGAGTGCCTGGGGCTCCGGGAACCATGTTTGGAATCACACGCCCCAGCTGGTGGCAGGAATCAGCACTGTGGAATGTGGCATTTCCTTCTGTAAAGACTTAAGACAAAGACAGCATGTAATAAGCTAATCTGTTACTATGTAGAAAAATGCTCATTTGAGGGCCCTTTAAGCTTTTATTATTCAGAGTTGCTTTACTCTAGATCTGTTGGCTTTTTTTTTTTTTTTTAGGGGTTATTTGTATTTGCAGATGAAGCCTGCTTTTTCCTACTTTATGTTAGGATTTGTTTCTTTCAGAGAAGTGGGACTTGTTGATTTGTAGTGAAACAAAGGTATTGCCTCATTTGAGACCGAGGGAGATAAAAATGGTAAACTATTATTTCAACAAAGAAAGGTTGATTTCAGTTATTTGGAAGATTTTCATATTGGTGCTTTATTGCCATGTAGAGTTTGGTAATCACCCATATTGTAAAATATACTTTCTCTAGGTCCAAGGATAATATTTTTACAATGATTTTAATTTTCAGAGCAACAAATTCAAACCATTCCTGTTGCCCTTCTGTACGCTGTTAAAAACTGATTAGCCTCCTTTTATTGGCTGATTCTTGAAGAGTTAAGACAAACAAATTTGAAGCTGAGAAATGAAAGCAGTGAAGGCTTAAGAGTTCAGAATGCATTTTGGTGGGAAAGCCTAGGCTGTCACTGAGATGCTTAGTCAGGTGACAATAGCTCAGTTACCACTGGGAAGCTTCACTTCACTTAACAGCCTTTTGCAAATTCCCTCTGGGAATTTGACCAGGATAGCCCAACAAGGCCAGAGAGTGTCTGCATAGTCCAGCATCGGGACTTCTCAATTGTACCACCAGATCACACCCTTACATTTAGGCTGCTCCACAACTGCTGTGAGGCCAGATCTGGAAGCATCCTGAGAAGTGAAGGCCAACCCCAGGCTTGAGTTGAAAGGCTCCCATAAACATTTCCCCGGAGAATTGTAGCTAGGGCCATACTTGTCATGAGTCTGATGGTGTGCCAAAGAGTGCCTGTGGCTTTAGGATAAACAAGGCCTGTATTCTAGAAAATAGTGAAGTAACAGTAATTACAAGTGAAATTCCATAATTAATAAGAACAAGACTTTAGACTTCTGCCTACAGATATGTGCCCATGCAAATTGCAAATGTGTTCAGAGGAAGGGATTCAGAGGCTGTGGCCAGGCCCTAACTGATCAGCAGGAGAGAGACAAAGGCACCAGATGGGACATTCTAGGAAGGGGGTTCTAAGAAGGACAGGCTTGGAACGCAGGGTGATTTGGGCATGTTTTAATGATGGGGGAAGAATATCCTCCCTGGAGCATAAAGTCGACAAACTGGTCTAGCTAGTGGCAGGAGATGCAATGAGACAGGTTGGAATTAGGAGGGCACCCGAACATGGAGAGCCATGGGAAAGGAATGCCAACTTTTTGAAGAGAGAAGGAGAAGGCCAACATACCAGGTGGGAAGGTAACAGTCAGTTCCTTGGATGCTTCAAATAAAGAGCCTGGGAGGCAGTGCAGGTTGTGAGGCCACATGGAGCCCCCAGGGATAGTGCAGCAATAGCTCTTAACCAGGAGAAGAGCTGTGTATGTGACATGCCTTACAGGAAGGACTGGCTGACTGCGTCGTTGAGGATGCAGAGGAAGCAAGCTCACAGGATGCCTGAAGCTTACCTAGATGACTAGGACAACTGTGGAGTCATCGCGGGATCATCATACACAGCCATGCACACATCTCACTACATCAGGGTGCTGTTCACATAGCCACACTGAAAATCCTGCCTCCTGGAGGCATGGAAACAACCTGTAAACCTGCATTTGGCAGCCTTACCTTTGAGAGAAAGAGAAAGCTGAGAAAGTGTTCATTTTGACACAAATGTAGGTGCTCAGGTTGGGAACTGTCAAGGCTGAATGGGCTGTGGGAGCAGCCTCCTGAGTGGAGGCTGGTACAGGGGAACAGAGGATAGGCCAGCTCGTGAAATTCAAAAATCATCAGCCTGTAAGGCCTATATTTTGCTTTTGCTATTTAAAAACAAAAAATGAAATCCCTTACCACATTAGGCAATAGATGAACACAGTTGGCTCCTGTGCTCAGCTATTTGGTGCATTGTGTGCAAGAATGATGCAAACGTTGTTAGTAAATCAGACCCAAATTTCTGAAAGGGTTTCAAATAAATAGAACTAAAATTGGAGCCTAAAAGCATTCTATTTCTCCAAATAACAATATGTTAGCAAGGAACAAGGGAAACAAAAGTTCAGATTATTCATCTGAACAAAATGGTCCTAGAAAACTTTCTTTGAAATTTCTCCACCCTCCTATCTCCTCCTCTCTTTCTCTCTCATCATTGAAATGACAGTTTCTGTCCTTTTCTCTGCTCCTTACAAAGAAGCACATTATTGAAAAAGAAAACATTACACCCACTCCAAGAGAGCTAAATCTAGAGAATGAAGCGAATGGAGTGTGTGTGTGTGTGTGTGTGCGCGCACGCGCGCGTACTTCATAAGGCAGCAGAACATTTTGTTAAGGATGTGATCTGCAGTATTACCTGTTTCTCATTCTGAGAGCTTTGGGATTATGACTTTGAACTTCTGCTGGCAGTTAGTATGAGGCAGTACATGCTGCCAGGGCACCCAGGGGTCACAGGCCTCTGCCCTGGAGACCTGGCTCCGCCTCTCCTCCCTGGTTGGGGCTGTGGAAACCACTGCACATTGGATGGCAGAGAATCCTCACCTGCTCCTTTGAGCTATGGAGGAGATGCCATACTGGCTTTCACAGTGGGGAAAGAAATCACCATAGGAAGTCTGTGGGCCTTTGCAATGGAAGTGGCAGGGAAAGCCCTAGGAGCCCAAAGATCCTGCATGCTTCTCCATCTCCTTGATAATCTGTCAGTTACCTCTCCAGGAGGCACCATTGGATCATCTGCTAACGTGCTGCTCCACCTGCTGTTCTCTTCTCAGGGAGGAGACCTCTTTGATGCCATTACTTCAACTAACAAATACACTGAACGAGACGCCAGTGGGATGCTGTACAATCTGGCCAGCGCCATCAAATACCTGCACAGCCTGAACATCGTCCACCGGGACATTAAGCCAGAGAATCTACTGGTAAGAGGAATTCTAACCTCAAGCATCCTGAGTTCTAAGCACTCATAAGTGAATATGAATACTTCTTTTTTTTTCCTTTCCTATATTCTTTTCTTTCTTATATTTCTTTTTTGAAAAGAAATATACTTTAAAGGCTAGTTTCTAGCTGGACTTGAGCTGGAAACTAACCTTTTTAAGTGTATTTCTAAGGGTTCCTGGGCTGTTGGGAGTACTTGACTAATAATTAGCATATAAAAACCTCAGACAGCCTTGGGGGAATAGAGCTTGGGAAATCCAGGGCTGTGGTTGACACCTTGGGCTAGACCAAGAGAGTCATGAGGAGTATTTACATGTATATTAATGTATCTACAGCACTTTGATGTTAAAGGTTTTTACTTAGTGGACACCTGGGTGGTTCAGTAGTTGAGCCTCTGCCTTTGGCTCACATCATGATCCCAGGGTCCTGGGACCGAGTCCTGCTTTGGGTTCCCCACAAGGAGCCTGCTTCTCCCTCTGCCTATGTCTCTGCCCCTCTCTTTGTGTCTCTCATGAATAATCTTTTTAAATTAAAAAATCTTAAATCTTTTTTTAAAAAGTTTTTACTTAGAAAAAAAAGGAAGCCCCCCCAAATTTAGTTTTCAATAATATGATCTAAAGGCTAAGACAATACATCATGAGTTTTAAAGACACCCTTCAGCATAAAAATAATCATAACACTGGTTTTAAAAATCAGAGACATGGGCAGCCCCGGTGGCTCAGCTGTTTAGCACTGCCTTCAGTCCAGGGTGTGAGCCTGGAGGCCCGGGATCGAGTCCCACGTCGGGCTCCCTGCATGGAGCCTGCTTCTCCCTTTGTCTGTGTCTCTGCCTCTCTCTCTGTGTCTCTCATGAATAAATAAATAAAATCTTTAAAAAAAAATCAGAGACATCCCTATCCCCTTCTATAATTATTTGTTTTACTTTTCTGAACTCCATGTCTCTGGGGCAACACTGAGAGTTCTTGAAGCAAACAAACGAGAGTCCTTTCCTAGTCCAGACGTTAAAGGGACAGTATTGGAAATAATTGAGAAGACAGAAACTGGGCATCGGCGAGCTGTCACTGGTGAATATGGGAGTAACATAAATTTTGCTGGCTTTCCATGCTGGAATTTTAATGAAACCTATTCATTTTCTAAACTCCCCCCACCAAAATAAATAAATAAATAAATAAATAAATAAATAAATAAATAAATAATAAACCCCCCCCCCACCCACCCACCCCAACTAAGATGCTAGTTCTTTAACTTTCATTACCCAGGCCCAAGAGTCATGTATTATATATTACTGTTAGTTTGTCCATCTCTTCAGAAATCTGGGAATTGAGGATTCTCTCTCTAAAGCAGTGCTTCTCCAAGGGTGGTCCAAGACTCCCTGCATCTGAACTACTCCCAGATGCCTTTTAAAAATGCAAATTTCTGAGCCTCCCTGCAGCCCTAGCAAATCAGAATCTGGTGACTGGTGACAGGGTACAGATCTTCGTGGAAACAAGCTCCCCCACATGACCCAAATGAGCATTTGAGTGTAGAAGCAGATGAGCAACTCAACTCCCACTACACAGAAAGGGCTGGTGACATCTGCTAAGATGGCCACCTACCCATGAGTTTGCCCTGCGCTTTACCCTCATCCCATTTAATCCTCACAACGGACAAATGGGGTAAATTCTATTACTGTCCCATTTCACAGGTTAAGGAAACTGAGTGCCTAGAAGTTAAAAGACCTGCATAAAGCCATTATAAGTCATATGTGGAAGAACTCCTATATCAGCCTAGCCCTGCCCTACTCCAGAGTCCAAGATTTTAACCTCTAGACGACATGAAGCTGTGCATGAGGGAGGTTTATTGCATGCTTGCTTTGTGCCAAATGTGGTGCCAGGGAACAGAGAGATGCCTTCATGGAGTTGAGATTCAAGTAGGAAAAAGAGGCATTCAAGAAATAAATACACATGCAGTTAGTTCACCGTAATTACGTTCATAAACTTGGAGCTACTGGCTAATGAAGGCAGCTGAGGTCAAGTGCCGGAGTTCTGACTTAATTGCCCCTCAAATTCCACATCTCCGCAGTCGCCAGAACATTCTCTTCTGCATAGTTGCCTCCGTAACCTGCAGCAATTTTCTCTTGTCTGCATTCATTACTCCTCTGTCCTGAATTATGTAGGATCATCTCATGGGAACAGACTCACAATTAGCCTTTGTTTAAAAATTTCTCTAAGTCCCAAAAATTCAGTGATTGAAAAATTAAAGTTTCATTTCCCCCCACCCACCCACCCTTTGCAGTTTGGTTTTGTGTGACACTGCTCACTTGCTTCTCACCAGAGCGTTATCTATTTCTGTAAATGCCATACATGATTACTTAGCAGGGTACTTTTTCTAAAATTACAATTTGCAGGACACTTTGAAAATACTGTGCTCGTTCTAACATATTTTACTTTTTTAAATTACTGAAAAAGAAAAAAGTTCACTCTTTTTTTCCTTTCTTTTCCAATGCAGGGATGTGAAATACACACACACCACTGAAGTCATTTGCAATATAGGTCTGATATATATGTATATGAACTAAAGTAATTCTGCTTCTCCAGTTTAGTACTTTCTTACTCTAGGGAAGTAATAAGAGTTGGTGAGTTTTACAGGGATAAATCTATTAAAAAATAGGTAGAAGAATAGAAAAATTGAACAAAATTAGGACATCACTAACTGAACTTGCGACTTCTGTTAATTTCACGTTCTGTTGACCTTTATGTGGAAATAAGAGCAAATCGTCATGGGAGGCACATTCACATACTGAGGATTTATAGTCAGATGCACCAAAGTTCAAAACCAAGTGCTTCACTCTTCCACTGGCTGGTCTTATGACCTTGAACAAGTTTCTTAACTCCTTTGAGCCTCCTTTAAGGGGATTTTATAAAGATAAAAAGATAACATGGAACTATTAGCTTCATTCTTTTTTATTCCCGTTTTATTTGTAATAAAAATTAAATTATTCCTAAAAATAAAACTGTTTCACAACAAATTATATGTTATAGAAATCATCTTGCATCTTTTTTGACATTGCTTTTAAAATTTTACTATCTACCCATGCATGGATTTGCCATCTCCTGGCAAAATGTAGAGCTAGAGACTATTTTTGAAAAATGCTATGACAAATTTAAAGATTTCGAGTCCATTTTTTTTACTGCCAAATAAATAAACTTACCAAATAAAAAGGCCTCACTCCACACTTTGCATTACTCTTTTATTAAGGAACCTCAAAAAAGCCTAAATTGTTAGATTACTAATAAGATTCTTGCCAGCTAAGTGTTTAATGTTTGTTATAACTAGCAAAGAATTATTTTTTAAGTGTCAAATTCAGCAATAGATTTTATTTTATACAGTACCATAATTATGGAACTTCCAGAATTTTTTATTTTTAATCCTTATAGAGATATATAAAAATGTTGTAGCTTGGCCTTAGGGATCTATATTGACCTATTCAAGTCTATGTATTTGTTAGGTCAAGGTCTTTTAATGAGAGAACATGATTTGATTTACAGTGGTGTTTCCAGCCACATTTGGTGTGAAAACTGAGAATTGACCCAATATAAGTACCCCCTATAGTTTTATTATTGTATCATTCCTAATTTTTTGTTTTGTTTGTTTTCTTTTGTTTTTGTTTTCACAAGTTAATCATCTCAATGATCTTACATGGTTCTTTTTGCTGTCAGTTCTGGAGCTTAATGATCCAGTTCTGGAGTGACCAGTGGGATGGGAGGGTGGATGAGATGAAAGAGTGAGTGAATGAGTGACACTTCTTCACAGACTAGAGGACAGACCCAACATGAGAGGTCCAAGCCATTCTTCAACTCATTCATTACACTGAGGACTCACATGGGCCTCAGTCTAAATGCCACGGAGTGGGGATAGTGCAGTGTTTCCCCAGCTATACTTGTGCACAGGACCTGTGTGTGTGTGTGTGTGTGTGTGTGTGTGTGTGTGAAGATAGTATATAACTAAAAGAGACATTTTGCTTTTTAAAAAACAAACAAAACCACCAGAACTGTCCTCCTGGGATCAACCGCCTTCAGTTTGCAGGAGTCACCACTAGATGGCAAGCTTGCACCCTTGGCAGGAAAAATTCTCAATAACAGCCTGAGTTTCTTCCAAGGAGTTGGGAGGGTCTTTTATTTTTTATTTTATTTTATTTTTTTAAGATTTTTTATTTATTCACGAGAGACACAGAGAGAGAGGCAGAGACACAGGCAGAGGAAGAAGCAGGCTCCCTGTGGGGAGCCTGATGCGGAACCAGATTCTAGGACTCCAGGATTATGCCCTGAGCCAAAGGCAGATACTTAACCCCTGAGCCACACTGGTGCCCCTGGGAGGGCCTTTTAAAATGTATATACAGATGCCACCTCCTTAGGAAAATCAAAGTATCTAATGGCAAAAATATAACTTAGAAGATGAGTTTTTGTTAGATTCCAGAAATAAACAGCCATTTTCTTGAAATATAAAAGTTTATGTTCAAAAACCTTTTTCCTTCTCAACTCCCCAGCTCTGGGAGAAAGCAGTTTCTCAGAAAATCTGCCTATCAGTACCAGAAATTTCCTTTTAGAAACTGTCTATCCAGGTATTTGTACCTGCTTCTGGCTGCCCATCAAAATGGCATGCCTAGCACATGAGCCTCTGTTTCACTAATTGGATTATACGTAACAGTAAGGTATCGTGTTCTTTCCAAGTGTTGATATGCTCCAGCTCCTCTTGGTTTCCAGTTCAAGCCAGCCCCAAGCCCACAAAATGGCAGATTTCCTTCTGCCTTAATCCCATGACCCTTAATCTCCAAATAAATCCATTTTATGGTAAGATAGCTAACTACACTGGTACACAAGGCAAGTGCCACAGATAGAGTGCATCTAGAAGACCTAGGCAAAAGCACAGTTGAGTAGATTTGCAGTCAGTCCACTGTCATATGATCTTGAGCCAGCAGAGTTTGACTGATGATTGGGGGATCCAGGAGAAAGGAGCCCGAGGCCTCTCAGGACTCTGTCACTAGCCCTGCCCCAACTGCCCTGCGTTATTATTGATGTGAAATGAAGACCTGTTGTGGCAAATGACAGAATTGGCCTTTATTACATGTAGCCATTGTCATTGAAAATGACCAAGCAGAACCTGAATGATCATTTTTATAGGTGTTTAGGAAAAAAAAAATTCTGCTCTCCTAATTTGGATAAAAGTTAAGGGAAAAATAGAAGTAAGACAACATTTTCCCAAAACATCATTTAGTATAAGAATATACCAGCTACTTTACTAGCACATTTGCTGAGGGCCTTCTTCCAAGGACCTGTGATTGCACGTGAGAAAACACAGGAAATAAAAGTGTAGTGTGTTGCCTTGGTTGGCCTGGGTCTGTCTGCTCCACTACTCATCCCTTCTGTCATTAGGGACTGAAATAGTATCACTCATCTCATTTAAAATGACATGGCCTTACTGGACTAGCAAAGATTAATAATAAGAACATATAGTATTGGAAAGGTTATTAGGATACCAATTATCTCACATGTGTTGGTGCAAGAGTAACTTCAGAGAAGCTTTCTGAAAGGTAATTTGCTAATAAATAATTGAAACCTTAAATAGTATGAGTATCCCATGATCAAGTAATACTACTTCTGCAAATGTAACCTAAAGAGAAAAAAATCAGATCTCTATCCATATGTAGGGTTGTTCATCTCAGTGGTTTTTAGTATGAAAAAAATATATACATATATTTGGAAACAACTTAGGGCACTAATTAGTTAAATAATGGCATGATGAGGGGGAAGGAGGACATTCTGGTTAAAATCTTGGACTCGGATGTTACCTAAGCTTAGGTTCTGGTTCTCCCACTTATTTGCTGTGCAAACATTGAACAACAGTGCAACATCTCTGAGATTCAATTTTGTCATCTGCAAAATATCAGTAAGATGACTTAATAGGTTGTTGTGAAGATCAGATAGGATAAAGAGCATGAACTCCTCAACACAATGCCCGACATATCCCGTGTGCTCAGTAAATAGCAGTGGTAGTAGCTGTTGGGATTATTACTGATGGTACATCCATGCAATGGAATATCCAGGAGCCACTGAAAATCGTGATGTAGATACATGCTTATTCACTCAGGATATATTGTCCAGTGGCAAAAGAAAAGCAGGAAAGAGAGGTAAAGAAAGGGCTGGAAGTTTATATCCCAAAATGTTAATGATGGTTATTTCTAGGTGTCAAGATTATGGGTGAGCTTAATTCCTTTCCCTCTGTAATTACCTGTCTTTTCTAATTTCCCTACAACGACATATTGGATATTGCTTGTGTGACAAAAATGTAATACGAGTTTTAAAAATTGCAATGACATTAAGTTCCCACAGTTTTAGCAAGGGGGTATGTATGTGCAATGGCTCACAGAATCCAGACGTGCCTGTTGCACGGATCTCACTGCAGCTATGTAGAACTCCCCTTTAGATAGTTTGATGACTCTTTTAAAGTGAGGATGAGAATCGGGCTTTCTGGAGTTTCCACTCATCCTCATTCTTCCCAAGATATCTCTAGAGTTAATACTTTAGGAGCTATTTTATTTTTCCCTCTGATATCGTTACCCCTCTTCTGACTTCTTTTTTTCCTGTTCTGACATCTATGCGATCTTTATTATTTGTTTGATTTCATAAAGATTTTTACATGTTTGATTTCATAAAGATTTTTACATTACAATAATTTTTTCCAGGAGGTTTAATTTTAAAGTATGTGGACCATAAAGTGCATTTTGTAAAATAATTTCCTGCATTAATGTTGTTTTACTTCACTTCTTAAAGATTAAAGGCTTAAATTTAATTCATTTTCCTTAGAAAGGACTGTAAAGGCCATATATCGTGGCTGGAAGAAAATCAGTGTCTTTTTTAAAGGGACACCATATTTGTTAAAAAGTAAATTGACTTTTTTTCATGACTGTCAATTTCATGCCACCTTTGTTCAATTCTATTTGATGAGAAATTTTTTTAGTACCTATTGGGCTCCTCTGTGAAAAATATTTCCATGGATACTAATGATTCATTAGCCAGCATTTCAGCAGGGTTATCTTTGAATTCACAGCAACATTGAGAATTATGTTTGTTCCAACACATCTGTTATATTAGTCAGCTTTTAGTTCTCTATTATGGGAATCTCAGAAACCATTTGCCTGGGTTCAGGTTATCTGTGAATTTTCATATTATTTTATGGCCACCAGCTGCATTTTATGACTATATATTAAATTTTTTATTTTTTTCAAATAACTTTTCCAAATGGTCTCAGTTTCTAATCCAAAGGAAATCAGGCCTATGCCCAAACATCTACTGTTCAGTAAGTTACAGCTACTGCAAAACCCAAAATAAACGAAAGAGAAACAAAAAGAAAACTCTTCCTCAAAAAGGAAAAACCCTGTATAAAATGCCAGTGTGCCTAAAACCTAATACCTGACCTTTCACTGTATTGTATCTTGGTGGGACATGCCTTCAGCTTTTAATTGGGACTTTTTTCATAATTGTTGCCATTTAACACATTTAGTCTGTCAAATCATGGGATGTCTTTATAGCCGTATAATAAACCCTAGAGAACAACTTCTCTGACTGTAGCCATCTGCAATGATCACAAGAGTAGCTTACAAAATACTGACAATCTTTATGGTAATAGGATACATATGGCAGCCCACAATTATGTGTAGCTGCATTCAATTAGTGTTGTACAATTACACAGTTTTATTGCTTAGTTAAAACAGTGAAAGCACTACATACTGGTAATTTGCACTAATCCCCGTCTCTTTAATAGCCTCTCAGTGTTTAAAATGTGGGGGAACATCTATAGTATTTAAAGGGCTTGGGATGAACATTAAATTATATCTCATGTTGTGAATACTCATTGATTGACAATCAATGTATTCCCAGCTCACTTGTGGGTCATGTTTTATGGAGGCTTTAAAATACAGTTATAGCAAAAAGTTCTTTTGTGCAGCAGAACTCCACTTGCTGGATTGGGCTGCCCAAGCCTGTGCTTGCAGCCTGTTAATGTCCCTCCTGGAAGATGTTCAGGATGAGGAGACATGCAGAGGACCAAAGGTCAGCATCGATTCAGGGAGCGCTATAAGCCAAGGACTCCACATTTTAAATGTGAACTTGTTAGAAGCGTTTCCAATTCCTAACTTTTAATTAAAAACTTAGTTCAAAGTAAATTTATAGCTGCCATTTGGGAAAATACTTTCTGGAGATGGCTTTTTGAGTGTGTGTGTGTGTGTGTGTGTGTGTGTGTGTGTGTGTGTGTGTGCAGACGTGCACACACACACACACGCCTGGGCTCACGCACGCCTGTATGTTTGAAACAGATGTGTTTAGCAATCTGTGATTTTAACAGAATTTAAATTACATTTTTAAATGGCCTCCTCCGTGCCCCTCTGTAACTGGCTTGGTAAAAGATAAGGGTGAGCCCTGCGCAGGTTGTAGCAAGCGCTAATGGGGAACCTCAGTTGTGAAGTGGGCTTATTATATTGCTTAGGAAAGGTGCTCTCCCATTGGAGGAGAGGAACACTGGAATATATTCTCCTGTATCCTTCTCTCAAAGTGTTGACAGAGGAAAACCCAAGGCAACCTTGTTTCCTGCCCTGCCTGACAGTAAGTTAAACAGAATTCCAAACCGAAGGCCTGGACATTTATTCACCTGCAAAAACATTTTGCTGAAGCATTTCTAATGTCGTTGTGTCTAGAAATGTTTTCAATTACATGGATTAGGGCTTTGTCTCTCGTATTGTCTATCATAAGCATCAAGTTAACTTCTTTATGTTCATGAAAATTCTATGTTTTTTCAAAGCAAAAACGTTGTGGAAGTGTCAGAGATAAAAAGAACATTAAAATGATAGATTCTGTGTGTTTTATTTAATACTGTTGGTTTGTTTAAAAGAGTCATTACTTTTATGTAATCCTAATTTTCTTAGTTTAGATAAGATTTTTTTTTCGTGCTTTTTTCCCCTTAGTTATTGAAACTTTGAACTTTGTTGCTCAGTATATTAAATATAACTGGCATATGGCTGCATATGAGATGGAATTCCTATTAAGTAAGATGTAGAGGCTCAAAAATAAAACCTTTGCTAGGTGTAGGAGAAATACATGTTCATATTCAGAACCAAAATGTGACTTATGACTGGATCTGCCAACATCTTCTTTCATCCAACTTTTGAATAAAGTTAGGTGATAATAGATAGTATGTTTAGAGAAAAACCACAAAATTCCTGTGTAAATGGAGTTGTGTAAATTGAAATCTGCACAAACTCATAAAACACGAACTATGGATGTTTGGACCTAACAGAACATCAAAGTGAGAGTTTATTTTGCATTTTAGAAAGGTTATTGCTAACAAAATGGAATTAGGGAAGTAAACAATTCTCTCTTTGGGAAATAAACTAGATGATCTTCTAGATGTTTCCATCTCAGGTTTCTGTTCATGAAAAACATTTGCTTGTCACTTGGATGACCAGAATGGCTGAGGTGCTCAGACTATGATTTAGAAATTTCTTTTGCCAGAGAACATTTAGGCTGGGAATGAGATTGTGTTTTGCAGCTCTAATGCCTCGGAGTCCCTCACTCAGACTTACTCCCACTGCTGGGCTGGAGAGCTGCTTTGTTAAAGGAGAGAGGATAGTGTCCGTCCCACATGACAACTGGGCAAAGCCACATCAATGAAGGACACACAGCTGTCTTTGCCCTAACAGCCTAAATGCAGGTGACCCCGCAAGCCTCTGGACACCTGCCCAAGAGCCTAAACTAGATGCAGGTCAAGCCCTTAAGGAGAAGACTCCATGTTCTGAGTGTGAAGAAAGGTAAAAGAATATATATATATATTATTTTTTTGCCCAGAAAAGACACAGTCTCTCCAGAAGGAAAGATCTGACTCCCTGCCCCTGCCAAAACAGTTAGATCCAAATGACCATTGCTGATACTGCCACTTAGCTGGCCAAACATCTGCACTTTATGCTGCAGAGAACTGAGAAGTTAATCTACTTTTTCCAAAGAAAGGGTGACGTGGAGTGTGAACAGTAGTGGCGCTCCTGATGTGTGGAGATGTGTCTTGCTGTGCAAGAGGTTCAGGCTGTTGTATCAAGTTCAGATGATCACAAGGCAGCAACAGAAGAACATGCAGGCTTCAGCTTGCTAGCTGGATTATTTTGATGTACATGGAAAACTTCACTATTTCCTCAAGGCATCTCCTGGTGACTGCCTTTGCTGGGAATACTAGCTTTTTACTGTGGTTTTATCTTATTGATTCCAATGGAGGACACTGAATTAGAATCCTGAATGCCCTTTGATCTTTTCTTTGAAATAGTAGAAGTTGTTTGGGATACTTTTTAGAGCAGACCCATTTGGTTTGATCATGGGCTGGAATTAAAGTGGTATAAATACTTGCCTATGGTCACATGCATCCTTTTCTTGATTTGTTGGGTGAAGGACTGGAGATTTTTACTGCCTTAATAAGGAAACCTGGACAGAATGCTGACTCTGCACCTGATAAATCTTTCTAAATTGCCTCAGGTGAAATGAAATGTTAATATCCCTTTCAATTATTAATAAAAAAAATGTAAATAGGTTTTGTTGGAAATGTGGGCCACTGAATATAAAGTATTTTAATATACATGTAGTTTTTTTGTTCAATTACTAAAAAACTATATTTTTAAAGCTTCTTACATATTAAAACAGAGAGGTAATTATTTTCATAAATTGGAGGTACTGCACTAGAGACTTTCTATGTTTCATTGTATTACACAAATCAATTTTAATTGTAGAAAACATTAAATACAGATAAGCCAAAAGAAAAAATCTCCCATAATCCTCCACCCAGAGACAGACACACTAACATTGTGTTCTTTCAGACATTTTTCTTTGCATGTATTTTTTCTTTAATACACATTTTATGCAAACCAGTCTGAAATCTGTCCTTAGTTCCCCCAAATAATTTATTTCAATAAATATAAACCCACATCACCACATTAATGGTCCTGTAGCATCCCACTATATCAACGTACTGTCATTTATTATTGAATTTCCATTTGCTGGCTGTTCACCATGTTTCCAATTCTGCAGTAATCTTTAAAAAAAGATATTCTTGTATGTATATCATTGCATAACTGCCTGTTTTCTTTTTTTTTCACTTTGTGATAAATACCTTAAATTTAAGCCTCAAAGCCCCTCATTTCTTCAAAAAAGAGCTTTTGAGCTCTTGGTCATAAGGCGAGTTCACTCTTTCCTTTTACTTTAGGTATATGAACACCAAGATGGTAGCAAATCGCTGAAGCTGGGTGACTTTGGTCTGGCCACCATTGTCGATGGCCCCCTGTACACAGTCTGTGGCACCCCAACATATGTGGCTCCAGAAATCATCGCGGAGACTGGGTAAAGGCTTCCATTGGTTTATTGGAGTGCTGTGCTTGCCAAAGAACTAGTCTGCTTCAAGAACAGGAGAAAACAGCTCTGTCCCATCAAGACAGAATTAGCTATCAGATTTCTTTCACTTTTTTTTTTCTAAACTTTAAAGTGAGAGCCATTTTCTCTGTTTCTCCAATCAAGTTGCCAATTACGGCAATCTTGTTCAAGGCTTCCATGCGGCCTTTGTTAAAGGTGGAACAGCAGTTATTAACCCCAGAGTAAGAAATGTTCGGACTAACAGAGAAACATATAGCGATGGTAATTAACTCGCTTTTGGATAAAAGAAACAGACACTGCTGTGTGTGGTGATTACAGTCTCCTGTGGTTTTTTTCTCTCAGCTGTCCTTATTCTCCTGTCCCACTCTCATTTGGCTCTCTTGGCGGTCCATTGATTGTGCAGTACAAACACCCTTAGGCATCAGAGGGCCACTGGGAGTTTTCAGGTTTCTGTGTGCAGCAGTATTAGATGAATGAAAATCTCTAGAATGTGGGGAGAAGGTGAGTGGGCTAACATTTACGAAGTACCTACTGTCTGCCAGGCCTTAAGGTCCTTTACTTGATTTTTACTCTCTCAGTAGATGGTATGATTCCCATTTTGTACATGAATAATCTCACTGCGATGGCTGGGTATCATGGAAGCTCATGACTAGATAGTGGTTGAATCAGCATTTGAGCTCAAGGCTGTGTGAATAAAGGGCTCCTTCCGGATACAGCTCTATTTCTTACCAAGGGTCAGAGGCAAAGTTCTGAAGCACTACCCCCCGCCCCCCCGCAGAAGGACTGGGGAAGGGTAGTACAGCAAGGGGAGATGGCCCTACTTTTCCCCCTCAATTAGTAGCACCAACCCAGACCTAGGAGTCTAGGTGGTATATTTCACTGAGACCTGTTGGAGATAGTTTTTCTGCTTGACCATAGACCAGAAAGGCAGAGAAACAGAATAGATGAGAAGGGAATGCCAATCAGGAAATCCCGAAGTGGGATGTGGGGTGATAAGGACTTTTTTATTTGTCAAATTTGAGTGATTTGGGAGCCCACACCTGTAACCTTGTCTGACATTCCTCAGAGGGTGCTGCCTTCAGCATAGCTACACTTTCTGGTTTATTACTGTGAATACTCTGACAGTCTGCTGTGAGGGAGGGCCCAGGGTAGCAAGAGGATTGAATTGGGCTCTTGGAGACCCTGGTTGGAACCCAGCTCTGCCACCATCTTGAGCAAAACTACTTACCCCTCTGATTCTTGGTTTTCTCCTCTATGGAATAGGTGATAGTACTTATCTATGTAATGTAAAGAGTGGTTGGAAAAACAGCATAAGATATTGTATGTCAGTGCTTCACAAATCAAAAAATGTCCTATTCGTAATTATTATTTCTAAAATCAGAGACTTCATTTCAAGGGTCCATCACTATCTTAAAATTGATCTGACTTGAATTGATAACCTTTTTGATGAAACTTCTCACTGATACTTAGATATGATCTTTAGCCATGCTTTACTTCAATTTTTATTCATTTGTCTTAGTCTCTCTCTCTCTTTTATTACTCTTCCCTTGAATTCTGTTTAGCCAGTGGGTTTTAGTTTAGTGTTTGCTGTTGAGTTTTTAAATTTTGTTTCATTTGGTTTTTGGATTAGGATAGAAGAGTCATCTATTTTACCATGCCCCATAATTTGTCCTGGCCTGACTTTTGCTAACTCTAACATCACTTACTTTTCCAGATATGGCCTCAAGGTGGACATCTGGGCAGCTGGTGTAATCACTTACATCCTGCTGTGCGGTTTCCCTCCATTCCGTGGGTATGGGCAGTAATCTTTTATTCAGCACCGACAAAGCATTTCTGCATTCTCTGAGTGATCCATTCTCCTTTCTTGCACAAAGGAGCCTGAAGCAGGAAAGGAACATAATAAGAACTTCACTTCCAGCACCTGTTATTTTTTCTATGTTGTACATGCTCATTTACATGCCTTCCATAAATCTTCCTCATATAATTTAAAAACTCATTCTTTCCTAATTGTCCAAAACAGTTCCATATTGACATTTTGAATTGCTTAAAAACACACATTTTACACATTTATGGGGAAAGGAAGGGCTCTAATGCATAAGAATGAAGAGACATACCCTGAGTTGACATTTTAGTGCTGTTTTTTTCCTTGTTGTTGTTCACCTGAACAGAAGTGGTGACGACCAGGAGGTGCTTTTCGATCAGATTTTGATGGGACAAGTGGACTTTCCTTCTCCGTACTGGGATAACGTTTCTGACTCGGCAAAGGTAGGTTTCCAGTGCCTTTCCTTTTCCTTACAGCCGGTGTGTATTAATGCAATTATTAATTTTGATTCGTTTTATGCAAAAAGACCTAATGATATTTTAAATGCGATTTCTGTCCATTTTGGTTATAATTACTAGGTTTTCCAAGAGATCAGGATCATCAAATCATCTGTTTGTAGCCATCCCAAGTGCCTCTGTTTCCCCGGCCTTCTCACTTGCTGTTGCCACTCCAGTTACATTACTATAGCCTCTTGCTACACCTGGCCCATACCAGGCCGCCTTAGATTTCAGCATAGCTTGTGGCTTTACCTTGCTTGGGTCTCGACTCAATTTCATCCTCTCAGGGGAAGCTTCCCAGACCACCTTCTTTTCAACTGCAGCTCTTTAACCTACCTAGCTCACCTTATCTTCCTCACTTGCTTTATTTTTCTCTATAGCACTTACACCCACATGTCCATCTGGTATACCATCTAATTACATTTATCTATCTACCTTTCTAGATGGGTAGATACAGACAGGTGGATACATCTTATGTTGTTTATTTTCTTTATTTATTTTTATTTTTATTTTTTTATTTTCTGATTCTCCCCTCTAAAGCACACATTTCATCAAGACCAGGAATTTTGTGTATTTGGTTTATTGGTGTATCATCAATGCCTGTGCAGTGACCAATATATAACTGGTGTTTAACATGTATTATAATGAATGAATAAGAGAAAAAGAAAACTGTAAAAATCTCACATGGAGATACTAGTGGAACTTAAAAAAGAAAACTTTTTGGGGCACCTGGATGGCTCAGCAGTATAGAGTGTCTTCCTTCAGCTCAGGGCATGATCCTGGAGTCCTAGGATTGAGTCCCACATTGAGCTCCATGCATAGAGCCTGCTTCTCCTCTGCCTGTGTCTCTGCCCTTCTCTGTGTCTCTCATGAATAAATAAATAAAATCTTAAAAAAAAAGAAAGAAAACTTTTTAAATGTTTCCTTAAACTTACATCTCTAAGCATTGACTTAAATTTTTAAAAAAATGATGTTGAGAAATAATTGACTCTTGATTATTCAGCATCCCTTTACCTTCTCCATTCCTGAGTGTGAGTTCAATTTAAAATCTGACTTTTTCTGCCTGGCCACTTTCCATGGAAAATGATCCACATTGGGTCCAAAGCTTTCATTTTCTTCAGCTGTCCAGGACCTCTAGCTACCTCTAGGCCTAGGAAAATGTAGAGGAGTTGAGAGAAGTGTCAGAAGAAAGGCAGCAGGGTGAAAGGAGATGGGGTGGTCCTATCATATTGTGGGGTAGAGGTGTATTTGCCTGTGAGCAATCTCTTCAGGAACCTATCTACCTCAGTGCTGTCATCACATAATAAGAGGGCTCAAAGTCATTGACACACAGGACCATCTCCTTCCCATACCCCCATGTACCCTGGCAAAGGGCATCACAGAACACAGTTGCTCTAATAAGTTCTGGCCCAGGTTGAAAAGGGAATGAATGCCTTCTTGCACAAAGGAGTCTGAAGTGGGAGAAGAACATAATGAGAACTTTAAGGAAGAATCTCTACATCAGTGGAAATAAATCATCTCCATCATGGAATGATACTCAGACCCCGTGAATGTAAGGACCTGGATAACACATATCTAACCATTTTGTTACATGGGAACTTCTAATCCAAAGTGGACACATGTAAGACAGACTCATCATTAAAACTCAATCTGTGCTTTCCTGGTCCCAATCATTTTGAGCTCATAGGAAGTCTCATTAATCTCAGCACCAATCTCAGGCACTCATCTGCCTCTTAATAGTTCCATTTTATTGGCATTGATTGATGTGGAAATTTTTGAAGCAAGTTTAACAGATTTATTTTTTTTAGTTTTATCTTTTTAATTTATTTTTAAAATATTTTATTTAAATTCAATTTGCCAACATATAGTATAACACCCAGTGCTCATCCCATCAAGTGCCTTCCTTAGTGCCCGTCACCCAGTTACCCCATCCCTCCACCCACCTCCCCTTCTGCAACCCTTTCTTTGTTTCCCAGAGCTAGGAGTCTCTCATGGTTTATCTTCCTCTCTAATTTTTCCATGTAACAGATTTCTATATTAAACTTAGAAATCTGCTAATAAAGCACAAAATTCTAGACAGAGAAAGGGATATTAATTCTTTAACTTGTGTAACTGATTTCTTCTCTACTAACTACACTTTAATGAAATTTATTCTAATATTCCTTTCTTTCTTTTTTTTTCTTTCAATTCTAAGCAATTGATTTATAATTCTAAGTATTCACCTTTCCTTTGACTTCTAAAGGTGTGGCTGTGGGTAAGTTGAGTTGATATATTTAAGATTTAGAGCTTTTCCAAACTAAAAGAGTATGGCTGCACGCTCAGATTTTTGCCACAAAAATTAGACAAACGGGATCAAACATTTGCCTTCCACAGGAGCTCATCACCATGATGTTGTTGGTCAACGTGGATCAGCGATTTTCGGCTGTGCAGGTCCTTGAGCATCCCTGGGTTAATGTAAGTGACTTCCTCCTTTCCCTGTACTGACTCCTAACATTCCCTTTTAAAATTGCAGATTTCCTCATGATGCTGTCTCCTTTGTCAACTGTTGTGTTTGTGTTTGTTCCTCCCTCTCAAACATGCCAAAATGGTTAGGGGGTCTCAGAGGGCCTCTGATGTAGCTGTGCCGATGTGCACTCTCATGGTCCCTGGAACAGAGCATTTCATTTGATTCAGATGGGACTACCTTCTGACTGGGGAGGTGCATGCACATGGATGCTACCCTCTGTCCCCCATCCTGCATTCTGAATACATCAATAAGAGCAGATTTTCTGAGTCAGTACTGCTTTTGCGTTATTCCTACCAAAAATACAGTTGACCCAAGGGTCTCCACATAAGGCTTGAGGTACTCTGGCACAGGACTTCTCAATCTTGAATATGCTCACAAGTTACCTGAGGATCTTAATAAAATGCAGATTTTAATGCAGTAGATGTGAGGCTCTGAATTTCTAAAAGTTCCCAGATGCTGCTGCTGCTGCTACTTGAGTACTAGAGTCTCATAATACATGGTACATGTTTATGAATGTTGAATATGAATGTGCATAGATATACAGCGAAGGTTTGTTTAAATATTTTCATAGAGCAGAGCTTCCCCATTGATGTACAAATATGTAAAGACATTAATACCCTCAGCCGTTGGGATAGTCAGGCAGGGCAGCTAGAGTCTGGGAGTGATCATCTCCAGCCTCAAAACCTTTTCATTTACCCCAGGTTGCTAAACAAAAACTATCCTTTTCTAGGAAGTGAGAAAAGTTAGGAAACATCTCATGTAAGCCTAATAATCAGTGTTCAAGATAGGCAGAGTGGGTATTATTATACCCATTTTACAGATGCAGAGACTGAGGCTATGGCAAGTGACTTGCCCGAAGTAGCAAAGTTTATCATGGAGCCAAAATTTGCAGCTAGGTATCCTCACTCCAAGTCCATTTGCTTTAAATTCCTATGCACCACATTATATCTACCTGTCCTTTGTTATATGTGAAAGCACCACGAATATTGCAAAAGAATGCATGTATATATCATATCGTTATAATGACTGTTCATACAAGTTAGCAATGTCTCCAAAGTAACTTACCTAGGTCATGGCACCTTTCCCTTAGATATGCTGGGAGAAAGAGGCACAGACCAGCTGCATGCAGCCTTTATTGGTGGCAGCAGTTGGTTCTGATTGATCTACATGCTGCTTAAAAGCCCATGATCTACAAATTGTCAAACTGCATGGTAGCACTAGAATCAGTGAGATTATGACCACATAGAATAAGCCAGAAAATCTGAGTTTGAAACATGGCCTTTGAAGGCTCACAAAGAGCCATAAAGGAAAGAGATTGCATAGGTTGCAAATAGCCATTTTAGATTTTTAAATACATTCTCATCAGAGGACCACTGCCTGCCAAGTCCACCCTCTGGAAGCTCTGATACAACCAGTCACAGGACAGTGGGGGAAGGGCTACCCCAGCTAGCCTCTGTGTAGGAACAGGGGTCCTATACAGGATATATACTAGAGGAGGAGATCAGAGCTCCATCCTGAAGGAGGCTGGAAAGGAGATGTCCGGCAGAGCCAGCTCCAGCAGGATATGCATATTAGTTTTAAGATAACTTTGTGGATGTGAGCAAGTTTGTCTATATATTTGAGGGGACTGTAATGCAATTGAAAACAGCCATAACCTGATTCCAAACCAAATAACCCTATATCCATATATATCCCAACTCTGTGGGATAAAGAAACAAAATTAGGAAGGTTTTGGCTTTTACTTTTGAAAAACTAGGTTGCTCCTAGGATCCTCCTTAGAAGGCATGTACATGTATCAGCAGTAACTTTCTGCCTTCTCAACCTGCTTTGTACACATTTTTACACATGGTCTCACTTTTCTGGTAATTAGGCTCCACCACTCCCTCTAAAACATGGACTTCTGCTGTCATTTTAGTTTTCCCTCTCAGATTCCCTAAAGACATTTCCTAAAAGCAGGGATAAACACTTAAGGAATTATCTAGGAGATTTAAAACTAAAATATACCCTTTATATAATTCTAACGGATCTTAGATTCTAAGGGAAAAAATATTGATGTATATTGATGTTAGCAGAAACTTAAAAAAAAAAACAAAAAACCCGAAATGTATGAAATGATTGCTTAACTTTTGAAATTTTATTTATGTAGTAACTAAATCAGAAAAATGATTATTGTCTCAAAAACATAAATGAAAAACCACATATAAGCTTTCACAGCCAGCATTTAGTATTTGTCAAGGTCTCCAAGTGCAACAAATGAACAACCAACCAATCAAAATAAATAAATTAGGCATTTAAACGGAAGTCCATTTAACAAGACATTTTGCATTTGGCGATCAAATTATCTGATCACTGCTGAGGACTCTACCTAAGGGGGAAAGAGGTAATAATAATTATCTGAGCCCTGAGGAAGTCATCAGAGAGCATTTCCTGACTCTCATTTGTCCTAATTTTGTCTGTTGCTCATATAGTGACCTTTTCAACTTGGTGCCCTTGGAATTGAAAAGGGAGTCTCTTATGAAACATAGAGTAGAACAATAGAATCAGAAAACCTAGTCAACAAAAATCACTTGTTTTAACCTTACTCCAGACTCATTTTTTCATTCATTCTGGGTGGGAATCCCACCGTGCTCCTTAGTGTTCTGGGCCTCTGCTATGTTATCGAAAGAGTCATGAGCAAGGTGTCTCAGTGGATTGCTCTAGCAAACCAGATGGACAAAAGCAGCATCAGTGTGCAGCCAGGTGTCTAGCAGAGGAATGTGGGCTTCCAGAAGGAGCATCAACTCACCCTCCTGTTGTAACCTTGGGACAGTCATTTCACTCCATTGAACCTGTTTTTGTGTCTGTGAACTAAAGATAATAGAATCAGCCTCTTGAGTTGTAATGAGGATGTAGAAAGGAATATATATTTGAAGGGTCTGAGAGGATAGTCTTTAAGCACAAGTACTGTGTACTTGATAGATATGTAGAGAGTTTGGGTCTGAGACAGGCAACGACTCTGTCATCTGTTGCTATGTGCTGATGAAATATAAACTTTGATGGATGTTGGTGTATAAGAAGTTTGATTAAGAAGGAGAACCTTCTCATCTCCCGAAAAATTCCATTAGTGTATCCCCAGCTCCATATAGATAGGGTGTGCATTATCTGCTCTGTTGTCTTCTTTAGTATCACACCTGTTACCTCTACCATGGCTGCAGGATACCAACAGGAATTGTTTTGGCTTAAGTTGATATACCTTAGTACTCATCTGGTGGAGAACCACAGAATTTAGGGACATAGGAGGCTGAAAAAGGCATTAATACATCTTGATCATTCCAGACATTTGGAAGAAGGTGGAGTCACTTTCCCCCAAACAACACTTTGTTAATAGGAAAGATAGGTTAGTGGTAAATGTAATTGACATAAACATAATTGACATAGCACCCAAAATTCTTAAATAGGGTTAAATATCACCATTATAATATCCCAAAAGTATTACTATTATTATATTTTTATTTTCAAAGTGTTGACCTACTGTATCCCATGTTATTCACCTGATACTAGGGTAAAGGTCCATCTGAATGCTACAATTCTATCAGTTTATGTTTTACTTCCAGTTATTTTTCTGATTTTATTGATGAGGAAACTGAGCCTCAGAGAAGTCTCTAGCATAAAGCTCAATGGAGTTTCTAGAACAAGGTCTTATGCCTGGATTTTGTCCCTAGAGATTCCGATTTAATTGGTCTGCACCAGCATCTAGGCAGGCATCATGAATTTTAAAAGGTCCCAGGCCATTAGAGTGTGAAACCAAGATTGAGAACCTCTGTCCTGGTGGGAAGGATTGGTTTAAATAAGTCAAATGTAGGTAGTTAGCCAATTCAAGACTTCCTATCACCTCCCTGGCCTTTAAATTTTATTTTATTTCATTTTTCTCGCCAATCTACTCTTTTTAAGGAGATGCTGCTAAAATAAATAAATAAATAAATAAATAAATAAATAAATACATAAATACATAAATACATAAGTAAATGAGTAAATAAGTAAATAAATAATAAATAAATATTACTAAGCCAAGATATTCAAAAAGAATAAAGAAAAAGAGAAGACAAAATAAGAGCCTGGATAATCTACCAAGATATTCCATGCTAACAAAAAGCAGCTCTTGGGGCACCTGGGTGGCTCAGCCAGTTAAGCATCTGCCTTCCGCTCAGGTCATGATCCAGGGTCCTGGGATCAAACCCCACATTGGGCTCCTTGCTTAGCAGGGAGGCTGCTTCTCCTTCTGCCTTTTGCTCCCCCTGCTTATGCTCTCTCTCTCTCTCTCTGTGTCAAATAAATAAACAAAATCTTTTTTAAAAAAATAAAAATAAAAAAGCAGTTCTCCCCACACAAAACTTTATATGCATTTATCTTGTGCTGTCAGAATTTGTTAGAAATTAAGAGAATCCTCAGTGATACTGTAATGATAAACAAAACACCTATTTATATTCATAAATTATAAATGATGAAATGGAATTCCATTTTCTATTTGGGCATCTTACCCTCTCCTTTCTCCAAGCTAGAGCTTAATTTACTTCACATTTTCTCCTCCAGTACAGTGTGAATTGTAGATATAGAGGATGCATAGGCCCAAGCTGAACAGAGTCAAAGGTGCTGGGTGCCATACAGCTGGAGATGGTTAACAAGAGTCAAAAGGCCAAACCCTGGGGTGCAAAATGGAGCTGCTATTGAAGACTGCTCTAATGTACTTGAGAGATTTTTTAAAACTAAATCAGGATATTCTGGTAGTAAACTGCTCAAGACTGTCATACTTCTCATAAATTCACATATTATTATTAATAATAGAGTCGGATAATGAATTGACTGAAAACCAGATCCATGAGTCAAAAACAAAAATCCATGAGGGGAGGAGGAGGCATGACCCCTGGAATGGTTTCCCTGAGGAAAGACGGGAATTCACTCCACTGAGTGACTTCACATCCAAGCCTTCACATCCCTCCCCACAGCTGCTCCCCAACATCCGCTGGAGAAATGGAGACCAGGAGGCTAGATCTCCTACAGACAGCTGTGAGAGTTCATTTTCCATTTTGCAAACTAATTTTGTTCTTGTCAGTTGCAATGCTCTGCCAAGTGGTGGATGGGAATTTCTAAATCAAAAACCACTAACCTCAAACCACAACCAGCCCATGTCAAACTTCAGAAACTACTCCCAGAAACTACATACCAGAACGTATGGTAATAATACTATAACTATTTGTAACATACTGCCAGGTTTGTCACGTTTAGAAAACTCATAGCACATTTTTGGCACACAATCTATTCAGAATAATGGTGATAAAGATGTATATATAAAAATGTATGTTTTTAATGGCCCTATTTATTTTATTGATGCAAGACAGTAAGTTAGCTAAATCTCCATCATCAATCTGTATGCCTCAGGTACAGATTAGGTCCCTGCAAAACCAATTGTTTGTCTTTTAATCCAATTATGCTCAAAGCCTTCAAAATTTATATAGAAATTCTGCAGACTTTTAGTTGCTGTGAGGTGTGTGTGTGTGTGTGTGTGTGCACATGTGTGCGCATGCATGCAGACACTCACATGCCCACCCTCTCTACCTTCTCTGAGACACCTTATTTCATTTGGGGAAAAAAAACTGAAATGTTTTAAGATTTATGAAGTCAGAAGCGTCTCTGACACCTTGTGCAGGTTGTTTCAGGACTTTCATTGCTTCAACATGAACTAATAACCCAAGGGAAGCTGAAACCTTCACTAGAATTTAAAGTTGGAAGCTTGAACCCTTAGGACCCAACATCTAAAAGAGTTGCTAAGAGTCTTGACAGGAGATCAGGACCAGGACAGAGCAGGGAAATAATAATCAGGTCCCTTCTGAGGGTGGTGAGAAAGCAAACTTATCTCAGAAATTGGCAGGAGGAAGAAAAGTCAGAAAAAGGAAAGTTCTGGCTAAGATGGAACCCCTACTGGGGAATTGAGGAGATGGCAGGATGGGTGCAGCCCGAGATTAATCGCCCTCAGTAAGTCAGGAAGGGCTGCTCCTATGGAATCTTTACTATTTGTTCTCTATCTGCACCAAGCCTGTTCAACATTGCCTGTGTGGATCATAGGACCCCGCAGTGACCCAGTGCAGCTTCACGTCCTCCTGTGTCAGCCAGGCCCTCTGCTGCTGCCTCTTCTACACAGGATTCCAGAGCTGTAGTAGGTCACATTGCCACATCCTAGATGAATAGACAACCAGTCTCGCCTTGACATAAAAGTCAACCACATTCCCCTGGACCCCTGAAGTGTTCAGGATCCTTTTACTGCCCTCTATGCAAATGCTCCCCATGCTCCACTGAGGCCTGCATGGATATTCTCTGTTTTTTTTTCAGCCCCTAATTCAATCTTTCTTTCTCCTTAGCATTGTCCCACCTTTATCATGAGAGAGAGGACTCATGGAATCCTATGATTTAACCCGAGGGAGCCCTTTTGTAACTGATGCCATGCTAATGAATGCCCTGGATGGATGCAGGGTGGTGCTGTGGAAAGAATACTTTCAGATCTGGTTCAGTCCCCGTCCGACTCAACCACTTTCTAGCTGTGTGACTTTGAGCAAATTACTCAGCCTTGCTGAGTCTCAGGTTGCTCATCCTCAAAATGGTCCTAGTAATGCATAACATAGAGGATAATCTGAGGATTAAGGGGCTCGTATATGTAAGTCACTCGCTGAGAGCCACATAGCAGTTAACACTTGGGTCATCTTTCTTTCCCTGCCTTTCTCTTTTATCTTTGCTCCCCTCTACCCTCAAACTCCTCGGGCCTCACCCTTTCTTTCCTTACTTCATCTTGCCCCGGGTGAACCTGCACCTCCCTAGGGTGAACTGCCTCATTTCCCTTCCATCCCTGCCCTTCACTCTGATTAGCTCCAGTCTTGTGTCTTCCAGCTCATCCTTTTCAGCAGCTTCTGATCCTGAGACTATAGATACGCCCAAGATGTTTTTGTCCTAAAGAGAAAACCCTTCCTTCAACCTACTTCCCAGTTTTGTTTTTCTAATTTGTTTATAAGCTAAAACTCAAACAAATCACTTTGCCTGTGCTAGCCTGGAACTCTATTAAGACATAATTACACATATATGCATAATCTTGGGGGTGAGGCCCAATGGGGAACCCCTGTATTAGGCTGCTTCTTTTCCCTCAGGCAGAGCTCCAATCTGTGTCAGATACATGACACTAATACTTGGAAGACTCTCAGTAAATGCATGTATCATCCCTCATCAAATGTTCAAATGCTCTCAGAACTCTAACTCAGATTCCAGAGGCCTATTGTTTCGTCCACCATTAAAAAAGCAGTTCACATATACCACTGAATTCACCCTTGTGTTTAAAGTTCCAGATTGCATAATTCTAATTCTTTCTGAGCGAGGGTAGTTAGTCTTCCACCCTTCCTACCCTTACACCCCTCTTATTAAAAAGCATTGGTTTTATTCCAAGTGGAGACTAAGGTTTCTATCTCTGGTCCTTTGTGGCCAGTTTTTTCCTGTTTTTCTCAGTGTTCTCCATCATTATTCTCCCACATACTCTTAACTATAGATAAACTGGTTAACTCATTGTTTGGCAAACAGGCCTTGAGGTTCCCCACTTGTTCATATCCGTACACCAAAACATCCATTCCCTCCGCTCTTAAGCGTCAGTTGCTCCTCATCATTGAAGACCAGGCTGGATTCCATCTTCCTCATGAAGTCTGCTGTGTTCACAACTGAAGATATGTCCTGTCCTCTGAACTCCTTCCATGTTTCTAGCTGAGCCATGAGGTTACATGCCTTATGACAGCTCTTTCTTATCTTGTTGATCTGCTTTATTATTTGATATTGTGTACATACTTTGTCTCTCAATTAGCCTACAAGGTTCTTGTGGGCAGGGACCTTTTTTCTCTTATCCCTGCCATCCTCGACATAGCCCGGGACAGAGTAAGTACTTCATATGTCCCTGTGTATGTCCCTTCCCCAAGTATGATCCCACTGATAACCTAACTGACCTTCTCCTTTCTTTCTTTCTTTCTTTCTTTCTTTCTTTCTTTCTTTCTTTCTTTCTTTCTTTCTTTCTTTCTTTCTTTCTTTTCTTTTCTTTTCTTTCTTTCTTTCTTTCTTTCTTTCTTTCTTTCTTTCTTTCTTTCTTTCTCTTTCTTTCTTAGATTTATTTACTCATGAGAGACAGAGAGAGGGGCAGAGCATAGGCAGAAGGAAAAGCAGACTTCCTGAAGAAAGCCCGATGTGGGTCTCGATCCTAGGACTCCGGGATCATGCCCTGAGCTGAAGGCAGATGCTCAACCAGTGAGCTACTCAGGCGTCCCATCCTTCACTTTATTTCTGAGTCTTTTTACAATGCAGATTTTTAAGAAGTTTTTGAATTCTCTCTGCAATCAATGGAAAGCATCCTTCCTCCAGATTTGATTTCAGATGTGACTTAATAAGCATAATAGTGGATTCTTCTAGTCATTAATAAGTCAGTCCAAGAATATCGCAAATTGATATTTGTGTGAGCAGGGTGCTGAACCAAGTGCTTATATTAAGGATTACAGAAAATGTGGAAGATGTGGTGCCAAAGGCAAGAGTTCAGAGTAGATAATATATTATGTATATATAGATATAGATATGTTATATCTATGTCTGTCTCTGTATATATAAAACTCTAAACTCTCTCTATGAATTCACATATATAAGCTATATATATATATAGAATCACCTAACACCAAAAAGAATGTAAATAATGCAGATATATATATATGTATAAAATGAAAAAGTATTAAGAGTTTACAGAAGAACCATTATAATGAATTACACTTAGTAGAGGAAAAAATGTTTTGGAACAGGTGATTTAGACCCATGTTTTGAAGAACAAGAGAGGCCACAGGCCTATAAGAGCAAAGCCCATGCCTAGTTTTGCTTGCCATCTTTCCCCACCTCTTGATATAGTACCTGGTCCACTATAAACATGCAGTCAATAGTGACTGAATAAATGAATAGCCAAATGCTGAAAGAAGGAAAGCCTAGATTATGTAAAAGAGTAAGCATGTAATGCGAGGGAAGTAGCAATTTATTTTCCTGTGTGGAGCCAAGAAATAACATGCAAAATGATGGAAAGGAAAGAGAGAAGGAAAATGATGAATGGCGTTGAAGTCTTGCCAGGAATTTGGGTTTTAACAGATAGTAACAAACACTTTATTATCCCTTCATTCATTTATTCCACAAATATGTATTAAGCATCTACCGTGTGCCAAAGCACTGTGCTGAGGGTTCTGTAGTGAACAAAATGTACTCTGTCTTCATGGATCGGGCAGCCTTTTCAACATGAGCTAGTAAGTGGTGGCACATAGTTACGGCTCTGGTTATTGTTATCTAACGGTATTTAGCAAAGGGGAGCAGCCTGACTAGCTTCCATCATAGACAGCTCCGGCAGAGAGCAGAAGCATTCGTTAAAATAAGCCTCAGTATGAAGTATGTCAGAATCACAGATGACTTGAAGGCAGTAAGGAGGATTTAAAACTTAAGGAAGAACTTTTTGCCTGGAAGGTTGTCTGGGATTATAGAATGGTCAATTGAGTAACAGTGGAACCAGACAGAGTTTATTTACGGGCCCTCGCATGACTCCAGGACTGTCAGATTCCTCGTTTTGGGGTCTGAATGATGGGCTAAGAGGATAAAACTCTTGGCTCAGAAAAGAAAAAGAAGATGATGTTTATGATTTTTTTTTTTTTTTTGGTTTTTCAGATTTAACTTGCCCTTTGACATATGTCCCTAGAGCCATGGCTGAGATCAATTTTATTAGAAACCAACACCAGAAATAAAAACTTTTATTTAGGAACAGAACTCTGGGGGTCAGATGATACAGCAAATTAATTTAAGGGCAGATGTGGAAACGAATGAGACCTCAGAGCAATACTTTCAACAACAATGTTTAATGAGAAGACATTGGTTACTTTATTTCTGTAATCTTAGGAGTTCTAAGATCACCACTTGTAACTAGATCTTGGCTTCATTTTCCATTTACCTCATTTTTTTCTTTTTCTCCTTTTTTTCATTTCTTTTCTTTTCTTTCTTTTTTCTTTTCTAGGATGACGGCCTCCCAGAAAATGAACATCAGCTGTCAGTAGCTGGAAAGATAAAGAAGCATTTCAACACAGGCCCCAAGCCGAATAGCACAGCAGCCGGAGTTTCTGTCATAGCAGTAAGCATCTGAAATATCCACCTATAACTTTTTAAAAGCAATCCACCTAAGAGACAGGCATTACTCAGGAGATTCCACCCAGAGACAGCAGAATGGGTCATTTCTTTAGACAGCTCAACCATCTAATGCACTGGGGGAGGTTTGGGGCTTATATGTATTATGTGTTTTTGCTGAACATTTCCCTAGGAATCGCATCATTATCCAACACCTCCAGGGTGTCTTGCAGTATATATTAATTTCATGATTTATTTTTTAAAGCAGTAAACCTCCCCCACAGTGGACTCTGTGCCAATGCAAACTTTGGGGCTCTGAGAAAAAGAGTTCATAGTGTCCTTTTGCCAAGGCCTGGAAGAAGAGGGAAGCTAGAGAGACAACACCGCAGAGAGAGATCGGAACACTATAGATCTTTGTACAAGACCCATATGAAAGCCAAAACATAGCAGAAGGCTTGCACAGTAAGATTTTCAGCGAAATTGAGTTGTTGTGAACACCCAAAGAAATAATGGTGTCTTGCTCCTTAGAAATTCCTGTTTTTGAAGTTGAAAGTCTTTTTCCATTTACCATTTTACTGATGTGGCTGCACAAGGAATTTTTTTTTCTGTTCTATACATGCAGACATACACTATATGCAATTTGATAGCAGCTCTAGGCAAAGATTAAATTGGGCAGAGAAATAATGAAACCTTATACTTCCTGGTGTCATATTCTAGAGTAAATATATTCAAGTCCCCGATTACTTGAGTTTTTAATAATTTCCTCTTTTTTTAGAGTATGTAAATTTTAACAGCATATTCAATGTGGAATCGCTTGAGCTGTTTTTCTTTTCTCAAGAAAGAACTTAGACACTGCAGTATCGAATTTTAAAAAGTATATATGCTGCGAAACAGTACCTTATGCTCATGAGCAATACTGAATGTTTCACCACTTCTTCGGGTGTTTTATTCTCTTTTCCTTTTTTTTTTTCTTTTTTTGGTTGTACTAGAGCTCCAGATAAATGAAAGACAAATAAGTGACATATTTGATACAATTCATCCCAGATCTGGGTTACTAACTATTTGATATGAGCTTCCAGAATTTGCAGGTGGTACAAATGTATATACACTTTCTTGTACTGTTTGCATTTCATGTTTTTTGACTGAACCCTTTCAACATGAGTTATGAGTGAATAACTGGCTCATGAGCCCACTCACGGTGTTGAATAGAATGTAGACTCTTTCAGATGCTACTCAGTGCTGCTGAGGGTTTTAAACTGCCAGTTGTTCTTTTCGCCCTCTCTCTTTAGTTTGTTCTAAGGAAATGCAGTGTAGAAGTACATTGTCCATGTCTTTATAGATGTCAGTGTTCTTTGTTATCAGCTAATATTCAGCCAGTAATTTTTTGGAATTAACAATCTTATGGTGATTCTCAACTAAACCTGACCTTCTCTACTCTGTTTTCATCATTCATTCAAGATATGTCTATTCCAAAATGTTCAGTTCCACAATTTTCTTTTGGAATGGACTGCCAGCACGCTTTTCCATGAAAAAGACTGCTTTCCTGCTTCTGCTGAGGGCTTACAGCTGCTAGAAAGGGTGCTTTTCCACCTTTGTCATTTTGTTTTTATTTTCGTTATTCTTGGTCTTTTATTTTAATTGGTCTTTGGTTAAGTTTGCCTTGGTTGCTCAATAATGGTTTGTTCACAGTATTCTGGGAGTCTTATAATGATTAAGGGCAAGAACTTCAGGGCAATTTTTTCCAATGGATAGACAACACAGATTTGAGAAGAAATCCTACTTTAATCAAACTGGGATAAGTTTCAAAACCTAATCCATCTGAGTTTATTAAAACTTTATCTAAGTAGATCTCAGAAAACCCCAACTAGTATTTGAAGATCAAGGTCTACCGATTTTTCCCCACTGAATATCATGATTGGACTATCCTGAATACAATTCCATGTTGGTTTCTCGGTTCATCACTAACATGTTTCCATGGAAACTGTACAAACTAGCAATATACTTATAAATTGTGAAATGGACTGTGTATGGCTGAGTTACACATTAGTTGTGTGCTTATTGAATCTTCTTTATTCACTACAAAGATAAAGAAAAATATCAAATTAACTCAGACTCAAAATAATTAACTATTTGGAGAAATATCTGGAAAAGTGTCTGTCCACTCTAAAGCACAATTCACATTAGTATCGCTAGTATTTCAAGCATTAAAGAGAGCGCAACTATAAATTTCACGGGTTGTATCAGGAGAATCTGGCCTGCCATGATTACGCATTTATGCATCCTCTCCAGAATGCTTTTCTCTCATAAATATGCACACCCTCCATTAGAACCTGGGAGAGGTCACCAGTGGCAGGACAGGGCTGGAGATTAAAAGTTGGCCAGTTTGGCTGCTTTCATGACTAACTTTCAGAATAGCATTGGATAAGTCAATTTATACTCCACACCAGTTTTCTCATTTTTAAAGGCCAAAGACTAAGTCTCAGGGGACTATCACAAGAGGAGGGAACCCTGGCATTAAATGATTAAATGATTACATGACAGTTGACCCTTGAGCAACACCAGCTTGAACTGCACAGGTCCACTTAGATGTGGATTTTTAAAAAATAAGTACATACAAGACTCGAGTGTATTTTCTCTTATGATTTTCTTAATGACATGTTCTTTTCTCCAGTGTGCTTTATTTATACAGTATGTAATACTTATCCAAAATATGTGTTAATCGATTGTTTATGTTATCAATAAGGCTTCCTCCAGCTAGCAGTAGGCTCTCAGTAGTTCAGTTTGGCGGGAGTCAAAGTTATACATGGATTTTCGACTGTGCTGGAGGTCAGCATTCCTAACCCTCTCATTGTCCCAGAGCCAACTGTATTCCAATTCAAATGAAGGTTTTCCTGCAAAAGAATGATATTCTGCTGTGAGACAGAATATGAGCAGTAGGTAGAAAGAATTTCCTTTATAGATGGTACATTCTGTAAACACCATTTGACAATTTAATAATGCAATATAATTATTAATTCACCTTAAGGAAAAATTCCTTTATAATTAATATAATTTTGTAATGGCTTCTATTGATGTAGAAAAAACTGACTGCAGCATAAATTTCATTCAAACAGAATTTTTTCCCATGGACATGCATGCTCTCCCCAGAGGCTGTAAAATAATGCATTGTATTTTAAACTGCCTCTGTATTTCCAACTGATTGGTTGGAAATTATATATACCCTTTAAAATGAAAAATTCTACTATTAAGACTGTTGTGTTAATCAGCTTGTATTTTTCAGGAAATCAACAATTAAATCATTAGCCTATAGCTGGCACTTCTCCTTCCTTAGTTAGAAACCTAACTACCCACTGGAGATCAGCAATGCTTAGAAAGGAATTCATGGCACTTCTTTCCTAGAGTGACAGAGGAAATAGAGCATACTGTCATAACAAGCAGGATCTCGTCACAGAAGTAATATGTGACATGAGCGTCTCTTAGCCTGCGCTCACGGTTCTGAAGCTCAGTGTTCTTTGTTTCTGTTGTCATTTTTTCCTTCTCTGCTTTCCACGCCCTACATCATTAAGACCAAAGAAAGGACAAATGATAACTTTGTATTAAGGTTGCAAGAGGTCCTCCAGTTGGCCAGGAGAGTAATTACCAGTAGGAGGCTCACCAGGATCATCCAGCCCTTCTAAAAGGAGAAAGGGTGTTCCGACACTGAGGTCAGGCAACATGATTAGGTGGGAGCCCACTGCAGTCCTTGGAACTGCAACACTGCCTCTCAGAAAGACTCCATTGTCCCTTTACTACCTTTTGCAGTAGTTGGGGGATAAACGCGCGTGTGCCCGCGCACACACACACACACACACACACACACACACAGGCAAAACAGAACAGAGAAAGGGAAACAAAAGGTTATTAAAATGCAATTTATAGACATAAAATGGAATTAGAGATGACATTTTAACGGTGGACTTCTTGGGAGCTGAGGGAGGGAGGGAGGCGTTATTAGATTTGCTCAGCTTGATGAAGAACCGATGACTAAGATGTCAGTTCCAATTTATTTTTCCTCATTTAATTCTGTTTATTATTTTAACTGATAATTTTCCTAATGCTTTAAAGTTCTTCTTTTGCATTTTGCTCATGCAAATAGAGCACTTTAGTCTAATTGAACAAATCCATACTAATCGGTGTGCAAATAACTGTGATTCTGGGAAGCTGAGTTGTACATGAAAGCCAGTAGCACTAGCACATCCCCGTGTGTCCTGTTATGGGACACTTTGCCTGTAGATGGCAACAGAGGACTAGTTACTAAGTAGCCAACTCCAAGGACTGAAACAGAAGCGTGGGACTTCATATGACTCCCTAACAGCAAGGATACTTGGATTTTTTTTTTCCCCTAAATGAAACGAAATGCACTTTTTTTTCCCTTTAGGATTAAAATCTCACATTGCTGTTCCGTGAACACTAGGATAGCCTAGTTTGTAATCAGAACACCAAATCCTCCAAACAGTTTTTAGTTTGAATGCCTGGTTCGCCGGCATGGCATGTATTTGCAGTGCCTTTGTGAATTCAGAAGTAGGAACTGTCAGCAGGGCACCAGTACCACACTTGAAAGCACTCATGAGCGTCTCTCTAAAGAAAAGCATGCAAGTTGCATCCTTTCATGGGCGGAATCGGGGGAGTGGGCATATAGCATGATTACTGTTTTCCAATTTGGGGACTGAATCTTTCATTCCTAGGTAGCCAAAGGCTAACATCTTATTCCAGGATGAACAACTTTGAGAACTTACCCTGTCTTCTATTTATTGTACCTTTTGTTAATCATAAGCACTTAACTGTACATATGTATTTTTAATATACAGTGAAAACTCTTTCCTTTTATTTTCTATATTTTCAGGGAGAAAACTTACTGACTGTTTTATATCTTTTTAGTTCAGAAATGTAATTAAGATTCACCTTTAAGAGTAGCTCTGCTTTTGAAGATTAACTCTTAAAGAAAGAAATCCAAACTGCTGTGACTTGTGAGGGTTCTTTTCATCTTTTATTTCATATTTATGAAGCCCTCAAATTTAAGCCTGATGGGGTAGGATGGGGAGGAGGGAGTCCAATCTGCTTTCTCTTAGGTGGCTAAAACTGATTTCAGTACTTTATTTAATTGTAAAGCATTTTCCATTCTATGGCATATGAAGAGGTGTTTATATCTTTTGAAATTGAGAGGACATTATTAAATGTGCATTCAAAACCTTGTCTGACAAATTAGATCTATTCTAACAAATTGGCCTCCGAGATATTCATGAGGGATTAGTGTCTTTTCTTGCCTTTTTATTTTCAATGTGCAGATTTAGGATATTAGCTAGTCACCCTACAGAAGAGGCATCGTAACTATATCTCAATATATAGTCAATGAAGAACAGCTTGGTCTGGAGTCGTAATTCTCTAGCACAATGTCGATCCACTGAGTTGCCCCCATTTCTCTCTGCTCAGCTGGACCACGGGTTTACCATCAAGAGATCAGGGTCTTTGGACTACTACCAACAACCAGGAATGTATTGGATAAGGTATGAGATGGTGCAGCTCAACAGTCAGTGTTTCCATGGCAACGTGCTGGCAGTCTCCATTAACCAGTTCCTTCAGTGGATAAACATGCTTTTGATTTGTTATCCAGTCCATATGCTGCTTTATCAGTTTCATTTTAATCTTGATTGAGATGCCACACCCCCTCATTCCTTTTTTTCACCCATTATTCACACTGACATTTGCCAGCTTTCTTTCCATTGCACATGCTCAGTATCAATTTTCCTTACAGTTAAAAGGACAGTATATTTAGCATTAATGCCAAAGCCTTTTCCTGATGTTGCTAATTAAAACAATGATTTCTGGTGCTCTTCTGTCCCTTAACAAATGGAAGAACAATAGTGCCTTCGCGTATGTTCTATAGAAGTATATACTGTCATTTTAAAGTCATCAAGCCCAACCTTGACCTTACTAGATGGATGAAACAATGCATTTACACGTTAGCAATAGAAGCTCCTCCAAGTACAATGAGCTATAGAATGCATTGTGTGTGTTGGTAAGCTTGTGTTTTCAAATTCTCCACCTTTTTGTTTTGTTTTGTTTTCGTTTTATTGTTACCTCCCTCCCCCCGGAAATCCCTTTATGTACTAGCTATTGCATGAATTTATTTTACAGTATTTTGTAACTGTCAGATTACTTAGCTGGCTTATCTGCAGAAGCAAAAGGGACTGTGTATGGGAGGTATCGATTTTTTTTTAACTGGGTTAAGAATTCTATCCAATCATTTTCTATTCTAGTCAACTGCCCTGGCATTTTCTTCAAGGGGCATTGTTTGTGTCTCTTAAAGTTATCCACAGGCAGGATGGTTTTTGATGATTTGAAAAATTTACTCTGAGAAGTCCCAGGGAACTTTTCTCCTCCATGTTAATGTTTCTGAAATGATCTCCTGGTAAAGCTCCACATCTTCGTGTTTGCTCAGAAAAATTTCCTTGGTTTTGATATTTGTTTCCCCCAAATGATGAAGCCTCACTGCAGTTATGTGGTAGCTACCTGATTTTTTTTCATAGATTGGCCTACTAAATTTTACAAAAAGAGAAGTGTATATATATATATGTGTGTGTGTGTATATATATATGTATACATATACATATATGTAATACATAATTTTAACCCCCAATTAATTATTCCTAATTTTTATTTCTATACTCAAAACAAAGGACTTAAGGAAGCAGTAAAGGGCACACTTTGACAAATTATTCAATATATTAAAATCATGATAATTTCCAAGTCTATTTAAAGCCAGAAAACTTCTAAACTTAAGTGAAATGTTTTACAATCAGTTTTACACAGAAGCCTGTTTGTATCTTCTAGACTGATAAGCATGCAGGTGGTGCAACAGAACCTTTTTATTTACTTAAGTAAATTAACTTTATAAGCATAACAAGACCTTTGTTTTATTTTTAACCTTTTTGGAGGAGGGATTAATCGTGATTTGCCTTTATGCAGACTCTTCTTTTGGCTTTTTAATGTAAGAAATGGTCCATCCGTCTTTTACTTTGCACTGAAAAATAATCTGCATTCAGAAGGGTGCAGCTATCACGAATGCACGTCTCAATGAATTCTCACGAATGGAACACACCCCTGTAAGGAGCCCGCAGATCAGATCGGGCACAGAACATTTCTAGCACCTCCAGAGATCCCCTCCTGACCTCAGGGCCCTTCCAGGAGGGTCACATAGGCCCAAGGGTAAACCCTGACCCAGACTCTATCAACGTTAATTAGCTTTGCCTGGTTTTGTACTTTGTATAAATCGAATCACACCATGCTCCGCCCTTTTTTTTGTTGTTGTTATTGTATGCCCCCTAACCTCAGGCATAGTAGTCAAATATATATGAGTAAAGTTGATATACAATTAAAAATATGCATCAAATATGTCTAATTACAGTTGTGCGTATCCGTTTAACAAAAATTGCACATAAATTAAATCTAATTTCAAAAAGAGAGCTGCAGACAATTACATTGCTAAATTTGTGGGATTAAGGGTGGGAGCAAAATGCCAAGTAAACACAATAATTAATAAACGTAGCCAAGTATAAAAAGGCCATTTGACTAAAATCCTAGTGATGGTTCCCATCAGCAGACAAAATGACAAGTTCCTGAATAATGGGCAGGAGCAGATGGGAGATAATCTCTTTTTTCTTCCACACATAAACTGCTCTGTTTTCCAGCTGGGGGCAGTAACAACAATGTTTATAGTTAATGTTGTAGTAAACAGCACACCCAGTACGTAAAGTTAAATTGGAGAACGGATGCTAAAAACTCATCGGCATATATGCTTAATTAGGAAGTTTTATAATGCCATTTAGCCTCAGAACGAACACACTCTCCTCCCTGATTGCAAATGCTTGCCTTTTATCTCCACGGAAGTGGGAGCATTTGTCTAACTGTGGTGGCAGCCAACTTCCAACATAAACAATCATTACAGGCAAATATCCCCGATCCCAATTGTTGTGTTTACAAGTGCTCATGGCTGTTTTCACTACTCTGAGCAGATCACTTGAGAGTTGTGGTTGCTTTTTGTAAAGCAGCTCACTTCAGCCATAGGCTGGAAAAAGCATCTCTTCAGGGTGCCCAGAATTGTCATGTCCCTCTTTAATAGGCTTTATGGTGTTGGTGGAGAAATGGTGGGGGCCCATTTCCCTCTTTCTCCTTCATTCTCTTGCCTCTTAACAGAGAGTTCCTCTCAGGCTGTAGCTAGGGGAGTAGCCTCCTGCTTGGCTTATTATTCCAGGAGACCTGGCTCCTGTCACTTTGAGTCCAGAGGGGACACTCCCCCAGGAGTGAGCTGCCTGGGCCATTCCACTCCCTCGTGGCTTTACTGCGAGCCACTGGAACGCACTTACATCCCATTACATTCTCCCCCCGCTGAAGATGCATCCTTATCCAAAGGGGATGTGGTCACACATATCCTGTGCCTCTCCCAAGTGAAGCTGTCCCTGTGGCAGGTGCTATGGCACACGGAGAAGAATCCTGCATCTTCTGTACGCAGAATGAGGCAACAGGCAGAATGGAGTAACCCAATTAAATAAAACAAATATCACAAGACAGAAGCTAAAAATGCTAAATAAGATAAAATGCGGAGATGAGCCAGGACAAAAGAGTGGTTGAGTTCCCAGGCATGATGGGATTAAAATGTGCATATTGGATTCAAGCACCATCCTGAAACAGTGAGTAATGAGGCAGAGCGGTGGCAGTCGTGCGCAGTCTTTGCAAGGCTATTAAATGTTGTCATGCTCGGCTATGATAAAAAGAATGGGGTCAGTTAAATGCTTCTGGCTTGGTGCAGGTTTGAAAGGAGAGTTCCTATGAAAGCCAGAGAGGAACCCCAGCATGGTGTCAGAAGGGCTCCCAGGCCAGCCCCAGCCAACAGCCAAATGTCTACAGCAAGTTCCATGCATTGCAGGTTGTTTCACTGCAAGTTGCCTTGGCCTTGCTCTGCCATTGAGAAAGCTCTCCCTGATGAGTGTCAGAGCACTGCCAGAAGGACGAACAGATGCCTCTGTTCCAGCAAGGTATTAACCACCCTCGTCCACGCCAGCCCTGAGACTCCCTCTGTAACAAGAGTTGAACACATAGGAAAGGCGTAGATTTAACTTCAAAACCACCCAAACTGTGATTACAGAGAAAAAGGTCAGGGAAGTAGGAAGTTTGGTTTTGCAACCTTTGCAACCTTTAACCTTGTTAAAAAGTGAAGCCCAGAGACTCAAAAGATGGGCAATACCCGGCACGGTAGTTCCACGGATGGTATTGAGAGAAGTACGGAAAGAATGAAGCATCTGGGTTATTTCACCAAGTCAGACAGGTTGCTTACTGTTGGGGATTTTGTTCCTTATTATTTTCAAAGACCCCTTTAGAGAGGATGCCAACCATATCTATCTTTTAAAAATACAACATACTTGTTATTGAAGTGAGAAGTTGCCATGGCATTCCAAGACTTACTGATCGGGTATAAATGGAAGTGAGATTTTATACTTCTCCCCCACCCTCAGTGATTCAATATTGATAAAAAATTTAGTGGTATTACATTTATTTTTGACCTTGCTTCAGAATCTCTTTTCCTCTTTTTGATTTTAAAAAAAATCTGCACTCTTCTCCGTATTTATTCCTGCCATACTTTAACTCCAGATGCTCTCAGTGATGTTCACTGATATGATATAGATTTTATTTGGTGCAAGCATGTAGGAAAGAATTGTCGTGAGGAACTTAATCATAACTATTGGCACACTGTTACTCTATTAAGAAAGAGCATAAGTCGATCTGCTGAAGTCAGACAATTCTCAAATCCATGTCAGCCACATGACACTTGTAGAAAGCAAAAAGTCTTGAAAATTGAGATGAACTGAACTCGGTTAAAGATTGGCACCATAGCATGTGGGAAGTTTGTGATTTTGCTGTCGGGAAGCCCTGGTTTGAGATCCAGCCTGTTGTACTTCCTGCAATGTGACCTTAAGCAAGTTACATGTTTTTCTCTGATTTTCAATTTCCCCATCTATAAACACTAGGAGAGTATTACCAACCTCCCAAATCTGTGGTGAGGATTAAATGAACTGCCTATGCCAAAGTGCCTTCACAGACCCCAACCCAGAGGAAGAACTCAGAAAAGACTGCTTGACTCACAGGCTCTCCTTCACTTCCAGGAGAAAATCATCCACTCCACACAGACAGATTTTCCTGAGAAAACTGATCTCACTGCAGATCAAAGCATTTGTTATTAAACTTGAACATAAACAGGAGTTCATCCCCATCAGAGCATCTTTTTTGATGCTCTGATGGGAATAAACCCCTGAGTAGTTTATATGTTGTATTATTTATGAGCATTTGTGGCATTAAAGTTTACTTAAGGTAGTATATTACCAAATATCCTAGTGAAGTGTAAGTTTTGAATGCTACCCTGTAGGGCAGTGATTGGCAAACCACAGTCAAAGGGTCAAGTCTAGCCCATTGTCTATTTCTGTAAAGAAAGTTTTCTTGGAACACATTCATTTATAAATTGCCTATTGTTGTTTTTCCCAGACAGTGGCAGAGTTGAGTAGTTGGGTCAAAGAATCCTGTGGCCTGCAAAGGCTAAAACATTAACTATTTGGCCTTTCAAGGAAAAGTTTTTCGACTCCTATTCTCAGGAGAAATGTTTCCAAAATAAAAGGTACCATCTTGTTAAAATCTGTATCTCTACCATCTACTGGAATGCCTGGCACATAGTAGGCCTTCAATAAATATTTGTTAAATTAATGCATAAATTATTGAACTGAATAATCAGGGAACCCTTAATATAGAGGAACCTTAATTTTGAGTATAAAAGTGTTTTTGAAGGATTTGGAGTAAATTACAGTTTGGACAATCAAATTACACATGAGATGTTCTAGAATAGCATTCCATTTATAGCAATCCAGGAGTAAGTCTCTAAAGCTAAAAAGTTATTTTTTGTAAAAAAAAAAAAAAAAAAGGAATTACCCCTAACTTAACCTGCTTAGTAAATTCTAAATTTTCGTAGATTTTCATAAGATTAATTATGGCTGTGGTTGTGCTTTAGGTTACTAGTATGATGTAGGAAAAACAAGATGGTAGCTCAGTTTAGCTTCTATTGTAAGGAAACTAGCGTCTGTAGAGCAGAGGAAGCACATGAATTTTATCCTCTAGAAGCCTAAGCTCAGCAAGTGGCTATAATTTTAACCCTCTGGTGGGAGGCCATCAGAAACCCATTGTAGACAGCAAAGACAATTTGGGATTCCATTAGGAACGGAGCAGCAGGAAGAGCCTGTGTTTGTAGAAGTGATGGAGAAGCATGGGGGCAGCTCTGCCCCGGGAGGTAAGGAAAGCATTTAGGAGAGTCACACCTAGAAAGTAGCTTAGAAGGCTACTAGGTTTCATTCCATGAGACATTCTTTTTGCCATTTTAACAATCTTAACTTCAGGGAAATACCATGTCATAGATCCAGATATGTGGTGCAGTTCCTGGCACGACCCCAAAAGGATATTAAAGCAAAACAAAACAATTCGTAATAAGTATGACAGTAAGCCAAATAAAATAAGGAGGATGGATATCTCAATCGATTTGCCAGTTTAATTTTACTAGCATACAAAATATTTCCAGAGTGGCAAGCAAATCGTAACTCAGTCCCTACAGAGTGAGGGCAAGCAAGGGAAAGGGTTCCTGAGATTAATGCCCAACAGCTGCATCCTCAGTTCAGTCTCCTTGGTGGTATGAATAATGGATGGGCTAAAAAGCAAAATGCACAATAATGTTCTTTTATTAATGAAATGAAGACTACTTGTGATGGCTAGCAATAAATTAAGAAAAGCAAAAACGGAAAAGCAGTCAACGTTTGCCTCTGAAAAATGCAGTTACTTAAATCCAATAATTACTGCCATGACAGAAAACATTGCCTCACAACTTAAATGAGGTGCATCTCTTGCAAGTCCTGCACATATACTGCAGAACAGAATTATTTTTGATCCATAGACTGCAAGGCCTATTGTTGGCTAGGAGATAAACATAACCCCATTAGAGTAGATTAATGGTGATATTAAGCATATTCATAGTGTATCTTAGGTGCAAGTTTCCCTAGGGATCACGTACTGTACCTCCCCTTCAGTCTATGGACCAAGAAACTGGGGCTCAGTGTGCTGAAGAAACATGTCCAAGGATACATAATCAGCTGAGCTAGGACAAAAAACTAGGTCTCCTGGTTAACCCCTACTGCTGCTTCCAGGGGGGTTGAGTGGAAGCCACCAGGCAAGACAAATATTGCAGACATGTGGGTGCTGCACACTAGGAGAAACAAAGCTGAGGTTCTAGTTCATTCTTGATGCATTCCTGACTTTCCTTCCTCATCTTGTATTTTCCCTTCAACATCGCATAGATAGGCTAGATGGGTATGTCCTCCATATTTATGCTAATTTCCAAATGTAAGGTCAGAAATAAAGACTTAAAATATCTGAGTGCTCTTTGGAGGATAGTATCATTTCATTGTAATAGAAGAGGCCACTGATCGAATTCATTAGATGTCTCTATTGTTGGACTGTGTTTCCTCAGTAGGACACAAGAATTCAGCAAGGAAAGAGAACAATGTGCTATTCCATAATTTTAAAAAGGCATTGCTGTAAAACTATATGTAATTCAACTGATAATTTATTTCCCCCCGTCAAAAAGCATCCCAAACATCATTTTTCCTCCAAAGTGCTGCATTATAAATTCTGCACCCTTTCAACCATTTCTGAAAGTCTGTGTTCCTCTTTATCAATTACCCAAATTCCCAGTATCAAGAAAATAGGGTCTCTTCTTCCTAATGCCTATCTTCATAAGGGAAAGTCGTCCCAGGCAAGCATTGTCTTTCATTCATGCATGCCTGGTATTACAGCAAGCTCCGAAACCTGATGGTAGTTAATTTCTCTAAGATTTCCAACTACTGTGTGTGCACCCAGCTGAGTTGCCAGGTAACTGGCATTATTTTAACAATCCTCAGTTTTTACACTTGATCCAGCAGCTCCTATGGACACTGTGATCCCCAAGAGCTTACAGTCTGAGATAGGAACATAGAGTTTCTTCTGTGTAGGACAGGTTTATATTAGTTTCTCCTTATCATTTTCTTTGGTCAATTATTTGTACTGTATACCAGGATCCCTCCCCCAGTACACTATTATTTAACTGTAACTAAGTACACAGGAGAGCTGTCATTACTGGGTACATATTTTAAGTAACTAGATTAGAGCTTCATCTTTGGTTACTGCTGGTCAACTCCAGAATCTCAAGAGATTTCTTGCTCACCTCTAACCTGTGGTAATTAGCACCAAAATGTGATAATGCAGGCTTCAGATTCTCTTACAAGTTCTTAACGAAGTGATAACTTACTGAGGAAACACTTGGGAATTTGATTGCAAGTTCATTCATATTGGTTCTAACAAACCTACAAACCATGTGCAAAAGAACTAATAAAATAATAAATTTGTTAGGATTTATTACCTTATCTAAGGATAAGTCTTAAATTTTAATGGAACATAAAGGCTATACTTGAGGATGACTTTCCCTTATGAAGATAGGCATTAGGAAGAAGAGACCCTATTTTCTTGATATTGGGAATTTGGGTAATTGATAAAGAGGAATGCAGACTTTCAGAAATGGTTGAAAGGGTGCAGAATTTAAATTTGTAATGCAGCACTTTAGAGGAAAAATGATGTTTGGGGTGCTTTTTGATGGGGGGAAATAAATTATCAGTTGAATTACATATAGTTTTACAGCAATGCCTTTTTAAAATTATGGAATAGCACATTCTTCTCTTTCCTTGCTGAATTCTTCTGTCCTGAACTACAAGTGGGGAATACAGAATTCAAGTGTAAAATTGGAAATGTACATACTTTAGAGGCAAGTTCATTTTATAGCCACAATTAAAATTCTAAAAAAATATGATATGAGAGTGCTTCCTGTGCTGAGAATTTCACAATAAATGGTTGTTGAATAGATAAGTATATGAGTTTAAGGACTATTAATTTAATGTGATGTAACCATTTGGTCACATATCCTTAAATATTGACTTGTGATACCTTTAAGTTCTTACTCTTTTGTATTATACAGTTGGTTTGGGTTCTCATTTTTTTGTTATTCAGAAAGTACACAATCATCTGAAATGGTTTAATTCTATATTAATTAAGAAATATTTAATATGTCTCTAATATGTGTGACACAGTCTGCTAGGCATTCTGGAAAATGCAAAGAAGTTTCAGTTTCTACCATTGAGGAGCTCTCATGGTATTTGGGACATATGTATAGACAGATAATTAGGAAGCAAATGTGCAAAAAGTGCCAAAAGTTTGGTTAAGACAATACTTGCCTGAGGAATTTAGAAAGAGAAAGTGTGATGCAGGAGGTGAAATTTGATCAAACCTTGGAACGTAGATAAGTTTGAGTGGACAGGAAGGAAGAGAAGTATTTCAGGGCAGCCCCTGTGGCGCAGCGGTTTAGCGCCATCTGCAGCCCAGGGCGTAATCCTGGGGACCCTGGATCGAGTCCCACATCAGGCTCTCTGTATGTGCCTGCTTCTCCCTCTGCCTGTGTCTTTGCCCCTCTCTCTCTCTCACTCTGTCTCTATGAATAAATAAAAATAAAATCTTAAAAAAAAAAGTATTTCAGATAAGTGAGCACCTTGAGCCAAGATGTAGGGCAAGAATGAAGTGTACTCAGAGACATATCAGTTAGGACTTTTTTGATTGTAGGCAACAAACACCCAAACCAAACTGGCTTAAGCAAAAAGGAAATTTATTATGTCATCTAATCTGAAAGGTTCCAGGGTTGGGTCTGGCTTCAGTGACGGATTGATTCAGCACTCAGTCATGGCCTGGTTTCCTTCCATCCCTCTACTCTGCCTCCCTATCTTGGCCTTAGTCTGGAGCTGCATATGGTACCAGGATATGGGAAGCAACTCCAAGCCTACCATTCTTCCAAAATCGGGATTCATTATAAATATGAAGTCCTTGTGAAAATCTCCTTGTGTCCTGTTAATTGGGTTGGATGCCCATCCTGAACCCATCATGGATATTGGGGAATGCAGTAAGCTCACACTTGCTTCTGGGTCATAAGCCCATCCTTGCCCCACTCTCAAAGATGAGAATATGGTCATCCTGACAGGAACCACATAGTACAGGAATGGGGCATGTCCAAAGGAAAACTGAGGTATGGTTAACTGTAAACAGAGTGAATGGATGCTGTGTAAGAAAATCAAGTGTCTGCTAATGGAGAATAAGTCTACAGGTCATTTTGAGTAATTACAGGAACTAGACACTGGAAGTTTTTCCTGTAAGCATGTTGTGAATGTTAGGACAAGGAGTTGGGCTTTACGAGGAATGGTAAATAAATTGGACCTGCGGATAATTGACCTGTCAGCTGTGTGCAGGATGGATTGGGGGTTGGGTGCTCAAGAGGGAGATAACGTGACTTCTGTTGTACTTTCCCATATTTCAAAAGCTGCAATATTTGCAGAGTATCTGTTGTGTGCTTGTGAACTATGGAGAATACAGAGAGGATGCCCAAGACTCGATCTTGCCCTTCAAAGAGTCTACAGGGTGGCAGAGAAGACAATGAATTGGAGGCAGTTGTGGTGTAGGCAGGGTGCACAGTGATAGCAAGACTAGGTTTCATGGAACACAGAGAAGGAAGACATTCTTAAAAGGAACCATAGTTATGGAGCTGGAAGCCAAGTGAGCAGGAACCCAGGGAAGAGAGGTCTATAGACAGTGACCTGCTCTGGAACATCTTTGAGAGCAAGTCAGTTGGAGACCCAATCATTAGTTGTGTGGCCTTTGAGAATCTGGGTAGGTAGGAAACTGCCTCTCTGTTATCAGACAGGCCTCTCTTGGAGTTTACAGACTCAGAATGGGATTGTACTCGCAGTGGAGCCTGGCTTGCTGTCTCTGAAAGAGAGGGGTTCTCTGGCCATCAGCCTGGGAAAGCCCTGGTCTTTGGGTATTTGGTGTTGCCTGTGGTCAGTGTCTTCTCTCCAGCTCACTCTGGTTGGGAACAACAGAGTGAGCTACTGGTATATGGTGGCTCCATTTTATTCTATTTCAATAGACTTCAGAATAAATGGGAAGAAATTGCTTGGGCCTTCTGCAGGAGGAGAACTGAGTTCCCTTCCTACTTAGCAGTGCAATTCAAGCAAGTCTTGGCACATGCCTGGGCCTCAGTTTCCCTGCCATTCAGGCAAATCTCTGCACATGCCTGGGCCTCAGTTTCCCTGCTTGTAAAGGCAAAGCCTTGGACAAAGAATGCCTTAAAAATTCTCTCTGCCTATAAATCCTACAGAAACAACCATCACACCCTTATTCCATGACATGTGATCATGACATGATCGATTTCCAAAAATAACTGAAGTTACTGGTTAGTGGCACAACTGAAAGCACTGGAGCATTTGAGCACCAGGGTTCATCCACAAAGGGGGCAAACATTTAGAAAGTTGCTAACTAGAGAAAGTGGCAGGAGTGGTGAGAACTGACCTGTCAAAGGGCAAGGGCAAGTGTTGTCCAGAGAGAAGTAAGTAAGGGAGAGAATGTGGTTGCCCTTATAAGGATCTGGAGAAATGAAAGTGAAAATAAGGGGAATGGAACCATCCAAGCCTGGGCTCAACATTGAGTGCCACCAGCCCCTGCATAAACCAGCTTGCAGTATTTATAGAGACAGGGCCCATTTCAGTGGCTGCAGCCAAGAGCATGACTTGCAGTAATTGAGTAGATTATGGGGAGACAGTAAATATGGAGAAGGTGCCAAGGAGAGGAAGGAGGAAGGGAAAGTGCTCTAAGTTTGGATGCGAGCTTTGTTTTGCATGTTTTCCTCTGACCTGCAGCTCCTTAATTTTAAAACTGTATCTTACATCCAATGATAAAGGGAAAAAACAAACAAACACCTTCCATTTCTGAGCATTTCAGCCATTTAAAAAGCATTTGCACATCCTTTTTTACCTACAGCAACTCTAGGACAGCGGGAAGGGGTTATTACTATTCCTTATTTAACTGGGAGCTTAGTAAATAGTTCAGCCGGTGATGGACAGAGCAGTCAGAATTCCTGACTACAATCCCAGTGTGCTTTTCTTCCCCACCCTAGAAAGCCTCAGTCCATGGTTCAATATTTAGTCCAATGCCAATGACTTTTTCTTTCTCAAGAAGGTAGAAATAGAAATATTTTTTTATGACCAAGAGGAGAGTTTATATTACTCTTGGATTAAATACAGAATGGTTTTTTATGTAAGTCAGACTAAATAGACGCCTGTTTTTTTACAAACATTCAACTTTACACAAACAGAACATTTTCAGTTTGCTTTGAAAGCAAAATACCATGTGTCGTAACTCTACAGTGTTTTAAATAAAGTTAGGAATTTGGGTTTATAACGCTGAAAATATCACAAAATCCGAGGGTAGAAGACCAAGAATTCTATATGTATATGTGTCCTCTAAAATTCTGCAAGTGGAAGAGTCAAAGGTAGACCTGTCAACAAACCAGTTATTGAATCTCTGTATTAACTGCCTAGTGAAAGGAGAAGTGAATTATTAAGGTTTATCTCCCTCATTGATTTGTAACATTGTTTTTCAGTATGCGGAGAGTTTTTAAAGCAGAGCAGTTCAGCCTAACAAAGCCATTTACTGTACTGGTTCTACACATTGGCACTCTTTTTCTCTTTATTACTTCATTTTGGAACTTTGATTGGCCTATTTCAGATCTAAGATTGCTCTAATGCTATACTGCAATTGTACGAGGGGCTTAGTTTTCACTTTGTTCTCAGAACCAGGCTGGCTATAAATTTATCTCCGTTCTTTGAAGAAGCTAACAGTAAATTTTCAAGAGGAAAAATGGTGGTATATATCCCTACAGAGGAAAAGTAATCTCTTAAAAGCAGAATAACCTCCAGGCTACATCCTTTTAAAGAGAGACTTTCAAACAAGGACGCCTTCAACTTTTATATGTCTTCTATATTTTTCTTCAGGCTTTGTACCTACTCTTCTGCTCTCTGTGTAAGGTTTCTCTGTAATGACCCCATTCCTCCCCACACCCATTAAATCTGTAATGAAGTCATGCCGTTCCCAATTCTGATGTCATAATAACTTCCAGAGCTACAGCTGGGTAGCACATCCTGGAGATCATCTGAGGTTTCATCAGGAAAATGAGGCATAGAGACCCACAGTTGAAATACCTACAAAGTTGGGTCTCCATTCCATAAATTACCGTGTGCCCTGGTGAAAATGAACTTTGTAAAGTTAAATCCAGGGGAAGGTTTCCATTCGGCTTAATTGCATTCGAAGCAGTTTGAATTACAGGGGTTGGTTTCATTCAAGTTAAACCAGTCCTTCCCAGAGACTGAGCCATACTCCCTCATCAACAGATAATAAGATAATTGCGAATGAGGAGGTGCTAAAATAACGGGATGAGCTTGTGGCTCTGTTTCCATGTCTGACAACCTCATCACCTTTCATCTTTATTATACAGCCACCTGGAGCTGAATGTTGATGAATGAGGACGCCTGGCGTCCTCACATGTCAGACACACACGCCTGGGGCTCCCATTCACCAGGGGCTCTCTAGCTCGCCTGGGAGCTACCAGAAGGAATAGATGTGGAGCTTGGGGAAGGCTGGGGAGAGGTTGAACCCACGACATCATCCATCCTGCCTGTGCCTTCTGATGTCATGACCAGGTGCTCTTAAGAGCTGCATTGGGAGGGAGCAGAAAGCTCCCCAACTGTGGTGACTGTCGTCAACAAAAGTGAGCCATAATGGACAGTTAAGCTGGCCAGCCTATTTTTCAGACCTCAGAAAGTTCCAGAAAGTGTTTCTTTCACCACTTCCTTCAGCCTAATTGTCCTCTTTCTCATTTTATGCCCCTGCTAGACCACCGCTCTTGATAAGGAGAGGCAGGTTTTCCGACGAAGACGCAACCAGGATGTGAGAAGCCGGTACAAGGCCCAGCCAGCTCCACCTGAACTCAACTCGGAATCGGAAGACTACTCCCCAAGCTCATCTGAGACTGTTCGCTCCCCGAATTCGCCCTTTTAATAAGACCCTTTTACTCAAAGTCCTGGCTTAACCCTTTGAGACTCTGAGATTTTTTTCCAAATTAATGTAAAACAGTTTCATCTGATCTATCTAGCACTCAATGCTTGAATGGCAAAACAGAAAGTGTGTTTTCTGGTATCTTTGTAGCGATTTCTCTTTGCTGAGTGAGATGACCACATGTTGTTTGCAAAGACGGCAACTTGCTGCTAATAGGGTCCTCAAAGGGTTAAGGCTAATTTGCAACTTTTTTAAACATAGAAACAATGAATGTGTTCTTCAGTCAAACTAGGATCTGCAGTATGTAATATAGCACATGTTAACCCTCTGAGTGCATAGGATTTTATGGAGACCCCTGGAGAGTTTTTCAGGCCTTTGGATGTATACACACACATTTCTTGATTTTGCTGCAGATCAAGGGATGTTACTAGATGCTGAGATGTCCAGACAAGAAGGACATCTAGAACGATATCTTGCTTGTCATTTTTTTTTGTGGGTTTAGAATATAGCAGGCTTAAAACTTAGACATAAGACCTCTCTTTCTTCTTCACAATCCCATTATGAAAGGGACTTTTTTCATTGAGAGGTATGACTTTCAGTTGCTGTGAGTCCTGCGTCCCGAGTGGAGGCAGTTGGGTCTGGCCGACAGCCTGACCCAGGACGTAGATGGCGACATCCCCCCCCCCCCCCCGCCCACCACCATATCACCTCCACATGAAGATGGGCTGGTGATACCCCAGAAATGCTGCTTCCAAATCAGCTGCTGCTAGTGCCAGCACAGACCCTCGGGAGTCACCATGCCCTGTCCTGTGCGTGGTGAGTGAGGGACTGCCTGCTCAGTATGAGACGTCTACAGGAAAGCAAAAACAACTGGTGGAAAAGAGCAATAAATTGCCAGGTGCTCTATAGGGCTGGGATTTCAAACCGAAAGAGGAAACAAGGCCCCATTCTTTTTCTCACCTGCTTTGCGAGCGCTGCAGTCTTCAGTGTGAAATTCACGTAGGGTATAAGATCCATCCAGAGGAGTGCTGGGGCACAGGAGCCTAGAGCCAAGTGCTTTGCAAGGTGGCCAAGGAGAAAGTACAAGGGGAGGCACACTCCAGAATGTTCTAAGAATGGGTTTTAATAAAATAAACTATTGGTAAGAGAATTCCATGGGCACCTTTAGGTTTACCTATTTACAGTCTCCCAGGAAGAACCGGATGGAAGACCTGAAAGATACCCCTGAGAATAAAACCTCTGTTCCCTGAGATGACCTTTTTATACCACTGTCTTTAGCTGTCTAGAGAGATATGTTGTTTTTTTTCCCTTTGGGCCAAGTTCTGTCTAAGACCTGTGTTTTCACTCCTGTTACCAAACCTTTCTGCCTAGCCCTATATCCCCAGTAAGTTTCTTCTAGAACGTGTTCCATTTCAGCATGGGGGCCCACAGCCTCCAGTGTGTCACTGTAATGCGTAGAGAAGAGGCTGGCCATGGCATCTTGGAGGCCAGGGTCCAACTCAAATGTCCTGCTAAGGTTTGCTCAGCTCTATGACCCAGGAAACAACCAGTGAGTGATGTCTCATGAGATTTGCAACTGGATGGCTAAATAGCACTTACTATCTCTGTTCTGAATATACTTCAGTATCTGAAAGTCTTGAAATTCGTATAGTCGGTTATTTTCAAACACGTTGGTCTTCAATTGCTGCTTTTCACTCTTCAACTTATAAACTATAGTCTGTGTTAACATACATTTTAAAAATCACAACACGTCGTGACTTTGCAACAGAGTTTCCCCAGTTTTTTTTGCTTTTCCACATTTTGGTTTATCTCTTTGGTCCATGTTGTCCTGTCATATAAACAGTAGATCATTTATTGAGAGTTTTCTCCCCTTTTAGAGAGTTCTGAAACGATAGCACACAGCATCAGAAAGTAGCACAAGGCAGTTGGGTTTTTTTGGGGGGTGGGGGGAGGAGAACACAGAACACCAGGAAGGGTGTTGATGTGTAGGTAGATTCCATATTAGTAAAATACCTTGAACTGGTCAGAGGTCACTGCTTTCTCTAGAACTATAAAGCAAAGCACTATTCTAAGATTAAGGAGTAGCTATATAGCTTGGCCTCAACTTTAAATGCGTGAATATGAAGAATCCTATGGACAGAGACCTACCTGCAGAAGTTTGTCACTTTCATTTCTTTGTCCAAATTACTGTTTTTCCGGTGGGCATTACATATATTGCTATAGCCTCTATGTACAGAACTTACAGTGCATGGATCAGGCCTTTTTCTGTCCAAGTCTAGGGGGACTGTGGATCCTGTAAAGCTGTGGAGTGTTTCCACACTGCAGAGGAGTAGCTTGGAGGAATGCGGGGCCCATTCAGCATAGGGATCCTAGCATATCACTGTAGAATTTGAGTGATCTATGCTGTATAAACAGTGGAATGTGACCTGTCAAGTAGAAATATTGAGTAATCAGATGGAATGCAATCTTCAGCATTAAGCTATTGAGATTCTGAATGTCAGAGATGTACTCAGAGGGTTAACAGACAAGCACAAGGCATGCTGATTACATTGGTGTATCCAGACTGCTTTGCTTTTAGCCAGTGCTTTCAAATTTTTTTCACGACATTCTTGGGATAGTTCAAGTTTGAAATAATTAAGTGGTGGTGTTCTTTAAGGAATTTCTATAACCAAATTGATCTTATTTTTTATTTCACTTTATCATAGAATAAATATGTATCATTATGGCAGTGTATCTCTGTAATTATCGATTTAATCATTGCCACAGTGTTTCCATATATTTTTTTTCTAAGTATTTACTATAGCTCTTATGGTGGTGGCCTGGTGATGGGGACTGTCTTTCATTTATTGATACATGACCAACCAGATGGTATTTTCAAGGGAATTTTTAGATACATCTTTTTAGTTGGGTAGTAGACTAACTAAAGAAGAACTCCATGACTTGCATCGTGTAAATCATCTTGGTAGATGAGAACTGTTCCTATTGATGAAGACATTGTAGCAGAAATCATTTTATTCGTCATAATCAATGAATATGTGATTTGCTCCACATCATTAGAAGGAAAAGTAAGATTTCAGTCATTGAAAATGTTTTTACTGTAGCCCTCATCTAACTAACACGTGGTGCATATTAAAATAAGCAGAGAAAAAAATACAAATAAACTGCTGAAAACACTCAGTGTTTTGTATTCAGTGAGACCTTCCTGCAATACTCAGTACCCCCATGGGTGGTGGTTAACAGGCCCGTCAGATATTATTGAAAGAAAGCAATATATCCATGAATGAAGGCTAAAATTGCAATCCTTTACCCTTTGAGGCATATTTCAGTTGGAAAAAGAAAAGAAAAGAAAAATTGGTTTAGCTTAGAGGGTCATGGAGCTACCGTATGACCAAGGCTCACACACATTAAATCACAGTTGTTTGCTGGCCAACGGTGCCCATTAGACGACTCTGTACCCCACGCTGAAGTACGATTGTACTTGAGGGACAGCTTTCCTAATATTATTGTGTTGCCTGCTAGCCCTTCTCAGGGTAAGGATCTGTCAGCATTTCCAAGATAAACTTCTGTTTTCAAAGGTTTTTAATTTGACCATAAAAAGGTGCCCCAGGCTAAAGTTTGCTATATAGGGCCTGTTCACTTCCTTTTCTGCCTAATTCTCCCTAGAAAAGGGCAGCAACAACAACAAATTTGGCATGTCCCCTTCACTATAATTGCAGAATTGTGGAAAGCACCAAGAAGCAAGATGGTGGTTTCAACGTAATGATTCATTTGGATGTGGGTTTAAAAAAACACTAATGAGTCACCTGGCATTTATTGTAGATAACATATCTTTTCTATAATTTGTAAATTGCTATTTTTTAAACTGCTACATGATTATGATTATGATTTTTTTTTCCCAAAGATCTTTAGGAAACTTGACGTTTTCAGTTCAAAAGTTAACCTTTCCTGGATGTTATCTGCCATTTCCCTTAGGAGTTTGGGAAAAGTACTCTCAGACCTACCCTTACTTTGCATGTTGTGATAGAGGGTCAGATATAGGCTTCTTCTGAAGATGCAGATTTCTTTATTCAATCATTAGGCTTCAGGAAGCCATTCTTATCTGTTGGGGAAAATAGTGATTAAAAGCACTTCCAGAATTAACATTTTGTCAATTCAAATATGGTAAGAGCATAAATCAACACACTTTATACTTTTTTTGGTTTTTCAAAAGCAAATAAATCAACACAACTTGAAGATACTAAACATCTGATTACTGCAAATGTGCTTTAAAATTGGCTCAATGGTGCTTATACATAAAACAGTAACAAATGGGGTTCCTAGGACTGTCAGAAGGAATCTTTAATTTGTATGTAATTACATACTCGAGGAGGAGGTGCTTTTAAGCCTGTCTTTTATTTTTTAATCATCTCAAATATGCAACCATCCATCCAGTAACATTAAGGGTCGTAAACTGGTGGGAAACAGGAAATTCAACGTAGAGGCTTAGAATGCCTCTGGTTAGGGTGGATTTTTTCGGTTTTGTTGTTGTTGTTGATAGGCTTCAACACTGAGGCTGCCGTGATCATTTTTCAGTGATCAAGCTTCTAACTGGCAGGTGTTTTGATCATGAGGTTTGCAGTATCTTGCCCTAAAGGAAGAGCGATCGCTATAATTAAACCATACCTGTAAATTTCTTCAGCATTCTTTTTTGGTCAACTGAAAAGAGACCCTTAATGTTGCTTTACTGTAAAATTGTATATTTTTGTCTGTGATATACTTTATTGATTTAAAGTAAATAATAGTTCTAAAAGCCTTCACTGTCGGTATTAAGAGAAAGTAGGATTTTAAAAGTGATGATAAAGATGCTATAATGTCAATTCATTCCAGTCCAATCAAATGTGGTAAGAAAAAGACCTTGAATAGTTCTCTAGGGACAATTTCTCACTTGCCATTGACATTAATCTTTGATGTATGCTCAGAAAAAATAAAAAGAAATTGAAACTGGTCCAAGGTTAGAGTCATAGCCTTGATAACTATTTTTTTAATTTTATTAGGAAATTAATAATAGCCTTTTTCATTCTGGCTGAAAGAAAATTATTAAAGGATTAGTTGGGTGTGAAATTAAATAGTATTTTGCTCATGCATACTAAAAAGGTGGGCTAGGTACTTGATGTGTTTAAACAAGTTTCTGAAAGGTTTCAATTTGGTGCAAGAAAAAAATTCAATGTTTCCTTTGAAAATACTGAATTTATCAATTGCTGCATGGATCAGATGGCATAGGTTAATCTTTGATTTTCAGAATCTTAATGAAATAACTTTTGAACGATTTGTATCCACGATTAAAGCTGGAATGAGATCCGATTTTTCCCCTAATCTCTCAGTTTAAGCTAATAAATGTAGGTTAATGTGGAATGAAATCATCTGTGATATATTATGTTTATTTATCTCAACTGAGCTTTTTTGATGTTGCCTGTTTTTATGTAAAACATGTTCTTAAAGTTAATAAAACAATAGTACTTGGTGTATGAACTACTATGTAATACCCTAGCTGCAGCGTCCACTCCTTGATTCTCTTTGCCATAATGGAGTAAAATTTCATTTTAGTTCAATTCATAATTGACACATTCAGTCCACGAAGGAATAACCCAGCTGTGTTCTTGGGGGGAATTCTCTCTATGCAAGGCTTTAAAAATTAGTCATGCGGTCAGAGAATAGCTTTCCCACATGTCCCCCACAGCAGAGTGTATATTTCATGGGCATAATTCAAAAACAACTATTTCAAAAATGTCCCTTTTCATATATTACCTTCCTGCCTGGGCCAGTGACTTGGATAAACACAAAGAAATCAAATACCATTCAGCCCTATTCTATCCTGCAACCTATGCACAGAAGCTCTCCTGAGAAGAGTGTTGTTTTATCCACTGACCTGTAATCAGCTGCCATTTTTATAGCAGTTCCCCATTAGGCATTTCACATGCAATATTGACCATCGAGAACATTGCAAAACTGTACAATGGAATCAAATTCTTTCCTGTGTTAGTTTTTCAATGCTACGAGATTGAAAAGCCGGCCAGCAAAAGTGACTTGCAGATTCCCTGGTGTCCTGTGAAGGCGCAGAACGTCTCCAAAATGGGCCCTGATGCGGAAGCCTCAAAAGGCAAGGACTCTCAGATGGAAGATGATAAAACTGCCACAGGAGGAAACTGGGAAAGAACGGCCTCTCGGGACTCCAAAGGATTGGTAGTTGGAAAGGTAGGGCTTCTCTGCAGAAAAGGAAGTTTATGCAAAATGGAGGTAAACGGGTAACAAGAGACTGGCAAAGAAGCATCTTGGGCCATTTCTTCTAACCTCTCCTTAAACAGAAGGAAAGCTTTGCTGTGTCCTAGGAGGTAGCCCATTCCACCGAGGGAAGACGAGGAACCCCGCCCAGCCAGCTGGACCAGCCAAATTCAGGCTGGCCATCAGCTCTGTGACAGATGTCCCTGCCAGCTTGCCTGCACATCCAAATCATTCATTCAAATGTTTCTTGAGTAAGTGCCAACCACATGGAAGGCACTTCGTTTGGGCTTAGAAAAGAAAAGGGAAACTCTGCTGTCCATTTTTGGTTTTACTACAGATCAGAAGACTTTTTAAGGCAAGAAAAAAGTCTCCAGCTGGAAGGGTTGCCATTTATTCTGAGGCTTCTGGGTCCAGAGGTCAGATAACGTAGATGGATGCACCCTTGCCCAGTGAGATTTTTGGATTTTCATGGCAACTTGGATTTTCTCGCTTGAAGATACGTGTTTACCATCTGCCTGTTCAGCGGTGCACACAGCCTGTGGTACTTTTGGCTTTGCTCCTGGCCTCTGAGGTAGAGGGCCTCCCAGAGTCCTCTCTGCCATCTGTAATTAGCATGAGATTTTAAACCTTGTCATAGGCTAATACTGAACCGTGTCTGTTTATTCAACAAGCCTTGCCAAGGACCCACTGTAGGTGATATGTTGTGCAGGCTAAGACGAATAAGTCACAATTCCTGTTTTTAAGGCTCTCCAATCTAGTGAGAAATCTTCTACTTTGGATGTCCCTGGATTGGGGAGACTGATTTATCACTCACAGATGGTGGAACACAAGTTTGTCAGGGGCGCAGCATCCCTACCAGCCCTCGACCGACACTCTCAGCATGTGTAGCCTGTGGCTGTCTGTAAGCCAAGCATCAGTCACATGCAAATACATTTGCGGCCTGCTCTATTACAACAATTCACAATGCCACCCTTAGAAAACCTCTAGAAGAAGGGAAAAAAGGAAGGAGAGTAAAGATAAGAGCGAGAAGGAGGGAGGAAAGGAAGGAGGACATGAAGGTTGCTGAGCTCAAAGATGCCTCAGTCTTACAACCTGGTGGATTATCTGGAGAGTTAAGAAAAAGAAAACGAAAAAGAAAAATATTAATATTAATGTCTCCCAGTGTGCTCCTCAAAACCAGTTTCAGGAGATGCTGTCTGTGGGAATCACAGAACATACCTTGGTGTGGATACAGTATGGCTTTTGCCTCTTCCACATTCCTTAGCCAAGTGAATGGTCCCCGGTGATAGGGTGCATAATAGTAAGATCTCATCCATGGCACCATCCCTGCATTTCTGCAGGAAGCAGGAGGTGGGGCTCTTCCCAAGGATGTTCTAATTCCCATCTTGTGCTGTCCATTCTCTTCTTGACTTTCAAGATCCCCTTGGAGGACCCATTCCTCACCACCTGGAAGAACATTCCCTGAACCTCTATTGCTAACAGAAATTTCAGCCTAAGAGATCCCCCTCCCCCATCTGCCTTCCAGGGCAGGTCATCTCCCATCATTAGCAAATGCCTATCAGGTGCCAAGCCCTCTGCTGGATCTTAAGTCACAAGGTAAAACACCTAACTACTGTTTCTGCCATGCTTGAGGTCCTGTGTATGAAACAAGTAAATAGAGAGGTATCATCCAGAACGATCAGGGCTGTGACAGAGAAAAGCATGGGACGCTTTGGGAGCACTCTGCAGTTCATCTGTGATGGGGAGGATTCAGAGGAGGATTCCTGGAGAAGACACCCCAGAGCGAGGGCCTGAAGCATAAGTAGGAGTCAGCCAAGAGAAGGAGGAAGACACTCCAAGCCATGAGAACATACATAGAGAACATGGAGAAGCTCAGAATTGGTGAGACAGAGGCCTAGAGTCTGCCCAGTGAGGCCAGGGGACAGCTCAGGGATCTGGGTCTCACGGACCATCAGCTGTCATGCCAGAGACAGGGCAGGGACTGGCACATATCCTCATTGTGTGTGGTAAGTAAACTTAAAAATGAGACAGTTCCAGATACAGATCCCCAGGACTTGGCTAAGGAGGAAGTAAGGCAGGGCAGATGGCTCTCTAGGGGATGTTAAAGACACTTTCATAGCTAATATGGATCCTAATTACCCCCTCACAGCAATAGCAGAGGGCAACCTCCCTTTGCCAACAGAAGAGCTGGTCCCACATTAATCCTTTCCTATAAGGAATAGAATCTCCACCTCACAAAGCTTATCAGTTCACTGCTCACAGGGAAAAATCATTTTTCTCTCCTATGTTGCTCACTTCTGAAAAAAAAAAAAAAAGGAAAGAAAGAAAAGAGAAATTCACTGACCCTGAAAATAGCACTCTCTCTCCTTCTTCCTGGACAAATCCACATTGTCACCTCTCCCTACAGCAGGGTGATAATTAATGTTCCACCCAAGAGAGGTTTTGTTATTCCACCAGAATTACCTATTAATTTGCTGGATCCTTCTGATTAAGTAGTGAACTTGTCATTGCTGGCAGGTTATTCAGAATGTGAAATACCCTTTCACTTTTAACAGGTAAATCAAGGCCCCAAACAACGCACACATTTTCAATTTCCTCTCTCATCATGGTGCCCATTGTTCTCACCATCGTGGATGTCCCGTTTTTTAATAACATTTTCCAAATCCTGCTCTCCTGCCGAGTAAACCATTTTTGCTTCATCAATAGCTTCTATTGTTTCTACTTTCCTTGTTGTGGAGGTTTAACAGGTCACGGTGGTTTCTTAAATTGGAAAACTGAAAATTTCCTGCTCGAGGCTGGGAGGGAAGCCTCATTTACACACTTGTATCCTCTGATTTGCTCAAGGTACTTCTCCTTCCTCACGGTTTTGTGGGTTCTCCTCATTTGCCCATACCTGACTGTGCTTTTCTGCAAAAGTGCTGACAGATTATGCCTGTCTTAGTATTGCTGCTTCTCACAACAGACCCTCTCTCAACACCCTTGCACTGGAATATCTGATGAAAATACACCAAGGGAGAGAAAAGGAAGGAGGCAGAAATCAGCCAGGCAGCCCGAGTCTCTAGAATGCCCAGAGTTGCATTCATAAAAGTGGGGAAAACAAAGATCCACAGCCTGGCTGACCCAACTGCCAGAGGGTATTTACAGATGAACCTCGGATCTCTTCAGTATCAGCTGAGCAGAGCCCCTGGGACTTGCTCTCAACCAGATCCCAGTGGGCAGCAATGGGGCTTACAGGAGCAGAGGATGCCCTTGGGCCTAAGGGGACACTCCTGTTAGTCACTCTCGGGATCATCCTGCTCAGCTCTAGCCCCAACCTGTCAGCGGTGCTTGCTCTCAAGTATGAGAGGAAGGCCAGGTTTCGTGGCCAAATCAGGCCTCCCATCACAGGCTCCTGGCCCCTCCCGGTCCCCAGCTCCCCCCGTCAGGGTTTTAGCAAAAACAGCCCTGATATGACATGGCTTGTACCTGCTCGGTCCCAGGCTCCAACCTGCTCTCCTCCCCAGGGGCCCATCTACCACTGAAACCCATGTGGCTTCCCCACCATAAATGCACACGGTTTCACTTCTCCTTAATGTGGTCCTAAATCCAGACTGGCCTCTGGGCAACTCTGGCCTTGGCCTCCATGCCTCTTCCAGTCTGGAGACTTGGGAATCATTTCCAAGAAGGTTAGCTTTCACGAGAGAGGCTGTGTGCCCCCATCAGAGAAACAGATAGCATTGCGAGGTATTCAAAAGCACAGTTGGTGGGAAGGCTGTTTGCCGTTTCCTGGGCTGCGGGGCACGAATATGTCCTGAGAAATGTCCCAACTGCAGCACCTCATCAGGAATCCCATGTGAGCCACAGAGCCTGCGACGTAGAGGTGGAGCTTTTCCGTTCTAACTTCTATCACATCAGTATTTAGCTTCAGAGCGCAGACCTGCGCCACGCTGCTTCCGGGCTGCGAGGCAGCAGGCTCCTTTGCCAGCTCCTTTGCCGACCCCACGGCCTCAGGGGCACGAGTGCCATTACCAGAGTTCCCAGCGGTGTTATTAACTAGTTACCCTCAAAGAATGTGGATGCGGGCGGCGGCACGGAGAGGGAGAGTGTATGGGGTGTGTGTGTGCACTGTGTGTATACATGTGTGTGTATGGGGTGTGTGTGCTTACGTGTGTGTGTGTGGCATCTTTGTAGGCCCTTACGGATGCATGTGTGTATGTGTGTGGTGTATATGATGTATATATATATGTATGTATATGTATAGGCGTATATGTATGTGGTAAATATGTATGTATGTGTGCTCGTGTATGTGGTATGTGTATATATATGTGGTATGTGGGGTGTATATATGTGCGTACATGTGTATGTGGTATGTAGATGTGTATATGTGTGGTATCTGTGGTATATATATATGTATATGGTTGCATATGTGTGGCACATATGCATATATGTGTGCGTGTGTGTATTTGTGTGTGGTATGTGTGGTGTACATGTGCACGTGTGTATAATGTGTATGTTTCTACGTGTGCATGTGTGTTTGTATCTATGTGTGCATATGTGTGGTATATACATGTGCACACATGCACATGGTTTCTGCGTGCATGCAAAGGGGAATGGTAATTAAAAAACGTGAGTCCGCATCACGCAGTGCAGCAAGCTTCCTGCTGGAGACAGCTTAATGATCTAAATGTTCGCCACCTTATTGCCCTCCACAAAGACGATCCTTGCTCTCCCACCGTGTCAGTCTTGGTACCTTCTGTAACACGGGACCTAGTTCCTGGCCGGACCTGGCCCCCAGAGCTCGCTTTACTCTCCTACACTGTCTTCCACGTCATCGTCCGCCACAAGCACGGGAGGCAGCTGCAGTAACTTTAGATTTGAGTAGTCAGCCTCAAAAGTCCTGCCGTAAATCAGGAAGGCACAATCTGGCACTTGGAAATGAGTTGCTCCTCTCTTTAATACAAGTTACTATATTTCAGTCCAGGGTGAGAGTTTCCTGCCTCCTGGCCTTCCCCTGGAGCTGATGCTCTTCACAGATATCCGATGTGAAAGGCTGCCTGCTGGCTATTGGCATCTTAAAAATGTTTACATGTGAAATCACCAGACCATTATCTTTCCTCCACGCGAGGCCCAGCTTTAACAATCTGCCAGTTGCCCTTGCTATTGACTTTCTTTCTTCCTGTTGGTTTGGCTGACACTAGTGTGCCTGCTGGGAATGCTCCCGGGTCCCTGGAGAGCAGAGGGAGCCTGCCATGCCCCTTGCCTGCTGCTGGGGTCGCGGGAGGGAACGGACCACATTTGTAAGTATAAGCAGGGACTCATTCTGTGCAGCAGATGAAAACTGAGGGAAGGAATTTGAAATTCCCCTTCTTCTGAGAAAACCTGCATTCCTCCATTTGAGTTCAGCCACACCTGAGAAGCTGTGCCTGACAAGGAAGTGCAGTTTCCAAAGAGCAATGCACCCTAAAAGCCAGATTGCAGAGGGAGTGGGGAGTGAGGAGCAGGGCAGCCACCCTTGGACTGCTCAAGACAGCACCAATCTCATTGGATTCTGGAACCATGCACATGGTGACCTGCGGAGGGATGAGTATAGGATAAGGACATAGAGCCAGGCAGTTATAGCTAACTCTTTAGAGAGCTACAGCTGAGAATTGAAAGCCAGAAATAAAAATGTGGCTAAAAGGGAATGAGTTAATGGTGTTCTCTTTTTTTTTTTTAAATCCAGAGAAACACTTATGTATTAAAAAGCAGAGCAGGCAGGTACATTGAGAGAAAGGAATGACTGTAAAAGGAGTGGAGGCAGCTGGGTGGCTCAGCAGTTGAGCGTCTGCCTTTAGCTCAGGGCATGATCCTGGGCCCCTGGGATCGAGTCCCACATCAGGCTCCAGTGAGGGAGCCTGCTTCTCCCTCTGCCTGTGTCTCTGCCTGTCTCTCATGAATAAGTAAATAAAATCTTTTTTTCAAAAGAAAAAGCCCAGGAAGCTTCAACGTCATTCCTCATTAGGACAATGCAAACTCAAATATCCATGAGATGCCGC